>NW_028237897.1:0-600000 GCF_034619465.1 Leptosomus discolor
TTGCTCCCAAAGACTATTCTGGTTACTGTGACGGACATTTTTATTTTAAACGTTTTGACGTAAACGAGCGGTAAAAATTAAACTAATAGAAACTGACCACTTTGGAATTCCCCAGGAAAAACGACCGGAGCGAGGACGCCTGCCGCGGTCCACTTGGGACGCTCGACGGTTTTGCACTCCGTCTCCAAAGTTTGAAGCTCCGCGGAGCGCAACCTCCCCGAGCGGCGACTCGGCCTGTAGCCACCGCCCGCTCTTCTCTCCGGCTCCGCCACCCGTTTTTCCAGAGCAGCCCAAAATCCCGGGGAAGCGAACCCGCGCACAGCAGATACGCCGCGACACCAAACCTCCGGCTGTCCAGCTGCGCCGCCCCCGACCGTCGCTGCTGCGCCAACGGGAGCCTCCGGCCGACGCGGTGCCGAGCGCCCGCGACCCCGTCGGCCGCCGGCTCTGCCAGCGGCGCGGTCCGGCGAAATCCGCGACGCTGCCGAGTCTGCGGCGAGTCCGGGGCGTGTTTTTTTAGCGAAGGAAAATGCCGTTTCAAGTCTCAAGTCCGACCTGCAAGGAAAAAGAAAGCCCGCGTAACAAGGCTAGACCCGTTCCTGTCTGTTGCAGAACTTGTACCAGCGCTACATTCTGGACGGGACCGAATGACAAAGCCGAATGACAGCCTGCAAGAATCCTCCTCTCAGAGCTCTCTGGTTGCAAAGGGACTATTGTAGATCACCAGCAGTTGTAAGACACTGAGACTCCTACTTTTCTCCATCTGCCTCCCTCAACAGAAATAAGTCCCAAAGGACAGAAAACCCCAGGAAAGGGTTGAAACCAAACCGAACCCAAAGCAAAAACCAAAACCAAGGAAAAACCGTCGGGGAAAAGAGCCCCAAAGCATCAGGAACTGTACCAAGCACCTTAAGTAACACTGAAGCGACTCGAACCAAAACAAGTGACAAAGCAGCTCAGGAGAGGTGCCAGGAAAGACAAATGAGTCCACACAGAGCAACGCCCGTGTCCTTCTGAGAGGACTAGGCAGGTGAGAGAAGGCCCTTTGAAGGCCCGTGGTTCTGAGAAGGCCACTTGTCACGCAGATTGATTCTGGTGCCTGGATGGGAAATGGAGGGGACTGAGGGGCACACGAAGGGGAGGGAGGAACTCGGACAGCTTACGGAGATGCCTGCGGTGCAAAGCCAAAAAGACGGCTGCAGGATGGCTCGGCGTCGGTGCCATCGACCCCCCCCAAAAGATGCTGTGACCCCACTTGGGGACGACAGCCTCTGGCCCCGGCGCCCCCGGGGCTGGGCAGAGGCAGCAGCGCTCGGCATAGCTGGTGGCAGGGGGCCCGACGGGGTGGAACGCGTCCCGGCAGGGCCTGGCCAGGCCCAGGAGCACATCTGGTCCTCGCTGAGGGGCTGGAGCCGATGGGGCCCTGAGGAGTACAGGGGTGGCCTGGTGTCCCCGGCCGCAGCTCTTCCCTGCCGCAGCCGCCTGCGCTCCTGTCCGCGCCCGAAGCCCCGTGCCCGCAGAGGCAGCTGGGTCTGGAGCTGCCAGCGCCAGCAGCCCCAGAGCAGAATGAGCTCCCTGAGCAGAGGCCGAGGCTCATATACCCCAGGCCCCGCCCCCGGGCAAGTGGTGGGGATGGGACACAAGGGGGGGCGGTGCCGGGGGGTGGGGGGGGGGGTGGGGGGGGTGGGCAGCAAGGCACGCCAACGGGAGGGTGGGGCATGGGGCAAAAAAGTCACGCCCGGGGGGGGGGGCGGTGCTGGGGTGGGGTGCAGAATAACAAAGGCAAACCCGGGAAGGGGAGGGGGTGGGGGCCGGGCAGGGCACGGCCACTGTCGGCGAGGCCATGGGGGGGGCGGTGCTGGGGCGAGGTGCAAAGCAGCAAGGCACTCCCACGGGGGGGGGGCGGTGCCGGGGCAGAAAAGGCACACCCGGGGGGGGGGGTCGGGGGGGGGGCAAGCAGGGCACGCCTACAGTGGCCAGTGCCGAAGAACGGCAGCAAGACACGCTCGCGGCGGGGGGGGGAGGCGCCGGGTGGATTTGGGGCCAGGCACACCCACCCTTAGCAAGGCCACCGAGTTGGGGGTGGCATGGGAAAAACCCCACCTGAAGGCAGAGACAGGGGTATGGGGGGGCATAGACAGGTGCAGACGTGGGGCGCATCCTCACGGCTGCTCGATAGTCTCACCTTCAAGTCCTAGGAAGGGAAATGCGGTCACCAACACGCCTCACAAAAAACAAGTTGCCATCCTGCAGGAAGTTCAGAATTCCGGGAAAATCCAGTGCACCTAGAACAAAACAGCACCAAAACTATCAGTTAAAAAAAAAGGCTGTGTGTTTTAAAACCCTCCTGTCACCCCTGAACACCCCGTAGGAAACTGCCGACGTTAAAAAAAAAAAAAAAAAAAACCAAAAAAAAAAAAAAAAAAAAAACAAACAAACCAAAAAAACCCCAAAACCCAAGCTGCATCCCAGGGCGCTCTCTCCTGTGGGTGCCGCTGGACCCTGCCCAGTCCCACAGCTCTCGCCTCGCCCAGAAGGAGCTCCCTGGGCAGAGCCCGGGGCTCATCTACTCCAGGCCCCCCCCGCACCGAACCGGCACTTGGGCATCCTGGAGGACTGCGGGCCCCTAGAGCGCAAGTTCGGAGGACTGAGGGGCACTTCCGGCATCATGGAGGACCGCGGGGAAGCGGCGGGAGCCTGCCGGAGCCCCGGAGGAGCCGGTGAGTCCCCCGCGAAACGAGTGCCGGCGGCGCCGCCGTCTCGGGGCCGCATCCGCGTCGTTTCTCTCCGGAGCTGCGGCCGGTGCTTGGAGGGGGGCGAGTGTATGGCGCCGCCGTCTTGTGAAGGCTGAGGCTGCCCGCGGCGGGGATGGGGCCGCGCGGGCAGGAGGGGACGGGCCGCCGCCCCGCCGTGCAGAGCTGCGTTCCTTGCGTGTTTCGGCAGGAATCGCTGTTGAATCCGTCTCGCCCTCGAATCCGTCTCGCTCTCCGCGGCTTCCGGGCAGTTTCTCCGCCGGCCCTGCCGGTCCGCGGTTAGGCCGGCGCGGAGCACCGGTGACGGGACCTGCGTGCGTGCGTGCGGGCGTGCGTGCGTGCGTGAGGGGCTCTTGCGAGAAGCGCCTCACAATAAGCAGGCTCAGCTCCGGGGCGGCGCTAGTAAATGGCATGGTCCTCGGGCGCCGTTAATTCGTGCCACGCGTTTGAGCTGGAATTTGAGAGAATAGTCTGTTATTTAAATGGCCCGATTGAAGAGTTGACTGGTACAGAAAGCGGGTGAACGAACGGCTCACAGCCAGCGAGCGCTCCGTGTACCGCTGCTGAAGGGAGCAGGAGCAAAGCGCAGGCACCCGACTGACACAAGAGGAAAAGGTTCATTACCGTTGGAAATCACGGTTTCGGATTGTGAATTAGGACTCTAATGAGGGGTCCGTTCACGACGACCGTTACCCTAAACTGCTCCCAATTGGTATTCTATTTCTGCTTCCCAAGGAGAAAATTTTCATCTGATGGTGCTGCGGGGGTATCTTTAATGCATCAGTTTAAGATGGCTAGTATTGTTAAACGGGCACTCATGATGCCCAGTTAGCGTTCGATCTGTTTCTAAAATGAAATCTAAGGTTTTTGTTCGTCGGATTTAATGGGCGTCGGTTTTTTCTTTTAGCTCTACTTGGAAGGAATTGGTACCCGTCCCCTCCTCCCCCCCCCCAACGGCTATGTTTAAGTTTCGGCAGTCGTGACTCCCTGTTGGTTTTCTAATTTTCCTTTTATTTTAAATCTAAATCTTTTAGCGTTATGTTAGTTCACCACCGCCCGGGAATTCTTTTAGTACCTACGTTTAAACGTAGCCGTTATTGAACGATTCCTTTTTTTATTTCTCTTTATCTAAAAATCTAAAGCTTCGATTACTCTTTTGGTTCTAAGCAGGAGTCACTGTTGCCTCCCAGCTTGCTTACAGCGGTGTGCTCGTTTAAGCGTTAGAGCCTCCCAATTAGTTTCCAGTTCAATTGGTTTAGCAGTGGTTATGTTTAAATGGAGCTGTTCACGACTCCCAATTAGTTTTCTGTCTTTATCACTTCAAGAGGGTCTCTCAACTATTCATTTTTTGAATTGCAATAGGGACCGGGAATAATTACTGCCTGGTTCATCAAGTAACATCTGCCACTAAATTTAGTCATTACTCAACCCTAGGTAATATTTCTTCTCTTTAGGCGCGCTCTGATATTTTGTGACTTTACCACGAAGTGGATTAACTAGGACGCGTGATTTTTTTCTTTTCCCGTTAGAGTTGTTTCGCTACAGGTATTCCTTCCAGTTAGTGCTCTGTTGTTGATATTCTGCTGCTTGCCCTTTGATTACATCAATGGGGAGTAAGTACTGTCTGCAAAGCGGGAAGCAATAGCTAGAGCGGACGACGGGCAGTATTTGCTCCCAAAGACTATTCTGGTTACTGTGACGGACATTTTTATTTTAAACGTTTTGACGTAAACGAGCGGTAAAAATTAAACTAATAGAAACTGACCACTTTGGAATTCCCCAGGAAAAACGACCGGAGCGAGGACGCCTGCCGCGGTCCACTTGGGACGCTCGACGGTTTTGCACTCCGTCTCCAAAGTTTGAAGCTCCGCGGAGCGCAACCTCCCCGAGCGGCGACTCGGCCTGTAGCCACCGCCCGCTCTTCTCTCCGGCTCCGCCACCCGTTTTTCCAGAGCAGCCCAAAATCCCGGGGAAGCGAACCCGCGCACAGCAGATACGCCGCGACACCAAACCTCCGGCTGTCCAGCTGCGCCGCCCCCGACCGTCGCTGCTGCGCCAACGGGAGCCTCCGGCCGACGCGGTGCCGAGCGCCCGCGACCCCGTCGGCCGCCGGCTCTGCCAGCGGCGCGGTCCGGCGAAATCCGCGACGCTGCCGAGTCTGCGGCGAGTCCGGGGCGTGTTTTTTTAGCGAAGGAAAATGCCGTTTCAAGTCTCAAGTCCGACCTGCAAGGAAAAAGAAAGCCCGCGTAACAAGGCTAGACCCGTTCCTGTCTGTTGCAGAACTTGTACCAGCGCTACATTCTGGACGGGACCGAATGACAAAGCCGAATGACAGCCTGCAAGAATCCTCCTCTCAGAGCTCTCTGGTTGCAAAGGGACTATTGTAGATCACCAGCAGTTGTAAGACACTGAGACTCCTACTTTTCTCCATCTGCCTCCCTCAACAGAAATAAGTCCCAAAGGACAGAAAACCCCAGGAAAGGGTTGAAACCAAACCGAACCCAAAGCAAAAACCAAAACCAAGGAAAAACCGTCGGGGAAAAGAGCCCCAAAGCATCAGGAACTGTACCAAGCACCTTAAGTAACACTGAAGCGACTCGAACCAAAACAAGTGACAAAGCAGCTCAGGAGAGGTGCCAGGAAAGACAAATGAGTCCACACAGAGCAACGCCCGTGTCCTTCTGAGAGGACTAGGCAGGTGAGAGAAGGCCCTTTGAAGGCCCGTGGTTCTGAGAAGGCCACTTGTCACGCAGATTGATTCTGGTGCCTGGATGGGAAATGGAGGGGACTGAGGGGCACACGAAGGGGAGGGAGGAACTCGGACAGCTTACGGAGATGCCTGCGGTGCAAAGCCAAAAAGACGGCTGCAGGATGGCTCGGCGTCGGTGCCATCGACCCCCCCCAAAAGATGCTGTGACCCCACTTGGGGACGACAGCCTCTGGCCCCGGCGCCCCCGGGGCTGGGCAGAGGCAGCAGCGCTCGGCATAGCTGGTGGCAGGGGGCCCGACGGGGTGGAACGCGTCCCGGCAGGGCCTGGCCAGGCCCAGGAGCACATCTGGTCCTCGCTGAGGGGCTGGAGCCGATGGGGCCCTGAGGAGTACAGGGGTGGCCTGGTGTCCCCGGCCGCAGCTCTTCCCTGCCGCAGCCGCCTGCGCTCCTGTCCGCGCCCGAAGCCCCGTGCCCGCAGAGGCAGCTGGGTCTGGAGCTGCCAGCGCCAGCAGCCCCAGAGCAGAATGAGCTCCCTGAGCAGAGGCCGAGGCTCATATACCCCAGGCCCCGCCCCCGGGCAAGTGGTGGGGATGGGACACAAGGGGGGGCGGTGCCGGGGGGTGGGGGGGGGGGTGGGGGGGGTGGGCAGCAAGGCACGCCAACGGGAGGGTGGGGCATGGGGCAAAAAAGTCACGCCCGGGGGGGGGGGCGGTGCTGGGGTGGGGTGCAGAATAACAAAGGCAAACCCGGGAAGGGGAGGGGGTGGGGGCCGGGCAGGGCACGGCCACTGTCGGCGAGGCCATGGGGGGGGCGGTGCTGGGGCGAGGTGCAAAGCAGCAAGGCACTCCCACGGGGGGGGGGCGGTGCCGGGGCAGAAAAGGCACACCCGGGGGGGGGGGTCGGGGGGGGGGCAAGCAGGGCACGCCTACAGTGGCCAGTGCCGAAGAACGGCAGCAAGGCACGCTCGCGGCGGGGGGGGGAGGCGCCGGGTGGATTTGGGGCCAGGCACACCCACCCTTAGCAAGGCCACCGAGTTGGGGGTGGCATGGGAAAAACCCCACCTGAAGGCAGAGACAGGGGTATGGGGGGGCATAGACAGGTGCAGACGTGGGGCGCATCCTCACGGCTGCTCGATAGTCTCACCTTCAAGTCCTAGGAAGGGAAATGCGGTCACCAACACGCCTCACAAAAAACAAGTTGCCATCCTGCAGGAAGTTCAGAATTCCGGGAAAATCCAGTGCACCTAGAACAAAACAGCACCAAAACTATCAGTTAAAAAAAAAGGCTGTGTGTTTTAAAACCCTCCTGTCACCCCTGAACACCCCGTAGGAAACTGCCGACGTTAAAAAAAAAAAAAAAAAAAACCAAAAAAAAAAAAAAAAAAAAAAAACCAAACCAAAAAAACCCCAAAACCCAAGCTGCATCCCAGGGCGCTCTCTCCTGTGGGTGCCGCTGGACCCTGCCCAGTCCCACAGCTCTCGCCTCGCCCAGAAGGAGCTCCCTGGGCAGAGCCCGGGGCTCATCTACTCCAGGCCCCCCCCGCACCGAACCGGCACTTGGGCATCCTGGAGGACTGCGGGCCCCTAGAGCGCAAGTTCGGAGGACTGAGGGGCACTTCCGGCATCATGGAGGACCGCGGGGAAGCGGCGGGAGCCTGCCGGAGCCCCGGAGGAGCCGGTGAGTCCCCCGCGAAACGAGTGCCGGCGGCGCCGCCGTCTCGGGGCCGCATCCGCGTCGTTTCTCTCCGGAGCTGCGGCCGGTGCTTGGAGGGGGGCGAGTGTATGGCGCCGCCGTCTTGTGAAGGCTGAGGCTGCCCGCGGCGGGGATGGGGCCGCGCGGGCAGGAGGGGACAGGCCGCCGCCCCGCCGTGCAGAGCTGCGTTCCTTGCGTGTTTCGGCAGGAATCGCTGTTGAATCCGTCTCGCCCTCGAATCCGTCTCGCTCTCCGCGGCTTCCGGGCAGTTTCTCCGCCGGCCCTGCCGGTCCGCGGTTAGGCCGGCGCGGAGCACCGGTGACGGGACCTGCGTGCGTGCGTGCGGGCGTGCGTGCGTGCGTGAGGGGCTCTTGCGAGAAGCGCCTCACAATAAGCAGGCTCAGCTCCGGGGCGGCGCTAGTAAATGGCATGGTCCTCGGGCGCCGTTAATTCGTGCCACGCGTTTGAGCTGGAATTTGAGAGAATAGTCTGTTATTTAAATGGCCCGATTGAAGAGTTGACTGGTACAGAAAGCGGGTGAACGAACGGCTCACAGCCAGCGAGCGCTCCGTGTACCGCTGCTGAAGGGAGCAGGAGCAAAGCGCAGGCACCCGACTGACACAAGAGGAAAAGGTTCATTACCGTTGGAAATCACGGTTTCGGATTGTGAATTAGGACTCTAATGAGGGGTCCGTTCACGACGACCGTTACCCTAAACTGCTCCCAATTGGTATTCTATTTCTGCTTCCCAAGGAGAAAATTTTCATCTGATGGTGCTGCGGGGGTATCTTTAATGCATCAGTTTAAGATGGCTAGTATTGTTAAACGGGCACTCATGATGCCCAGTTAGCGTTCGATCTGTTTCTAAAATGAAATCTAAGGTTTTTGTTCGTCGGATTTAATGGGCGTCGGTTTTTTCTTTTAGCTCTACTTGGAAGGAATTGGTACCCGTCCCCTCCTCCCCCCCCCCAACGGCTATGTTTAAGTTTCGGCAGTCGTGACTCCCTGTTGGTTTTCTAATTTTCCTTTTATTTTAAATCTAAATCTTTTAGCGTTATGTTAGTTCACCACCGCCCGGGAATTCTTTTAGTACCTACGTTTAAACGTAGCCGTTATTGAACGATTCCTTTTTTTATTTCTCTTTATCTAAAAATCTAAAGCTTCGATTACTCTTTTGGTTCTAAGCAGGAGTCACTGTTGCCTCCCAGCTTGCTTACAGCGGTGTGCTCGTTTAAGCGTTAGAGCCTCCCAATTAGTTTCCAGTTCAATTGGTTTAGCAGTGGTTATGTTTAAATGGAGCTGTTCACGACTCCCAATTAGTTTTCTGTCTTTATCACTTCAAGAGGGTCTCTCAACTATTCATTTTTGAATTGCAATAGGGACCGGGAATAATTACTGCCTGGTTCATCAAGTAACATCTGCCACTAAATTTAGTCATTACTCAACCCTAGGTAATATTTCTTCTCTTTAGGCGCGCTCTGATATTTTGTGACTTTACCACGAAGTGGATTAACTAGGACGCGTGATTTTTTTCTTTTCCCGTTAGAGTTGTTTCGCTACAGGTATTCCTTCCAGTTAGTGCTCTGTTGTTGATATTCTGCTGCTTGCCCTTTGATTACATCAATGGGGAGTAAGTACTGTCTGCAAAGCGGGAAGCAATAGCTAGAGCGGACGACGGGCAGTATTTGCTCCCAAAGACTATTCTGGTTACTGTGACGGACATTTTTATTTTAAACGTTTTGACGTAAACGAGCGGTAAAAATTAAACTAATAGAAACTGACCACTTTGGAATTCCCCAGGAAAAACGACCGGAGCGAGGACGCCTGCCGCGGTCCACTTGGGACGCTCGACGGTTTTGCACTCCGTCTCCAAAGTTTGAAGCTCCGCGGAGCGCAACCTCCCCGAGCGGCGACTCGGCCTGTAGCCACCGCCCGCTCTTCTCTCCGGCTCCGCCACCCGTTTTTCCAGAGCAGCCCAAAATCCCGGGGAAGCGAACCCGCGCACAGCAGATACGCCGCGACACCAAACCTCCGGCTGTCCAGCTGCGCCGCCCCCGACCGTCGCTGCTGCGCCAACGGGAGCCTCCGGCCGACGCGGTGCCGAGCGCCCGCGACCCCGTCGGCCGCCGGCTCTGCCAGCGGCGCGGTCCGGCGAAATCCGCGACGCTGCCGAGTCTGCGGCGAGTCCGGGGCGTGTTTTTTTAGCGAAGGAAAATGCCGTTTCAAGTCTCAAGTCCGACCTGCAAGGAAAAAGAAAGCCCGCGTAACAAGGCTAGACCCGTTCCTGTCTGTTGCAGAACTTGTACCAGCGCTACATTCTGGACGGGACCGAATGACAAAGCCGAATGACAGCCTGCAAGAATCCTCCTCTCAGAGCTCTCTGGTTGCAAAGGGACTATTGTAGATCACCAGCAGTTGTAAGACACTGAGACTCCTACTTTTCTCCATCTGCCTCCCTCAACAGAAATAAGTCCCAAAGGACAGAAAACCCCAGGAAAGGGTTGAAACCAAACCGAACCCAAAGCAAAAACCAAAACCAAGGAAAAACCGTCGGGGAAAAGAGCCCCAAAGCATCAGGAACTGTACCAAGCACCTTAAGTAACACTGAAGCGACTCGAACCAAAACAAGTGACAAAGCAGCTCAGGAGAGGTGCCAGGAAAGACAAATGAGTCCACACAGAGCAACGCCCGTGTCCTTCTGAGAGGACTAGGCAGGTGAGAGAAGGCCCTTTGAAGGCCCGTGGTTCTGAGAAGGCCACTTGTCACGCAGATTGATTCTGGTGCCTGGATGGGAAATGGAGGGGACTGAGGGGCACACGAAGGGGAGGGAGGAACTCGGACAGCTTACGGAGATGCCTGCGGTGCAAAGCCAAAAAGACGGCTGCAGGATGGCTCGGCGTCGGTGCCATCGACCCCCCCCAAAAGATGCTGTGACCCCACTTGGGGACGACAGCCTCTGGCCCCGGCGCCCCCGGGGCTGGGCAGAGGCAGCAGCGCTCGGCATAGCTGGTGGCAGGGGGCCCGACGGGGTGGAACGCGTCCCGGCAGGGCCTGGCCAGGCCCAGGAGCACATCTGGTCCTCGCTGAGGGGCTGGAGCCGATGGGGCCCTGAGGAGTACAGGGGTGGCCTGGTGTCCCCGGCCGCAGCTCTTCCCTGCCGCAGCCGCCTGCGCTCCTGTCCGCGCCCGAAGCCCCGTGCCCGCAGAGGCAGCTGGGTCTGGAGCTGCCAGCGCCAGCAGCCCCAGAGCAGAATGAGCTCCCTGAGCAGAGGCCGAGGCTCATATACCCCAGGCCCCGCCCCCGGGCAAGTGGTGGGGATGGGACACAAGGGGGGGCGGTGCCGGGGGGTGGGGGGGGGGGGGGGGGGGGTGGGCAGCAAGGCACGCCAACGGGAGGGTGGGGCATGGGGCAAAAAAGTCACGCCCGGGGGGGGGGGGCGGTGCTGGGGTGGGGTGCAGAATAACAAAGGCAAACCCGGGAAGGGGAGGGGGTGGGGGCCGGGCAGGGCACGGCCACTGTCGGCGAGGCCATGGGGGGGGCGGTGCTGGGGCGAGGTGCAAAGCAGCAAGGCACTCCCACGGGGGGGGGGCGGTGCCGGGGCAGAAAAGGCACACCCGGGGGGGGGGGTCGGGGGGGGGGCAAGCAGGGCACGCCTACAGTGGCCAGTGCCGAAGAACGGCAGCAAGACACGCTCGCGGCGGGGGGGGGAGGCGCCGGGTGGATTTGGGGCCAGGCACACCCACCCTTAGCAAGGCCACCGAGTTGGGGGTGGCATGGGAAAAACCCCACCTGAAGGCAGAGACAGGGGTATGGGGGGGCATAGACAGGTGCAGACGTGGGGCGCATCCTCACGGCTGCTCGATAGTCTCACCTTCAAGTCCTAGGAAGGGAAATGCGGTCACCAACACGCCTCACAAAAAACAAGTTGCCATCCTGCAGGAAGTTCAGAATTCCGGGAAAATCCAGTGCACCTAGAACAAAACAGCACCAAAACTATCAGTTAAAAAAAAAGGCTGTGTGTTTTAAAACCCTCCTGTCACCCCTGAACACCCCGTAGGAAACTGCCGACGTTAAAAAAAAAAAAAAAAAAAAAAAAAAAAAAAAAAAAAAAAAAACCAAACCAAAAAAACCCCAAAACCCAAGCTGCATCCCAGGGCGCTCTCTCCTGTGGGTGCCGCTGGACCCTGCCCAGTCCCACAGCTCTCGCCTCGCCCAGAAGGAGCTCCCTGGGCAGAGCCCGGGGCTCATCTACTCCAGGCCCCCCCCGCACCGAACCGGCAGTTGGGCATCCTGGAGGACTGCGGGCCCCTAGAGCGCAAGTTCGGAGGACTGAGGGGCACTTCCGGCATCATGGAGGACCGCGGGGAAGCGGCGGGAGCCTGCCGGAGCCCCGGAGGAGCCGGTGAGTCCCCCGCGAAACGAGTGCCGGCGGCGCCGCCGTCTCGGGGCCGCATCCGCGTCGTTTCTCTCCGGAGCTGCGGCCGGTGCTTGGAGGGGGGCGAGTGTATGGCGCCGCCGTCTTGTGAAGGCTGAGGCTGCCCGCGGCGGGGATGGGGCCGCGCGGGCAGGAGGGGACAGGCCGCCGCCCCGCCGTGCAGAGCTGCGTTCCTTGCGTGTTTCGGCAGGAATCGCTGTTGAATCCGTCTCGCCCTCGAATCCGTCTCGCTCTCCGCGGCTTCCGGGCAGTTTCTCCGCCGGCCCTGCCGGTCCGCGGTTAGGCCGGCGCGGAGCACCGGTGACGGGACCTGCGGGCGTGCGTGCGGGCGTGCGTGCGTGCGTGAGGGGCTCTTGCGAGAAGCGCCTCACAATAAGCAGGCTCAGCTCCGGGGCGGCGCTAGTAAATGGCATGGTCCTCGGGCGCCGTTAATTCGTGCCACGCGTTTGAGCTGGAATTTGAGAGAATAGTCTGTTATTTAAATGGCCCGATTGAAGAGTTGACTGGTACAGAAAGCGGGTGAACGAACGGCTCACAGCCAGCGAGCGCTCCGTGTACCGCTGCTGAAGGGAGCAGGAGCAAAGCGCAGGCACCCGACTGACACAAGAGGAAAAGGTTCATTACCGTTGGAAATCACGGTTTCGGATTGTGAATTAGGACTCTAATGAGGGGTCCGTTCACGACGACCGTTACCCTAAACTGCTCCCAATTGGTATTCTATTTCTGCTTCCCAAGGAGAAAATTTTCATCTGATGGTGCTGCGGGGGTATCTTTAATGCATCAGTTTAAGATGGCTAGTATTGTTAAACGGGCACTCATGATGCCCAGTTAGCGTTCGATCTGTTTCTAAAATGAAATCTAAGGTTTTTGTTCGTCGGATTTAATGGGCGTCGGTTTTTTCTTTTAGCTCTACTTGGAAGGAATTGGTACCCGTCCCCTCCTCCCCCCCCCCAACGGCTATGTTTAAGTTTCGGCAGTCGTGACTCCCTGTTGGTTTTCTAATTTTCCTTTTATTTTAAATCTAAATCTTTTAGCGTTATGTTAGTTCACCACCGCCCGGGAATTCTTTTAGTACCTACGTTTAAACGTAGCCGTTATTGAACGATTCCTTTTTTTATTTCTCTTTATCTAAAAATCTAAAGCTTCGATTACTCTTTTGGTTCTAAGCAGGAGTCACTGTTGCCTCCCAGCTTGCTTACAGCGGTGTGCTCGTTTAAGCGTTAGAGCCTCCCAATTAGTTTCCAGTTCAATTGGTTTAGCAGTGGTTATGTTTAAATGGAGCTGTTCACGACTCCCAATTAGTTTTCTGTCTTTATCACTTCAAGAGGGTCTCTCAACTATTCATTTTTTGAATTGCAATAGGGACCGGGAATAATTACTGCCTGGTTCATCAAGTAACATCTGCCACTAAATTTAGTCATTACTCAACCCTAGGTAATATTTCTTCTCTTTAGGCGCGCTCTGATATTTTGTGACTTTACCACGAAGTGGATTAACTAGGACGCGTGATTTTTTTCTTTTCCCGTTAGAGTTGTTTCGCTACAGGTATTCCTTCCAGTTAGTGCTCTGTTGTTGATATTCTGCTGCTTGCCCTTTGATTACATCAATGGGGAGTAAGTACTGTCTGCAAAGCGGGAAGCAATAGCTAGAGCGGACGACGGGCAGTATTTGCTCCCAAAGACTATTCTGGTTACTGTGACGGACATTTTTATTTTAAACGTTTTGACGTAAACGAGCGGTAAAAATTAAACTAATAGAAACTGACCACTTTGGAATTCCCCAGGAAAAACGACCGGAGCGAGGACGCCTGCCGCGGTCCACTTGGGACGCTCGACGGTTTTGCACTCCGTCTCCAAAGTTTGAAGCTCCGCGGAGCGCAACCTCCCCGAGCGGCGACTCGGCCTGTAGCCACCGCCCGCTCTTCTCTCCGGCTCCGCCACCCGTTTTTCCAGAGCAGCCCAAAATCCCGGGGAAGCGAACCCGCGCACAGCAGATACGCCGCGACACCAAACCTCCGGCTGTCCAGCTGCGCCGCCCCCGACCGTCGCTGCTGCGCCAACGGGAGCCTCCGGCCGACGCGGTGCCGAGCGCCCGCGACCCCGTCGGCCGCCGGCTCTGCCAGCGGCGCGGTCCGGCGAAATCCGCGACGCTGCCGAGTCTGCGGCGAGTCCGGGGCGTGTTTTTTTAGCGAAGGAAAATGCCGTTTCAAGTCTCAAGTCCGACCTGCAAGGAAAAAGAAAGCCCGCGTAACAAGGCTAGACCCGTTCCTGTCTGTTGCAGAACTTGTACCAGCGCTACATTCTGGACGGGACCGAATGACAAAGCCGAATGACAGCCTGCAAGAATCCTCCTCTCAGAGCTCTCTGGTTGCAAAGGGACTATTGTAGATCACCAGCAGTTGTAAGACACTGAGACTCCTACTTTTCTCCATCTGCCTCCCTCAACAGAAATAAGTCCCAAAGGACAGAAAACCCCAGGAAAGGGTTGAAACCAAACCGAACCCAAAGCAAAAACCAAAACCAAGGAAAAACCGTCGGGGAAAAGAGCCCCAAAGCATCAGGAACTGTACCAAGCACCTTAAGTAACACTGAAGCGACTCGAACCAAAACAAGTGACAAAGCAGCTCAGGAGAGGTGCCAGGAAAGACAAATGAGTCCACACAGAGCAACGCCCGTGTCCTTCTGAGAGGACTAGGCAGGTGAGAGAAGGCCCTTTGAAGGCCCGTGGTTCTGAGAAGGCCACTTGTCACGCAGATTGATTCTGGTGCCTGGATGGGAAATGGAGGGGACTGAGGGGCACACGAAGGGGAGGGAGGAACTCGGACAGCTTACGGAGATGCCTGCGGTGCAAAGCCAAAAAGACGGCTGCAGGATGGCTCGGCGTCGGTGCCATCGACCCCCCCCAAAAGATGCTGTGACCCCACTTGGGGACGACAGCCTCTGGCCCCGGCGCCCCCGGGGCTGGGCAGAGGCAGCAGCGCTCGGCATAGCTGGTGGCAGGGGGCCCGACGGGGTGGAACGCGTCCCGGCAGGGCCTGGCCAGGCCCAGGAGCACATCTGGTCCTCGCTGAGGGGCTGGAGCCGATGGGGCCCTGAGGAGTACAGGGGTGGCCTGGTGTCCCCGGCCGCAGCTCTTCCCTGCCGCAGCCGCCTGCGCTCCTGTCCGCGCCCGAAGCCCCGTGCCCGCAGAGGCAGCTGGGTCTGGAGCTGCCAGCGCCAGCAGCCCCAGAGCAGAATGAGCTCCCTGAGCAGAGGCCGAGGCTCATATACCCCAGGCCCCGCCCCCGGGCAAGTGGTGGGGATGGGACACAAGGGGGGGCGGTGCCGGGGGGTGGGGGGGGGGGTGGGGGGGGTGGGCAGCAAGGCACGCCAACGGGAGGGTGGGGCATGGGGCAAAAAAGTCACGCCCGGGGGGGGGGGGCGGTGCTGGGGTGGGGTGCAGAATAACAAAGGCAAACCCGGGAAGGGGAGGGGGTGGGGGCCGGGCAGGGCACGGCCACTGTCGGCGAGGCCATGGGGGGGGCGGTGCTGGGGCGAGGTGCAAAGCAGCAAGGCACTCCCACGGGGGGGGGGCGGTGCCGGGGCAGAAAAGGCACACCCGGGGGGGGGGGTCGGGGGGGGGGCAAGCAGGGCACGCCTACAGTGGCCAGTGCCGAAGAACGGCAGCAAGACACGCTCGCGGCGGGGGGGGGAGGCGCCGGGTGGATTTGGGGCCAGGCACACCCACCCTTAGCAAGGCCACCGAGTTGGGGGTGGCATGGGAAAAACCCCACCTGAAGGCAGAGACAGGGGTATGGGGGGGCATAGACAGGTGCAGACGTGGGGCGCATCCTCACGGCTGCTCGATAGTCTCACCTTCAAGTCCTAGGAAGGGAAATGCGGTCACCAACACGCCTCACAAAAAACAAGTTGCCATCCTGCAGGAAGTTCAGAATTCCGGGAAAATCCAGTGCACCTAGAACAAAACAGCACCAAAACTATCAGTTAAAAAAAAAGGCTGTGTGTTTTAAAACCCTCCTGTCACCCCTGAACACCCCGTAGGAAACTGCCGACGTTAAAAAAAAAAAAAAAAAAAAAAAAAAAAAAAAAAAAAAAAAAAACCAAACCAAAAAAACCCCAAAACCCAAGCTGCATCCCAGGGCGCTCTCTCCTGTGGGTGCCGCTGGACCCTGCCCAGTCCCACAGCTCTCGCCTCGCCCAGAAGGAGCTCCCTGGGCAGAGCCCGGGGCTCATCTACTCCAGGCCCCCCCCGCACCGAACCGGCAGTTGGGCATCCTGGAGGACTGCGGGCCCCTAGAGCGCAAGTTCGGAGGACTGAGGGGCACTTCCGGCATCATGGAGGACCGCGGGGAAGCGGCGGGAGCCTGCCGGAGCCCCGGAGGAGCCGGTGAGTCCCCCGCGAAACGAGTGCCGGCGGCGCCGCCGTCTCGGGGCCGCATCCGCGTCGTTTCTCTCCGGAGCTGCGGCCGGTGCTTGGAGGGGGGCGAGTGTATGGCGCCGCCGTCTTGTGAAGGCTGAGGCTGCCCGCGGCGGGGATGGGGCCGCGCGGGCAGGAGGGGACAGGCCGCCGCCCCGCCGTGCAGAGCTGCGTTCCTTGCGTGTTTCGGCAGGAATCGCTGTTGAATCCGTCTCGCCCTCGAATCCGTCTCGCTCTCCGCGGCTTCCGGGCAGTTTCTCCGCCGGCCCTGCCGGTCCGCGGTTAGGCCGGCGCGGAGCACCGGTGACGGGACCTGCGGGCGTGCGTGCGGGCGTGCGTGCGTGCGTGAGGGGCTCTTGCGAGAAGCGCCTCACAATAAGCAGGCTCAGCTCCGGGGCGGCGCTAGTAAATGGCATGGTCCTCGGGCGCCGTTAATTCGTGCCACGCGTTTGAGCTGGAATTTGAGAGAATAGTCTGTTATTTAAATGGCCCGATTGAAGAGTTGACTGGTACAGAAAGCGGGTGAACGAACGGCTCACAGCCAGCGAGCGCTCCGTGTACCGCTGCTGAAGGGAGCAGGAGCAAAGCGCAGGCACCCGACTGACACAAGAGGAAAAGGTTCATTACCGTTGGAAATCACGGTTTCGGATTGTGAATTAGGACTCTAATGAGGGGTCCGTTCACGACGACCGTTACCCTAAACTGCTCCCAATTGGTATTCTATTTCTGCTTCCCAAGGAGAAAATTTTCATCTGATGGTGCTGCGGGGGTATCTTTAATGCATCAGTTTAAGATGGCTAGTATTGTTAAACGGGCACTCATGATGCCCAGTTAGCGTTCGATCTGTTTCTAAAATGAAATCTAAGGTTTTTGTTCGTCGGATTTAATGGGCGTCGGTTTTTTCTTTTAGCTCTACTTGGAAGGAATTGGTACCCGTCCCCTCCTCCCCCCCCCCAACGGCTATGTTTAAGTTTCGGCAGTCGTGACTCCCTGTTGGTTTTCTAATTTTCCTTTTATTTTAAATCTAAATCTTTTAGCGTTATGTTAGTTCACCACCGCCCGGGAATTCTTTTAGTACCTACGTTTAAACGTAGCCGTTATTGAACGATTCCTTTTTTTATTTCTCTTTATCTAAAAATCTAAAGCTTCGATTACTCTTTTGGTTCTAAGCAGGAGTCACTGTTGCCTCCCAGCTTGCTTACAGCGGTGTGCTCGTTTAAGCGTTAGAGCCTCCCAATTAGTTTCCAGTTCAATTGGTTTAGCAGTGGTTATGTTTAAATGGAGCTGTTCACGACTCCCAATTAGTTTTCTGTCTTTATCACTTCAAGAGGGTCTCTCAACTATTCATTTTTTGAATTGCAATAGGGACCGGGAATAATTACTGCCTGGTTCATCAAGTAACATCTGCCACTAAATTTAGTCATTACTCAACCCTAGGTAATATTTCTTCTCTTTAGGCGCGCTCTGATATTTTGTGACTTTACCACGAAGTGGATTAACTAGGACGCGTGATTTTTTTCTTTTCCTGTTAGAGTTGTTTCGCTACAGGTATTCCTTCCAGTTAGTGCTCTGTTGTTGATATTCTGCTGCTTGCCCTTTGATTACATCAATGGGGAGTAAGTACTGTCTGCAAAGCGGGAAGCAATAGCTAGAGCGGACGACGGGCAGTATTTGCTCCCAAAGACTATTCTGGTTACTGTGACGGACATTTTTATTTTAAACGTTTTGACGTAAACGAGCGGTAAAAATTAAACTAATAGAAACTGACCACTTTGGAATTCCCCAGGAAAAACGACCGGAGCGAGGACGCCTGCCGCGGTCCACTTGGGACGCTCGACGGTTTTGCACTCCGTCTCCAAAGTTTGAAGCTCCGCGGAGCGCAACCTCCCCGAGCGGCGACTCGGCCTGTAGCCACCGCCCGCTCTTCTCTCCGGCTCCGCCACCCGTTTTTCCAGAGCAGCCCAAAATCCCGGGGAAGCGAACCCGCGCACAGCAGATACGCCGCGACACCAAACCTCCGGCTGTCCAGCTGCGCCGCCCCCGACCGTCGCTGCTGCGCCAACGGGAGCCTCCGGCCGACGCGGTGCCGAGCGCCCGCGACCCCGTCGGCCGCCGGCTCTGCCAGCGGCGCGGTCCGGCGAAATCCGCGACGCTGCCGAGTCTGCGGCGAGTCCGGGGCGTGTTTTTTTAGCGAAGGAAAATGCCGTTTCAAGTCTCAAGTCCGACCTGCAAGGAAAAAGAAAGCCCGCGTAACAAGGCTAGACCCGTTCCTGTCTGTTGCAGAACTTGTACCAGCGCTACATTCTGGACGGGACCGAATGACAAAGCCGAATGACAGCCTGCAAGAATCCTCCTCTCAGAGCTCTCTGGTTGCAAAGGGACTATTGTAGATCACCAGCAGTTGTAAGACACTGAGACTCCTACTTTTCTCCATCTGCCTCCCTCAACAGAAATAAGTCCCAAAGGACAGAAAACCCCAGGAAAGGGTTGAAACCAAACCGAACCCAAAGCAAAAACCAAAACCAAGGAAAAACCGTCGGGGAAAAGAGCCCCAAAGCATCAGGAACTGTACCAAGCACCTTAAGTAACACTGAAGCGACTCGAACCAAAACAAGTGACAAAGCAGCTCAGGAGAGGTGCCAGGAAAGACAAATGAGTCCACACAGAGCAACGCCCGTGTCCTTCTGAGAGGACTAGGCAGGTGAGAGAAGGCCCTTTGAAGGCCCGTGGTTCTGAGAAGGCCACTTGTCACGCAGATTGATTCTGGTGCCTGGATGGGAAATGGAGGGGACTGAGGGGCACACGAAGGGGAGGGAGGAACTCGGACAGCTTACGGAGATGCCTGCGGTGCAAAGCCAAAAAGACGGCTGCAGGATGGCTCGGCGTCGGTGCCATCGACCCCCCCCAAAAGATGCTGTGACCCCACTTGGGGACGACAGCCTCTGGCCCCGGCGCCCCCGGGGCTGGGCAGAGGCAGCAGCGCTCGGCATAGCTGGTGGCAGGGGGCCCGACGGGGTGGAACGCGTCCCGGCAGGGCCTGGCCAGGCCCAGGAGCACATCTGGTCCTCGCTGAGGGGCTGGAGCCGATGGGGCCCTGAGGAGTACAGGGGTGGCCTGGTGTCCCCGGCCGCAGCTCTTCCCTGCCGCAGCCGCCTGCGCTCCTGTCCGCACCCGAAGCCCCGTGCCCGCAGAGGCAGCTGGGTCTGGAGCTGCCAGCGCCAGCAGCCCCAGAGCAGAATGAGCTCCCTGAGCAGAGGCCGAGGCTCATATACCCCAGGCCCCGCCCCCGGGCAAGTGGTGGGGATGGGACACAAGGGGGGGCGGTGCCGGGGGGTGGGGGTGGGGGGGGGGGGGGGGGCAGCAAGGCACGCCAACGGGAGGGTGGGGCATGGGGCAAAAAAGTCACGCCCGGGGGGGGGGGCGGTGCTGGGGTGGGGTGCAGAATAACAAAGGCAAACCCGGGAAGGGGAGGGGGTGGGGGCCGGGCAGGGCACGGCCACTGTCGGCGAGGCCATGGGGGGGGCGGTGCTGGGGCGAGGTGCAAAGCAGCAAGGCACTCCCACGGGGGGGGGGCGGTGCCGGGGCAGAAAAGGCACACCCGGGGGGGGGGGTCGGGGGGGGGGCAAGCAGGGCACGCCTACAGTGGCCAGTGCCGAAGAACGGCAGCAAGGCACGCTCGCGGCGGGGGGGGGAGGCGCCGGGTGGATTTGGGGCCAGGCACACCCACCCTTAGCAAGGCCACCGAGTTGGGGGTGGCATGGGAAAAACCCCACCTGAAGGCAGAGACAGGGGTATGGGGGGGCATAGACAGGTGCAGACGTGGGGCGCATCCTCACGGCTGCTCGATAGTCTCACCTTCAAGTCCTAGGAAGGGAAATGCGGTCACCAACACGCCTCACAAAAAACAAGTTGCCATCCTGCAGGAAGTTCAGAATTCCGGGAAAATCCAGTGCACCTAGAACAAAACAGCACCAAAACTATCAGTTAAAAAAAAAGGCTGTGTGTTTTAAAACCCTCCTGTCACCCCTGAACACCCCGTAGGAAACTGCCGACGTTAAAAAAAAAAAAAAAAAAAAAACAAAAAAAAAAAAAAAAAAACCAAACCAAAAAAACCCCAAAACCCAAGCTGCATCCCAGGGCGCTCTCTCCTGTGGGTGCCGCTGGACCCTGCCCAGTCCCACAGCTCTCGCCTCGCCCAGAAGGAGCTCCCTGGGCAGAGCCCGGGGCTCATCTACTCCAGGCCCCCCCCGCACCGAACCGGCAGTTGGGCATCCTGGAGGACTGCGGGCCCCTAGAGCGCAAGTTCGGAGGACTGAGGGGCACTTCCGGCATCATGGAGGACCGCGGGGAAGCGGCGGGAGCCTGCCGGAGCCCCGGAGGAGCCGGTGAGTCCCCCGCGAAACGAGTGCCGGCGGCGCCGCCGTCTCGGGGCCGCATCCGCGTCGTTTCTCTCCGGAGCTGCGGCCGGTGCTTGGAGGGGGGCGAGTGTATGGCGCCGCCGTCTTGTGAAGGCTGAGGCTGCCCGCGGCGGGGATGGGGCCGCGCGGGCAGGAGGGGACAGGCCGCCGCCCCGCCGTGCAGAGCTGCGTTCCTTGCGTGTTTCGGCAGGAATCGCTGTTGAATCCGTCTCGCCCTCGAATCCGTCTCGCTCTCCGCGGCTTCCGGGCAGTTTCTCCGCCGGCCCTGCCGGTCCGCGGTTAGGCCGGCGCGGAGCACCGGTGACGGGACCTGCGGGCGTGCGTGCGGGCGTGCGTGCGTGCGTGAGGGGCTCTTGCGAGAAGCGCCTCACAATAAGCAGGCTCAGCTCCGGGGCGGCGCTAGTAAATGGCATGGTCCTCGGGCGCCGTTAATTCGTGCCACGCGTTTGAGCTGGAATTTGAGAGAATAGTCTGTTATTTAAATGGCCCGATTGAAGAGTTGACTGGTACAGAAAGCGGGTGAACGAACGGCTCACAGCCAGCGAGCGCTCCGTGTACCGCTGCTGAAGGGAGCAGGAGCAAAGCGCAGGCACCCGACTGACACAAGAGGAAAAGGTTCATTACCGTTGGAAATCACGGTTTCGGATTGTGAATTAGGACTCTAATGAGGGGTCCGTTCACGACGACCGTTACCCTAAACTGCTCCCAATTGGTATTCTATTTCTGCTTCCCAAGGAGAAAATTTTCATCTGATGGTGCTGCGGGGGTATCTTTAATGCATCAGTTTAAGATGGCTAGTATTGTTAAACGGGCACTCATGATGCCCAGTTAGCGTTCGATCTGTTTCTAAAATGAAATCTAAGGTTTTTGTTCGTCGGATTTAATGGGCGTCGGTTTTTTCTTTTAGCTCTACTTGGAAGGAATTGGTACCCGTCCCCTCCTCCCCCCCCCCAACGGCTATGTTTAAGTTTCGGCAGTCGTGACTCCCTGTTGGTTTTCTAATTTTCCTTTTATTTTAAATCTAAATCTTTTAGCGTTATGTTAGTTCACCACCGCCCGGGAATTCTTTTAGTACCTACGTTTAAACGTAGCCGTTATTGAACGATTCCTTTTTTTATTTCTCTTTATCTAAAAATCTAAAGCTTCGATTACTCTTTTGGTTCTAAGCAGGAGTCACTGTTGCCTCCCAGCTTGCTTACAGCGGTGTGCTCGTTTAAGCGTTAGAGCCTCCCAATTAGTTTCCAGTTCAATTGGTTTAGCAGTGGTTATGTTTAAATGGAGCTGTTCACGACTCCCAATTAGTTTTCTGTCTTTATCACTTCAAGAGGGTCTCTCAACTATTCATTTTTTGAATTGCAATAGGGACCGGGAATAATTACTGCCTGGTTCATCAAGTAACATCTGCCACTAAATTTAGTCATTACTCAACCCTAGGTAATATTTCTTCTCTTTAGGCGCGCTCTGATATTTTGTGACTTTACCACGAAGTGGATTAACTAGGACGCGTGATTTTTTTCTTTTCCCGTTAGAGTTGTTTCGCTACAGGTATTCCTTCCAGTTAGTGCTCTGTTGTTGATATTCTGCTGCTTGCCCTTTGATTACATCAATGGGGAGTAAGTACTGTCTGCAAAGCGGGAAGCAATAGCTAGAGCGGACGACGGGCAGTATTTGCTCCCAAAGACTATTCTGGTTACTGTGACGGACATTTTTATTTTAAACGTTTTGACGTAAACGAGCGGTAAAAATTAAACTAATAGAAACTGACCACTTTGGAATTCCCCAGGAAAAACGACCGGAGCGAGGACGCCTGCCGCGGTCCACTTGGGACGCTCGACGGTTTTGCACTCCGTCTCCAAAGTTTGAAGCTCCGCGGAGCGCAACCTCCCCGAGCGGCGACTCGGCCTGTAGCCACCGCCCGCTCTTCTCTCCGGCTCCGCCACCCGTTTTTCCAGAGCAGCCCAAAATCCCGGGGAAGCGAACCCGCGCACAGCAGATACGCCGCGACACCAAACCTCCGGCTGTCCAGCTGCGCCGCCCCCGACCGTCGCTGCTGCGCCAACGGGAGCCTCCGGCCGACGCGGTGCCGAGCGCCCGCGACCCCGTCGGCCGCCGGCTCTGCCAGCGGCGCGGTCCGGCGAAATCCGCGACGCTGCCGAGTCTGCGGCGAGTCCGGGGCGTGTTTTTTTAGCGAAGGAAAATGCCGTTTCAAGTCTCAAGTCCGACCTGCAAGGAAAAAGAAAGCCCGCGTAACAAGGCTAGACCCGTTCCTGTCTGTTGCAGAACTTGTACCAGCGCTACATTCTGGACGGGACCGAATGACAAAGCCGAATGACAGCCTGCAAGAATCCTCCTCTCAGAGCTCTCTGGTTGCAAAGGGACTATTGTAGATCACCAGCAGTTGTAAGACACTGAGACTCCTACTTTTCTCCATCTGCCTCCCTCAACAGAAATAAGTCCCAAAGGACAGAAAACCCCAGGAAAGGGTTGAAACCAAACCGAACCCAAAGCAAAAACCAAAACCAAGGAAAAACCGTCGGGGAAAAGAGCCCCAAAGCATCAGGAACTGTACCAAGCACCTTAAGTAACACTGAAGCGACTCGAACCAAAACAAGTGACAAAGCAGCTCAGGAGAGGTGCCAGGAAAGACAAATGAGTCCACACAGAGCAACGCCCGTGTCCTTCTGAGAGGACTAGGCAGGTGAGAGAAGGCCCTTTGAAGGCCCGTGGTTCTGAGAAGGCCACTTGTCACGCAGATTGATTCTGGTGCCTGGATGGGAAATGGAGGGGACTGAGGGGCACACGAAGGGGAGGGAGGAACTCGGACAGCTTACGGAGATGCCTGCGGTGCAAAGCCAAAAAGACGGCTGCAGGATGGCTCGGCGTCGGTGCCATCGACCCCCCCCAAAAGATGCTGTGACCCCACTTGGGGACGACAGCCTCTGGCCCCGGCGCCCCCGGGGCTGGGCAGAGGCAGCAGCGCTCGGCATAGCTGGTGGCAGGGGGCCCGACGGGGTGGAACGCGTCCCGGCAGGGCCTGGCCAGGCCCAGGAGCACATCTGGTCCTCGCTGAGGGGCTGGAGCCGATGGGGCCCTGAGGAGTACAGGGGTGGCCTGGTGTCCCCGGCCGCAGCTCTTCCCTGCCGCAGCCGCCTGCGCTCCTGTCCGCGCCCGAAGCCCCGTGCCCGCAGAGGCAGCTGGGTCTGGAGCTGCCAGCGCCAGCAGCCCCAGAGCAGAATGAGCTCCCTGAGCAGAGGCCGAGGCTCATATACCCCAGGCCCCGCCCCCGGGCAAGTGGTGGGGATGGGACACAAGGGGGGGCGGTGCCGGGGGGTGGGGGGGGGGCAGCAAGGCACGCCAACGGGAGGGTGGGGCATGGGGCAAAAAAGTCACGCCCGGGGGGGGGGGGCGGTGCTGGGGTGGGGTGCAGAATAACAAAGGCAAACCCGGGAAGGGGAGGGGGTGGGGGCCGGGCAGGGCACGGCCACTGTCGGCGAGGCCATGGGGGGGGCGGTGCTGGGGCGAGGTGCAAAGCAGCAAGGCACTCCCACGGGGGGGGGGCGGTGCCGGGGCAGAAAAGGCACACCCGGGGGGGGGGGTCGGGGGGGGGGCAAGCAGGGCACGCCTACAGTGGCCAGTGCCGAAGAACGGCAGCAAGGCACGCTCGCGGCGGGGGGGGGAGGCGCCGGGTGGATTTGGGGCCAGGCACACCCACCCTTAGCAAGGCCACCGAGTTGGGGGTGGCATGGGAAAAACCCCACCTGAAGGCAGAGACAGGGGTATGGGGGGGCATAGACAGGTGCAGACGTGGGGCGCATCCTCACGGCTGCTCGATAGTCTCACCTTCAAGTCCTAGGAAGGGAAATGCGGTCACCAACACGCCTCACAAAAAACAAGTTGCCATCCTGCAGGAAGTTCAGAATTCCGGGAAAATCCAGTGCACCTAGAACAAAACAGCACCAAAACTATCAGTTAAAAAAAAAGGCTGTGTGTTTTAAAACCCTCCTGTCACCCCTGAACACCCCGTAGGAAACTGCCGACGTTAAAAAAAAAAAAAAAAAAACCAAAAAAAAAAAAAAAAAAAAAAAAACCAAACCCAAAACCCAAGCTGCATCCCAGGGCGCTCTCTCCTGTGGGTGCCGCTGGACCCTGCCCAGTCCCACAGCTCTCGCCTCGCCCAGAAGGAGCTCCCTGGGCAGAGCCCGGGGCTCATCTACTCCAGGCCCCCCCCGCACCGAACCGGCACTTGGGCATCCTGGAGGACTGCGGGCCCCTAGAGCGCAAGTTCGGAGGACTGAGGGGCAGTTCCGGCATCATGGAGGACCGCGGGGAAGCGGCGGGAGCCTGCCGGAGCCCCGGAGGAGCCGGTGAGTCCCCCGCGAAACGAGTGCCGGCGGCGCCGCCGTCTCGGGGCCGCATCCGCGTCGTTTCTCTCCGGAGCTGCGGCCGGTGCTTGGAGGGGGGCGAGTGTATGGCGCCGCCGTCTTGTGAAGGCTGAGGCTGCCCGCGGCGGGGATGGGGCCGCGCGGGCAGGAGGGGACAGGCCGCCGCCCCGCCGTGCAGAGCTGCGTTCCTTGCGTGTTTCGGCAGGAATCGCTGTTGAATCCGTCTCGCCCTCGAATCCGTCTCGCTCTCCGCGGCTTCCGGGCAGTTTCTCCGCCGGCCCTGCCGGTCCGCGGTTAGGCCGGCGCGGAGCACCGGTGACGGGACCTGCGTGCGTGCGTGCGGGCGTGCGTGCGTGCGTGAGGGGCTCTTGCGAGAAGCGCCTCACAATAAGCAGGCTCAGCTCCGGGGCGGCGCTAGTAAATGGCATGGTCCTCGGGCGCCGTTAATTCGTGCCACGCGTTTGAGCTGGAATTTGAGAGAATAGTCTGTTATTTAAATGGCCCGATTGAAGAGTTGACTGGTACAGAAAGCGGGTGAACGAACGGCTCACAGCCAGCGAGCGCTCCGTGTACCGCTGCTGAAGGGAGCAGGAGCAAAGCGCAGGCACCCGACTGACACAAGAGGAAAAGGTTCATTACCGTTGGAAATCACGGTTTCGGATTGTGAATTAGGACTCTAATGAGGGGTCCGTTCACGACGACCGTTACCCTAAACTGCTCCCAATTGGTATTCTATTTCTGCTTCCCAAGGAGAAAATTTTCATCTGATGGTGCTGCGGGGGTATCTTTAATGCATCAGTTTAAGATGGCTAGTATTGTTAAACGGGCACTCATGATGCCCAGTTAGCGTTCGATCTGTTTCTAAAATGAAATCTAAGGGGTTTGTTCGTCGGATTTAATGGGCGTCGGTTTTTTCTTTTAGCTCTACTTGGAAGGAATTGGTACCCGTCCCCTCCTCCCCCCCCCCCAACGGCTATGTTTAAGTTTCGGCAGTCGTGACTCCCTGTTGGTTTTCTAATTTTCCTTTTATTTTAAATCTAAATCTTTTAGCGTTATGTTAGTTCACCACCGCCCGGGAATTCTTTTAGTACCTACGTTTAAACGTAGCCGTTATTGAACGATTCCTTTTTTTATTTCTCTTTATCTAAAAATCTAAAGCTTCGATTACTCTTTTGGTTCTAAGCAGGAGTCACTGTTGCCTCCCAGCTTGCTTACAGCGGTGTGCTCGTTTAAGCGTTAGAGCCTCCCAATTAGTTTCCAGTTCAATTGGTTTAGCAGTGGTTATGTTTAAATGGAGCTGTTCACGACTCCCAATTAGTTTTCTGTCTTTATCACTTCAAGAGGGTCTCTCAACTATTCATTTTTTGAATTGCAATAGGGACCGGGAATAATTACTGCCTGGTTCATCAAGTAACATCTGCCACTAAATTTAGTCATTACTCAACCCTAGGTAATATTTCTTCTCTTTAGGCGCGCTCTGATATTTTGTGACTTTACCACGAAGTGGATTAACTAGGACGCGTGATTTTTTTCTTTTCCTGTTAGAGTTGTTTCGCTACAGGTATTCCTTCCAGTTAGTGCTCTGTTGTTGATATTCTGCTGCTTGCCCTTTGATTACATCAATGGGGAGTAAGTACTGTCTGCAAAGCGGGAAGCAATAGCTAGAGCGGACGACGGGCAGTATTTGCTCCCAAAGACTATTCTGGTTACTGTGACGGACATTTTTATTTTAAACGTTTTGACGTAAACGAGCGGTAAAAATTAAACTAATAGAAACTGACCACTTTGGAATTCCCCAGGAAAAACGACCGGAGCGAGGACGCCTGCCGCGGTCCACTTGGGACGCTCGACGGTTTTGCACTCCGTCTCCAAAGTTTGAAGCTCCGCGGAGCGCAACCTCCCCGAGCGGCGACTCGGCCTGTAGCCACCGCCCGCTCTTCTCTCCGGCTCCGCCACCCGTTTTTCCAGAGCAGCCCAAAATCCCGGGGAAGCGAACCCGCGCACAGCAGATACGCCGCGACACCAAACCTCCGGCTGTCCAGCTGCGCCGCCCCCGACCGTCGCTGCTGCGCCAACGGGAGCCTCCGGCCGACGCGGTGCCGAGCGCCCGCGACCCCGTCGGCCGCCGGCTCTGCCAGCGGCGCGGTCCGGCGAAATCCGCGACGCTGCCGAGTCTGCGGCGAGTCCGGGGCGTGTTTTTTTAGCGAAGGAAAATGCCGTTTCAAGTCTCAAGTCCGACCTGCAAGGAAAAAGAAAGCCCGCGTAACAAGGCTAGACCCGTTCCTGTCTGTTGCAGAACTTGTACCAGCGCTACATTCTGGACGGGACCGAATGACAAAGCCGAATGACAGCCTGCAAGAATCCTCCTCTCAGAGCTCTCTGGTTGCAAAGGGACTATTGTAGATCACCAGCAGTTGTAAGACACTGAGACTCCTACTTTTCTCCATCTGCCTCCCTCAACAGAAATAAGTCCCAAAGGACAGAAAACCCCAGGAAAGGGTTGAAACCAAACCGAACCCAAAGCAAAAACCAAAACCAAGGAAAAACCGTCGGGGAAAAGAGCCCCAAAGCATCAGGAACTGTACCAAGCACCTTAAGTAACACTGAAGCGACTCGAACCAAAACAAGTGACAAAGCAGCTCAGGAGAGGTGCCAGGAAAGACAAATGAGTCCACACAGAGCAACGCCCGTGTCCTTCTGAGAGGACTAGGCAGGTGAGAGAAGGCCCTTTGAAGGCCCGTGGTTCTGAGAAGGCCACTTGTCACGCAGATTGATTCTGGTGCCTGGATGGGAAATGGAGGGGACTGAGGGGCACACGAAGGGGAGGGAGGAACTCGGACAGCTTACGGAGATGCCTGCGGTGCAAAGCCAAAAAGACGGCTGCAGGATGGCTCGGCGTCGGTGCCATCGACCCCCCCCAAAAGATGCTGTGACCCCACTTGGGGACGACAGCCTCTGGCCCCGGCGCCCCCGGGGCTGGGCAGAGGCAGCAGCGCTCGGCATAGCTGGTGGCAGGGGGCCCGACGGGGTGGAACGCGTCCCGGCAGGGCCTGGCCAGGCCCAGGAGCACATCTGGTCCTCGCTGAGGGGCTGGAGCCGATGGGGCCCTGAGGAGTACAGGGGTGGCCTGGTGTCCCCGGCCGCAGCTCTTCCCTGCCGCAGCCGCCTGCGCTCCTGTCCGCACCCGAAGCCCCGTGCCCGCAGAGGCAGCTGGGTCTGGAGCTGCCAGCGCCAGCAGCCCCAGAGCAGAATGAGCTCCCTGAGCAGAGGCCGAGGCTCATATACCCCAGGCCCCGCCCCCGGGCAAGTGGTGGGGATGGGACACAAGGGGGGGCGGTGCCGGGGGGTGGGGGTGGGGGGGGGGGGGGGGTGGGCAGCAAGGCACGCCAACGGGAGGGTGGGGCATGGGGCAAAAAAGTCACGCCCGGGGGGGGGGGCGGTGCTGGGGTGGGGTGCAGAATAACAAAGGCAAACCCGGGAAGGGGAGGGGGTGGGGGCCGGGCAGGGCACGGCCACTGTCGGCGAGGCCATGGGGGGGGCGGTGCTGGGGCGAGGTGCAAAGCAGCAAGGCACTCCCACGGGGGGGGGGCGGTGCCGGGGCAGAAAAGGCACACCCGGGGGGGGGGGGTCGGGGGGGGGGGCAAGCAGGGCACGCCTACAGTGGCCAGTGCCGAAGAACGGCAGCAAGGCACGCTCGCGGCGGGGGGGGGAGGCGCCGGGTGGATTTGGGGCCAGGCACACCCACCCTTAGCAAGGCCACCGAGTTGGGGGTGGCATGGGAAAAACCCCACCTGAAGGCAGAGACAGGGGTATGGGGGGGCATAGACAGGTGCAGACGTGGGGCGCATCCTCACGGCTGCTCGATAGTCTCACCTTCAAGTCCTAGGAAGGGAAATGCGGTCACCAACACGCCTCACAAAAAACAAGTTGCCATCCTGCAGGAAGTTCAGAATTCCGGGAAAATCCAGTGCACCTAGAACAAAACAGCACCAAAACTATCAGTTAAAAAAAAAGGCTGTGTGTTTTAAAACCCTCCTGTCACCCCTGAACACCCCGTAGGAAACTGCCGACGTTAAAAAAAAAAAAAAAAAAAAACCAAAAAAAAAAAAAAAAAAACCAAACCAAAAAAACCCCAAAACCCAAGCTGCATCCCAGGGCGCTCTCTCCTGTGGGTGCCGCTGGACCCTGCCCAGTCCCACAGCTCTCGCCTCGCCCAGAAGGAGCTCCCTGGGCAGAGCCCGGGGCTCATCTACTCCAGGCCCCCCCCGCACCGAACCGGCAGTTGGGCATCCTGGAGGACTGCGGGCCCCTAGAGCGCAAGTTCGGAGGACTGAGGGGCACTTCCGGCATCATGGAGGACCGCGGGGAAGCGGCGGGAGCCTGCCGGAGCCCCGGAGGAGCCGGTGAGTCCCCCGCGAAACGAGTGCCGGCGGCGCCGCCGTCTCGGGGCCGCATCCGCGTCGTTTCTCTCCGGAGCTGCGGCCGGTGCTTGGAGGGGGGCGAGTGTATGGCGCCGCCGTCTTGTGAAGGCTGAGGCTGCCCGCGGCGGGGATGGGGCCGCGCGGGCAGGAGGGGACAGGCCGCCGCCCCGCCGTGCAGAGCTGCGTTCCTTGCGTGTTTCGGCAGGAATCGCTGTTGAATCCGTCTCGCCCTCGAATCCGTCTCGCTCTCCGCGGCTTCCGGGCAGTTTCTCCGCCGGCCCTGCCGGTCCGCGGTTAGGCCGGCGCGGAGCACCGGTGACGGGACCTGCGGGCGTGCGTGCGGGCGTGCGTGCGTGCGTGAGGGGCTCTTGCGAGAAGCGCCTCACAATAAGCAGGCTCAGCTCCGGGGCGGCGCTAGTAAATGGCATGGTCCTCGGGCGCCGTTAATTCGTGCCACGCGTTTGAGCTGGAATTTGAGAGAATAGTCTGTTATTTAAATGGCCCGATTGAAGAGTTGACTGGTACAGAAAGCGGGTGAACGAACGGCTCACAGCCAGCGAGCGCTCCGTGTACCGCTGCTGAAGGGAGCAGGAGCAAAGCGCAGGCACCCGACTGACACAAGAGGAAAAGGTTCATTACCGTTGGAAATCACGGTTTCGGATTGTGAATTAGGACTCTAATGAGGGGTCCGTTCACGACGACCGTTACCCTAAACTGCTCCCAATTGGTATTCTATTTCTGCTTCCCAAGGAGAAAATTTTCATCTGATGGTGCTGCGGGGGTATCTTTAATGCATCAGTTTAAGATGGCTAGTATTGTTAAACGGGCACTCATGATGCCCAGTTAGCGTTCGATCTGTTTCTAAAATGAAATCTAAGGTTTTTGTTCGTCGGATTTAATGGGCGTCGGTTTTTTCTTTTAGCTCTACTTGGAAGGAATTGGTACCCGTCCCCTCCTCCCCCCCCCCAACGGCTATGTTTAAGTTTCGGCAGTCGTGACTCCCTGTTGGTTTTCTAATTTTCCTTTTATTTTAAATCTAAATCTTTTAGCGTTATGTTAGTTCACCACCGCCCGGGAATTCTTTTAGTACCTACGTTTAAACGTAGCCGTTATTGAACGATTCCTTTTTTTATTTCTCTTTATCTAAAAATCTAAAGCTTCGATTACTCTTTTGGTTCTAAGCAGGAGTCACTGTTGCCTCCCAGCTTGCTTACAGCGGTGTGCTCGTTTAAGCGTTAGAGCCTCCCAATTAGTTTCCAGTTCAATTGGTTTAGCAGTGGTTATGTTTAAATGGAGCTGTTCACGACTCCCAATTAGTTTTCTGTCTTTATCACTTCAAGAGGGTCTCTCAACTATTCATTTTTTGAATTGCAATAGGGACCGGGAATAATTACTGCCTGGTTCATCAAGTAACATCTGCCACTAAATTTAGTCATTACTCAACCCTAGGTAATATTTCTTCTCTTTAGGCGCGCTCTGATATTTTGTGACTTTACCACGAAGTGGATTAACTAGGACGCGTGATTTTTTTCTTTTCCCGTTAGAGTTGTTTCGCTACAGGTATTCCTTCCAGTTAGTGCTCTGTTGTTGATATTCTGCTGCTTGCCCTTTGATTACATCAATGGGGAGTAAGTACTGTCTGCAAAGCGGGAAGCAATAGCTAGAGCGGACGACGGGCAGTATTTGCTCCCAAAGACTATTCTGGTTACTGTGACGGACATTTTTATTTTAAACGTTTTGACGTAAACGAGCGGTAAAAATTAAACTAATAGAAACTGACCACTTTGGAATTCCCCAGGAAAAACGACCGGAGCGAGGACGCCTGCCGCGGTCCACTTGGGACGCTCGACGGTTTTGCACTCCGTCTCCAAAGTTTGAAGCTCCGCGGAGCGCAACCTCCCCGAGCGGCGACTCGGCCTGTAGCCACCGCCCGCTCTTCTCTCCGGCTCCGCCACCCGTTTTTCCAGAGCAGCCCAAAATCCCGGGGAAGCGAACCCGCGCACAGCAGATACGCCGCGACACCAAACCTCCGGCTGTCCAGCTGCGCCGCCCCCGACCGTCGCTGCTGCGCCAACGGGAGCCTCCGGCCGACGCGGTGCCGAGCGCCCGCGACCCCGTCGGCCGCCGGCTCTGCCAGCGGCGCGGTCCGGCGAAATCCGCGACGCTGCCGAGTCTGCGGCGAGTCCGGGGCGTGTTTTTTTAGCGAAGGAAAATGCCGTTTCAAGTCTCAAGTCCGACCTGCAAGGAAAAAGAAAGCCCGCGTAACAAGGCTAGACCCGTTCCTGTCTGTTGCAGAACTTGTACCAGCGCTACATTCTGGACGGGACCGAATGACAAAGCCGAATGACAGCCTGCAAGAATCCTCCTCTCAGAGCTCTCTGGTTGCAAAGGGACTATTGTAGATCACCAGCAGTTGTAAGACACTGAGACTCCTACTTTTCTCCATCTGCCTCCCTCAACAGAAATAAGTCCCAAAGGACAGAAAACCCCAGGAAAGGGTTGAAACCAAACCGAACCCAAAGCAAAAACCAAAACCAAGGAAAAACCGTCGGGGAAAAGAGCCCCAAAGCATCAGGAACTGTACCAAGCACCTTAAGTAACACTGAAGCGACTCGAACCAAAACAAGTGACAAAGCAGCTCAGGAGAGGTGCCAGGAAAGACAAATGAGTCCACACAGAGCAACGCCCGTGTCCTTCTGAGAGGACTAGGCAGGTGAGAGAAGGCCCTTTGAAGGCCCGTGGTTCTGAGAAGGCCACTTGTCACGCAGATTGATTCTGGTGCCTGGATGGGAAATGGAGGGGACTGAGGGGCACACGAAGGGGAGGGAGGAACTCGGACAGCTTACGGAGATGCCTGCGGTGCAAAGCCAAAAAGACGGCTGCAGGATGGCTCGGCGTCGGTGCCATCGACCCCCCCCAAAAGATGCTGTGACCCCACTTGGGGACGACAGCCTCTGGCCCCGGCGCCCCCGGGGCTGGGCAGAGGCAGCAGCGCTCGGCATAGCTGGTGGCAGGGGGCCCGACGGGGTGGAACGCGTCCCGGCAGGGCCTGGCCAGGCCCAGGAGCACATCTGGTCCTCGCTGAGGGGCTGGAGCCGATGGGGCCCTGAGGAGTACAGGGGTGGCCTGGTGTCCCCGGCCGCAGCTCTTCCCTGCCGCAGCCGCCTGCGCTCCTGTCCGCGCCCGAAGCCCCGTGCCCGCAGAGGCAGCTGGGTCTGGAGCTGCCAGCGCCAGCAGCCCCAGAGCAGAATGAGCTCCCTGAGCAGAGGCCGAGGCTCATATACCCCAGGCCCCGCCCCCGGGCAAGTGGTGGGGATGGGACACAAGGGGGGGCGGTGCCGGGGGGTGGGGGGGGGGGCAGCAAGGCACGCCAACGGGAGGGTGGGGCATGGGGCAAAAAAGTCACGCCCGGGGGGGGGGGGGCGGTGCTGGGGTGGGGTGCAGAATAACAAAGGCAAACCCGGGAAGGGGAGGGGGTGGGGGCCGGGCAGGGCACGGCCACTGTCGGCGAGGCCATGGGGGGGGCGGTGCTGGGGCGAGGTGCAAAGCAGCAAGGCACTCCCACGGGGGGGGGGGCGGTGCCGGGGCAGAAAAGGCACACCCGGGGGGGGGGGTCGGGGGGGGGGCAAGCAGGGCACGCCTACAGTGGCCAGTGCCGAAGAACGGCAGCAAGGCACGCTCGCGGCGGGGGGGGGGAGGCGCCGGGTGGATTTGGGGCCAGGCACACCCACCCTTAGCAAGGCCACCGAGTTGGGGGTGGCATGGGAAAAACCCCACCTGAAGGCAGAGACAGGGGTATGGGGGGGCATAGACAGGTGCAGACGTGGGGCGCATCCTCACGGCTGCTCGATAGTCTCACCTTCAAGTCCTAGGAAGGGAAATGCGGTCACCAACACGCCTCACAAAAAACAAGTTGCCATCCTGCAGGAAGTTCAGAATTCCGGGAAAATCCAGTGCACCTAGAACAAAACAGCACCAAAACTATCAGTTAAAAAAAAAGGCTGTGTGTTTTAAAACCCTCCTGTCACCCCTGAACACCCCGTAGGAAACTGCCGACGTTAAAAAAAAAAAAAAAAAAAACCAAAAAAAAAAAAAAAAAAAAACAAACCAAACCCAAAACCCAAGCTGCATCCCAGGGCGCTCTCTCCTGTGGGTGCCGCTGGACCCTGCCCAGTCCCACAGCTCTCGCCTCGCCCAGAAGGAGCTCCCTGGGCAGAGCCCGGGGCTCATCTACTCCAGGCCCCCCCCGCACCGAACCGGCACTTGGGCATCCTGGAGGACTGCGGGCCCCTAGAGCGCAAGTTCGGAGGACTGAGGGGCAGTTCCGGCATCATGGAGGACCGCGGGGAAGCGGCGGGAGCCTGCCGGAGCCCCGGAGGAGCCGGTGAGTCCCCCGCGAAACGAGTGCCGGCGGCGCCGCCGTCTCGGGGCCGCATCCGCGTCGTTTCTCTCCGGAGCTGCGGCCGGTGCTTGGAGGGGGGCGAGTGTATGGCGCCGCCGTCTTGTGAAGGCTGAGGCTGCCCGCGGCGGGGATGGGGCCGCGCGGGCAGGAGGGGACAGGCCGCCGCCCCGCCGTGCAGAGCTGCGTTCCTTGCGTGTTTCGGCAGGAATCGCTGTTGAATCCGTCTCGCCCTCGAATCCGTCTCGCTCTCCGCGGCTTCCGGGCAGTTTCTCCGCCGGCCCTGCCGGTCCGCGGTTAGGCCGGCGCGGAGCACCGGTGACGGGACCTGCGTGCGTGCGTGCGGGCGTGCGTGCGTGCGTGAGGGGCTCTTGCGAGAAGCGCCTCACAATAAGCAGGCTCAGCTCCGGGGCGGCGCTAGTAAATGGCATGGTCCTCGGGCGCCGTTAATTCGTGCCACGCGTTTGAGCTGGAATTTGAGAGAATAGTCTGTTATTTAAATGGCCCGATTGAAGAGTTGACTGGTACAGAAAGCGGGTGAACGAACGGCTCACAGCCAGCGAGCGCTCCGTGTACCGCTGCTGAAGGGAGCAGGAGCAAAGCGCAGGCACCCGACTGACACAAGAGGAAAAGGTTCATTACCGTTGGAAATCACGGTTTCGGATTGTGAATTAGGACTCTAATGAGGGGTCCGTTCACGACGACCGTTACCCTAAACTGCTCCCAATTGGTATTCTATTTCTGCTTCCCAAGGAGAAAATTTTCATCTGATGGTGCTGCGGGGGTATCTTTAATGCATCAGTTTAAGATGGCTAGTATTGTTAAACGGGCACTCATGATGCCCAGTTAGCGTTCGATCTGTTTCTAAAATGAAATCTAAGGGGTTTGTTCGTCGGATTTAATGGGCGTCGGTTTTTTCTTTTAGCTCTACTTGGAAGGAATTGGTACCCGTCCCCTCCTCCCCCCCCCCCAACGGCTATGTTTAAGTTTCGGCAGTCGTGACTCCCTGTTGGTTTTCTAATTTTCCTTTTATTTTAAATCTAAATCTTTTAGCGTTATGTTAGTTCACCACCGCCCGGGAATTCTTTTAGTACCTACGTTTAAACGTAGCCGTTATTGAACGATTCCTTTTTTTATTTCTCTTTATCTAAAAATCTAAAGCTTCGATTACTCTTTTGGTTCTAAGCAGGAGTCACTGTTGCCTCCCAGCTTGCTTACAGCGGTGTGCTCGTTTAAGCGTTAGAGCCTCCCAATTAGTTTCCAGTTCAGTTGGTTTAGCAGTGGTTATGTTTAAATGGAGCTGTTCACGACTCCCAATTAGTTTTCTGTCTTTATCACTTCAAGAGGGTCTCTCAACTATTCATTTTTTGAATTGCAATAGGGACCGGGAATAATTACTGCCTGGTTCATCAAGTAACATCTGCCACTAAATTTAGTCATTACTCAACCCTAGGTAATATTTCTTCTCTTTAGGCGCGCTCTGATATTTTGTGACTTTACCACGAAGTGGATTAACTAGGACGCGTGATTTTTTTCTTTTCCTGTTAGAGTTGTTTCGCTACAGGTATTCCTTCCAGTTAGTGCTCTGTTGTTGATATTCTGCTGCTTGCCCTTTGATTACATCAATGGGGAGTAAGTACTGTCTGCAAAGCGGGAAGCAATAGCTAGAGCGGACGACGGGCAGTATTTGCTCCCAAAGACTATTCTGGTTACTGTGACGGACATTTTTATTTTAAACGTTTTGACGTAAACGAGCGGTAAAAATTAAACTAATAGAAACTGACCACTTTGGAATTCCCCAGGAAAAACGACCGGAGCGAGGACGCCTGCCGCGGTCCACTTGGGACGCTCGACGGTTTTGCACTCCGTCTCCAAAGTTTGAAGCTCCGCGGAGCGCAACCTCCCCGAGCGGCGACTCGGCCTGTAGCCACCGCCCGCTCTTCTCTCCGGCTCCGCCACCCGTTTTTCCAGAGCAGCCCAAAATCCCGGGGAAGCGAACCCGCGCACAGCAGATACGCCGCGACACCAAACCTCCGGCTGTCCAGCTGCGCCGCCCCCGACCGTCGCTGCTGCGCCAACGGGAGCCTCCGGCCGACGCGGTGCCGAGCGCCCGCGACCCCGTCGGCCGCCGGCTCTGCCAGCGGCGCGGTCCGGCGAAATCCGCGACGCTGCCGAGTCTGCGGCGAGTCCGGGGCGTGTTTTTTTAGCGAAGGAAAATGCCGTTTCAAGTCTCAAGTCCGACCTGCAAGGAAAAAGAAAGCCCGCGTAACAAGGCTAGACCCGTTCCTGTCTGTTGCAGAACTTGTACCAGCGCTACATTCTGGACGGGACCGAATGACAAAGCCGAATGACAGCCTGCAAGAATCCTCCTCTCAGAGCTCTCTGGTTGCAAAGGGACTATTGTAGATCACCAGCAGTTGTAAGACACTGAGACTCCTACTTTTCTCCATCTGCCTCCCTCAACAGAAATAAGTCCCAAAGGACAGAAAACCCCAGGAAAGGGTTGAAACCAAACCGAACCCAAAGCAAAAACCAAAACCAAGGAAAAACCGTCGGGGAAAAGAGCCCCAAAGCATCAGGAACTGTACCAAGCACCTTAAGTAACACTGAAGCGACTCGAACCAAAACAAGTGACAAAGCAGCTCAGGAGAGGTGCCAGGAAAGACAAATGAGTCCACACAGAGCAACGCCCGTGTCCTTCTGAGAGGACTAGGCAGGTGAGAGAAGGCCCTTTGAAGGCCCGTGGTTCTGAGAAGGCCACTTGTCACGCAGATTGATTCTGGTGCCTGGATGGGAAATGGAGGGGACTGAGGGGCACACGAAGGGGAGGGAGGAACTCGGACAGCTTACGGAGATGCCTGCGGTGCAAAGCCAAAAAGACGGCTGCAGGATGGCTCGGCGTCGGTGCCATCGACCCCCCCCAAAAGATGCTGTGACCCCACTTGGGGACGACAGCCTCTGGCCCCGGCGCCCCCGGGGCTGGGCAGAGGCAGCAGCGCTCGGCATAGCTGGTGGCAGGGGGCCCGACGGGGCGGAACGCGTCCCGGCAGGGCCTGGCCAGGCCCAGGAGCACATCTGGTCCTCGCTGAGGGGCTGGAGCCGATGGGGCCCTGAGGAGTACAGGGGTGGCCTGGTGTCCCCGGCCGCAGCTCTTCCCTGCCGCAGCCGCCTGCGCTCCTGTCCGCGCCCGAAGCCCCGTGCCCGCAGAGGCAGCTGGGTCTGGAGCTGCCAGCGCCAGCAGCCCCAGAGCAGAATGAGCTCCCTGAGCAGAGGCCGAGGCTCATATACCCCAGGCCCCGCCCCCGGGCAAGTGGTGGGGATGGGACACAAGGGGGGGCGGTGCCGGGGGGTGGGGGGTGGGCAGCAAGGCACGCCAACGGGAGGGTGGGGCATGGGGCAAAAAAGTCACGCCCGGGGGGGGGGGCGGTGCTGGGGTGGGGTGCAGAATAACAAAGGCAAACCCGGGAAGGGGAGGGGGTGGGGGCCGGGCAGGGCACGGCCACTGTCGGCGAGGCCATGGGGGGGGCGGTGCTGGGGCGAGGTGCAAAGCAGCAAGGCACTCCCACGGGGGGGGGGCGGTGCCGGGGCAGAAAAGGCACACCCGGGGGGGGGGGGTCGGGGGGGGGGGGCAAGCAGGGCACGCCTACAGTGGCCAGTGCCGAAGAACGGCAGCAAGGCACGCTCGCGACGGGGGGGGGGAGGCGCCGGGTGGATTTGGGGCCAGGCACACCCACCCTTAGCAAGGCCACCGAGTTGGGGGTGGCATGGGAAAAACCCCACCTGAAGGCAGAGACAGGGGTATGGGGGGGCATAGACAGGTGCAGACGTGGGGCGCATCCTCACGGCTGCTCGATAGTCTCACCTTCAAGTCCTAGGAAGGGAAATGCGGTCACCAACACGCCTCACAAAAAACAAGTTGCCATCCTGCAGGAAGTTCAGAATTCCGGGAAAATCCAGTGCACCTAGAACAAAACAGCACCAAAACTATCAGTTAAAAAAAAAGGCTGTGTGTTTTAAAACCCTCCTGTCACCCCTGAACACCCCGTAGGAAACTGCCGACGTTAAAAAAAAAAAAAAAAAAAACAAAACCAAACCAAAAAAACCCCAAAACCCAAGCTGCATCCCAGGGCGCTCTCTCCTGTGGGTGCCGCTGGACCCTGCCCAGTCCCACAGCTCTCGCCTCGCCCAGAAGGAGCTCCCTGGGCAGAGCCCGGGGCTCATCTACTCCAGGCCCCCCCGCACCGAACCGGCACTTGGGCATCCTGGAGGACTGCGGGCCCCTAGAGCGCAAGTTCGGAGGACTGAGGGGCACTTCCGGCATCATGGAGGACCGCGGGGAAGCGGCGGGAGCCTGCCGGAGCCCCGGAGGAGCCGGTGAGTCCCCCGCGAAACGAGTGCCGGCGGCGCCGCCGTCTCGGGGCCGCATCCGCGTCGTTTCTCTCCGGAGCTGCGGCCGGTGCTTGGAGGGGGGCGAGTGTATGGCGCCGCCGTCTTGTGAAGGCTGAGGCTGCCCGCGGCGGGGATGGGGCCGCGCGGGCAGGAGGGGACAGGCCGCCGCCCCGCCGTGCAGAGCTGCGTTCCTTGCGTGTTTCGGCAGGAATCGCTGTTGAATCCGTCTCGCCCTCGAATCCGTCTCGCTCTCCGCGGCTTCCGGGCAGTTTCTCCGCCGGCCCTGCCGGTCCGCGGTTAGGCCGGCGCGGAGCACCGGTGACGGGACCTGCGTGCGTGCGTGCGTGCGTGAGGGGCTCTTGCGAGAAGCGCCTCACAATAAGCAGGCTCAGCTCCGGGGCGGCGCTAGTAAATGGCATGGTCCTCGGGCGCCGTTAATTCGTGCCACGCGTTTGAGCTGGAATTTGAGAGAATAGTCTGTTATTTAAATGGCCCGATTGAAGAGTTGACTGGTACAGAAAGCGGGTGAACGAACGGCTCACAGCCAGCGAGCGCTCCGTGTACCGCTGCTGAAGGGAGCAGGAGCAAAGCGCAGGCACCCGACTGACACAAGAGGAAAAGGTTCATTACCGTTGGAAATCACGGTTTCGGATTGTGAATTAGGACTCTAATGAGGGGTCCGTTCACGACGACCGTTACCCTAAACTGCTCCCAATTGGTATTCTATTTCTGCTTCCCAAGGAGAAAATTTTCATCTGATGGTGCTGCGGGGGTATCTTTAATGCATCAGTTTAAGATGGCTAGTATTGTTAAACGGGCACTCATGATGCCCAGTTAGCGTTCGATCTGTTTCTAAAATGAAATCTAAGGGGTTTGTTCGTCGGATTTAATGGGCGTCGGTTTTTTCTTTTAGCTCTACTTGGAAGGAATTGGTACCCGTCCCCTCCTCCCCCCCCCCCAACGGCTATGTTTAAGTTTCGGCAGTCGTGACTCCCTGTTGGTTTTCTAATTTTCCTTTTATTTTAAATCTAAATCTTTTAGCGTTATGTTAGTTCACCACCGCCCGGGAATTCTTTTAGTACCTACGTTTAAACGTAGCCGTTATTGAACGATTCCTTTTTTTATTTCTCTTTATCTAAAAATCTAAAGCTTCGATTACTCTTTTGGTTCTAAGCAGGAGTCACTGTTGCCTCCCAGCTTGCTTACAGCGGTGTGCTCGTTTAAGCGTTAGAGCCTCCCAATTAGTTTCCAGTTCAGTTGGTTTAGCAGTGGTTATGTTTAAATGGAGCTGTTCACGACTCCCAATTAGTTTTCTGTCTTTATCACTTCAAGAGGGTCTCTCAACTATTCATTTTTTGAATTGCAATAGGGACCGGGAATAATTACTGCCTGGTTCATCAAGTAACATCTGCCACTAAATTTAGTCATTACTCAACCCTAGGTAATATTTCTTCTCTTTAGGCGCGCTCTGATACTTTGTGACTTTACCACGAAGTGGATTAACTAGGACGCGTGATTTTTTTCTTTTCCTGTTAGAGTTGTTTCGCTACAGGTATTCCTTCCAGTTAGTGCTCTGTTGTTGATATTCTGCTGCTTGCCCTTTGATTACATCAATGGGGAGTAAGTACTGTCTGCAAAGCGGGAAGCAATAGCTAGAGCGGACGACGGGCAGTATTTGCTCCCAAAGACTATTCTGGTTACTGTGACGGACATTTTTATTTTAAACGTTTTGACGTAAACGAGCGGTAAAAATTAAACTAATAGAAACTGACCACTTTGGAATTCCCCAGGAAAAACGACCGGAGCGAGGACGCCTGCCGCGGTCCACTTGGGACGCTCGACGGTTTTGCACTCCGTCTCCAAAGTTTGAAGCTCCGCGGAGCGCAACCTCCCCGAGCGGCGACTCGGCCTGTAGCCACCGCCCGCTCTTCTCTCCGGCTCCGCCACCCGTTTTTCCAGAGCAGCCCAAAATCCCGGGGAAGCGAACCCGCGCACAGCAGATACGCCGCGACACCAAACCTCCGGCTGTCCAGCTGCGCCGCCCCCGACCGTCGCTGCTGCGCCAACGGGAGCCTCCGGCCGACGCGGTGCCGAGCGCCCGCGACCCCGTCGGCCGCCGGCTCTGCCAGCGGCGCGGTCCGGCGAAATCCGCGACGCTGCCGAGTCTGCGGCGAGTCCGGGGCGTGTTTTTTTAGCGAAGGAAAATGCCGTTTCAAGTCTCAAGTCCGACCTGCAAGGAAAAAGAAAGCCCGCGTAACAAGGCTAGACCCGTTCCTGTCTGTTGCAGAACTTGTACCAGCGCTACATTCTGGACGGGACCGAATGACAAAGCCGAATGACAGCCTGCAAGAATCCTCCTCTCAGAGCTCTCTGGTTGCAAAGGGACTATTGTAGATCACCAGCAGTTGTAAGACACTGAGACTCCTACTTTTCTCCATCTGCCTCCCTCAACAGAAATAAGTCCCAAAGGACAGAAAACCCCAGGAAAGGGTTGAAACCAAACCGAACCCAAAGCAAAAACCAAAACCAAGGAAAAACCGTCGGGGAAAAGAGCCCCAAAGCATCAGGAACTGTACCAAGCACCTTAAGTAACACTGAAGCGACTCGAACCAAAACAAGTGACAAAGCAGCTCAGGAGAGGTGCCAGGAAAGACAAATGAGTCCACACAGAGCAACGCCCGTGTCCTTCTGAGAGGACTAGGCAGGTGAGAGAAGGCCCTTTGAAGGCCCGTGGTTCTGAGAAGGCCACTTGTCACGCAGATTGATTCTGGTGCCTGGATGGGAAATGGAGGGGACTGAGGGGCACACGAAGGGGAGGGAGGAACTCGGACAGCTTACGGAGATGCCTGCGGTGCAAAGCCAAAAAGACGGCTGCAGGATGGCTCGGCGTCGGTGCCATCGACCCCCCCCAAAAGATGCTGTGACCCCACTTGGGGACGACAGCCTCTGGCCCCGGCGCCCCCGGGGCTGGGCAGAGGCAGCAGCGCTCGGCATAGCTGGTGGCAGGGGGCCCGACGGGGCGGAACGCGTCCCGGCAGGGCCTGGCCAGGCCCAGGAGCACATCTGGTCCTCGCTGAGGGGCTGGAGCCGATGGGGCCCTGAGGAGTACAGGGGTGGCCTGGTGTCCCCGGCCGCAGCTCTTCCCTGCCGCAGCCGCCTGCGCTCCTGTCCGCGCCCGAAGCCCCGTGCCCGCAGAGGCAGCTGGGTCTGGAGCTGCCAGCGCCAGCAGCCCCAGAGCAGAATGAGCTCCCTGAGCAGAGGCCGAGGCTCATATACCCCAGGCCCCGCCCCCGGGCAAGTGGTGGGGATGGGACACAAGGGGGGGCGGTGCCGGGGGGTGGGGGGGGTGGGCAGCAAGGCACGCCAACGGGAGGGTGGGGCATGGGGCAAAAAAGTCACGCCCGGGGGGGGCGGTGCTGGGGTGGGGTGCAGAATAACAAAGGCAAACCCGGGAAGGGGAGGGGGTGGGGGCCGGGCAGGGCACGGCCACTGTCGGCGAGGCCATGGGGGGGGCGGTGCTGGGGCGAGGTGCAAAGCAGCAAGGCACTCCCACGGGGGGGGGGGCGGTGCCGGGGCAGAAAAGGCACACCCGGGGGGGGGGGTCGGGGGGGGGGCAAGCAGGGCACGCCTACAGTGGCCAGTGCCGAAGAACGGCAGCAAGGCACGCTCGCGGCGGGGGGGGGAGGCGCCGGGTGGATTTGGGGCCAGGCACACCCACCCTTAGCAAGGCCACCGAGTTGGGGGTGGCATGGGAAAAACCCCACCTGAAGGCAGAGACAGGGGTATGGGGGGGCATAGACAGGTGCAGACGTGGGGCGCATCCTCACGGCTGCTCGATAGTCTCACCTTCAAGTCCTAGGAAGGGAAATGCGGTCACCAACACGCCTCACAAAAAACAAGTTGCCATCCTGCAGGAAGTTCAGAATTCCGGGAAAATCCAGTGCACCTAGAACAAAACAGCACCAAAACTATCAGTTAAAAAAAAAGGCTGTGTGTTTTAAAACCCTCCTGTCACCCCTGAACACCCCGTAGGAAACTGCCGACGTTAAAAAAAAAAAAAAAAAAACAAACAAACAAACAAACAAACAAAAAAAAACACCAAAAAAACCCCAAAACCCAAGCTGCATCCCAGGGCGCTCTCTCCTGTGGGTGCCGCTGGACCCTGCCCAGTCCCACAGCTCTCGCCTCGCCCAGAAGGAGCTCCCTGGGCAGAGCCCGGGGCTCATCTACTCCAGGCCCCCCCGCACCGAACCGGCACTTGGGCATCCTGGAGGACTGCGGGCCCCTAGAGCGCAAGTTCGGAGGACTGAGGGGCACTTCCGGCATCATGGAGGACCGCGGGGAAGCGGCGGGAGCCTGCCGGAGCCCCGGAGGAGCCGGTGAGTCCCCCGCGAAACGAGTGCCGGCGGCGCCGCCGTCTCGGGGCCGCATCCGCGTCGTTTCTCTCCGGAGCTGCGGCCGGTGCTTGGAGGGGGGCGAGTGTATGGCGCCGCCGTCTTGTGAAGGCTGAGGCTGCCCGCGGCGGGGATGGGGCCGCGCGGGCAGGAGGGGACAGGCCGCCGCCCCGCCGTGCAGAGCTGCGTTCCTTGCGTGTTTCGGCAGGAATCGCTGTTGAATCCGTCTCGCCCTCGAATCCGTCTCGCTCTCCGCGGCTTCCGGGCAGTTTCTCCGCCGGCCCTGCCGGTCCGCGGTTAGGCCGGCGCGGAGCACCGGTGACGGGACCTGCGTGCGTGCGTGCGGGCGTGCGTGCGTGCGTGAGGGGCTCTTGCGAGAAGCGCCTCACAATAAGCAGGCTCAGCTCCGGGGCGGCGCTAGTAAATGGCATGGTCCTCGGGCGCCGTTAATTCGTGCCACGCGTTTGAGCTGGAATTTGAGAGAATAGTCTGTTATTTAAATGGCCCGATTGAAGAGTTGACTGGTACAGAAAGCGGGTGAACGAACGGCTCACAGCCAGCGAGCGCTCCGTGTACCGCTGCTGAAGGGAGCAGGAGCAAAGCGCAGGCACCCGACTGACACAAGAGGAAAAGGTTCATTACCGTTGGAAATCACGGTTTCGGATTGTGAATTAGGACTCTAATGAGGGGTCCGTTCACGACGACCGTTACCCTAAACTGCTCCCAATTGGTATTCTATTTCTGCTTCCCAAGGAGAAAATTTTCATCTGATGGTGCTGCGGGGGTATCTTTAATGCATCAGTTTAAGATGGCTAGTATTGTTAAACGGGCACTCATGATGCCCAGTTAGCGTTCGATCTGTTTCTAAAATGAAATCTAAGGGGTTTGTTCGTCGGATTTAATGGGCGTCGGTTTTTTCTTTTAGCTCTACTTGGAAGGAATTGGTACCCGTCCCCTCCTCCCCCCCCCCCCAACGGCTATGTTTAAGTTTCGGCAGTCGTGACTCCCTGTTGGTTTTCTAATTTTCCTTTTATTTTAAATCTAAATCTTTTAGCGTTATGTTAGTTCACCACCGCCCGGGAATTCTTTTAGTACCTACGTTTAAACGTAGCCGTTATTGAACGATTCCTTTTTTTATTTCTCTTTATCTAAAAATCTAAAGCTTCGATTACTCTTTTGGTTCTAAGCAGGAGTCACTGTTGCCTCCCAGCTTGCTTACAGCGGTGTGCTCGTTTAAGCGTTAGAGCCTCCCAATTAGTTTCCAGTTCAGTTGGTTTAGCAGTGGTTATGTTTAAATGGAGCTGTTCACGACTCCCAATTAGTTTTCTGTCTTTATCACTTCAAGAGGGTCTCTCAACTATTCATTTTTTGAATTGCAATAGGGACCGGGAATAATTACTGCCTGGTTCATCAAGTAACATCTGCCACTAAATTTAGTCATTACTCAACCCTAGGTAATATTTCTTCTCTTTAGGCGCGCTCTGATATTTTGTGACTTTACCACGAAGTGGATTAACTAGGACGCGTGATTTTTTTCTTTTCCTGTTAGAGTTGTTTCGCTACAGGTATTCCTTCCAGTTAGTGCTCTGTTGTTGATATTCTGCTGCTTGCCCTTTGATTACATCAATGGGGAGTAAGTACTGTCTGCAAAGCGGGAAGCAATAGCTAGAGCGGACGACGGGCAGTATTTGCTCCCAAAGACTATTCTGGTTACTGTGACGGACATTTTTATTTTAAACGTTTTGACGTAAACGAGCGGTAAAAATTAAACTAATAGAAACTGACCACTTTGGAATTCCCCAGGAAAAACGACCGGAGCGAGGACGCCTGCCGCGGTCCACTTGGGACGCTCGACGGTTTTGCACTCCGTCTCCAAAGTTTGAAGCTCCGCGGAGCGCAACCTCCCCGAGCGGCGACTCGGCCTGTAGCCACCGCCCGCTCTTCTCTCCGGCTCCGCCACCCGTTTTTCCAGAGCAGCCCAAAATCCCGGGGAAGCGAACCCGCGCACAGCAGATACGCCGCGACACCATACCTCCGGCTGTCCAGCTGCGCCGCCCCCGACCGTCGCTGCTGCGCCAACGGGAGCCTCCGGCCGACGCGGTGCCGAGCGCCCGCGACCCCGTCGGCCGCCGGCTCTGCCAGCGGCGCGGTCCGGCGAAATCCGCGACGCTGCCGAGTCTGCGGCGAGTCCGGGGCGTGTTTTTTTAGCGAAGGAAAATGCCGTTTCAAGTCTCAAGTCCGACCTGCAAGGAAAAAGAAAGCCCGCGTAACAAGGCTAGACCCGTTCCTGTCTGTTGCAGAACTTGTACCAGCGCTACATTCTGGACGGGACCGAATGACAAAGCCGAATGACAGCCTGCAAGAATCCTCCTCTCAGAGCTCTCTGGTTGCAAAGGGACTATTGTAGATCACCAGCAGTTGTAAGACACTGAGACTCCTACTTTTCTCCATCTGCCTCCCTCAACAGAAATAAGTCCCAAAGGACAGAAAACCCCAGGAAAGGGTTGAAACCAAACCGAACCCAAAGCAAAAACCAAAACCAAGGAAAAACCGTCGGGGAAAAGAGCCCCAAAGCATCAGGAACTGTACCAAGCACCTTAAGTAACACTGAAGCGACTCGAACCAAAACAAGTGACAAAGCAGCTCAGGAGAGGTGCCAGGAAAGACAAATGAGTCCACACAGAGCAACGCCCGTGTCCTTCTGAGAGGACTAGGCAGGTGAGAGAAGGCCCTTTGAAGGCCCGTGGTTCTGAGAAGGCCACTTGTCACGCAGATTGATTCTGGTGCCTGGATGGGAAATGGAGGGGACTGAGGGGCACACGAAGGGGAGGGAGGAACTCGGACAGCTTACGGAGATGCCTGCGGTGCAAAGCCAAAAAGACGGCTGCAGGATGGCTCGGCGTCGGTGCCATCGACCCCCCCCAAAAGATGCTGTGACCCCACTTGGGGACGACAGCCTCTGGCCCCGGCGCCCCCGGGGCTGGGCAGAGGCAGCAGCGCTCGGCATAGCTGGTGGCAGGGGGCCCGACGGGGCGGAACGCGTCCCGGCAGGGCCTGGCCAGGCCCAGGAGCACATCTGGTCCTCGCTGAGGGGCTGGAGCCGATGGGGCCCTGAGGAGTACAGGGGTGGCCTGGTGTCCCCGGCCGCAGCTCTTCCCTGCCGCAGCCGCCTGCGCTCCTGTCCGCGCCCGAAGCCCCGTGCCCGCAGAGGCAGCTGGGTCTGGAGCTGCCAGCGCCAGCAGCCCCAGAGCAGAATGAGCTCCCTGAGCAGAGGCCGAGGCTCATATACCCCAGGCCCCGCCCCCGGGCAAGTGGTGGGGATGGGACACAAGGGGGGGCGGTGCCGGGGGGTGGGGGGGGGGGTGGGGGGGGTGGGCAGCAAGGCACGCCAACGGGAGGGTGGGGCATGGGGCAAAAAAGTCACGCCCGGGGGGGGGGGCGGTGCTGGGGTGGGGTGCAGAATAACAAAGGCAAACCCGGGAAGGGGAGGGGGTGGGGGCCGGGCAGGGCACGGCCACTGTCGGCGAGGCCATGGGGGGGGCGGTGCTGGGGCGAGGTGCAAAGCAGCAAGGCACTCCCACGGGGGGGGGGCGGTGCCGGGGCAGAAAAGGCACACCCGGGGGGGGGGTCGGGGGGGGGCAAGCAGGGCACGCCTACAGTGGCCAGTGCCGAAGAACGGCAGCAAGGCACGCTCGCGGCGGGGGGGGGAGGCGCCGGGTGGATTTGGGGCCAGGCACACCCACCCTTAGCAAGGCCACCGAGTTGGGGGTGGCATGGGAAAAACCCCACCTGAAGGCAGAGACAGGGGTATGGGGGGGCATAGACAGGTGCAGACGTGGGGCGCATCCTCACGGCTGCTCGATAGTCTCACCTTCAAGTCCTAGGAAGGGAAATGCGGTCACCAACACGCCTCACAAAAAACAAGTTGCCATCCTGCAGGAAGTTCAGAATTCCGGGAAAATCCAGTGCACCTAGAACAAAACAGCACCAAAACTATCAGTTAAAAAAAAAGGCTGTGTGTTTTAAAACCCTCCTGTCACCCCTGAACACCCCGTAGGAAACTGCCGACGTTAAAAAAAAAAAAAAAAAAAACAGACAAACAAACAAACAAACAAAAAAAAACACCAAAAAAACCCCAAAACCCAAGCTGCATCCCAGGGCGCTCTCTCCTGTGGGTGCCGCTGGACCCTGCCCAGTCCCACAGCTCTCGCCTCGCCCAGAAGGAGCTCCCTGGGCAGAGCCCGGGGCTCATCTACTCCAGGCCCCCCCGCACCGAACCGGCACTTGGGCATCCTGGAGGACTGCGGGCCCCTAGAGCGCAAGTTCGGAGGACTGAGGGGCACTTCCGGCATCATGGAGGACCGCGGGGAAGCGGCGGGAGCCTGCCGGAGCCCCGGAGGAGCCGGTGAGTCCCCCGCGAAACGAGTGCCGGCGGCGCCGCCGTCTCGGGGCCGCATCCGCGTCGTTTCTCTCCGGAGCTGCGGCCGGTGCTTGGAGGGGGGCGAGTGTATGGCGCCGCCGTCTTGTGAAGGCTGAGGCTGCCCGCGGCGGGGATGGGGCCGCGCGGGCAGGAGGGGACAGGCCGCCGCCCCGCCGTGCAGAGCTGCGTTCCTTGCGTGTTTCGGCAGGAATCGCTGTTGAATCCGTCTCGCCCTCGAATCCGTCTCGCTCTCCGCGGCTTCCGGGCAGTTTCTCCGCCGGCCCTGCCGGTCCGCGGTTAGGCCGGCGCGGAGCACCGGTGACGGGACCTGCGTGCGTGCGTGCGGGCGTGCGTGCGTGCGTGAGGGGCTCTTGCGAGAAGCGCCTCACAATAAGCAGGCTCAGCTCCGGGGCGGCGCTAGTAAATGGCATGGTCCTCGGGCGCCGTTAATTCGTGCCACGCGTTTGAGCTGGAATTTGAGAGAATAGTCTGTTATTTAAATGGCCCGATTGAAGAGTTGACTGGTACAGAAAGCGGGTGAACGAACGGCTCACAGCCAGCGAGCGCTCCGTGTACCGCTGCTGAAGGGAGCAGGAGCAAAGCGCAGGCACCCGACTGACACAAGAGGAAAAGGTTCATTACCGTTGGAAATCACGGTTTCGGATTGTGAATTAGGACTCTAATGAGGGGTCCGTTCACGACGACCGTTACCCTAAACTGCTCCCAATTGGTATTCTATTTCTGCTTCCCAAGGAGAAAATTTTCATCTGATGGTGCTGCGGGGGTATCTTTAATGCATCAGTTTAAGATGGCTAGTATTGTTAAACGGGCACTCATGATGCCCAGTTAGCGTTCGATCTGTTTCTAAAATGAAATCTAAGGGTTTTGTTCGTCGGATTTAATGGGCGTCGGTTTTTTCTTTTAGCTCTACTTGGAAGGAATTGGTACCCGTCCCCTCCTCCCCCCCCCCAACGGCTATGTTTAAGTTTCGGCAGTCGTGACTCCCTGTTGGTTTTCTAATTTTCCTTTTATTTTAAATCTAAATCTTTTAGCGTTATGTTAGTTCACCACCGCCCGGGAATTCTTTTAGTACCTACGTTTAAACGTAGCCGTTATTGAACGATTCCTTTTTTTATTTCTCTTTATCTAAAAATCTAAAGCTTCGATTACTCTTTTGGTTCTAAGCAGGAGTCACTGTTGCCTCCCAGCTTGCTTACAGCGGTGTGCTCGTTTAAGCGTTAGAGCCTCCCAATTAGTTTCCAGTTCAGTTGGTTTAGCAGTGGTTATGTTTAAATGGAGCTGTTCACGACTCCCAATTAGTTTTCTGTCTTTATCACTTCAAGAGGGTCTCTCAACTATTCATTTTTTGAATTGCAATAGGGACCGGGAATAATTACTGCCTGGTTCATCAAGTAACATCTGCCACTAAATTTAGTCATTACTCAACCCTAGGTAATATTTCTTCTCTTTAGGCGCGCTCTGATATTTTGTGACTTTACCACGAAGTGGATTAACTAGGACGCGTGATTTTTTTCTTTTCCTGTTAGAGTTGTTTCGCTACAGGTATTCCTTCCAGTTAGTGCTCTGTTGTTGATATTCTGCTGCTTGCCCTTTGATTACATCAATGGGGAGTAAGTACTGTCTGCAAAGCGGGAAGCAATAGCTAGAGCGGACGACGGGCAGTATTTGCTCCCAAAGACTATTCTGGTTACTGTGACGGACATTTTTATTTTAAACGTTTTGACGTAAACGAGCGGTAAAAATTAAACTAATAGAAACTGACCACTTTGGAATTCCCCAGGAAAAACGACCGGAGCGAGGACGCCTGCCGCGGTCCACTTGGGACGCTCGACGGTTTTGCACTCCGTCTCCAAAGTTTGAAGCTCCGCGGAGCGCAACCTCCCCGAGCGGCGACTCGGCCTGTAGCCACCGCCCGCTCTTCTCTCCGGCTCCGCCACCCGTTTTTCCAGAGCAGCCCAAAATCCCGGGGAAGCGAACCCGCGCACAGCAGATACGCCGCGACACCAAACCTCCGGCTGTCCAGCTGCGCCGCCCCCGACCGTCGCTGCTGCGCCAACGGGAGCCTCCGGCCGACGCGGTGCCGAGCGCCCGCGACCCCGTCGGCCGCCGGCTCTGCCAGCGGCGCGGTCCGGCGAAATCCGCGACGCTGCCGAGTCTGCGGCGAGTCCGGGGCGTGTTTTTTTAGCGAAGGAAAATGCCGTTTCAAGTCTCAAGTCCGACCTGCAAGGAAAAAGAAAGCCCGCGTAACAAGGCTAGACCCGTTCCTGTCTGTTGCAGAACTTGTACCAGCGCTACATTCTGGACGGGACCGAATGACAAAGCCGAATGACAGCCTGCAAGAATCCTCCTCTCAGAGCTCTCTGGTTGCAAAGGGACTATTGTAGATCACCAGCAGTTGTAAGACACTGAGACTCCTACTTTTCTCCATCTGCCTCCCTCAACAGAAATAAGTCCCAAAGGACAGAAAACCCCAGGAAAGGGTTGAAACCAAACCGAACCCAAAGCAAAAACCAAAACCAAGGAAAAACCGTCGGGGAAAAGAGCCCCAAAGCATCAGGAACTGTACCAAGCACCTTAAGTAACACTGAAGCGACTCGAACCAAAACAAGTGACAAAGCAGCTCAGGAGAGGTGCCAGGAAAGACAAATGAGTCCACACAGAGCAACGCCCGTGTCCTTCTGAGAGGACTAGGCAGGTGAGAGAAGGCCCTTTGAAGGCCCGTGGTTCTGAGAAGGCCACTTGTCACGCAGATTGATTCTGGTGCCTGGATGGGAAATGGAGGGGACTGAGGGGCACACGAAGGGGAGGGAGGAACTCGGACAGCTTACGGAGATGCCTGCGGTGCAAAGCCAAAAAGACGGCTGCAGGATGGCTCGGCGTCGGTGCCATCGACCCCCCCCAAAAGATGCTGTGACCCCACTTGGGGACGACAGCCTCTGGCCCCGGCGCCCCCGGGGCTGGGCAGAGGCAGCAGCGCTCGGCATAGCTGGTGGCAGGGGGCCCGACGGGGCGGAACGCGTCCCGGCAGGGCCTGGCCAGGCCCAGGAGCACATCTGGTCCTCGCTGAGGGGCTGGAGCCGATGGGGCCCTGAGGAGTACAGGGGTGGCCTGGTGTCCCCGGCCGCAGCTCTTCCCTGCCGCAGCCGCCTGCGCTCCTGTCCGCGCCCGAAGCCCCGTGCCCGCAGAGGCAGCTGGGTCTGGAGCTGCCAGCGCCAGCAGCCCCAGAGCAGAATGAGCTCCCTGAGCAGAGGCCGAGGCTCATATACCCCAGGCCCCGCCCCCGGGCAAGTGGTGGGGATGGGACACAAGGGGGGGCGGTGCCGGGGGGTGGGGGGGGGGGTGGGGGGGGTGGGCAGCAAGGCACGCCAACGGGAGGGTGGGGCATGGGGCAAAAAAGTCACGCCCGGGGGGGGGGGCGGTGCTGGGGTGGGGTGCAGAATAACAAAGGCAAACCCGGGAAGGGGAGGGGGTGGGGGCCGGGCAGGGCACGGCCACTGTCGGCGAGGCCATGGGGGGGGCGGTGCTGGGGCGAGGTGCAAAGCAGCAAGGCACTCCCACGGGGGGGGGGCGGTGCCGGGGCAGAAAAGGCACACCCGGGGGGGGGGGTCGGGGGGGGGGCAAGCAGGGCACGCCTACAGTGGCCAGTGCCGAAGAACGGCAGCAAGGCACGCTCGCGGCGGGGGGGGGAGGCGCCGGGTGGATTTGGGGCCAGGCACACCCACCCTTAGCAAGGCCACCGAGTTGGGGGTGGCATGGGAAAAACCCCACCTGAAGGCAGAGACAGGGGTATGGGGGGGCATAGACAGGTGCAGACGTGGGGCGCATCCTCACGGCTGCTCGATAGTCTCACCTTCAAGTCCTAGGAAGGGAAATGCGGTCACCAACACGCCTCACAAAAAACAAGTTGCCATCCTGCAGGAAGTTCAGAATTCCGGGAAAATCCAGTGCACCTAGAACAAAACAGCACCAAAACTATCAGTTAAAAAAAAAGGCTGTGTGTTTTAAAACCCTCCTGTCACCCCTGAACACCCCGTAGGAAACTGCCGACGTTAAAAAAAAAAAAAAAAAAAACAAAACCAAACCAAAAAAACCCCAAAACCCAAGCTGCATCCCAGGGCGCTCTCTCCTGTGGGTGCCGCTGGACCCTGCCCAGTCCCACAGCTCTCGCCTCGCCCAGAAGGAGCTCCCTGGGCAGAGCCCGGGGCTCATCTACTCCAGGCCCCCCCGCACCGAACCGGCACTTGGGCATCCTGGAGGACTGCGGGCCCCTAGAGCGCAAGTTCGGAGGACTGAGGGGCACTTCCGGCATCATGGAGGACCGCGGGGAAGCGGCGGGAGCCTGCCGGAGCCCCGGAGGAGCCGGTGAGTCCCCCGCGAAACGAGTGCCGGCGGCGCCGCCGTCTCGGGGCCGCATCCGCGTCGTTTCTCTCCGGAGCTGCGGCCGGTGCTTGGAGGGGGGCGAGTGTATGGCGCCGCCGTCTTGTGAAGGCTGAGGCTGCCCGCGGCGGGGATGGGGCCGCGCGGGCAGGAGGGGACAGGCCGCCGCCCCGCCGTGCAGAGCTGCGTTCCTTGCGTGTTTCGGCAGGAATCGCTGTTGAATCCGTCTCGCCCTCGAATCCGTCTCGCTCTCCGCGGCTTCCGGGCAGTTTCTCCGCCGGCCCTGCCGGTCCGCGGTTAGGCCGGCGCGGAGCACCGGTGACGGGACCTGCGTGCGTGCGTGCGGGCGTGCGTGCGTGCGTGAGGGGCTCTTGCGAGAAGCGCCTCACAATAAGCAGGCTCAGCTCCGGGGCGGCGCTAGTAAATGGCATGGTCCTCGGGCGCCGTTAATTCGTGCCACGCGTTTGAGCTGGAATTTGAGAGAATAGTCTGTTATTTAAATGGCCCGATTGAAGAGTTGACTGGTACAGAAAGCGGGTGAACGAACGGCTCACAGCCAGCGAGCGCTCCGTGTACCGCTGCTGAAGGGAGCAGGAGCAAAGCGCAGGCACCCGACTGACACAAGAGGAAAAGGTTCATTACCGTTGGAAATCACGGTTTCGGATTGTGAATTAGGACTCTAATGAGGGGTCCGTTCACGACGACCGTTACCCTAAACTGCTCCCAATTGGTATTCTATTTCTGCTTCCCAAGGAGAAAATTTTCATCTGATGGTGCTGCGGGGGTATCTTTAATGCATCAGTTTAAGATGGCTAGTATTGTTAAACGGGCACTCATGATGCCCAGTTAGCGTTCGATCTGTTTCTAAAATGAAATCTAAGGGTTTTGTTCGTCGGATTTAATGGGCGTCGGTTTTTTCTTTTAGTTCTACTTGGAAGGAATTGGTACCCGTCCCCTCCTCCCCCCCCCCAACGGCTATGTTTAAGTTTCGGCAGTCGTGACTCCCTGTTGGTTTTCTAATTTTCCTTTTATTTTAAATCTAAATCTTTTAGCGTTATGTTAGTTCACCACCGCCCGGGAATTCTTTTAGTACCTACGTTTAAACGTAGCCGTTATTGAACGATTCCTTTTTTTATTTCTCTTTATCTAAAAATCTAAAGCTTCGATTACTCTTTTGGTTCTAAGCAGGAGTCACTGTTGCCTCCCAGCTTGCTTACAGCGGTGTGCTCGTTTAAGCGTTAGAGCCTCCCAATTAGTTTCCAGTTCAATTGGTTTAGCAGTGGTTATGTTTAAATGGAGCTGTTCACGACTCCCAATTAGTTTTCTGTCTTTATCACTTCAAGAGGGTCTCTCAACTATTCATTTTTTGAATTGCAATAGGGACCGGGAATAATTACTGCCTGGTTCATCAAGTAACATCTGCCACTAAATTTAGTCATTACTCAACCCTAGGTAATATTTCTTCTCTTTAGGCGCGCTCTGATATTTTGTGACTTTACCACGAAGTGGATTAACTAGGACGCGTGATTTTTTTCTTTTCCTGTTAGAGTTGTTTCGCTACAGGTATTCCTTCCAGTTAGTGCTCTGTTGTTGATATTCTGCTGCTTGCCCTTTGATTACATCAATGGGGAGTAAGTACTGTCTGCAAAGCGGGAAGCAATAGCTAGAGCGGACGACGGGCAGTATTTGCTCCCAAAGACTATTCTGGTTACTGTGACGGACATTTTTATTTTAAACGTTTTGACGTAAACGAGCGGTAAAAATTAAACTAATAGAAACTGACCACTTTGGAATTCCCCAGGAAAAACGACCGGAGCGAGGACGCCTGCCGCGGTCCACTTGGGACGCTCGACGGTTTTGCACTCCGTCTCCAAAGTTTGAAGCTCCGCGGAGCGCAACCTCCCCGAGCGGCGACTCGGCCTGTAGCCACCGCCCGCTCTTCTCTCCGGCTCCGCCACCCGTTTTTCCAGAGCAGCCCAAAATCCCGGGGAAGCGAACCCGCGCACAGCAGATACGCCGCGACACCAAACCTCCGGCTGTCCAGCTGCGCCGCCCCCGACCGTCGCTGCTGCGCCAACGGGAGCCTCCGGCCGACGCGGTGCCGAGCGCCCGCGACCCCGTCGGCCGCCGGCTCTGCCAGCGGCGCGGTCCGGCGAAATCCGCGACGCTGCCGAGTCTGCGGCGAGTCCGGGGCGTGTTTTTTTAGCGAAGGAAAATGCCGTTTCAAGTCTCAAGTCCGACCTGCAAGGAAAAAGAAAGCCCGCGTAACAAGGCTAGACCCGTTCCTGTCTGTTGCAGAACTTGTACCAGCGCTACATTCTGGACGGGACCGAATGACAAAGCCGAATGACAGCCTGCAAGAATCCTCCTCTCAGAGCTCTCTGGTTGCAAAGGGACTATTGTAGATCACCAGCAGTTGTAAGACACTGAGACTCCTACTTTTCTCCATCTGCCTCCCTCAACAGAAATAAGTCCCAAAGGACAGAAAACCCCAGGAAAGGGTTGAAACCAAACCGAACCCAAAGCAAAAACCAAAACCAAGGAAAAACCGTCGGGGAAAAGAGCCCCAAAGCATCAGGAACTGTACCAAGCACCTTAAGTAACACTGAAGCGACTCGAACCAAAACAAGTGACAAAGCAGCTCAGGAGAGGTGCCAGGAAAGACAAATGAGTCCACACAGAGCAACGCCCGTGTCCTTCTGAGAGGACTAGGCAGGTGAGAGAAGGCCCTTTGAAGGCCCGTGGTTCTGAGAAGGCCACTTGTCACGCAGATTGATTCTGGTGCCTGGATGGGAAATGGAGGGGACTGAGGGGCACACGAAGGGGAGGGAGGAACTCGGACAGCTTACGGAGATGCCTGCGGTGCAAAGCCAAAAAGACGGCTGCAGGATGGCTCGGCGTCGGTGCCATCGACCCCCCCCAAAAGATGCTGTGACCCCACTTGGGGACGACAGCCTCTGGCCCCGGCGCCCCCGGGGCTGGGCAGAGGCAGCAGCGCTCGGCATAGCTGGTGGCAGGGGGCCCGACGGGGTGGAACGCGTCCCGGCAGGGCCTGGCCAGGCCCAGGAGCACATCTGGTCCTCGCTGAGGGGCTGGAGCCGATGGGGCCCTGAGGAGTACAGGGGTGGCCTGGTGTCCCCGGCCGCAGCTCTTCCCTGCCGCAGCCGCCTGCGCTCCTGTCCGCGCCCGAAGCCCCGTGCCCGCAGAGGCAGCTGGGTCTGGAGCTGCCAGCGCCAGCAGCCCCAGAGCAGAATGAGCTCCCTGAGCAGAGGCCGAGGCTCATATACCCCAGGCCCCGCCCCCGGGCAAGTGGTGGGGATGGGACACAAGGGGGGGCGGTGCCGGGGGGTGGGGGGGGGGGTGGGGGGGGTGGGCAGCAAGGCACGCCAACGGGAGGGTGGGGCATGGGGCAAAAAAGTCACGCCCGGGGGGGGGGGCGGTGCTGGGGTGGGGTGCAGAATAACAAAGGCAAACCCGGGAAGGGGAGGGGGTGGGGGCCGGGCAGGGCACGGCCACTGTCGGCGAGGCCATGGGGGGGGCGGTGCTGGGGCGAGGTGCAAAGCAGCAAGGCACTCCCACGGGGGGGGGGCGGTGCCGGGGCAGAAAAGGCACACCCGGGGGGGGGGGTCGGGGGGGGGGCAAGCAGGGCACGCCTACAGTGGCCAGTGCCGAAGAACGGCAGCAAGGCACGCTCGCGGCGGGGGGGGGAGGCGCCGGGTGGATTTGGGGCCAGGCACACCCACCCTTAGCAAGGCCACCGAGTTGGGGGTGGCATGGGAAAAACCCCACCTGAAGGCAGAGACAGGGGTATGGGGGGGCATAGACAGGTGCAGACGTGGGGCGCATCCTCACGGCTGCTCGATAGTCTCACCTTCAAGTCCTAGGAAGGGAAATGCGGTCACCAACACGCCTCACAAAAAACAAGTTGCCATCCTGCAGGAAGTTCAGAATTCCGGGAAAATCCAGTGCACCTAGAACAAAACAGCACCAAAACTATCAGTTAAAAAAAAGGCTGTGTGTTTTAAAACCCTCCTGTCACCCCTGAACACCCCCTAGGAAACTGCTGACATAAAAACAAGAAAAAAAAAAAGCCCAAGCTTCATCCCAGGGCACTTTCTACTGTGGGTGCTGCTGGACCCTGCCTAGTCCCAGAGTTCTTGCCTCGCACATAAGAAGGAGCTTCCTGGGAGAGCTCGGGGCTCATCTACCCCAGGCCCCAACCACCACCCTTCCCACAATCATAGGCAACTGGGTAAACTGAGACACGGAGAGAGGGGACCTAGAAATGCCAGTTTCACAAGCAATGAGGAAGAATGAAATCAGAGCTGGTGGGGTGCCAGAAAGGAAACGACATAGAAAGGAAAGGTAGAAGGTGACACTTTACAGGGCAATGCTAGCAAAAGAGCAAAAAGCTTTGGGGAACTAGACAGCCTGAAAGGCAGACAGAGGCAGGGACAGGCAAGGAGGCAGGCAGAGATCCAGAGAACCGGGGCAGGGATGGCCCTGGACACACACGAGGGGACACGTGGCTCCTGGTGCCAACGGCAGACCTTCACCGCCCCGAGGCTTTTCTCTCTGTCTCTGCCCCTTCCTCCTCCACAGTGCCAGCTGCCTGACCTTAGGAGCAGGCGGTGGGTGACTCAATGCACTTCTCTCACGAGGTTTCCTGGACGTGCAGCAGCTCACACGTGTGCAGCCAACAGAGGAGCCAAGGTCCTGGTGCTGTGTTATGGTGGCATTCTCTGTTGTGGATGGGTGGGAGGGATCCTTCCTTGCCACAGGGACCAGCTGGAGACAGTTGCCTGTGGAAGCCCCTTGGTTTGACTCCTCAGCCAGCTCCTGCAGGCAGGCATGCCCAGGCAGCCCCCTTCATAGCCCAAAGTAGGGCCAGCCCCATCATTAGCCTCACTGGCCACACCTGCCCCAGCTGGAGCCCATCAGGAACAGGGGCCTGGGCAAAGCCCCACAGCACATGGCCCCCTCCCCCGCACCTGCCCACAGCCACGAGCTCTGCACCCAGGGGCTTGAATACCATCCAGGGGCACAGAGGAGGCAGGAAAAGTTTACTCACCTCTGCCCAGAACAAATCCTGGCACTTAGGTGGCTACAAGGCTCAGTGTGCAAACACAGCAAACGCAGCAGGAGAGAAGGGAAAAAGCAGGAGGAAGGTAGAGAAGAGGTGGGGGACAGGCAGCCAGTAAACAGGATGCTGCAAACAGGAGAGGGACAGGGAGCAGGACAGTAGCATAGAGAGAGGAGTACTGGGACACTGAGCGAAAAACTCAGGGAGAGATGGAGGAATACATAAGAGCGAGGAGGAGCAGGAGAGAGAGGCCAAAGGGAGCAGCAGGACCACAAGGCAGGGACAAGACAAGGGACAGCGAAATATTGTAAAGCAATAGGGGAAAAGAAACAGAGGCAAGAACTAACACATAGGGTCAGGAAGACAAAAAGAGGGAGCCTTACAAAGACAATGTAAAAAGTGACACCATTTCCACCCCCATCTTGACTTCCACATTTTCCCTGACTTCGCACCCCATCTCAGCCTCCACTTTCTTCCAGCCCTGCCTCTCCCCCTGGCTTGAGGGGAAGCCCCAGTGCAATCAGGAAGGTGTTAGGCTGTCCATCAGGCTCCCACAGCAAAGGGGCCAGGACAGAAAGCCATTGCTGGCCCTCCCCATCCCTGGGCAGCCCTTTCCCAGGCAGCAGAAGGAGCGGCAGGCAGGGCAGCAGAGGTGGACCGGGACACACACAGGAGAACGTGTGACTCACCCCAGCTCCTGGCACCAGCTCAGATCTTCAGCACCCCAACACTTTTCTCTCAACTCCCCTCCACTGCCAGGCTGGCCAGCAGCTCACACACACAGCCGATGCAGGCACCAAGCTGCCAGCAACATGTGCTGGTGGTCTGCTCCATCATGGACAGCTCAGGGGGATCCTTCCTTACCACAGGGACCAGCCATTCCATTCTGGAGGTACCTCCAGCTACCTCCTCAGCCAGTTCCCCTTTATCAGCTCCCTCAGGCAGCCCCTTTATAGCCCACAGGAGGGCCGGCCCTGTTATTAGCCCCACTGGCCACACCTGGAGCCCATCAGGAACAGGGGCCACAGGCAAGAACAAGCACCCAGGGACAAGGAGCTCTGAAGAGGGAGATGTAGGAAGAAAATGTAAAAAGCAATACTGCTTTTCCACTCTCCCACCCACCCCTGCCCTTGGGAAAGCCTGATGGAAACCATGAGACTTCAGGGTGTCCCTGCTGGGTGCCCCTCATTCCCCCTGATATCTACTGGTGATGGCATTTTGGGCCCAAGGAAGTGCCAGAGTGATGTTTGGAATGCAAACAGTTTATTTAAAACAGTTTGCGTCTGGAGCAGCAGTTCTTGTAGTGGTGGGGGCAAGGCAGGTGCATGGAGCAGGGACAAGGGGGGGACACAAAACATGGTAATGGGAGGCAGGTGCAAGGCACACCCATGGGGGGGGGGGGGGGGGGGGGGAGGAAGGCAGGTGCACAGGGGGAGGATAGGGTGTGAGCTATGCACACCCATAAAGTGGGTACAAAAATCTGTCAGGGATAACCTGATTGAGGAAGATGAAGTTGACCTTGACAGTATTCCAGTATACCCTTGAAAAGACGGAAGAAGTGGATGAAGAATGTTGTAAACAAGTTTGAGGAAGTTATAAGAGACTGAGCAAGAAGAGACTGAGCAAGTAATACCACAGAGCAGAAACTTGGCAAGAGAACAGTAGGTACAGTGAGAAATACAGTAGGAGCTCCAGCCAATCATTATGTGAATGGAGTTGAATGGACAAAGCTATTGAGCGAATCATTTTAGCAGCCTTAGTGCATGAACAGGTGGACAGATAAGAAAGGTTATAAAAGGGTACGCTTTTTCTGCTGCACCATCTCAGCCATCTTGGTTTTTGCAACTTAATAAAGAGTGCCTTCTTACATATACTCTTGTCGTTGTCCATCCCTACCGTGAAAAAAAGCAGGCAAGGCAGGCCCATGGGAGGCAGGGACATGACAAGTAGGGCCAGGCACACACACGGGAGTCAAGGCCACAAAGATCGGGGTGGCATGGGAAAAACCCCACCTGAAGGCAGAGACAGGGGTATGGGGGGGCATAGACAGGTGCAGATGTGGTGCACATCCTCATGCTACTCGATAATCTCACCTTCAGTCCTAGGAAAGGAAATGGGATCACAAACCCTTGTCACAAGAAACAAGTTGCCATCCTGCAGGAAGTTCAGAATTCCAGGAAAATCCAGTGCACCTATGTCTTGGTTTGAAAGACAGGTGTCTGTGGAGGAAGGCAGGAGCCTCCCTTGAAATGGAAAGTGCAACCCCCTTCCCTCCAAACTATTATAATTTTGAAATTAACGGGCGTTCAGGCAAAGATATGGGGAATAGGAATAACAGTTCTTTACTAATATATATATATATATAACACACCGCAGGGAAAAACCAAACAACCCACTGGTTTACACTGACAGAGTCAGGAATACAACCTGACACCCTGTTAGGGTGGCAGTAGCAGTCCGATAAGATGCTGGCTGCAGTCCTCCTGAAGTGATGGATGTAGTTCTGTGGAAGCAGCAATCAGGTAAAAGAGTCTGGTCTTCCTCCGAAGGTCCAGTGGTAGGTAGGTAGCTCTTGTCCTCTGGAACTCCAGTGGGGGGAAAAGCTCCTCTGGGAATCCACTGGAAGAAGGCTGCTAGGGTGTTCAAAATCTCCGTTTTTATTTGGCATGGACTGCTTGGCTCCTTCCCCCCCGCCCCCCCCCCCCCCGGGCGGAGCATCTCACAATGGGATGGGGAGTCGTGAGGCAGTTCCTTGATGGGCCATTAACAGGAGATAGTCCAGGAGCGAGTTATCGATGAGTCAGGCGATAAGGCATTGTTGTGCCCAGTAACAGGAGATAGTCCGGGGGGGGGGAGGCAGAGAGCACCGCCCCACCTGGTCTCAACAGCTCCTGAAGATGGTAATAGAATATTTTTTTCTTTTGGCACATTTTACACTGTAACCCAGGACAACCTAGAACAAAACCACAGCAAAACTGTCAGTTAAAAAAGCTGTGTGTTTTAGAACCCTCTCATCACCCCTTAACACTCCGTGTGAAACTGCTGACAAATAATAAAAAAAAAAGCCCAAGCTGCATCCCAGGGCTCTCTGTACTGTGGGTGCTGCTGGAGCTTGCCCAATCCCACAGCTCTCACCTCGCACAGAAGGAGCTCCCTGGGCAGAGCCCGGGACTCATCTACCCCAGGCCCCGCCCACTGCCTTTCCAAACATCCCCCGGGGAAGGGGCCGCCGCGGGGCACAAAGGTGAGAGCGTCCGGTGCGTAGCCCACTCACTGTAGGCGGTAGCAGGAGAGAGCGCGGCAGCGCGCACCCGGAGCTGCAGTACCGTCTTTTGGTCACAGGGTGGCAGCAGGGTGCGCGGCAGCGCCGCCGGGGCTGCATAACCGCTTTTTGGTCATAGGGTGGCAGCAGGGAGGGCGGAAAGCTCCGCTGGGCCTGCAGTACCGACTTTCGATCACAGGGTGGCAGCAGGGAGCGCGGCAGCGCCTTCGGGGCTGCAGTACTGCTTTTCGGTCACAGGGTGGCAGCAGGGAGTGCGGCAGCGCCTTCGGGACTGCAGTACTGCTTTTCGGTCACAGGGTGGCAGCAGGGAGTGCGGCAGCGCCTTCGGGACTGCAGTACTGCTTTTCGGTCACAGGGTGGCAGCAGGGAGTGCGGCAGCGCCTTCGGGACTGCAGTACTGCTTTTCGGTCACAGGGTGGCAGCAGGGAGTGCGGCAGCGCCTTCGGGACTGCAGTACTGCTTTTCGGTCACAGGGTGGCAGCAGAGCGCCACAAATCGGTGTCACCGCACACGCGCGTGTACCACGCACCAGTACCCAACCCTAGTCAAATCGTGGTAGCAGAGCGCGCCGCAGGGGGCCGCCAGCGCGCATGCGCGTACCCCGGCCTGCAGTACCGCACACCCCCCACGCGCAGGCAGCACAAAGCGCCGTTTCACGCAGCACCCCCGTGCGGTCACAGCGGCGCAGCAGCACCTGCGTCTTTCTCTGACAGTGGGGGTACAGGGGGACCCGGAGAGGGGTGGGGGATGACCGACACCAACGACTCTCCCCGGCATAACCCACAGACGAGCACTCACCTGCCACAGCCCACGAGACAGAATCCATGCTCGATGCCTGCCCCCGCCAGATCATCGACACCGGCTGCCGCACAAGCAGAGGGGTGGGGGGGCGTCCGCCAAAGGACGGTGCCGTGGCTCTTGCTCGCACTCGGCTCTGCCACGTTCCCCGTCCCGGACCACGCCCGGACGGGCTCCCCAGAGCAACAACTGCCCCTTTCCCCACCGGACAGCCGTGGCAGAAAGCTTGGACAGAGACAGAGCTGGCCCCGTGGGGCGAGAGCACTGAGCCACCGGCAGGCAAACCTGGGGGGGGGGGGGGGGGAGCTGCTGCGCAGCACCGGACACTCACAGCAAGACATCGGGAAACAAAAGGCCCCAGCCATAGTTCAGCACATTAGAAGAACAACACAGAAGCAAGGAGAGGAATTCAATAGAACGAGGGACAGGCGAGCAGTCGAACTGAAGGAGACCAGCCCGAAATACAGACACATCCTCTACAAACCAGAGTGATTTGAATACTTAACACTCCATAGAAAGACAAACAGATACGATTTCCAACCCCTTCTTAGCAGAAAAGCAACTGCTCTTGCTCGTGTTTGATGCCCTTCCTTAAAGCGCTGCTGCAGAACAAGGCTGTACACCCCCATCTAGATCTATGCTTACACCTGTCTCCAAAATACACAGTTGTTATTTGACTCTGCTCCTGCCCCACCTTGTTCTATCATGTCACATGATTAGAAACCAAGTACTTCAGAGCGCTCTGTCAAAACACAGGGAAGAAACTCAGTAACATGCAGCTGCCTCTGGCTTGGAAAGAGTTAGAGAAACCCCTGACCGCTTAAGTACACCTCATACATTACATGCTGTACTGATTCGGCAGCGAGTTTAAACCGCGTTAGTCATTCTGCCAATTATACAATTTTAACTTTCTCTAGAGTTTCATATATGACAGGAAAAGATCAGTGAAATAATAGATCCCCCACATGGTTTTACTCATTAAAAAGAAAAAAAAAAAAGAAATTCAAATCCCCAGGGCTGCAACAGGTAAGGCCACCGAACAGGACTGGCAGATGCGCTAAGGCTTCTGGCTGTACCAAAGCACGCAGAGGAACATTTTTTAATCGTATCTCGACCGTTGCAACCAAGAATGTAAAGACCAGTGACGCCATCCACTTTTGGAACACCTGCTATGCTTCAGTCTTTGGAAACAAATTGACTTTGCTGTTGTTTTGTTTTTCAAAAGAGGGCAAAAAGTCTCACTGCTCATGACTTCTACAGCCAAGCACACAGAGTCCGACAGGCAGTTCGTACAACGCAATTTCTTTGAAGGAGAAAGATTTCCATTCCGGGAAAATCCCTTTTCCAACTGAAATCAAAGTTACGCACTGCAGGACAACGGTCCCTGGTCCCTCAGCTTCGCTTCCAGCGGGCTGGGGATCCGCGTCCATCCTCAGCAGAAACCACATCAACTAACCTGATTACTCCTGCAGTTGCCACGTTCCTCCTCATCGCCTACAGAAAAAAAAAAAAAAAAAAAAACCCACACACACTGCTGACAGTGGTAGTTGTCACACGGGTCACCACAGACCTCCTCGAAACACCCTCCTCCTCAAAAGGAACGTGGTCTTCCGCTCAACTGCTCCGCACCGATTCCCGTGTTGGACGCTGCAGCTGTCATCGCTTGTGGCCCCCCTAAGGTAGCAACAGACAGAGAAATACCGTCACGCTTGGGAGAAATCACCAGCCCCACGCTCCTCCTTGCTGCTCCTTAGCTCACCACCTCAAAAGCTCACCCAACTCCAAAGGCAGCTGCGTAACACCTGCACAACCGCACAGAAACGCTTGACCGAGCTGCCGCAGGATGCTCCGCTCTTGGACGCCGGCCCGGCTGACAACCGCCTCGCCTCCTCAGGCCGCTGGTCGGCGCGCAGCTTCGCCCCTCCGAGGCTACGTGCGTGACCTGCGAAAGCCAAAACAAAAGGCACGTGCTGAGATACCGCCCGAAACCACAGCCTGCCCGTGCCCATTCCCCTCTCCTCCTCCTCTACCTCGGCCGCCCACCCACCCTACCTCTGCCAGCTGCCGCATTGAGGCTCCGGTACCACCTGTAAAACACAACCCATAAGGGATGCTTATAAACTTCACAAACGACACAACGCCTGAAAAGTAACTTCTCTGCTGCAGCCCACCAGTCCCAGCTCACCTCGCCCCAGCCACCCGCAGTGCCGATACCCTGCTTCGCTCGCTACTTCGTGCCTTTGGAATACAACAAACCTACCAAGACCTGTCAGCTGCTCACACAGCCATCGGCCGCATCTGCCCGCTGACACTGCGTGCCAACCCACCTTCTTATGGCCGCTCCCCCGCCCCTCCTCTAACCCTTTGGTGCACGGCTCGTCTCACTGCATCTGAAAACGGCATCGAACGAGTCACCCGGCTGCGGAGCAACAGCTTAACGGTTCCGGAGATCTCCTTTCCATGTAGGAATACCCTCTAGACTCCAACAACAGCCAGCCAGCCATCACAGAAAACCAAAGCCAAAGCAACACCTGGCCCTACGCGTACGACCCTTAGCACCTTCCACCCCGGAAGTCAAATGCCACGGCCCCTGACGAAAAGATACGGCCGCGGCCGCAACCGCAACGGTGGACGCGCGAGAAGCCGGGCCCCAAGACCCAACATCCACAGGATGCGGAGAAGTCGTCGTCCCAGAAGAGGGCTCCGTGAGAACAGACCGCTCGACAGCGGATACCCCAGCGCATCCTGGACCACTCGTCACCTTCTCGGACACGAGACGTGCTGGACAGATCTGTGTGTGGAGCTTCTCGCGCGAGACTGGGAGCGCTCGGTCGGCGGTACCCCGGTGAGTCGAGGAGCACGAGACCCTCGGTGCGGCTACCGATGCGCCCGCCTACCGCAAAAGAATAAACCTCCGGAGCATCGAGACCTCATTAATGTGCAGTATAGCACACACGGAACAAGCACCACCGACCGCCTCCTTACCACTGAACCCCTCAAGGAATCACAGCGGCGGTCAGCTGACGGAAAAACCACGGTGGCTGAAAGATCTAACACAGGCACCTTACAACCACAGAAACCGGTGCTAAACACACAACAGGTGAAAAACTACACGGAAACATAACTGCTGTGACCGGCACTACGACACGTCTCATCAGGCGCGTCATGAAAAAGTCAGAAACGGAGTCATGGGAAGGCTCGCGTGCCCGGGCCTACGACAGAAGACAGACCCCGGCTAGAGACTGTTACCAGCGCAAAGAACGCAGACCCTCTTCTCTGAGAAGTTCTGGGGAAGATGCCTTCTCGAGAAACTCTCAAGCTCCGTATACAGGCGAGTACAAGATGCTCACCCTAACCCTCGCTGGACAATCTCACCATCAGTCCTATTAAGAGAGAAAAAAGAGCATAGATCAAGACATCAGCAACTTACACAGCACACAGTAAAAACGGTGGGGAAAAAAAACAAGGTTCCATCTCCCATAGTCAGGAATTCCAGAAAAATGCAATGCATCTAAAATTTATAAAAAAAAAAATGGCAGGCTATTAAACCATTTTGCCACCCCCAAACCCTCATCGGAAAACCGCCAGCCTGAAACAACAAAAACAACTGCATAAAAGGGTACTTCCTACTATGCCTACAGCCGAACCTCGGCCGGTCTCGAAACTCTTCCCTCACACCGACGCCTCCGCTTCTTGCCGTGAGCAAACCCCCGACGCCCGCGCAGCCCAGCCGGCTCCAAGAGCTGCCGCCAGCGACCGGACCAGCGGAGCGCCCGCACCGCAGCAGCCCCGGAGCAGAACGGGCTCCCTGTGCAGAGGCCAGGGCTCGTACACCCGGGGCCCTGCTCACCACCCTTCCTGCAATCCCCTGGGAAAGGGGCTGGGGCGACCCCCAGCAGACACAAGGGCGGCCAGAGGAGCAGCGGGGAGTTTCCTCACCTGCCTCCGTGTCATGGGGTACAAAGCACTGAGCAAAGACAGCGACCCGTACCGCAAAGGCCGACACCTGCTCTTCTACTGCAGGTATCTGCGGCACCAGCAACGTGACCGGGCAGGGAATTAAACTAACGGAACCGCTTTAACTGGGAGAATAAGGACACAAACCTGAGCCAGGTGCAGTCAGCAACATCCCCGGGGAGGAACCGGCAACCGAGTCCTCAGCGCTGCCCCTGGGAGACACAAAGAACGGCCAACTGTTGTCCACAGCGACGGCCACCCCTTTCCCCAGGCAGGAACCCCTCCTTCTGCAGGAGCTCCTGGGGACGCCCCCTCCTGCCCCAGACCATTGCCAACGGCACCCACGCTTATGGGGCAATAAAGCACGTTCGCGGGTCAGCTTGCTGCTGCGAGGGCAGGGTCTGGGGTGGTCAGGGGCTACGGGACAGGTGCTGGAGCTGTGGGCAGCTGCATGGGGCGCGCAGGCCGGAGCACTTTTCCAGGGGGTGGGAAGGCCTCCAGGTGCCCGGAGGCAGCCATCTGCCCCTCTTCCTCCTTCCTCTCCACCAGCTCACAAAACCCCTGCGAGCTGCCCTGACGGGGCCCGACGTCTGCTGTCGGCACTCTCGGGCAGGCGTGCCCTAGCAGCACCATCCCCTGGGGCTGCGGCCCCATGACACAGAGCGGCCATCGCCATCAGCCTCGCTGGCTCCCTCCGGGGCTCCTCCGGCACCAGCCCGCAGCTGCAGCCATGGCCCCTTACCCCCGCTGTGTACCTGCTCCCCTGGACTCTCTGACCGCTGCTCAGCAAGTACAAAGGAGACAGAGCGAGGGTTTATTTGCAAACCCATCTAAGTGCCAGGAACACGCCTGCTCTGGGGCTCAGAGCCCGTCCACTCACCCTTCCCTGGGACCGCTCGGCAGTCCACGCTGGGGCAGCAGGTACGGAGAACGAAAACACAGCCATGGGGAGCTGGGCAGAGGAACAGAAAGAGAAAAATAAGGTGAGGGAAAGGAACTGAGGAGCAGAGAAAGAGAGGTACCGGGAAAAGAACAGAGAGGGGGAGACACAGATAAAGAAAGGACACAGAGTCCTGGTCTGTGAAAGGAAAACGGGGTCAGGGAGCTGGGCGGGTGAAAAGAGCACGCCCACCAGCCCTGTGCCCAGGGGGCAGCAGCGGCCTTTCCTCACGGGGAAGCGGCAGCGGGCACGGCGGCCCCATCCCACAGGCCCTGCAGCATCGCGTGGCCGTTACCGGCGGCGCCCGCCGGCAGGACAGCCTGCTGCTCGCCGGATGCAGCGCTGAGCATGGCGCCCGAGCCGGACGCCCGCAGGCAGCCATGCGGCGCTGGCAACGAGCCCACAGCTCGTGCGGCGGCTGTGGCGAGGGCTGGGCCGTGCCGCAGGAGCAGGGGGCCATCACTCGACCCCCGCAGCGCAGCACCTCCTCCCCTGGGCTCCCTCACAGCCCCTCGCCTGCTGTGAAGGGACTGCAAACGCAGCTGGGAGGGCAAAGGAGACTGCGAACGTTTCTTCAGTCACGCAGGTAGAGGATGCAGCGAGAGCGCCTGAGGCAGGGAACAGGATGGCGAGAGAAAGACAGGGACAGGGAGCCCGACAGGTGGAGAAAGAAGCAGCAGGGAGAGAAGAAGAGAGGCAGCAGATAGAGGGAGAAGGGAGCAGGGCAGAGACCGACAAAGGAGGACGGAGACGCAGGACAAAACTGGGACAGGCAGCACGACAGAGAGGAAGGAAAGAAGAACAGGGGCAGGAAGCTGGACTGAGACACATGGAGAAAGACAACAAAGAACAGGGCAGAGAGGGAGGATGAAACAACAGGGACAGGGAGCCAAGACAGCCAACGATGGAGGGAAGGGGCGGGGGTGGGGGGGAACAACAACACGGTACAAACCACAGAGCTACACACTACAGGTGGAAGAATTAAGAAATAGAGCCGGGGAGCCAGAAAAAAAAAAAAAAAAAGCTGGAGAGCAAAAAGTATAGCGATTCATACAAAAAGGGAGGGAATATTAAAATAGCGTCATCAGGGAGCCAGAGAAAGCGAGACGGAGAAAGGACAAAAGCAACAGGCTACAGGGCAGAGAGGGAGGAACTCATGAGCAGCAACAGAGCTCCGGCCAGAGAGAGACGGAAAAAAGTACAAGACTGCAGGGGCTGCAGGGCAGAGAAGGAAGAATTGACCAACAGGGACAGGGGACCAGACAGAGCGTGATCGAGAACAGAAAAAAACAGCAGCGGGCTACAGGGAAGAGGAATTCAAGAGCAGGGACTGGGAGCTGGACAAAGAGACAGAAAAAAAAAAAACAAACCACGAAACAGTGATGGGCTATGAGACAAATAAGGAGGAAAGAAAAAATAGCAGCAGGGAGCCAGACAGAAGAGACTGAGAAACACAGACAAATAGCTTGGGGCTATGGGACAGAGAATGTGAAACGAAAAGGCAGAGAGAGGGAGCCAGACAGAGAGCAGGGGGAAAATCCAGACAGGCTACGGAGGGGCAGAAGAAGGAATTAAAATCTGGGGACAGAGAGCTGAACAGAGAGGGATGGCGACAGCAGGGAATAGCAGCGGGTGCAGGAGTAAGAGGGAGAAAATAATCGATAGGGACAGGGAGCTGGATACAGAGGGTCAGAGAAAGGTGAAAATAGGGGTAGGGTAGAGGGCAGAGAGTAAGAATTAAAAAATGGGGGCACTGAGACACAGAGATGGAGAAAAGAAAAAAGCAACAGGCTACACAGCAAAGGAGGAGGAATTAAAAAACACGGACAGGAAGTGCGAAAGTGAGAAGGGGCTGGGGGGGGGGGGGGGGGGCCGGGGACTCCAGGACACACGACTCCTGACAGGCAACAGGACAGAGAGGGAGGAATTAAAAGGGAGGGACTGGGAGCTGGGAGAGGGGGAGAAAGAAAAAGAATCACGGCACACTACAGGGCTGAGAAGGAAGAAACTGAACAACAGGGACAGGCAAACGGCCAAAGAGAGCCCAACGAAAGAAAATGTGCCGATGGGCTACAGGACAGAGAGGGAGGAGTGAAACAACAGGGAGCCAGAGCCAGGCACAGAGAGATCGAGACAGAAAAAACAGCCAGGAGCAACGAGGCGGGGCAGGGGTGGGGGGAAGCTGCGAGGATCTGGAGCCAGACAGAGCAACAGCAAAAGAAAATGACAGCGACAAGCTCCAGGGAGGAGCGGGAGGAATGAAAAGACAGAGATGAGGGGCCGGACCCAGTGTGACACACGCAGGAAGCACAGCAACAGCTGGAGGGCAGAGAGGGAAGAATTAAAACACAGGTACAGGGCGCCAGAGGTGGAGTGGGGAGACAGATAAAGGGGGAGAGGGCAGACAGAAAGACAGGCTACAGGGAGAAGCAGGAGGAATTAAAGAAATGGGATCCACAGCCGGACAGAGAGAAGGAGAAAGCAGCTCAATCACCACAGGCTACAGGGCCCAGAAGGAAGAAACTGAAAAACAGGGAAGCGGGAGCCGTCCAGAGAGAGATATGAAGAAAGGGAAGATAGCGGGGAGCCACCACACGGCAGCAAGGGAAGGATTAAAAAGATGGGGCAGGGAGCCGGACAGGGAGCGATGGAAAAAGAAACAAAGCCCCTTGATGGGCTACAGGACAGAGAGGGAGCAACTGAAGACTCAGGGAAAAGGAGCAGGACAGAGAACGGAAAACCAGTGACGGGCCACAGGGCAGAGGGAGGAACCACATATGTGGGGAGAGGCAACTGGCCAGAGAGAGATGAGGACAGACAGATAACAGCAGTGGGCTACAGGGCTGAGAGAGAGAAACTGAAAAACGGGGACCGAGAGCCGGGAACAGGAGACACGCAGAAACACCAAATCGCAACAGGCCACAGGACAGAGAGGGAAGAAATAAACATCTGGGACCAGGAGCAACCTACAGAGAGACGTCGGGAAACGGAAGTTTCAAGAACAATGCATACGAGGCAGAGAGGAAGGCATTTTTAGAAGTGGGTCAAGACAGGGACAGGGAGCCCAACAGAGACAGAGAGAACAAGAAAGCAACAACGGGCTGCGAGACAGACAGGGAGGAATTGAAAAATCCCAGCAGGGAGAGACGGTAAAAGGAATGAAATCGCAACACGAACTTCGAAAGCGACAGGCTGCAGGGCAGAGAGGGAGGAATTTTAAAAAATCCGGATCTTGTGCTGGACCAAGAGAGACCGAGCAAATAAAAATGGTGAGGCCTAAAAGGGCACACAGGAAGGAATTAAACAACAGGGACAGAGAGCCAGACAGAGAAAAGTCCTGACAGGCTTCCAGAGAGAGAGGGGAATTTAAAATTAGAGACCAGGAGCTGGACAGAGAGAGACTGAGAAAGGGGAGGGGAAAAAAAAAAAAAAAAAAAAAAAAAAAAAAGACGGGGGCGGGCAAGGGGGAAATCACAGCACCATGTGAAAGACAGGGGGCCAGGGGAGGGGGATAGGGAGGGCCTGGGACACACAAGTGGGGCGATGGGGCCCCGAGGGCCCAGGACTCACCGCATCCCTTGTTCTCAGTGCTGCCAGGAGAATTTGCCCGTTCAGACGCTTCCTTCTCTTCCTCTCCTCCCTTCCTCTTCTGCAGCTCCGGTCACATGGTGGTTCTCCACCTAAAAGATTACATGGCTGTCTCAACTCTTGCGAGACAAGGCTTCCTAGACACGTAGCCTCGCTCGTTCATGCGTCACACGGCCGTACCACGCCGTGGGTTACGCACATGGACTCTCCGCTTGCCTGCGGCGGGAGGCAGCTGCCGGCCGGCCGGCCTCTGATTCCTTCTTCTTTACCTTTCTCTGGCCTCTCCAGCTTCAGCCGCAGCAGCTCCTGTCCACTGCCCACAGCCAGCAAGCGCTCCGCCCGCCCCTTTTTGCCCCCACGCCGCGATGAGAGCGAGGTCAGGCAGAGACAACCCAGGCAAGACCGAGGCGGGTGCAGACAACAGCATCCTCAGGGGAGGAAGGGACACCTGTGCCCTCAGTGCAGCCTCTGGGAGACAAGGAGAATCAGTGACCATTATGACCGTAGATCATCCCCGGCCAAATCGCCTCCTTCCACAGCAGCTTCTGGAGATGCCACTTTTTCCCTGCACTGCAGCTAATGGCATCCACGTTAAGGCAGAATCAAGTGCATCCGAGGGCCAGCTTGCTGCCATCACAACAGGATGACCTGGGGAGACAGGCTGCAGGGGAGGTGCTGGAGCTGGGGGCAGCTGCGCGGGGCTAGCGGGGCCGGGGAAGGCTCAAGGGGAGCTCTGGCGAGTTGGGAAGGCACCCGGCGCCTGGAGGGGCGTCCGCCTCCTTCCCCTCTTCCCTCCCACCAGCTCCCGGGAGCTCCCCGGGGCTGCCCGCCGCAGCACGGGCCTTGAGGCTTCCCGTCCCGCCACCCCCGGCGGCCAGCGGCCAGCAGAGACTCCCGCACCAGCCGAAGGAGCGAGCTCGCCTCACCGCCAGCCTCGCCCCTCACCCGCCGCCATGCTGCTCTCGCGCACCGCGCATGCGCGAGCCGCCGCCGGCGCGCCGGAAGAGCCACGCCCGGCGCGCGACCGCCGCGCGGCGGGACCGCGCTTTGGCCGCGCGGCAGCAGCGCCCGCCGGGCGGCGCGTGCCCGGAGCGGCCCCGACGCTGCAGCCCCGCGCGTTGCGCGCCGAGCGCCCGCCGGCCCCGCGCCCCTGGGGCGGGAGGACACGCCCCCGGCGGGGCGGGAGCGGGGAAGGGGCGGGTCTGAGCTTGGGCTGGGGGCGAGGGGCAAGTCGGCGGGTGCAGGCGGCACCCGAGGGGCGGTGGGAGGGCGGTGCCGAGCATGGTGGGGCGGAGGGGGCACAAGGTCGGAGGGCAGGGGGTTCGGGGGCACGTCCCGCAAAAACCTCGCATGGGGCAACATCTCCATGGGAATCACTTGGGGGGGGGGGGGACAGGGGGACAGATGACAGGGATGGGGGGGGGGGGGGGGGGGGGGCGGGCAGAACAGCGGGGAGGAGACCCTCTGGGCCCCGGACTCTCCCCACCGGACAGCCCCGGCTGCAGCACCCGCGGGTCCCCGCTGGAGACAGAGCCAGGAGCCTCCGGCCGCAGGGCTGGCGCCGCCAGGCGAGCACGCTGAACGGCCGGCAGGCAAACCTGGGCAGGGGGAGCTGCCGAGCAGCACCAGACACAACACGGCAGCTCAAGAACAAAAATCCCAAGTTATGTCTCAGCATATGAGAAAAGTAACACAGGAGAAAGCAGAAGAATTCAGTGAGCATGAGGGATAGGATAGCAGTTGAGCTAAAGGAGGTCAGCTCAAACTACAACACATCTGTTCAAAGCCAGAGCCATCGGTACGCTTAAAAAAAAATTTTAAAAAAAAAATCAATACTAAGACTCATCAATACAATTTTGAAAGCATTCTCAGCATAAAAGCAAACACCCTTGATAGTGCTGGAAAACGTCTCGTCCCTTTCTCACAGCACCCCTGGGGGGAGATACACACCCCACCCCCCCCGCCCGTGAGACCGCAGGAAGACCTCGTACCATCCTCGGACTCACCACAACAGCTACAGCCCTTGCGCCGCCGCCGCTGCTGCTGCACGTCTCGCTTGCTCAGTCAATAAATCTGCAGAGTGAAGTGTAAAACTCTAAATAAACATAACAAAGTCATGTTTAAAACGTTCTTTAAAGAAAAAACAAATCTCAGTCGTTCACTTTATACCGAAAAAGCACGTGGATGTTCATGTACATCCAACAAAAATGCTTACACTACCAAAGTATTTGATTTGATGTTTGCGTTAACTGCACTCACCCAGCTGCAAGCAGATACCATTAAATCACCTGTCTCCAAAATACACCGTTCCCATCCGACTGGGGGGTTTCTTGTGCATTACACCATTAGGAGGGACATCTGGGCAGCTGCACCGCCCAGGAGAGATGCCACCAAATGGCCAGGGAAATGCACCACCGAAAGCCAGACAGAAATAAAGTACTTTGGAGTGCTCCCTCCAAATATGGGGAAAACCACCCATAACATTCAGCAGCCTCTCTTTTTAAACACATAGAAGAAATACCGAATTTCTTAAACACCCTCTTCAATCGTACCCTGAAGCTCGCGGGCGGTTACAGTTTAAACAAGGCAAGTCCATTTGTATATTACACAACATGAACTGTTTGGGGTTTTTTCCTATCAGAAATGAAACTTATAAAAAATTAGTAAGATAAGAGATCCCCATACTATTTTACTTTGGGGACACACACACACACACGACACACACACAGATGGGACCATGACGGACAGGGATGACGACACAATGCAGAAATCAACCACCCAGTTCTGCAATGCTTAAGGCTACCAAACAGGACTGGAAGATTTGCCAGAGAGAGGTGGGGGGAAAAAACCCACCAAACAAGCAAAAAAACCCCAAACAACAAAACAAAACAACACAACACAAAAAAAACCCCAACCCACGACCTTGATTGCTCTTAGTACAGATGTCAGTATCTCAGTCAGGTTTTCACGTACCCCTATGAGATATTTTAAACACTTAAGGACTGAAAAAGGAGAAAGCTTTTATCTGGAACACAGTCCATTTCTTCAGAACATCCAAACTCTGACGCACAGTTTCTTTCCCCTTTCAGCACCATACGATTCTCACAGAATCGTTTCTCAGCAAGCACACAAAACAGAAAGCTACGCACGCTCTCAGGAAGAGCAAATAAACGGAGGGGAGTACACTTCACACAGGCACAACGTGCTCCAGAACAGACCTTATTTTGAGTGTTTCTGCTGAAGCACTTCCTATCAAAACTAGAGAAGGAGAGCTGGCACGTTCTTCACGTTCACTTTAAAGTCCGTACTACAAGTACCTGGGGAAAAACGCAGACGCACGGGGCAGACGTACCTTGTCCTTGTAGGCCACTCGGGATCCTCTGGGCCAGTCTTGTACCTCCAGGGCAGAAGAAAGGGTCACCATGGTGAAATGATGCCAGTTGATAGTCTGCTGAGAGAGGAAAAAAAAAAAAAAACAAGCCACCTTTTAGCACAAAGCGGGCTAGGAATCGAAAGCTTCCTATTTCGGCGAAGGTTTGCAATGACTACAACCGAGTGGAGGAAAAAGCATTTTGCATCATCTTTGGTACAGCTGTTGAGACAGGCCACTAGAGATTTTGGTTTTCATAGAAAACTGGGTGCTTTCTGTCTTTTTTTTTTTTTCTTTTTTTTCTCCTTCTGACTCATTGGCAGCTTCAGTCTCACCAGAACTCCCTTCCTTAGATCGACACAGATAACTACGCACCTTTTCTCAAGCCTACATAGAGCCAGGGTTTCCTCACCCTAGACATCCCAAATCGAATACTATCCTTAAAATGTACAGCGACCCACCTGCCCTTGTCAACTGCCTCCTTGCAGAAACTGCCCCTTCACAGCTCGTCCCCGTCTCAGCGGATTGTCCTGCTGGAGGATGAAGTGCAGAAGATGCGTATCCCCACAGCATTTGTCTGTGAGGGTACATGTTCAGAAATACTCTGAATCTGTAAGACAGACAGGTGTAATTTCTGCGATTTCAATCATCAGAACTCAATTGTGAGGAAACAAACTAATGTTTAAATGAAGGGTCTGTACGCTACAGTCCTAGGAGAGGGGCAGGGGGGAGAAAGGCATTACAAATTGGAAAAAAAAAAAAAAGGGCATGATTCGGAGCTCCCAATCATGACGGAGCGGTGGGGACAGTAACAAAAGCAAAGACAAACAGCAGCAACGTTAAGTGAAATCCAGCTTTAATTCTGATCACGTCTTTAAGAGACTCCCCAAGTCTATACCTCAGTCCTACGAAGGACTAGTCCTTTTTTTTGAAGGACAAGTTGTTTTTTTTTTTTTAACACATAAAAGTCCCAGACTGAGGGCTCCACGGAATAGCATGTGGACTGAACCACAGGACAAGCAGTCATCAACACTCTAATGAAAAAACCAAATCGACTATAAACCAAGTTTAAACATCACTGTCCATCCTGTTTCTTTGGTTACATTTCTACCGGCATCTAGGTGCTCAAGAGTTCACTGTCCTCACACCACAGGTTACTGACAATGTACTCGGGCATCTAAAAATAAAAAGCCATCTCCACCCCACCCATAAAATCAGGGTGAACCACGAGAAGAGAAACTCTCAAGGCGGCAACAGGCAGCTCTGCACTTACCACGGAGGAAAGTCTGTTCCTCGGCCCGGAAAAAAAAACACTCTCGACTCCCAAGGGACCTCCCGGGGAACGAACCGTGCTCCATTAACGGCGTTTTGTCCCCAGCTTCTCTGCCCCGGGCTTGGGTGGGGAGGGGCGGCGGGGCCCTTCCACTCGCCCTGGCCCCTCCGCGCTCCCCCAGCCCCACGTGGGCCATCGCCCAAGCACCGACCGCATCCGCCCGCGCGGGATCTCCCTCGTGGGACGCGGAACGCGACGCCGGGAAGAGGCGGCGGAACAGGAACCTCTTGGTCAGGTCGCCCGGCCAGCGGCGAGAAGACCGAGCCAGGTTCTGCCCGAGGGGCCGGGCAGGGCCCCCTGGAGCCCCAGCCGGCCCGTTTCCGTCCCCTTTGCCCGGCACTGAGCAGGCCCCGCCGCCCCGCCCCAGACACCGGCGAGCACCGCCCGGCCCGCTCCGGCGCACCGGCAGGGCAGCTCAGCAGCGCCGCGCCCCGGGACCGCCGCTCCCGCCGTGCCGCGAGAGGCGCCTGCCCGGCTTCAGGCCCTGCGGGGACACCGCCCTCCCCACCCTCCCCCCCACGGCGCGGCTCCCCCCCGCTTCTTCCCACACGGCGCGGCTCCGCCCGCAGCCCCCCCCGCCCCGCTCCGCGCCTCCGACACGGGCCCCGCCGGCCTGGCCGCCCGCCTCACGGCTTTCCCCGGGACCCACCGGTCGATCGCCCGCTCCCCACTCACCCGCTCCCCCGGCGGAGCCCGAGCCAGAAGAGCCCCAGCCGCAGCCCCAGCCCCGCAACGTTCGGTGACCGCGCCGCTCCTGCCGCGACTCGCACTGCCGGGCGGTGCACCGGAGAGTGCAGGAAGCCACGCGCCCCGGAGGGGCGGGGAGAGAGGCGGAAGTGACGCTTCCGGCGGCGCGACAGGATGCAGGAACACGCGCCCACCAGAACGGGGGATGCGGCAAAGCGCGCCCCCTGCCGGGCGGGGGGAGCATGGAAGACACACCCCTGGGCGGGCGGGAGCACCGCTGGGCAGCGCCAAAGCACGCGCACCAGGGGCGGGAGGAGGGAGCGGGACGGCACCTCCGGGCGGCCGGCGACCAGGAGACCCCGCGCACCCGCCGAAAGGGATGACTCGCTCGCCTCACCGGTGGCCTCGGCCCTCCCCCGGCGCGCCGCCGTGCTGCTGCCGGGCACGCGTTTGCCCGGCACGCGCTTGCCCCGCCCACCACCGACGCGCCGGAGGGGCCGGAGCCGGCGCGCGAACGGGCAGAGGGCGAGGGGCGGAGCGGCAGCGGGGCTGCCTTACCGGGAGGCAGCAGACGGCGCCAGGCAGCCCCCGCGGTCTCGCATGGCCGCTGCGGGCGAACGGCAGCGTGGAAACAGCGAACGACACCGCGGGTCGGGGCTGCAGTACCTGCCCTTGGCCGCATGGTGGCAGCAGAGCGCCGCAAAGCGAACTGAAACGCGCAGAAAGCCCATTTAAGAAGCGCGGGCTCTGAGGAAATCCGGGGGCGATGGACAGAAAAGGCAGCGAACGTGCCCCTCCAGCCCGTATCCGGGGCTACACTGCAACAGCTGCCCTGTCCCCCGATGACCCCTCACTAGCCAGGGAGGGGCGTCGAGAAAAGGGGAGGAGACCTGCGGGTCGAAGTGAAATCGGGTTTAACGAGACAGCACCACTACCAACAGAGGCATGCAAAGTTAGACTGGGCCAAATGAACGTGCAGCAGCCACGATCGACAGGAGAGGGGTCCTCGGGAGCAAGGAGAAGCAGGGAAAGGAGAGAGCCCTGCAGGAGCCCCGCGGGAGATCCCCTTCCTCAGCAAACCTTCCCCCTTTATACTGAGCATGACACAGTGGTCTGGGCTACACCTGTAGCTGACTCAAACTGCTAACAGCCTGCTGAGCATTGCTGGGCTGTGATTCTGGACCAGCCAAACCGTGACGGCAAAACACAGACAGGCAAGGCTGTAGACAGAAACTTTTAAAAGCGATGGGGATTAAGGAAATAAGGGAAAAAAATAAAAATAGTAATGGAGAAGTAGAAAGAAAAATCTGTAAAGCAAAGGCACTGAAGAAAAAGAAAAAGTTAAAACTTAAGATATCAAAAAGCAAAGAGTAGATGTAGAAAATACAGTGTAAGCAATAGGGATTAGGGAAATAAAGGGGAAAGATATAAAAATACAGAAAGTGACAGCCAACAAAAATGGAGACAGAGAAAGAAAAATTTAAAAGGATGGTGGTGAGGAAAGATAAGGCATAATTAAAAAATAAAGACAGGATGTGGGATAAAAGTAGATAGAAATCTTTAAGAGCAACAGGGTACAAGAAACAGAAATAATTTAAAAATAGGGTCGGGGAGGTGGATAGAAGAAAATTGAGGAAGAATTTTTTTTTTTTTTTTTAAGTGAGAGCATACAGGACAGAGAGAGGAATTAAAAAGGAGGGACAGGGTGCCAGAGGGAGGGAAAATGAGAAAGAGAAATTGCAATGCAGTGAGGCACAAGAAACACGGGAAAGCATTAAGAAATTGGGAGAGGGAGCCAGAAAATGGGACACCATGAACAAGAGAGGGCTGGAGAGGGGGACAAGGGTGTAGAGAGGAGAGCTGAGAGATTGCACCAGAAAATAGGGACCGAGAGACAAATCGGAGAGATGGGGAGTGAGGCAGAAGGGACTGACGAGACAGAGGCAAAACAAGGGCCGGGGACAAATTCTAAAGCAACAGGGAAAAAGAAACATAGGCAAGAAATTAAAAATAGAAACAGGGAGCCAAATAGAAACACATGTAGAACAAATATTTCAAAAAGCGATGGAGTACGGGAAACACAGGCAAGAAATAACACATGGGGGCAGGGTGACAGATGGAAGAAGCAAAACTGAAGAAGTGGTTGGGTAGAGGACACAGAGGGAAGAATTAAGAACTAGAGTCAGGGAGATGGACAGAGGGAAAAGCAGAAAGAATATTTTAAATGTGAAAGGGTACAAGAATTAAAAGAATAGGTATATGGACCTGCGTAAAGGGATGCAGGCAAAAATGTGAAAAACAACAAGAGACGAGAAACAGGCAAGAAATTAAAATTAGGTCAGGGAGGGGGAGAGCAAGAGAGAGGTTGCAAGAAAATTTAAAAAGCGACTGGGTTCAAGAGACTTAAGTGAGAAGTTAAAAGACAGGAACGGAGAGGTAGAAACTTTCAAAAGCAATGGGGTACAAGAAACATGCAAGGAGGAAAAAACAGGAACAGAGAGCCCAGTAGAAGCAAACTGCCATGGGTTGACCTTGGCTGGCTGTTGAGTGCCCACCAAGGTGCTCCATCACTTCCTTTCCTCAACCAGAGGAAGAAAATACAACAAAAGCGCTAGTGGAAACCCACCACACTTCCCACAATCAACAGGGACCTGGATAAATGGAGGCAGGGAGAGAGGGAGACCTAGAAATGCCCTTTTCACAAGCAATAGGGCAGAATGAGAACAGAGCTCGTGGGGTGCCAGGAAGGAAAAGACAGAGAAAGGAAAGGTAGAAGGTGACACTTTACAGGGCAATGCTAGCAGAAGAGCAAAAAGCTTTGGCAAACTAGACAGCCTGAAAGGCAGACAGAGGCAGCGACAGGCAAGGAGGCAGGCAGAGATCTGGAGAACCAGGACAGGGATGGGACTGGACACACGTGAGGGGACACATGGCTCCTGGTGCCAACGGCAGACCTCCACCACCCTGAGGCTTTTCTCTGTCTCTGCCCCTTCCCCCTCCACTGCCTCACCTTAGGAGTAGGTGGTGGGTGACTCAATACACCTCTCCCATGAGGTTTCCTGGACATGCAGCAGCTCACATGTGTGCAGCCAACAGAGACGGCAAGGTCCCAGTGTCATGTGCCGGTGGGGCGCTCTGTTGGGGATGGCTGGGAGGGATCCTTCCTTGCCACAGGGACCAGCTGGAGACAGCTGCCTGTGGAAGCCCCTTGGTTTGACTCCTCAGGCAGGCGTGTCCAGGCAGTCCCCTTCATAGCCCAAAGCAGGGCCAGCCCCATCATTAGCCTCACTGGCCACACCTGCCCCAGCTGGAGCCCGTCAGGAACAGGGGCCTGGCCAAAGCCCCACAGCACATGGCCCCCTCCCTGGCACCTGCCCACAACCAGGAGCTCTGCACCCAGGGGCTTGAAAACCATCCAGGGGCACAGAGGAGGCAGGAAAAGTTTACTCACTCCTGCCCAGAACGACTCCTGGCACTGAGCTGGCTACAAGGCTCGGTGCCCAAATGCAGCAGGACAGCAGGAGAGCAGGAAAGAGAAAAGTAGGAGGAAGGTAGAGAAGAGATGGGGGACAGGCAGCCAGCAAACGGGATGCTGCAAACAGGAGAGGGACAACAGTATAGAGAGAGGAGAGCTGGGGGGTGGATGGGAAAAGATGGAGGAATATGTAAGAGACAGGGAGCAGGAGAGAGGTGGAAGTAACCGAGGTCTAAAGTGATAGGGGAAAAGAAACAAAGGTAAGAACTAGCACATAGGGTCAGGGAGATAGAAAGAGGGAGACATACAAAGAAAACTTAAGAAGTGACATCATTTTTCTGCCCTCCCACCACCTCTTGACTCCCACATTTTCCCTGACTTCGCACCCCATCTCAGCCTCCACTTTTTTTCCAGCTATGTCACACACATACACACACACACCCCAGCTTGAGAAAAGCCTGGCAGAAGCCCTGGTGCCCTTGGGAAGACGGCAGCGTGCCCAGCAGGATCCCACAGCAAAGGTGCCAGGATAAAAAACTATCGCTGGCCCTCATGGTGTCTGGGCAGCCCTTTCACAGGCAGCAGAGTGGGAAGGAGCGACAGGCAGGGTGGCAGAGATGGATGGGGGCACACACAGGAGAATGCGCAACTCACTGCAGCTGCTCACATGGGCTCAGACCTTCAATGCCCCTCCACGGCCAGGGACTCGCATGTGCGGGTGATGCAGGCACAGATTTCCTGACATAGTGTGCCAGTCATCTGCTAGGGGATCCTTCCTTGCTGCAGGGACCAGCCCTTCCGTGCTAGAGGCACCATACTCCCTCCTCAGCCAGTTCCCCTTTACTAGCTCCCTCAGGCAGAGCATTTATAGCCCACAGAAGGGCCAGTCCTGTCTTCAGCCCCACTGGCAACACCTGGAGCCCATCAGGAACAGGGGCAAGAACAAACACTCAGGGACAGGGAGATTGGAAGAGGGAGATACAGGGAGAAAATGTAAAAAGTGATGCTGCTTTTCCACCCTCCCATCCCTTGGCTTTGGGAAAGCCCTACGGAAGCCACAGGGCTTCAGGGTGGATTGTCCATGATGGGATTTTGGGCCGAAGGAGTTACCAGAGCAAAGTTCACAGTGCAAACAGTTTATTGGTGGTGTGCATTTTGAGCAGCAGTAGTTAGGGAGATGGGGACAAGGCAGGTGCATGGGGCAGGCACAAGCACGGGACAGGATCAAGCAGGGGGCAGGCACAAGGCACACCCACAGGCAAAACCTCACTTAGGGAAAAACCATGCAGGAAGAGGAAGGGGCATATACAGATCCAGAGGTGATGCGCATCCTAACACCTGCTACATAATCTCACCTTCAGTCCTATTCAGAGAATTGGTGTCAGCAAAACTAGTAACAAAAACAAGGATCCAATCTGCATAAAGTCCAGAGTTCATAGTCACAGTTGAGACCAAGTGCAATAGGGCCACACAGTGCGACGCACTACCATGGGCGATACAGAGCTCTACAATACAACACATGCTTAGGCCACAGTCGAGACCAAGCGCGATACAGAGCCATGCAGGACAATGCCGTCTTACATCACAGTGCAGGGCCACATGAATACAGAACCTTGCAGTGCTGCAATGCAGGACAAATACAACACCCTTCCATACAGTGTCATACAGAACACCACACTGCAACACCATGTCAGGTGGCTGTCACTGTAAATACTGAGCAATGCAATGCAAAACCAGAACAGCAGATGCATGACAAGTTGGACTCTAAAACCTAAACCCATATCAACGCAGCCATGCAATCCTGTCTGGGATCTAAATGGAAATATATTTTTCAAGAGCAGATCGTTCCAGCACAGATGCCTCCACAAAGGTAACCCTCCAGAAACATCTGCAATGCAAAATAGACTTTTGGCTCCCATGACAAGATGGTAAGCGCTTGACATGCTCTGTATTGAAAAGGAGAGGCACTCAAGACATTACCATTGCATGTACCAAGTGCAGAGGGCCCATGGGGTGAACCATAGAGAGATCTGTAGAAGGCACTGTATAGGAAGTGTAGCACAGACTACGCAAATGACACTAGGCCACGGACGCAGGCTAGAACGGCCCTGCTTGGCCCCCGTTCGCATCCTGAGGAATGGACCCTGGGTGCTCTAGCAACCACCGGGAATAACAGACCCCAAAGGGCCATCTCTATAACTCCAAATTTAAATTCCCTGCTGGCCCCAGTCAGCCCACTTTTGCCTCTTGACTTACAGTTCAGAGGGCAGGGTCCAGAATCTGGAGCACATGAACTAATGGGGATGCTCCTGCATTCAGCAGGTTGCTCTTCATGACCTGCAAGACAGAACTCCACCCATCACAGCCGCAGGGGCCAGCATTCACCTCTAAAGCAATGACACCTGCCTCAGAAGCACTACTCCCAGAAAGTGAGATGGGATGTCCAGCATCGCCAAAAAAAAACCAGAGGAAAAAGCATATGCTAAGATACAGGCCAAACCCGCAGCTCTTCCTCTCTCCCCCTCTTTTACCTTGGCCGCTCGACCGCCTGGAGTTACATTCTTCCATCTGCCCACCACCTTTCCAACTCAAACAACAGGGTATGATTATAGCTACATCAATAATATGACATCCCAAAAACTGCTACTTCAGCACACCGGTCATCACTCACCTTGCCAGAATCCACACCATTGTGGATCTCTCACTTCAGACATTGATTCACACCTAGAAAACAATGCCAAAACAGTGTAAGCTACTCCGAGCCACCAACAGTAATGCCAATTCTCTGACCTTGCACACCGGCCCACCATCATTCGGCACTCAGCTCACCTCTTCTGTTGCACTTTGGCACGGGTTTGTCCCTCCGCATCTGAAAAACAGCCCAAACAAACCCCATGAAGCAAGTCGGCTGGCTGCTGACCGATAGCTTGACAAGATGCAAGGTCCATCTTCTCTTGGCACGTTCTTTCTAACTACAGCTAAAAAAACATCACCTATCAAGCCTCACATGTATTGACTACCACACAAACTGCTGTTCCCAGAAGACCAGAGTCCAACCTCACACAACTCCAAAACACTATGAAAATAACTGTGGCAGCTGGCTACAGCTAATTGGCCAGAGATGGACTGTATGGTCATTGCCAAAAGAATCTGAGCAGATCAACATATCACCCCACAACAATAAAGCTGTGCTACCCCTGTCTTTAAAATTGCTACACCCCTGGGCAAGGCAGCTCCAACCCTGGCACGAAGACCAACAATACACGCAGACAACACGATAAATGTGACATGAGACCCAGTAAGACCACAAGCAAGAATGACACCAGAAGAAGATGCTGCCAGAATAAAAGCCCTGTGGTGCCACGATGGCAAAGACACTCTAGAGCGGCCCCAGAATAGAGTCCAATGTAATGGCCCGTTACAAGAAGTTGCTGTCAAATCTGAGATGACAGATGCTCAGAAAGCCCAGCTTAAAGACCTACGAACGGAAGGATGCAGGGAAGAAGTTCCAGTCCGTGAAAATGGACAGCTAGCAGGTAGAGCCACCAACACAGCACAGAAGGACGCCGCAAACGAGGACTGTCCAGAAACTTCTGAGACATGCTACCAATCCATGATTTAAGCTTGTTAACGCAAGAAAAGAAGCCCTGGACTGGCGATATGCTGGTAAGTACAGGCATTCGAGAGACTAGGGATGGCACCCGAGATACGTGCCGTGCTCGTCAAGCGCAAAGAGCAAGGAAGGCACCGAGACCCGAGAAGGTTTAAGGCACAGAAGACATTTGAAAGTTGAACTGCATAGTGCTTCCTGAGCAAGCCTGCCTGTGTGTTTCACTTTGAGGCCAGAAAGAAGTGATTTGCCCAGTGTGGCTGAGATGGCCTTTGTCAAAGCTAAGTTAGCATTTGGCCATAGCTGACTTTTGGCCTGCAGGCAGTGCCAGTACCCTGGCTCAGTTTGTACATATTTGCAGAGTGTAACACAGAATATCCACTTCTGTCCTTCTGCATCCAAAGTAAGGGAGTGAGAATATGACAAACAACCAAGAGCACTTTGTAGATTTATGGTCCTAGGGGAGTTTTACTGATGCTATCGGTGGTTTCAAAGAGTTGTTTTGAGAGATTCAGAACATGTGATGAAGTCATAATGGCTGCATGTGTTTGAGGCCAGAGTCACACAGTACTGTTTTAGCTGCATTTCTGAGCTTCTTTCTTCAGCATGCATTGTAGGTAACGATTATAGTTATTTCGTGAGTGGTAGGTCTAGATTAAGAGGCTCTGGGCGGCCTTAGGAGGCATTAATGTCCTGTCCGTAGTTCTGTGGGGGTGTGTAAAGTGATTGAATTGTAAAACAAAACACCTGGGGAGGAGGGTTTCTTTTAAAACCAAATAACTCTCTGATTATGCTCTAGCTGGCAGCCCCACACAGCTGCTGTGGCTATAGTAACATTTGCTTCGAGGGGACAGAAGTCAGCAAAAGGAGGTGGTGCTGGTGTGGAATTGGCCTTAGGAGCCACTGCTGAAGGAAGTACTGCTCATTCAGATCCTCTCAGCCTGACACGTCCTGCTTGACTTCCCTCTGTGCTGTGTTTTGACTGAGGACAGAGTCCATGGAATCTAGGTTCAGTAGTATTTACCTTGCTCTGTCTCTTGGACACTGGAAGTGTTTTGCAGACTCTTGCTTGCTGTCTGTTTAGCTGTCACTGGCCTTTCTTGGTAAGGGACAGCCACAATGGGGCTGTTAAACCCAGCTTTTCTAAGAGCTGTTTCACTGTAGCTTCCTCTGTCTTGACTGCCAGATTCATGCAAAAGACATGCCTGCTCTACTTTATTGCATGGGCAATTGCGTGGGATCTTTCCCACAGAGGCTTTTCTGCATTGCACATTCACTTAGCCAGTCTCCTCTCTGGAGAGAAGGCAGGACTTCCTGACTGTTAGTAACCTTCATTTGGAGCCGGTCGTTGCCTTTTTTAGGGAAGTTGTGACATGGACGAAGGCTGAGCCTAGCCTTAGAAACACAGTGTGACTGACAAGGCGATCTGTGGAGCATGTGCTATGTCCAGAGAGGATTCAGTGACAGTTACTTGGGTTGTAGGAAGACGGCTGGTGACAGCTGGCAAGGTTATTCTTTTACCATTGTGGCTGTCAATGCTGCTGTTCTTCCCTTCATTCCATTTCCATGCATGTCAGTGCTGCAGCTGTGCTGATTAAGTGCAGAGAATTAATTAACTCACTCGTTATTTTAGCCTCTTAGAGATCCAGATCCCATTAAGGGGTCTACATAGCAGAGATAAGAGAGGTTGTTTGGGGCTTTTTTTTTATCCTTTTTTTTTTTTTTTTTCCCTCACCCTTTTGGAAGTTGATTGATAAGAGGTAATTGTACAACTCGGTTTTCACTCCTGCTGAAGCTATAGTATCATGCTTAGCAGGGAAAACTGCAAGTGAATCAATGTGCGTTGCATTCAGCTCTCAGGATTAGTTTCCCATCTGTCCATCTGTATCGTGGCACAAAATTAGAAAGCAGTCCTTCCAGCATGCAACTCTGCCCTGCATTTCCCCCGACCGAGTTATTCAATCCCCAAATTGTCAATTTTGTCATCTTCTCAACTCTTCTTCCCAGCCAATGACATACATGTGAAAAGGAACTGCCTGCAGGCTGTAAAAGTATAACTGCAAGTACTGAATGAAAACTGAGCTGAGCTTCCTGGTCTTTTCACTGCTTACTTCTCAAACTCTTTGACCTCACTGGCTCTCAGTTCTCTATGGGAGAAGAAGCCTATAAAAGCTGCATGGAAACATTAGCTGGCAAGGGCAGAGTAGCCTTCCTTTCCCTCAGCTGCAGGTTTTGTTACCCCCTCTTTGGCATCCACAGTGGTGTACTGAGATCCTGTTTTTCCTGCAGTCGTATGTCCTGGTCCTTTGCAGCCTGAAATGATATGTAGCCCAGTCAGCCTCTGTGTTAAGCGCTGTAGCTGGCCTGTGATTTTCACAGTTCTCTGCTGATAAAGTATTTTGGTTGCATTAACCCATGTATTTCAGCCACTTAACGTCTTAGAGTTGTTCTGATGAAGCACAGACCTTTTAGAGGTCAGCTCACCCGTGGCTTCCTCATCACCCGTGCCGACACTGACTGACTCACTCATGGTATCATCAACACCATAGTGAAGTATGCAAATTATTCCTGTCCAATGGTACCTACTGACCCAATTGGGAACGTAATCAGAGTAACGATGAAAATGCAAGCCAAACCAAGCCAAGCCAATGTGAAAAATGCAAGCCAAACTCAAAGCCAATGTGAAAAATGCAAGCAGCGATTAATCTGGTATCATCAGAGGTTCTTATGCTGTACACCTCATCATACTGGGTGCCTTCCAGTGGTGCACCGAGTGAGATGGCTAACATCTGTCACTTTTTTTTTAAAACTGCTCACTTTCCCTGAGGGAGAAGAGTGTGCCATGGAAGTTCTGCTTTGGTAGAATGTTTTGGCTCTGGACTTTTTCTTGGGAAGATTTGGGGTTATTTATTTTGGTGTGTTTTTTTCTTTTTCTACAGCTCTAGGTTAGGGGAGATGCATTCAAAAGGATGCAACTTGTTCTTGGAAGGGCAGGAGAAGAGATGAGTGGTCGTCCTAGTTTCTGGAGTGGGATTGAGAGCATTGGGAAGGCTCATTTCATAGACTTGAATCAGCGTGTAAAAAGGCCATTTTTCAAAGCAAGAAAATGGTCTGCTGGTCATTTTTACTGGTGATTCAGATTACTCAGAAAATTTAATGCCTCAGATGTGGCAAACGCTAAGTGCTACGCAGCCTCTGGAGTGGACTGGAAGATTAAAATTAATGACAACTTTGAACAGGTGGGTTGGGAGTTTTGAGGAGTGACAGAGAGAGATGTCCGTTTGGTCAGGCAACTTGAAAGTTGAGCTGCATAGTGTCCATCTGATCCCCCTAGATTGCAGTAAGAAAGACAGTGAGTACAATATAAACCTTGAAAAATATTTAATGAGGAGCTTTTCAGCACATGCATGACAGTGGGTGTGGATGCAGTCAGTATCTACCTTCCTAGTCTTTGCGTGGTCCTCTCGATGTAGCTGTAAGTGGCAGTATTCATCTTTTAGACTTGGGTTTATCATTTAAAGTCTATGTCTCCCTAGGTCTCTCTGTCTTGTTGATGGAATAAGAGTTTCCTTCAGAGAGCCATTCAAAGTACCTAGATTTACACCAACTTTAGCCATCTTAAATGCCTTTGTAGGTGCTGCGTAACTACAATTCACAGGCCTTTGGCTTTCTTTTTATCTTATTCTGTTATTGAAGCTACCCCTTCTGCATTCAGGTTTCTCATGGGTTCTCTGGGTTTAAATGTTTAGAAAGCATTTCATTCAGCCATCTGCTCAAGGCAGTATCCTGCAACTTAGAAAGTTGTTCATGCTTGGGATTTTGTTTGTTCCATTGAAATGGAGAACATGAGGTACCAATTCCTTTCAGCGGACATGGATGGAGCAGGTTCAGAATTCTGGGAAACTGTTTCAGGGTCGAATTTGTTTTGGTAGGATTCTACTGAAGGTGCTAAAGGTGACCTAAATTGCTAGGGATGATCATAGGTGCAGGTTTGAAGGGACGGTAACTTCTAGCAGGGAAAAGATGGAGCAGTAGATGAGCAGGAACACGTTCATTGGGAGTTTGAATGACTTGACCGAGGTCATGCACCAAACCCACAGCAGAGTCAGAACAAGACTCAAAGCTACAAATTTCTTCTGCAACATCTTCATCTTGGGACATTCAGCCATTCATTTCAACAGGGAGGTGCTATGCAGCTCAGAAGTGGGGGTTAAGAGACTCGATTAATTACTTGTTTACCAAAATCTCTTTGCTTAGGCACATCCATTCAAAGCGAACCCTTCTAATCACTGGCCTTGTGATCTCAAGTGTTTCTTACTGATCATTGTCAAATGCTTGCACAGTGATGCTGTGGTTCTAAGTCGCAGTGGGCATCTTGTTACCAAGCTTGCTGCTTTGTAAAGATGCGGAATCATCGTGCCAGTAATAGCATCCTCTGTCCATTTCCCACCCTGCTCCCCACCCCCTACTTGGCTGTTTACTTGTATGTTTGTATTTGGCGAAAAAAAATATCCCTTTGCCATAAAGAGCGCAATGTCCAAGCTGCGACTCGCATTAGTGCATTTTATTTGCTCTTGCTGTCACATGGTCCCTGCGGGTCATAATTCACTGTGGTTGTCATCACAGAACAACCTTGCTGGCCCTGTTATTGTTATTGGGTCCAGAAAGACGAGTTGCGGACCTTTTCCAAGTGCTATTTCTGTCGACCGCTAAAAACCTTCAGAACAAAGTTGCCTGTTTTTTAGTGGTGTGAGCCAGACTCTTTATCTGCCTGCAAGCTTTCTGAATCTTAGCACATTGTGAAGATAGCTCCAGGTATTGCAGAGGAGAGCCTAGTTTACTCTTGAATATACTCTGAGCAAGGGTAAGCTTCAGGCCCTGACTGCTGGTATTAAGTACTACTGCTTAAATCACTTTTGCTTAGCTTCTGGTTTGCTTGTAACAGAAGAGTGAGCTCACCTCTGCTTTCAAGCTCCCATGTAAAAGGCGTGCTGCTGACCACCACATAGACTGCCTAATGTTGGTGTGGGCAGCCCAGTGCTGGTCTATGCTGTAAGGAGCTCATTAGGAATACAGTAGCAGGACTGGAAAAAGGCATTGTATATTCCACTGGCTTCAGGATAACAGTTGTCAAATGCCTGCTATTCTGCTCTGCATTTCAACTCTTTTGGGTATTACTTGCAATGCTAATTTGGAGTAAACCTTCCAAGCTGTATGAAGCTGTACAGTATATAGGTAAAGAAACGGCCAGTTCCATAATCCTGCAGATTATGGAAGAAAACACTTTCTAAATACATCGTGGGTGTTGGGAGGGTGGGATTTCTGGAAAGATTTGATGTTGATGTTCATGGGAAAGTTTAAAACCAGAAGCGTAGGAAAGGTCCCCGTATTTTCTCTTATTTTAGGGCGAAGGATGAGGAAGTTGTATCAGTTTAATTCCGATGGGGAAGTCTTAAGTATTTCTTTGCTGAGGGACATATCTTAAGGCAGCAAGAAAGAGACAAATGGATAGGTGCACTCCCACGGCTTCCTCCTTTCACAGCTGTTAGGGCACATGCTGAAGCAGCACAGAGGGAAAGCTCAGGCCTAATGCGGAATGGGAACTGTACAAAGCTGAGTTCTCATCCGGCAGCTTAACGACTGGTGCTGTAGGCAGATCACTTCAGAAAATGCCTCCATTTCTGTCCTGTCTGTAAAACGGGGATTAAAATCTTGGCTTTCTTAAAGGATTTAGTAATCTACTCACAGGAAGAAGTATATGTATCTAAGGAATCAGGGATTAGTTTGGTTCTGTATAAAATTAGTTGAAGCAAGGTCATTGCTCTGATGTTAATGCCTCACCAGGGTCCAGCTAGACTGTCCAGTGGTTCTAGACTAGTGCCTTTCAGACGCTTGCACTAGCACAGTTGAGATCAAAGGTTTTTGATGAAGCAAAACACAAACAAGAAGAGAGTGATTTTCTCTGCCTCTTTTTGTGTATGTTCTTGTAAGCCTAGATAAAGAACACCTTCCTTTGTTACTCATTGATTGGCCCATAGGAGAGGATAACAATCCTTTATTATAGAATTGTTTGGGGGATTTTTTTTCAGTCCCGTGTAAGGCTCGTGACAATGCTGAAGGTCACGAGTTGCAACCACCTTCATGACCCGTGGCGGGGGCTGTTAAGCTTAGGCAAAACAGGATTATTCACTAGTGTGAAATGCTCAGATAAGCTGTTCAAATAGTTGACAAAAACATGGGAACTGTTATTCAGGTAGTTGCCTGAGGAAGAGAGTATCTAGCTGCTTCCATTTTTCAGTGTTGAATTCTATGCATTCCCAGGTAAATCAGCATCCAGTGTTGCATAAGCCGCAGCTTTTGAATGCCAGCCATCGTGGAGGCTCAAATTCTGTATGTGCCCAGCCAGGTAACTCAGGATACAATAATGGGTATGTGGAGGCCATGGCCTATTTTCTTTCTGTCTGTACAAATGCACACTCCTGCCACCCCCAAAAATAACTTCCCACATAGTTGGTCTGTTGGTTAACCAGCCAGCATTCCCAGTAGCTGGATAAACGCCATCTGGCGATTGCCTCTCCGTATTCCAGATCATGATCTGTGAAGTGTCCAGTGTTTATGGTACTGTGACCAAAGTACTGACGTAGAGTTATCCGTGTCCTTATATCATCAGCATGCTATATGCTGTTATACTACAGATGCCTGGGGGAGCGACTCTGGACTGAATCATAGAATCATTCAGGTTGGAAAAGACCTTTGAGATCATCAAGTCCAACCATCAACCCTACTCTACCAAGTACACCCCTAAACCATATCTCCAAGCACCACATCTAAGCGACCTTTAGACACATTAAGGGATGGTGACACAACCACCTCCCTGTGGGCAGCCTATTCCAATGCCTGACAACCCTTTCAGTGAAAAAATTTTTCCAAATGTCAAGCCTAGACCTACCCTGGTGCAGCTTGAGCCCGTTCCCTCTTGTTCTATCATTAATTGCCTGTGAGAAGAGACCAGTACCTACCTCTCTACAATGTCCTCTCAGGTAGTTGCAGAGAGCAATAAGGTCTCCCCTCAGCCTCCTTTTCTTAAGACTAAGTAGCCCCAGTTCCCTCAGTCTCTCTTCATAAGACTCATTCTCTGGGCCTTTCACCAGCTTTGTTGCCCTTCTCTGCACTCTCTCCAGCACCTCGATGTCTTTCTTGTATTGAGGTGCCCAAAACTGAACATAGTACTCGAGGTGTGGCCTCACCAATGCTGAGTACGGGGGGACGATCACCTCCCTACTCCTGCTGGCCGCACTACTCCTAATACAAACCAGGTTGCCATTGGCTTTTTTGGCCGCCTGGGCACACTGCTGACTCATATTCAGCCGCTTGTCAATCAGTACCCCCAGGTCCTTTCCTGCCAGACAGCTTTCCAGCCACTCTTCCCCAAGCCTGTAGCATTGTATGGGGTCGTTGTGGCCCAAGTGCAGGAGCCGGCACTTGGCCTTGTTGGAGCTCGTACAGTTGGCCTCGGCCCCGTGATCCAGCCTGTCCAAGCCCCTCTGTTAGAGCCTCCCTACCCTCAAGCAGATCAACACTCCCACCTAACTTGGTGCTGTCTGCAAACTTACTAAGGGTGCATTCTATCCCTTGGTCAAGATCATTGATAAATACGTTAACAGAAGTGGCCCTGGTACTGACCCCTGCGGAACACCACTTGTGACTGGCCACCAGCTGGATGTAACTCCATTGTTCACCACTCTCCGGACCCGGCCGTCCAGCCAGTGTTTTACCCAGCAGAGCATATGCTCATCCAAGCTATGAGCAGCCAGTTTCTTCACTAGAATTCCGTGGGAAACAGTGTCGAAGGCTTTATGGAGGTCGAGGTGAACAATGTCCACAACCTTTCCCTCATCCGTCAGGCGGGTCATCTTGTCATAGAAGGAGATCAAGTTCCTTAAGCAAGACCTGCCTTTCATAAACCCATGCTGACTGTGTGCGATCACCTGGTTTTTCTGTAAAGGACTCGTGATGGCACTCGAGATGATCTGCTCCATGACCTTCCCTGGCACCAAGGTCAGTCCGCCAGGTCTGTAGTTTCCCAGATCCTCCTTTCGGCCTTTCTTGTAGATGGGTGTCACATTTGCTATTCTCCAGTCCACTGGGACCTCCCCAGTTATCCAGGACTTCTGGTAGATGATGGAAAGAGGCTTGGTGAGCACATCCGCCAGCTCTTTCACTGCTCTTGCATGTAACCCATCTGGCCCCATAGACTTGTGTGCATCTAGGTGGTGTAGTGGGTCACTGACCACTTCCTCTTTAAATGTGAAGGACACATTCTGCCCCCCCTCCCTGTCTTCAAGCTCAAGGAGCCAGGTGTCTAGGGAACAACTAGTTCTACTACTAAAGACTGAGGCAAAGAAGGCATTGAGCACCTCAGCATTTTCCTCATCCTTTGTCACTGTGTTTCCCCCTCTATCTAGTAAAGGAGAAAGATTCTACGTAGCCCTCATTTCATTGTTAATGTATTTATAGAAACATTTTCCCTTGTCCTTAACAGTTGTAGCTGGTTTAAGTTCTAATTGGGTTTTGGCTCTCCTAATTTTCTCCGTGCATAGCCTCACTACTTCTTTATAGTCCTCACAAGAGACCTGCCCCCTCTTCCAAAGGTCATAAATTCTCCTTTTGTTCCTGAGGTCATGCCAATGGTCCCCATCCAGCCAGGCAGGTCTTCTTACCCGCCGACACGTTTTTCGGCACATGGGGACAGCCTTCTCCTGTGCCTTTAAGACCTCCTTCTTGAAGTATGTCCAGCCTTCTTGGACACCTTTACCCTTAAGGGCTGCCTCCCAAGGGATTTTGTCAATCAGTCTCCTGAACAGGCCAAAGTGTGCCCTCTGGAAGTCCAAGACAGCAGTTTTATTGACCCCCTGTAAATGTAAATATTTTACATTTTAGTAACTTCAGATGGTATAGGACAGTGGTGCTGGCTAGAGATTAGCTCCCGCTTCTTTATGTATGCTTGAACTACACTAAAGTCAAGGTCTCAACGATTCATTCAAATACCATCATCATTGTCATCAATGGGAGTCAGTCCTTTATTTTGTCTGTATTTAAACAATGCAGTTAAGTGGAGGAATGGAGTTCAATATTGGAGAACAGAACTTTGTGAAGGGTCTGGACATAATTGTTGCACGTGAGAGGTGAAACAAGCAATGCTAGTTTGTTTCAGTGCATTCAGACTGCCTTAAGTAACAGGAAACTCAGGCTTGTTCTTATAGCAGGTTTGCATTAAATAGATACGTGTATTGTCAGAAGAAGTCTTAGCACTGTTTTACTTTACTGGTGATACAGTTTAAGAATTTAAGAGAGAGTAATCACCTTGAGATTGTACCTCAAAACTGCCCTCCTTTTATTGTTTGAATGGCTGGTTTCTGGGAATATACTGAAGTGGCCTTTAAGTTTAATATCTGCCATAAGGTTTTGCATGTTTTCAGGGCCAAAGTTTATATGTCCAAATGATGCTCTGGTATCCTTGTTATTATAGTGGCTTGCTATAGCTGAAACATAGTCTCCAGAGCTGGATGCAGTATCCCAGGTGGGGTCTCACGAGGGCAATACTGCCTGAATTACTCTTCAAGTTACATTTTTTAAAATGTGACTTACCCTCCAGGAACCCCACAGTTGTAAATTAAAGGGATTCAGAGCTCCTGTGTGGCCATGTCTTTTTTTTTTTTTAATTATTATTATTTTTCTTTTCTGTTTTTTTCTTAAAAGTGTTTAAGTGTTGTTCTACTTAGTGCTTTGTCACAAAGCATTTGTGACTTGGCCAGCTGTGTCTCATTTGTAAAAGTACCTTAGACTCTTCTATACTTAAGTGCTGTTGTTTGTCAATAAAACTCTGACTTTTACTTAAATTGCTTTTGACTCATTCAGGTGCTCTTGAGGTTGTGGGAGGTTTGGAGTAGGCAACAGTTGGACTTTTATGCTGATTCCTGGCACTGCAGAGAGTTATTTTTTTTCTTTAACCACATACTTTTCATGTTTCGTTTCTCCAGTGCCACTGACAGCTGCTGTGATGTGACCCCCAGCTCTCGCTCGTCTCCTCCCACTGTACATCGCCGAGTTGAAAGGAGGAGAGAACTGGTGCGGTCTCAGACACTCCCACGGACTACAGGAACACAGGCCAGGAAAGCACTTTTTGAGAAATTTGAACAGGATGGTGGAAAGTATGTCACACACCTTGTCTCCAGAATGGGTTGGCTAATGGGAAACTAATTTGTCAATTATTACCAGCAGAGGACAGCTGGGTGGGAGGACTCTCTCAGTGTAGGATTTTGAGCTAAGAGAAAATATGTGGTCATGTGTGGATAGCTTCACTGACTTCACAGGCTGAGCCCTGGAAATTCACAGCTACAGATTCCTCTGGCTTTGGAGTTCTTCAGCTGAAGAAGCAGGTATGTTTTATCAGGAAAGAGTGCTGTGAAAGCTGCCTTCTCCGTTATTATAAAAGACTGGGAATATAGCGACTTTCTGTTGCCACTTATTAAGGAACAAAAGCATGGGCTATTCCTTATGCACAACGATGGGGGTATGATTTAAATAGAAGAGGGCTTGGAATACTGGCTTTAGTGAAATGAAAATGAGTTTTTCTTGGAGGACCAGCAAGTTGAAGTTTCAGCAATGTGTTTCTCAAGGATCACCTGGACAGGTGCTGACTTGGGCAAGGTTGCATAGATGTTGCTGACAAATAAGTTTAAGTTTTTCCAGAATTTAATTTAATCTCATCTCTGTTAATTTTCCAGAGGAAAAGGAGAATCCAGAGCTAAGCTGAAGAGGTTGCATGAGTTTTGGGGTTGCCAGCGCTAGCAGCATTAAACAAATTCTATTAGACTGGTGTCGCTCAAAAACCATAGGATACAAGGTGAAGACGTGTTAGCATTTTCAGTGTGCTTTTTTTGGGAGAATTTTCCAAAAAAATATACTCAAAGTGAATGTAAAACATGCTAGACAATGAGCTAACTTCCTCAAGATCATCAAGTTCTGTGTGGGTAACACAAACATCATGGTTTGTATGGGCAGCACTTCAAGACAGTCAGTGATTGCATGAATGAGATTCTGTATGTCTGTCAAAGCAATGCATTAGTGTTTGTCTGAAAGCCTACATTTTTGTGCTTATGGATGTAGACTTCAGTATAAGCTCACATTTTTTTTTCTTAGTTTCAGGCTATTATTTTTGCATTCTTATTATATAGGGCAAGATCTGAATAACATTTTGCCAGTACAAGGAGACTATGGCCCTTTTTCTACACAGCAGACCAAAATACTCTCTACTGGTATTAGACAAGGGAATTTGTAGTAAATGGTTGAGGTTGAATCCCATGGTGTTAATGACCTAATTTCTATGAGGTAACATCAGTGTAGCTAAAAGAATTCAGCAGTTGAGATTTTTGTAATTTTACCTGGCCTTAAACTGCAGGTGCCAAAGCAATTTCCAGGAGAAAGAAAATAGTACAGGCTTTTTTTCTGTAATATGTTTCACAACATTATTTTAAAATGTGCATTATTATTGCTAAACTCTAAATTATAGTATTCACAAGCAGAACTAGTGAAAATTACTGTTAGTTGCTTACCAGAAAAGCTGGGGCTTGAATTTTATATGACGGAAAAGCAGCGTGAGACAAAAGCCCGAGTACGTTTCTTTTGAATGTGGTGGTAGAAAGTAACAATAAGCGTTTGTTCTAAGAATCTGATTTTACAGTAGGCGTTAATTCTTCCTGTATTTCTACTGGTCTGTGTAAACAGGCATTGAATTGGGCCTTACTGAAAAGCAAAGCAAGCAAACGTAGTCCTTATCTAGTGTTATTCACAGCCACAAAATGAACCATTCTTCCATTATAAATACCTCACAGGGATAAGCGGTGTCCTTGGTTTCTGCAGATACTGGTGCTTTGGGCCTGCTCCAGAGCTCACTGACATCGACAAGATTCTTCCCAGTATTTTCTTCCTGGGCTTTGGATCAGGGTCCTTGACTGTATGTCTGCTTTGCATCTGGTCATTTCAGGCAAAAAGGCTTTCATTGCTGAGTGTGCTGTTTTTTTTTTTTTTTTTTCTCAGAATACAAATAATATAATGGATCTACAAAGAGGGGAAGAGAAACAAAACCTGTGCTCTGTTGCTTTGGTTAGTGGGATAGAAGGACAGAAAACTGCAGTGAGCAAAACCAGCTCTTCCCTGTTCCCCCATGCTGCATTAACATGCATATTTTTTTCATCATGACAGCACATTGATCTCCAAAACTTCTCCTCAAGCTGGAATGATGGGATGGCATTCTGTGCTCTTGTGCATTCTTTCTTTCCTGAAACTTTTGATTATAATAAGCTTGACCCAGCTAATCGCAAGCAGAACTTTGAGCTGGCCTTCACCATGGCTGAGTGAGTATCACATTAGATCTCTGTGAAGTACTTCCAGTTCAAGTCTAATGTGGCTGGGCAGCAGTAAAAAGTTTCATTATTCTTCTTGTAGATCCTGTATCACCAGCTTACACGTGTCATGCCAAAAAAAAGATAATAAAACTCTGCATAGAGAAGGCATAGAACAGGTGACTCGGCAGTCTAAAATCAGAGGTGGTTTTATGAGGCACAGGATAGTTCATGGAGTCCTGTGTTCAGGTCATTCATCGTCTTCAGGCAGTACTTGAATTCTGCTTTCTCACCTCTGTGATTCTCACTAGTCTTAGCACTGACACTTGAGAAATTGGCCTCATGAGTTATACTTGGACAGAAGAGGAAAAAATGCTACTTCTTTCTGGTTTTTGTTTTGTTTTTTTAATTATTTTATTCAAGTAATGAATGATTCTTAATGATTTTGCCAATATTAATTGTTAAAAAAGACGTTTGAGTTCGTAGAGCACAAGGCATCCAATGTTTACTAACCAACAGTCCATAGAAACCGGATATACAACTGGTATTTTCTTAGCCAATCCCACCTGCTTGATACCAAATTTCAACTTGAGGCATGTTAATATATCCATCCAGTCTCTCTGGAAAAACTGTGACGCCCTGAACGGCAGGGAGCAAGTAGATTAACTTTTGGAATTGGGTTTTGTGGCAGGGTTCACATCTCTCTCTCCGTTTCTTTGGTTAAACAAGAATAAAGGTTGAATTCAGTGTAAGTAGAGTTAGATCAAGGCTGAGAGCTGCTCAACCTGGTAACTGCATTTTTGTAAAACAGAGCTAATACCCTCAGTCACACTGACCTGATCCTTTCTGATGCAGTATACCAGGCAATTAAATGGTAACTTGTTTATTAAATTCATCATGAGTGTGAACTTGTCAACTAGAAATAGTAACTTTCTGAACCCAGTATCAACATGATTCTTACTTACTGTTTTATTTGACTTGTGTAACAGTAAACACTCCATGTGGTATGCAGCTGGGTTTGGTACACTTTCCAAATACTAACAAGATGTGGGAATACATGGCTAGTTTCCTGCAGCTTCTCATACAGCTTCAAATATTGGTACCACCACACTGAAGCTCTGGGGTTCATTCAGAGTGGTTTTTTTCTTTTTTTCAAGTAATAACTTACAGAACTGGATTTGCCATTTGCCATTCCAAAGAAAAGCTTTGAAAATTCTTAGCGTAATGTTGGCTCTCCTTATTACAGCCCCTAGCAAAGGAATTCATTTGGGAATTACAAGGTGTTAATACACACATATCTATACGTATATATAAAAAAATTTTGTTGCTTGTCAGTGAGTTGAAAGAGATTCTATGACACTTTTAGGTGGTTGATCTCTAAAGTAAAACTATCCAAACTCTCAAAGGAAAGTTGCAGTGTTTTTCTATCTCAGTAAGTATAGGGGAGAACAAAAGACAGCATGCGCACAAGAGTAAGAAACATTAGGTAAGAGTATCTACAGAAATTACTACTTCATAGGTGTGATTGCCTTTAAACTAACTGTTCTCTTCTAGTGCCAGAAAAGGCTTTTCTCTGTTATTGCTGTTCACCTCAGTATGAGCTCTGCTGATCAAATTGCTTCCTGCTCTTGTGATTTTTCATCTTGGGCCTCAGCAGATCTGTTCCTTTCTGTTGGGCCAGATCTCAGTCAGGCTTCTGCTCTCCAACCTGATCATCTGAGACTGTTGTCCAAGTCACACACACCTTGAAGATATGGAGTGGTGGAGAAGAAACAGCCCACAGCCACGTGGGCCTTCATTGGCACATATCATCTCTTCTCATGTTTTGCCATTCTTTTGGAGCTTCCTGTGTAATAACCAGAAAAACTCGTGATTTGCAAACTCGCATGACCTTGCTTACTGAGACTTGGACAGGGGAATGTGAGATTGGGCTACATGCTACAGATATCAGGGATGTGAATGGGAGTCATTAGATGAAAAAAAACCAATGACCTACAGGGCTTTGGATCAGATCCCAGTATAGAGGAAGGAGGGGAAAGAATAGGAATATTCCATGGTCACAAAAATAATCTCCAACCTGAGCCTGACCATTTCATTGTGAAATGAAATCTTGCTGCTAAACCTCAGGATTTCTCTAATGCCTCAGTGATGCTCAGCGTGATCAGAGCGGCAAATGAGTCTTGGAAGTAGTTACAGGCCTTAGATTTAACTCTTGTCTGTTTTATTATTGCTACAGGAAAATGGCTCACTGCGATCGTCTGATAGAAGTGGATGACATGATGGTGATGGGTCATAAGCCGGATCCCATGTGTGTCTTCACCTATGTCCAGTCTTTATACAATCATCTGCGACGCTTTGAATAAAATCATTGACACCTCTCCAGCCAGAAGGGTCAAGTACAGTGTGCTAGTGGGAAGAGTGACATTTTGCAAATGGAACGCGGTGTTATTTCTTGCTTTTTACTGTCCCTTTGCTTACATTCAACTGCATGGCTGGCTGACTGAAGTGTTGCTGAGCAGCGCCCAAAGTGTTGATCACATCAGCATGTCAGTAAGACAGAAATATGTTTGGAAAAAAAGACAAAAACATAGGGAAAGGTAAACGCTGTCATTTTGGTGCTAGTAGTAGGTTGGACTTTTAATATTACTGTGTTTAAAGATCCCAGGAACCTAATTTGCTGCTCGTATAACTGTTAGGCTGGGGACACAGTTTTATGCAGTGACAGGCAACTCTGCTATGAAGGTGTTCCCTTTTAAAATGCAGGTAAAACTCCAGAAGGTAGCACCTTCAATTCCACTTGTCCATTGAGCATAGCACAAAAGAAATGGCATATGGACAAGGAAATTTCCATTTCACAAATAATAACCTGAAGTACTCAACCACTAGGGCAATACTGCCTCTCCTCCAACCCTGCACCCCACTCCACCGTATATGCACACACACACATGCCTCAAACAGGCATTGTTCTGTTCTTTTAAAGCAGAAAGAGAACACAGGCTCTTAATGTGCAGACTGGGGGGACAGATAACTACCATGTTACATAACATTGTTCATCTGTAATGATTAAATCTGAAGTGATTTGCTTAGAGGCTTGCTAAAGCCTCTACTGGCAGTACTGGATTAATTTCTTGATCACAAAGGATAGCAACAGGTGGGGCTGTTCTGTCTATGACATTGTGTGTTTGCACGATTGAAGATTACAGGAGAGGGGGGCAGCTAGCAAGGTACAAAATCCTTTTAACAGTTGCATAGAAGCAAGACTGTAGCATGCTTTCATCCAGACTCTGGGTGACAGCAACTCTCCAGTGTGGACAGGAATGAAGCCTTTATGATTTGCTGGGTCCTCATGCTGGCACTGAGGTGGACAGGCAATATGCTAAAAAAAGTATGGAAGATGGGGTTTTGAAATGCTTTGGACTAGCTTCTGTTTTCAGTTAAATTAGCATTAAACCCACAGTACAGTGGGATTATTCCAGATTTACTGGACAAAAATGTCATGTGTCACCCTTTCTGGTTTTCTCTTGGATAAATCAACAGAGCTTTGTTTTCACATTGAAGGTTAAATACAAAACCACTAAAAAAGCATACTTGAAAAAAAAAAAAAAAGCCTATTAAAATTATTTCTTTCCTAAGAACAGGCTCATAGAAAGTAAAAAAAAAAAAAAAAAAAAAAAAAGGCGCCACAAGCCCTCTGCTCACTCTAGAGAATGTTTTTTAACCTGCTGTCTTGGTTTGAAAAGACAGGTGTCTGTGGAGGAAGGCAGGAGCCTCCCTTGAAATGGAGAGTGCAACCCCCTTCCCTCCAAACTATTATAATTTTGAAATTAATGGGCCTTCAGGCAAAGATATGGGGAATAGGAATAACAGTTCTTTACTAATATATATATATATAACACAAGGCAGGGAAAAACAAACAACCCACTGGTTTACACTGACAGAGTCAGGAATACAACCTGACACCCTGTTAGGGTGGCAGTAGCAGTCCGATAAGATGCTGGCTGCAGTCCTCCTGAAGTGATGGATGTAGTTCTGTGGAAGCAGCAATCAGGTAAAAGAGTCTGGTCTTCCTCTGAAGGTCCAGTGGTAGGTAGGTAGCTCTTGTCCTCTGGAACTCCAGTGGGGGGAAAAGCTCCTCTGGGAATCCAGTGGAAGAAAGGCTGCTAGGGTGTTCAAAATCTCCGTTTTTATTTGGCATGGACTACTTGGCTCCTTCCCCCCCCTCCCCGGGCGGAGCATCTCACAATGGGATGGGGAGTCGTGAGGCAGTTCCTTGATGGGCCATTAACAGGAGATAGCCCAGGAGCGAGTTATCGATGGGTCAGGCGATAAGGCATTGTTGTGCCCAGTAACAGGAGATAGTCCAGAGGGGGGAGGCAGGGAGCACCGCCCCACCTGGTCTCAACAGCTCCTGAAGATGGTAATAGAATATTTTTTTTTTCCTTTTGGCACATTTTACACTGTAACCCAGGACAGTCTGGCTGTAGCTCACTTTTGGCTCTACGTTGGAACGTCTGTTGGGCTCTACGTCGGGACGTATGTTGGGCTCTACAATGGGACATGTGTTGGGCTCTACGTCGGGACGTCTGTTGGGCTCTAATTCGGGACGTCTCTTGGGCTCTACGTCTGGCTTGAGCTCACTTTCTGCTCTACTTTGGGATGTCTGTTGGTCTCAACGTCGGGACGTCTGTTGGGCTCTACGTAGGGACGTGTCTTGGGTTCTACTTTAAGTAGCCTGGCTTGAGCACGCTTTCGGCTCTATGTTGAGACATCTGTTGGGCTCTACGTCGGGACGTCCGTTGCGCTCTAAGTCGGGACTTGTCTTGGGCTCTAGTTTGTATAGTGTGTCTTGAGCTCGCTTTCGGATCTACGTCGGGACGACTGTTGGGCTATACGTCTGGCTTGAGCTCGCTTTAGGCTCTACGTCGGGACGTCTGTTGGGCTCTACGTCGGGACGTCTGTTGGGCTGTATGTCGGGACGTACGTTGGTTTCTATGTCTGGCTTGAGGTTAATTTCGGCTCTATGTCGGGACGTGTGTTGGGCTCTACGTCGGGACGTCTTTTGGGCTCTATGTCTGGCTGTAGCTCACTTTCGTCTCTACGTCGGGACGTATGTTGGGCTCTAAGTCGGGACGTACCTTGGGCTCTAAGTCGGGACGTATCTTGGGCTCTACGTCTGGCTTGAGGTCGCTTTCTGTTCTACGTTGGGATGTCTGATGGTCTCAACGTTGGGACGTCTGTAGGGCTCTAAGTCGGGACGTGTCTTGGGCTCTAGTTTGGGAAGTGTGTCTTGAGCTCGCTTTCGGATCTATATCGGGACGACTGTTGGGCTCAACGTCGGGACGTGTGTTGGGCTCTACGTCGGGATGTCTGGCTTGAGCTCGCTTTCGGCTCTACTTCGGAACATCTGTTGTGCTTTACTTCGGGACATCTGTTCGGCTCTACATCGGGACGTCTGTTGGGCTCTACGTTGGGATGTCTTTTGGTCTCTGCGTCGGGACGTCTGTCTTGAGCTCGCTTTTGGCTCTCCGTCGAGACGTCTCTTTGGCTTTACGTCGGGACGTGTGTTGGGCTCTAAGTCTGTAGTTAGCTAAATTTCAGCTCTACATCGGAACATCTGTTGGGCTCTACGTCGGGACGTCTGTTGGGCTCTAGGTTGGGATGTCTTTTGGTCTCTGCGTCGGGACGTCTGTCTGGAGCTCGCTTTTGGCTCTCCGTCGAGACGTCTCTTTGGCTTTACGTCGGGACGTGTGTTCGGCTCTACGTCGGGACTTGTGTTGGGCTCTAAGTCTGTAGTTAGCTAAATTTCAGCTCTACATCGGAACATCTGTTGGGCTCTACGTCGAGATGTCTGTTACGCTCTACATCTGGATTTAGCTTGCTTTCAGCTCTACGTCAGAACGTCTGTTGGACTCGACGTTGGGATGACTTTTGGGCTCTGCGTCGGGACATCTGTCTTGAGCTTGCTTTCGGCTCTCCGTTGAGACGTGTGTTTGGCTCTACGTCGGGACGTGTGATGGGCTCTACGTCGGGACGTGTGATGGGCTCTACGTCGGGACGTGTGATGGGCTCTATATCGGGACGTGTGTTGGGCTCTACGTCGGGACGTGAGTTGGGCTCTACGTCGGGACGTGTGTTGGGCTTTACGTCGGGACGTCCGTTGGGCTCTCGGCGTCGGGACGTGAGTCGGGCCATCGTCGTCGGGACGTCCGTCGGGCTCTCGGCGTCGGGACGTCCGTCGGGCTCTCGGAGTCTGTATTTAGGTAACTTTCAGCTCTACGTCGGGACGTCCGTCGGGCCATCGTCGTCGGGACGTCCGTCGGGCTCTCGGCGTTGGGACATCCGTCGGGCTCTCGGCGTCTGTATTTAGGCAACTTTCAACTCTACGTCGGGACGTCCGTCGGGCCCTCGGCGTCGGGACGTCCGTAGGGCCATCGGCGTCGGGACGTCCGTAGGGCCATCGGCGTCGGGACGTCCGTCGGGCTCTCGGCGTCCGGACGTCCGTCGGGCTCTCGGCGTCCGGACGTCCGTCGGGCCCTCGGCGTCGGGACGTCCGTCGGGCCCTCGGCGTCGGGACGTCCGTCGGGCCATCGTCGTCGGGACGTCCGTCGGGCTCTCGGCGTCGGGACGTCCGTCGGGCTCTCGGCGTCTGTATTTAGGTAACTTACAGCTCTACGTCGGGACGTCCGTCGGGCCCTCGGCGTCGGGACATCCGTCGGGCTCTCGGCGTCTGTATTTAGGTAACTTTCAGCTCTACGTCGGGACGTCCGTCGGGCCCTCAGGCGTCCGGATGTCTGTCGGACTCTCGGCGTCGGGACGTCCGTCGGGCCCTCGGCGTCGGGACGTCCGTCGGGCTCTCGGCGTCGGGACGTCCGTCGGGCTCTCGGCGTCGGGACGTCCGTCGGGCTCTCGGCGTCGGGACGTCCGTCGGGCTCTCGGCGTCTGTATTTAGGTAACTTTCAGCTCTACGTCGGGACGTCCGTCGGGCTCTCGGCGTCTGTATTTAGGCAACTTTCAACTCTACGTCGGGACGTCCGTCGGGCCCTCGGCGTCGGGACGTCCGTAGGGCCATCGGCGTCGGGACGTCCGTAGGGCCATCGGCGTCGGGACGTCCGTCGGGCTCTCGGCGTCCGGACGTCCGTCGGGCTCTCGGCGTCCGGACGTCCGTCGGGCCCTCGGCGTCGGGACGTCCGTCGGGCCCTCGGCGTCGGGACGTCCGTCGGGCCATCGTCGTCGGGACGTCCGTCGGGCTCTCGGCGTCGGGACGTCCGTCGGGCTCTCGGCGTCTGTATTTAGGTAACTTACAGCTCTACGTCGGGACGTCCGTCGGGCCCTCGGCGTCGGGACATCCGTCGGGCTCTCGGCGTCTGTATTTAGGTAACTTTCAGCTCTACGTCGGGACGTCCGTCGGGCCCTCAGGCGTCCGGATGTCTGTCGGACTCTCGGCGTCGGGACGTCCGTCGGGCCCTCGGCGTCGGGACGTCCGTCGGGCTCTCGGCGTCGGGACGTCCGTCGGGCTCTCGGCGTCTGTATTTAGGTAACTTTCAGCTCTACGTCGGGACGTCCGTCGGGCTCTCGGCGTCGGGACGTCCGTCGGGCTCTCGGCGTCGGGACGTCCGTCGGGCCATCGGCGTCGGGACGTCCGTCGGGCCCTCGGCGTCGGGACGTCCGTCGGGCCCTCGGCGTCTGTATTTAGGTAACTTTCAGCTCTACGTCGGGACGTCCGTCGGGCCCTCGGCGTCGGGACGTCCGTCGGGCCATCGTTGTCGGGACGTCCGTCGGGCTCTCGGCGTCCGGACGTCCGTCGGGCTCTCGGCGTCGGGACGTCTGTTGGGCTCTCGGCGTCTGTATTTAGGTAACTTTCAGCTCTACGTCGGGACGTCCGTCGGGCCCTCGGCGTCGGGACGTGCGTCGGGCCATCGTCGTCGGGACGTCCGTCGGGCTCTCGGCTTCGGGACGTCCGTCGGGCTCTCGGCGTCTGTATTTGGGTAACTTTCAGCTCTACGTCGGGACGTCCGTCGGGCTCTTGGCGTTGGGACGTCCGTCGGGCTCTCGGCGTCTGTATTTAGGTAACTTTCAGCTCTACGTTGGGACGTCGGTCGGGCTCTCGGCGTCCGGATGTTGGTCAGGCTCTCGGCGTCCGGACGTCCGTCGGGCTCTTGGCGTCGGGACGTCCGTCGGGCTCTCGGCGTCTGTGTTTAGGTAACTTTCAGCTATACGTTGGGACGTCGGTCGGGCTCTCGGCGTCCGGATGTCGGTCAGGCTCTCGGCGTCCGGACGTCCGTCGGGCCATCGGCGTCGGGACGTCCGTCGGGCCCTCGGCGTAGGGACGTCCGTCGGGCTCTCGGCGTCGGGACGTCCGTCGGGCCATCGGCGTCGGGACGTCCGTCGGGCCCTCGGCGTCGGGACGTCCGTCGGGCTCTCGGCGTCCGGACGTCCGTCGGGCTCTCGGCGTCCGGACGTCCGTCGGGCCCTCGGCGTCGGGACGTCCGTCGGGCCCTCGGCGTCGGGACGTCCGTCGGGCCCTCGGCGTCGGGACGTCCGTCGGGCCCTCGGCGTCGGGACGTCCGTCGGGCCATCGGCGTCGGGACGTCCGTCGGGCGCTCGGCGTCGGGACGTCCGTCGGGCTCTCGGCGTCGGGACGTCCGTCGGGCTCTCGGCGTCCGGACGTCCGTCGGGCCCTCGGCGTCGGGACGTCCGTCGGGCTCTCGGCGTCGGGACGTCCGTCGGGCTCTCGGCGTCGGGACGTCCGTCGGGCTCTCGGCATCTGTATTTAGGTAACTTTCAGCTCTACGTCGGGACGTCTGTCGGACCATCGGCGTCGGGACGTCCGTCGGGGTCTCGGCGTCGGGACGTCCGTCGGGCTCTCGGCGTCGGGACGTCCGTCGGGCCATCGGCGACGGGACGTCCGTCGGGCTCTCGGCGTCGGGACGTGTGTTGGGTTCTCGGCGTCTGTATTTAGGTAACTTTCAGCTCTACGTCAGGACGTCCGTCGGGCTCTCGGCGTCCGGACGTCCGGCGGGCCATCGGCGTCGGGACGTCCGACGGGCCATCGGCGTCGGGACGTCCGTCGGGCCATCGTCGTCGGGACGTCCGTCGGGCCATCGTCGTCGGGACGTCCGTCGGGATCTCGGCGTCGGGACGTCCGTCGGGCCCTCAGCGTCGGGACGTCCGTCGGCCTGTCGGCGTCTGTATTTAGGTAACTTTCAGCTCTATGTCGGGACGTCCGTCGGGCTCTCGGCATCGGGACGTCCGTCGCGCCATCGGCGTCGGGACGTCCGTCGGGCTCTCGGCGTCGGGACGTCTGTTGGGCTCTCGGCGTCTGTATTTAGGTAACTTTCAGCTCTACGTCAGGACGTCCGTCGGGCTCTCGGCGTCGGGATGTCCGTCGGGCCATCGGCGTCGGGACGTCCGTCGGGCCATCGGCGTTGGGACGTCCGTCGGGCTCTCGGCGTCGGGACGTCCATCGGGCTCTCGGCGTCTGTATTTAGGTAACTTTCAGCTCTACGTCGGGACGTCCGTGGGGCTGTCGGCGTCGGGACGTCCGTCGGGCCCTCGGTGTCCGGACGTCCGTCGGGCCATCGGCGTCGGGACGTCCGTCGGGCCATCGGCGTCCGGACGTCCGTCGGCCTGTCGGCGTCTGTATTTAGGTAACTTTCAGCTCTATGTCGGGACGTCCGTCGGGCTCTCGGCGTCGGGACGTCCGTCGGGATCTCGGCGTCGGGACGTCCGTCGGGATCTCGGCGTCGGGACGTCCGTCGGGCCCTCGGCGTCGGGACGTCCGTCGGGATCTCGGCGTCGGGACGTCCGTCGGGATCTTGGCGTCGGGACGTCCGTCGGGCCCTCGGCGTCGGGACGTCCGTCGAGCCATCGGCGTCGGGACGTCCATCGGGCCCTCGGCGTCGGGACGTCCTTCGGGCTCTCGGCGTCCGGACGTCCGTCGGGCCATCGGCGACGGGATGTCCGTCGGGCTCTCGGCGTCGGGACGTCTGTTGGGCTCTTGGTGTCTGTATTTAGGTAACTTTCAGCTCTACGTCAGGACGTCCGTCGGGCTCTCGGCGTCGGGACGTCCGTCGGGCCATCGGCGTCGGGACGTCCGTCGGGCCATCGGCGTCGGGACGTCTGTCGGGCTCTCGGTTTCGGGACGTCCATCGGGCTCTCGGCGTCCGGACTTCCGTCGGGCTCTCGGCGTCTGTATTCAGGTAACTTTCAGCTCTACGTCGGGACGTCCCTCGAGCTCTCGGCGTCCGCACATCTGTCGGACCATCGGCGTCCGGACGTCCGTCGGGGTCTCGGCGTCCGGACGACCGTCGGGGTCTCGGCGTCCCGACGTCCGTCCGGGTCTCGGCGTCCGGACGTCCGTCCGTCCATCGGCGTCGCGACGTCCGTCGGGGTCTCGGCGTCCCGACGTCCGTCCGTCCATCGGCGTCGCGACGTCCGTCGGGCCCTCGGCGCCGCGACGTCCGTCGGGCCCTCGGCGCCGCGACGTCCGTCGGGCCCTCGGCGTCGGGACGACCGTCGGGCCCTCGGCGTCGGGACGTCCGTCGGGGTCTCGGCGTCCGGACGTCCGTCGGGCCCTCGGCGTCCGGACGTCCGTCGGGCCCTCGGCGTCCGGACGTCCGTCGGGCCCTCGGCGTCTGTATTTAGGTAACTTTCAGCTCTACGTCGGGACATCCGTCGGGCTCTCGGCGTCCGCACGTCCGTCGGGCTCTCGGCGTCCGGACGTCCGTCGGGCTCCCGGCGTCTGTATTTAGGTAACTTTCAGCTCTACGTCGGGACGTCCGTCGTGGTCTCGGCGTCCGCACGTCCGTCGGGCCCTCGGCGTCCGCACGTCCGTCGGGCCCTCGGCGTCGGGACGTCCGTCGGGCCCTCGGCGTCTGTATTTAGGTAACTTTCAGCTCTACGTCGGGACGTCCGTCGGGCCCTCGGCGTCTGTATTTAGGTAACTTTCAGCTCTACGTCGGGACGTCCGTCGGGCTCTCGGCGTCCGTACGTCCGTCGGGCCCTCGGCGTCGGGACGTCCGTCGGGCCCTCGGCGTCTGTATTTAGGTAACTTTCAGCTCTACGTTGGGACGTCCGTCGGGCTCTCGGCGTCGGGACGTCCGTCGGGCTCTCGGCGTCGGGACGTCCGTCGGGCTCTCGGCGTCGGGACGTCCGTCGGGCTCTCGGCCTCGGGACGTCCGTCGGGCACTCGGCGTCCGGACGTCCGTGGGGCTTCCGGCGTCGGGACGTCCGTCGGGCCCTCGGCGTCGGGACGTCCGTCGGGCTTCCGGCGTCGAAACGTCCGTCGGGCTTCTGGCGTCGGGACGTCCGTCGGGCCATCGGCGTCGGGACGTCCGTCGGGCCCTCGGCGTCTGTATTTAGGTAACTTGCAGCTCTACGTCGGGACGTCCGTCGGGATCTCGGCGTCGGGACGTCCGTCGGGCTCTCGGCGTCTGTATTTAGGTAACTATCAGCTCTACGTCGGGACGTCCGTCGGGCCCTCGGCGTCCGGACGTCCGTCGGGCTCTCGGCGTCTGTATTTAGGTAACTTTCAGCTCTACGTCGGGACGTCCGTCAGGCCCTCGGCGTCGGGACGTCCGTCGGGCCCTCGGCGCCGCGACGTCCGTCGGGCCCTCGGCGTCGGGACGTCCGTCGGGCCCTCGGCGTCGGGACGTCCGTCGGGCCATCGGCGTCTGTATTTAGGTAACATTCAGCTCTACGTCGGGACGTCCGTCGGGGTCTCAGCGTCCGGACGTCCTTCGGGCTCTCGGCGTCGGGACGTCCGTCGGGCTCTCGGCGTCGGGACGTCCGTCGGGCTCTCGGCGTCCGGACGTCCGTCGGGCCATCGGCGTCTGTATTTAGGTAACATTCAGCTCTACGTCGGGACGTCCGTCGGGGTCTCGGCGTCCGGAAGTCCATCGGGGTCTCGGCGTGAGGACGTCCGTCGGGGTCTCGGCGTCCGGACGTCCGTCGGGGTCTCGGCGTCCGGACGTCCGTCGGGCTCTCGGCGTCCGGACGTCCGTCGGGCTCTCGGCGTCCGGACGTCCGTCGGGCTCTCGGCGTCGGGACGTCTGTTGGGCTCTCGGCGTCTGTATTTAGGTAACTTTCAGCTCTACGTCGGGACGTCCGTCGGGCCCTCGGCGTCGGGACGTGCATCGGGCCATCGTTGTCGGGACGTCCGTCGGGCTCTCGGATTCGGGACGTCCATCGGGCTCTCGGCGTCTGTATTTGGGTAACTTTCAGCTCTACGTCGGGACGTCCGTCGGGCTCTTGGCGTCGGGACGTCCGTCGGGCTCTCGGCGTCTGTATTTAGGTAACTTTCAGCTCTACGTTGGGACGTCAGTCGGGCTCTCGGCGTCCGGATGTTGGTCAGGCTCTCGGCGTCCGGACGTCCGTCGGGCTCTTGGCGTCGGGACGTCCGTCGGGCTCTCGGCGTCTGTGTTTAGGTAACTTTCAGCTCTACATTGGGACGTCGATCGGGCTCTCGGCGTCCGGATGTCGGTCAGGCTCTCGGCGTCCGGACGTCCGTCGGGCCATCGGCGTCGGGACGTCCGTCGGGCCCTCGGCGTCGGGACGTCCGTCGGGCCCTCGGCGTAGGGACGTCCGTCGGGCCCTCGGCGTAGGGACGTCCGTCGGGATCTCGGCGTCGGGACGTCCGTCGGGCCCTCGGCGTAGGGACGTCCGTCGGGCCCTCGGCGTAGGGACGTCCGTCGGGATCTCGGCGTCGGGACGTCCGTCGGGCCCTCAGCGTCGGGACGTCCGTCGGCCTGTCGGCGTCTGTATTTAGGTAACTTTCAGCTCTATGTCGGGACGTCCGTCGGGCTCTCGGCATCGGGACGTCCGTCGGGCCATCGGCGTCGGGACGTCCGTCGGGCCATCGGCGTCGGGACGTCCGTCGGGCTCTCGGCGTCGGGACGTCTGTTGGGCTCTCGGCGTCTGTAGTTAGGTAACTTTCAGCTCTACGTCAGGACGTCCGTCGGGCTCTCGGCGTCGGGATGTCCGTCGGGCCATCGGCGTCGGGACGTCCGTCGGGCCATCGGCGTCGGGACGTCCGTCGGGCTCTCGGCGTCGGGACGTCCATCGGGCTCTCGGCGTCTGTATTTAGGTAACTTTCAGCTCTACGTCGGGACGTCCGTGGGGCTGTCGGCGTCGGGACGTCCGTCGGGCCATCGGCGTCGGGACGTCCGTCGGGCTCTCGGCGTCGGGACGTCCATCGGGCTCTCGGCGTCTGTATTTAGGTAACTTTCAGCTCTACGTCGGGACGTCCGTGGGGCTGTCGGCGTCGGGACGTCCGTCGGGGCCTCGGTGTCCGGACGTCCGTCGGGCTCTCGGCGTCGGGACGTCCGTCGGGCCATCGGCGTCGGGACGTCCGTCGGGCCATTGGCGTCGGGACGTCCGTCGGGCCATCGGCGTCCGGACGTCCGTCGGCCTGTCGGCGTCTGTATTTAGGTAACTTTCAGCTCTATGTCGGGACGTCCGTCGGGCTCTCGGCGTCGGGACGTCCGTCGGGATCTCGGCGTCGGGACGTCCGTCGGGCCCTCGGCGTCGGGACGTCCGTCGGGCCATCGGCGTCGGGACGTCCGTCGGGCCATCGGCGTCGGGACGTCCGTCGGGCTCTCGGTTTCGGGACGTCCATCGGGCTCTCGGCGTCCGGACTTCCGTCGGGCTCTCGGCGTCTGTATTTAGGTAACTTTCAGCTCTACGTCGGGACGTCCCTCGAGCTCTCGGCGTCCGCACGTCTGTCGGACCATCGGCGTCCGGACGTCCGTCGGGGTCTCGGCGTCCGGACGACCGTCGGGGTCTCGGCGTCCGGACGTCCGTCGGGGTCTCGGCGTCCGGACGTCCGTCCGGGTCTCGGCGTCCGGACGTCCGTCCGTCCATCGGCGTCGCGACGTCCGTCGGGGTCTCGGCGTCTGGACGTCCGTCCGTCCATCGGCGTCGCGACGTCCGTCGGGGTCTCGGCGCCGCGACGTCCGTCGGGCCCTCGGCATCGGGACGACCGTCGGGCCCTCGGCGTCGGGACGTCCGTCGGGCCCTCGGCGTCGGGACGTCCGTCGGGCCCTCGGCGTCCGGACGTCCGTCGGGCCCTCGGCGTCCGGACGTCCGTCGGGCCATCGGAATCCGGACGTCCGTCGGGCTCTCGGCGTCTGTATTTAGGTAACTTTCAGCTCTACGTCGGGACATCCGTCGGGCTCTCGGCGTCCGCACGTCCGTCGGGCTCTCGGCGTCCGGACGTCCGTCGGGCTCCCGGCGTCTGTATTTAGGTAACTTTCAGCTCTACGTCGGGACGTCCGTCGTGGTCTCGGCGTCCGCACGTCCGTCGGGCCCTCGGCGTCCGCACGTCCGTCGGGCCCTCGGCGTCGGGACGTCCGTCGGGCCCTCGGCGTCTGTATTTAGGTAACTTTCAGCTCTACGTCGGGACGTCCGTCAGGCTCTCGGCGTCCGTACGTCCGTCGGGCCCTCGGCGTCGGGACGTCCGTCGGGCCCTCGGCGTCTGTATTTAGGTAACTATCAGCTCTACGTCGGGACGTCCGTCGGGCTCTCGGCGTCGGGACGTCCGTCGGGCTCTCGGCGTCGGGACGTCCGTCGGGCTCTCGGCGTCTGTATTTAGGTAACTATCAGCTCTACGTCGGGACGTCCGTCGGGCCCTCGGCGTCCGGACGTCCGTCGGGCTCTCGGCGTCTGTATTTAGGTAACATTCAGCTCTACATCGGGACGTCCGTCGGGGTCTCGGCGTCCGGACGTCCTTCGGGCTCTCGGCGTCGGGACGACCGTCGGGCTCTCGGCGTCGGGACGTCCGTCGGGCTCTCGGCGTCCGGACGTCCGTCGGGCTCTCGGCGTCGGGACGTCCGTCGGGCTCTCGGCGTCGGGACGTCCGTCGGGCCATCGGCGTCTGTATTTAGGTAACATTCAGCTCTACGTCGGGACGTCCGTCGGGGTCTCGGCGTCCGGAAGTCCGTCGGGGTCTCGGCGTGAGGACGTCCGTCGGGGTCTCGGCGTCCGGACGTCCGTCGGGGTCTCGGCGTCCGGACGTCCGTTGGGCCATCAGCGTCGGGACGTCCGTCGGGCTCTCGGCGTCCGGACGTCCGTCGGGCTCTCGGCGTCGGGACGTCTGTTGGGCTCTCGGCGTCTGTATTTAGGTAACTTTCAGCTCTACGTCGGGACGTCCGTCGGGCCCTCGGCGTCGGGACGTGCATCGGGCCATCGTTGTCGGGACGTCCGTCGGGCTCTCGGATTCGGGACGTCCATCGGGCTCTCGGCGTCTGTATTTGGGTAACTTTCAGCTCTACGTCGGGACGTCCGTCGGGCTCTTGGCGTCGGGACGTCCGTCGGGCTCTCGGCGTCTGTATTTAGGTAACTTTCAGCTCTACGTTGGGACGTCAGTCGGGCTCTCGGCGTCCGGATGTTGGTCAGGCTCTCTGCGTCCGGACGTCCGTCGGGCCATCGGAATCCGGACGTCCGTCGGGCTCTCGGCGTCTGTATTTAGGTAACTTTCAGCTCTACGTCGGGACATCCGTCGGGCTCTCGGCGTCCGCACGTCCGTCGGGCTCTCGGCGTCCGGACGTCCGTCGGGCTCCCGGCGTCTGTATTTAGGTTACTTTCAGCTCTACGTCGGGACGTCCGTCGTGGTCTCGGCGTCCGCACGTCCGTCGGGCCCTCGGCGTCCGCACGTCCGTCGGGCCCTCGGCGTCGGGACGTCCGTCGGGCCCTCGGCGTCTGTATTTAGGTAACTTTCAGCTCTACGTCGGGACGTCCGTCGGGCTCTCGGCGTCCGTACGTCCGTCGGGCCCTCGGCGTCTGTATTTAGGTAACTTACAGCTCTACGTCGGGACGTCTGTCGGGCTCTCGGCATCGGGACGTCCGTCGCGCCATCGTCGTCGGGACGTCCGTCGGGCTCTCGGCGTCGGGACGTCCGTCGGGCTCTCGGCGTCTGTATTTAGGTAACTTACAGCTCTACGTCGGGACGTCCGTCGGGCCCTCGGCGTCGGGACATCCGTCGGGCTCTCGGCGTCTGTATTTAGGTAACTTACAGCTCTACGTCGGGACGTCCGTCGGGCCCTCGGCGTCCGGACGTCCGTCGGGCTCTCGGCGTCTGTATTTAGGTAACATTCAGCTCTACGTCGGGACGTCCGTCGGGGTCTCGGCGTCCGGACGTCCTTCGGGCTCTCGGCGTCGGGACGTCCGTCGGGCTCTCGGCGTCCGGACGTCCGTCGGGCTCTCGGCGTCGGGACGTCCGTCGGGCCCTCGGCGTCGGGACGTCCGTCGGGCCCTCGGCGTCGGGACGTCCGTCGGGCCCTCGGCGTCGGGACGTCCGTCGGGCTCTCGGCGTCTGTATTTAGGTAACATTCAGCTCTACGTCGGGACGTCCGTCGGGGTCTCGGCGTCCGCACGTGCGTCGGGCCATCGTCGTCGGGACGTCCGTCGGGCTCTCGGCTTCGGGACGTCCGTCGGGCTCTCGGCGTCTGTATTTGGGTAACTTTCAGCTCTACGTCGGGACGTCCGTCGGGCTCTTGGCGTTGGGACGTCCGTCGGGCTCTCGGCGTCTGTATTTAGGTAACTTTCAGCTCTACGTTGGGACGTCGGTCGGGCTCTCGGCGTCCGGATGTTGGTCAGGCTCTCGGCGTCCGGACGTCCGTCGGGCTCTTGGCGTCGGGACGTCCGTCGGGCTCTCGGCGTCTGTGTTTAGGTAACTTTCAGCTCTACGTTGGGACGTCGGTCGGGCTCTCGGCGTCCGGATGTCGGTCAGGCTCTCGGCGTCGGGACGTCCGTCGGGCCCTCGGCGTCGGGACGTCCGTCGGGCCCTCGGCGTAGGGACGTCCGTCGGGCTCTCGGCGTCGGGACGTCCGTCGGGCCATCGGCGTCGGGACGTCCGTCGGGCCCTCGGCGTCGGGACGTCCGTCGGGCTCTCGGCGTCCGGACGTCCGTCGGGCCATCGGCGTCGGGACGTCCGTCGGGCCCTCGGCGTCGGGACGTCCGTCGGGCCCTCGGCGTCGGGACGTCCGTCGGGCTCTCGGCGTCGGGACGTCCGTCGGGCCATCGGCGTCGGGACGTCCGTCGGGCGCTCGGCGTCGGGACGTCCGTCGGGCTCTCGGCGTCCGGACGTCCGTCGGGCCCTCGGCGTCGGGACGTCTGTCGGACCATCGGCGTCGGGACGTCCGTCGGGCTCTCGGCGTCGGGACGTCCGTCGGGCTCTCGGCATCTGTATTTAGGTAACTTTCAGCTCTACGTCGGGACGTCTGTCGGACCATCGGCGTCGGGACGTCCGTCGGGGTCTCGGCGTCGGGACGTCCGTCGGGCTCTCGGCGTCGGGACGTCCGTCGGGCCATCGGCGACGGGACGTCCGTCGGGCTCTCGGCGTCGGGACGTGTGTTGGGTTCTCGGCGTCTGTATTTAGGTAACTTTCAGCTCTACGTCAGGACGTCCGTCGGGCTCTCGGCGTCCGGACGTCCGGCGGGCCATCGGCGTCGGGACGTCCGACGGGCCATCGGCGTCGGGACGTCCGTCGGGCCATCGTCGTCGGGACGTCCGTCGGGATCTCGGCGTCGGGACGTCCGTCGGGCCCTCAGCGTCGGGACGTCCGTCGGCCTGTCGGCGTCTGTATTTAGGTAACTTTCAGCTCTATGTCGGGACGTCCGTCGGGCTCTCGGCATCGGGACGTCCGTCGCGCCATCGGCGTCGGGACGTCCGTCGGGCTCTCGGCGTCGGGACGTCCGTTGGGCTCTCGGCGTCTGTATTTAGGTAACTTTCAGCTCTACGTCAGGACGTCCGTCGGGCTCTCGGCGTCGGGATGTCCGTCGGGACATCGGCGTCGGGACGTCCGTCGGGCCATCGGCGTTGGGACGTCCGTCGGGCTCTCGGCGTCGGGACGTCCATCGGGCTCTCGGCGTCTGTATTTAGGTAACTTTCAGCTCTACGTCGGGACGTCCGTGGGGCTGTCGGCGTCGGGACGTCCGTCGGGCCCTCGGTGTCCGGACGTCCGTCGGGCCATCGGCGTCGGGACGTCCGTTGGGCCATCGGCGTCCGGACGTCCGTCGGCCTGTCGGCGTCTGTATTTAGGTAACTTTCAGCTCTATGTCGGGACGTCCGTCGGGCTCTCGGCGTCGGGACGTCCGTCGGGATCTCGGCGTCGGGACGTCCGTCGGGCCCTCGGCGTCGGGACGTCCGTCGGGATCTCGGCGTCGGGACGTCCGTCGGGATCTCGGCGTCGGGACGTCCGTCGGGCCCTCGGCGTCGGGACGTCCGTCGAGCCATCGGCGTCGGGACGTCCATCGGGCCCTCGGCGTCGGGACGTCCTTCGGGCTCTCGGCGTCCGGACGTCCGTCGGGCCATCGGCGACGGGATGTCCGTCGGGCTCTCGGCGTCGGGACGTCTGTTGGGCTCTCGGCGTCTGTATTTAGGTAACTTTCAGCTCTACGTCAGGACGTCCGTCGGGCTCTCGGCGTCGGGACGTCCGTCGGGCCATCGGCGTCGGGACGTCCGTCGGGCCATCGGCGTCGGGACGTCCGTCGGGCCATCGGCGTCGGGACGTCCGTCGGGCTCTCGGTTTCGGGACGTCCATCGGGCTCTCGGCGTCCGGACGTCCGTGGGGCTTCCGGCGCCGCGACGTCCGTCGGGCCCTCGGCGTCGGGACGACCGTCGGGCCCTCGGCGTCGGGACGACCGTCGGGCTCTCGGCGTCGGGACGTCCGTCGGGCCCTCGGCGTCCGGACGTCCGTCGGGCCCTCGGCGTCCGGACGTCCGTCGGGCCCTCGGCGTCCGGACGTCCGTCGGGCCATCGGAATCCGGACGTCCGTCGGGCTCTCGGCGTCTGTATTTAGGTAACTTTCAGCTCTACGTCGGGACATCCGTCGGGCTCTCGGCGTCCGCACGTCCGTCGGGCTCTCGGCGTCCGGACGTCCGTCGGGCTCCCGGCGTCTGTATTTAGGTAACTTTCAGCTCTACGTCGGGACGTCCGTCGTGGTCTCGGCGTCCGCACGTCCGTCGGGCCCTCGGCGTCCGCACGTCCGTCGGGCCCTCGGCGTCGGGACGTCCGTCGGGCCCTCGGCGTCTGTATTTAGGTAACTTTCAGCTCTACGTCGGGACGTCCGTCGGGCTCTCGGCGTCCGTACGTCCGTCGGGCCCTCGGCGTCGGGACGTCCGTCGGGCCCTCGGCGTCTGTATTTAGGTAACTTTCAGCTCTACGTCGGGACGTCCGTCGGGCTCTCGGCGTCCGGACGTCCGTCGGGCTCTCGGCGTCGGGACGTCCGTCGGGCTCTCGGCCTCGGGACGTCCGTCGGGCACTCGGCGTCCGGACGTCCGTGGGGCTTCCGGCATCGGGACGTCCGTCGGGCCCTCGGCGTCGGGACGTCCGTCGGGCTTCCGGCGTCGAAACGTCCGTCGGGCTTCTGGCGTCGGGACGTCCGTCGGGCTTCTGGCGTCGGGACGTCCGTCGGGCCATCGGCGTCGGGACGTCCGTCGGGCCCTCGGCGTCTGTATTTAGGTAACTTGCAGCTCTACGTCGGGACGTCCGTCGGGATCTCGGCGTCGGGACGTCCGTCGGGCTCTCGGCGTCTGTATTTAGGTAACTATCAGCTCTACGTCGGGACGTCCGTCGGGCCCTCGGCGTCCGGACGTCCGTCGGGCTCTCGGCGTCTGTATTTAGGTAACTTTCAGCTCTACGTCGGGACGTCCGTCAGGCCCTCGGCGTCGGGACGTCCGTCGGGCCCTCGGCGCCGCGACGTCCGTCGGGCCCTCGGCGTCGGGACGTCCTTCGGGCCCTCGGCGTCGGGACGTCCGTCGGGCCCTCGGCGTCTGTATTTAGGTAACATTCAGCTCTACGTCGGGACGTCCGTCGGGGTCTCAGCGTCCGGACGTCCTTCGGGCTCTCGGCGTCGGGACGTCCGTCGGGCTCTCGGCGTCCGGACGTCCGTCGGGCTCTCGGCGTCGGGACGTCCGTCGGGCCATCGGCGTCTGTATTTAGGTAACATTCAGCTCTACGTCGGGACGTCCGTCGGGGTCTCGGCGTCCGGAAGTCCATCGGGGTCTCGGCGTGAGGACGTCCGTCGGGGTCTCGGCGTCCGGACGTCCGTCGGGGTCTCGGCGTCCGGACGTCCGTCGGGCTCTCGGCGTCCGGACGTCCGTCGGGCTCTCGGCGTCGGGACGTCTGTTGGGCTCTCGGCGTCTGTATTTAGGTAACTTTCAGCTCTACGTCGGGACGTCCGTCGGGCCCTCGGCGTCGGGACGTGCATCGGGCCATCGTTGTCGGGACGTCCGTCGGGCTCTCGGATTCGGGACGTCCATCGGGCTCTCGGCGTCTGTATTTGGGTAACTTTCAGCTCTATGTCGGGACGTCCGTCGGGCTCTTGGCGTCGGGACGTCCGTCGGGCTCTCGGCGTCTGTATTTAGGTAACTTTCAGCTCTACGTTGGGACGTCAGTCGGGCTCTCGGCGTCCGGATGTTGGTCAGGCTCTCGGCGTCCGGACGTCCGTCGGGCTCTTGGCGTCGGGACGTCCGTCGGGCTCTCGGCGTCTGTGTTTAGGTAACTTTCAGCTCTACATTGGGACGGCGATCGGGCTCTCGGCGTCCGGATGTCGGTCAGGCTCTCGGCGTCCGGACGTCCGTCGGGCCATCGGCGTCGGGACGTCCGTCGGGCCCTCGGCGTCGGGACGTCCGTCGGGCCCTCGGCGTAGGGACGTCCGTCGGGCCCTCGGCGTAGGGACGTCCGTCGGGATCTCGGCGTCGGGACGTCCGTCGGGCCCTCAGCGTCGGGACGTCCGTCGGCCTGTCGGCGTCTGTATTTAGGTAACTTTCAGCTCTATGTCGGGACGTCCGTCGGGCTCTCGGCATCGGGACGTCCGTCGGGCCATCGGCGTCGGGACGTCCGTCGGGCTCTCGGCGTCGGGACGTCTGTTGGGCTCTCGGCGTCTGTAGTTAGGTAACTTTCAGCTCTACGTCAGGACGTCCGTCGGGCTCTCGGCGTCGGGATGTCCGTCGGGCCATCGGCGTCGGGACGTCCGTCGGGCCATCGGCGTCGGGACGTCCGTCGGGCCATCGGCGTCGGGACGTCCGTCGGGCTCTCGGCGTCGGGACGTCCATCGGGCTCTCGGCGTCTGTATTTAGGTAACTTTCAGCTCTACGTCGGGACGTCCGTGGGGCTCTCGGCGTCTGTATTTAGGTAACTTTCAGCTCTACGTCGGGACGTCCGTGGGGCTCTCGGCGTCTGTATTTAGGTAACTTTCAGCTCTACGTCGGGACGTCCGTGGGGCTCTCGGCGTCGGGACGTCCGTCGGGCCATCGGCGTCGGGACGTCCGTCGGGCCATCGGCGTCGGGACGTCCGTCGGGCCATCGGCGTCGGGACGTCCGTCGGGCCATCGGCGTCCGGACGTCCGTCGGCCTGTCGGCGTCTGTATTTAGGTAACTTTCAGCTCTATGTCGGGACGTCCGTCGGGCTCTCGGCGTCGGGACGTCCGTCGGGATCTCGGCGTCGGGACGTCCGTCGGGCTCTCGGCGTCGGGACGTCCGTCGGGATCTCGGCGTCGGGACGTCCGTCGGGCCGTCGGCGTCGGGACGTCCGTCGGGCCCTCGGCGTCGGGACGTCCGTCGGGCCATCGGCGTCGGGACGTCCGTCGGGCCATCGGCGTCGGGACGTCCGTCGGGCTCTCGGCGTCTGTATTTAGGTAACTTTCAGCTCTACGTCGGGACGTCCCTCGAGCTCTCGGCGTCCGCACGTCTGTCGGACCATCGGCGTCCGGACGTCCGTCGGGGTCTCGGCGTCCGGACGACCGTCGGGGTCTCGGCGTCCGGACGTCCGTCGGGGTCTCGGCGTCCGGACGTCCGTCCGGGTCTCGGCGTCCGGACGTCCGTCCGTCCATCGGCGTCGCGACGTCCGTCGGGGTCTCGGCGTCTGGACGTCCGTCCGTCCATCGGCGTCGCGACGTCCGTCGGGGTCTCGGCGCCGCGACGTCCGTCGGGCCCTCGGCGTCGGGACGACCGTCGGGCCCTCGGCGTCGGGACGTCCGTCGGGCCCTCGGCGTCCGGACGTCCGTCGGGCCCTCGGCGTCCGGACGTCCGTCGGGCCCTCGGCGTCCGGACGTCCGTCGGGCCATCGGAATCCGGACGTCCGTCGGGCTCTCGGCGTCTGTATTTAGGTAACTTTCAGCTCTACGTCGGGACATCCGTCGGGCTCTCGGCGTCCGCACGTCCGTCGGGCTCTCGGCGTCCGGACGTCCGTCGGGCTCCCGGCGTCTGTATTTAGGTAACTTTCAGCTCTACGTCGGGACGTCCGTCGTGGTCTCGGCGTCCGCATGTCCGTCGGGCCCTCGGCGTCCGCACGTCCGTCGGGCCCTCGGCGTCGGGACGTCCGTCGGGCCCTCGGCGTCTGTATTTAGGTAACTTTCAGCTCTACGTCGGGACGTCCGTCGGGCTCTCGGCGTCCGTACGTCCGTCGGGCCCTCGGCGTCGGGACGTCCGTCGGGCCCTCGGCGTCGGGACGTCCGTCGGGCCCTCGGCGTCTGTATTTAGGTAACTATCAGCTCTACGTCGGGACGTCCGTCGGGCTCTCGGCGTCGGGACGTCCGTCGGGCTCTCGGCGTCTGTATTTAGGTAACTATCAGCTCTACGTCGGGACGTCCGTCGGGCCCTCGGCGTCCGGACGTCCGTCGGGCTCTCGGCGTCTGTATTTAGGTAACATTCCGCTCTACGTCGGGACGTCCGTCGGGGTCTCGGCGTCCGGACGTCCTTCGGGCTCTCGGCGTCGGGACGACCGTCGGGCTCTCGGCGTCGGGACGTCCGTCGGGCTCTCGGCGTCCGGACGTCCGTCGGGCTCTCGGCGTCGGGACGTCCGTCGGGCTCTCGGCGTCGGGACGTCCGTCGGGCCATCGGCGTCTGTATTTAGGTAACATTCAGCTCTACGTCGGGACGTCCGTCGGGGTCTCGGCGTCCGGAAGTCCGTCGGGGTCTCGGCGTGAGGACGTCCGTCGGGGTCTCGGCGTCCGGACGTCCGTCGGGCCCTTGGCGTCCGGACGTCCGTCGGGCCATCAGCGTCGGGACGTCCGTCGGGCTCTCGGCGTCCGGACGTCCGTCGGGCTCTCGGCGTCGGGACGTCTGTTGGGCTCTCGGCGTCTGTATTTAGGTAACTTTCAGCTCTACGTCGGGACGTCCGTCGGGCCCTCGGCGTCGGGACGTGCATCGGGCCATCGTTGTCGGGACGTCCGTCGGGCTCTCGGATTCGGGACGTCCATCGGGCTCTCGGCGTCTGTATTTGGGTAACTTTCAGCTCTACGTCGGGACGTCCGTCGGGCTCTTGGCGTCGGGACGTCCGTCGGGCTCTCGGCGTCTGTATTTAGGTAACTTTCAGCTCTACGTTGGGACGTCCGTCGGGCTCTCGGCGTCCGGATGTTGGTCAGGCTCTCGGCGTCCGGACGTCCGTCGGGCCATCGGAATCCGGACGTCCGTCGGGCTCTCGGCGTCTGTATTTAGGTAACTTTCAGCTCTACGTCGGGACATCCGTCGGGCTCTCGGCGTCCGCACGTCCGTCGGGCTCTCGGCGTCCGGACGTCCGTCGGGCTCCCGGCGTCTGTATTTAGGTTACTTTCAGCTCTACGTCGGGACGTCCGTCGTGGTCTCGGCGTCCGCACGTCCGTCGGGCCCTCGGCGTCCGCACGTCCGTCGGGCCCTCGGCGTCGGGACGTCCGTCGGGCCCTCGGCGTCTGTATTTAGGTAACTTTCAGCTCTACGTCGGGACGTCCGTCGGGCTCTCGGCGTCCGTACGTCCGTCGGGCCCTCGGCGTCTGTATTTAGGTAACTTACAGCTCTACGTCGGGACGTCCGTCGGGCTCTCGGCATCGGGACGTCCGTCGCGCCATCGTCGTCGGGACGTCCGTCGGGCTCTCGGCGTCGGGACGTCCGTCGGGCTCTCGGCGTCTGTATTTAGGTAACTTACAGCTCTACGTCGGGACGTCCGTCGGGCCCTCGGCGTCGGGACGTCCGTCTGGCTCTCGCCGTCTGTATTTAGGTAACTTTCAGCTCTACGTCGGGACGTCCGTCGGGCCCTCAGGCGTCCGGATGTCTGTCGGACTCTCGGCGTCGGGACGTCCGTCGGGCCCTCGGCGTCGGGACGTCCGTCGGGCCCTCGGCGTCGGGACGTCCGTCGGGCTCTCGGCGTGGGGACGTCCGTCGGGCTCTCGGCGTCTGTATTTAGGTAACTTTCAGCTCTACGTCGGGACGTCCGTCGGGCTCTCGGCGTCTGTATTTAGGTAACTTTCAGCTCTACGTCGGGACGTCCGTCGGGCTCTCGGCGTCTGTATTTAGGTAACTTTCAGCTCTACGTCGGGACGTCCGTCGGGCTCTCGGCGTCGGGACGTCCGTCGGGCTCTCGGCGTCGGGACGTCCGTCGGGCTCTCGGCGTCGGGACGTCCGTCGGGCCATCGGCGTCGGGACGTCCGTCGGGCCCTCGGCGTCGGGACGTCCGTCGGGCCCTCGGCGTCTGTATTTAGGTAACTTTCAGCTCTACGTCGGGACGTCCGTCGGGCCCTCGGCGTCGGGACGTCCGTCGGGCCATCGTTGTCGGGACGTCCGTCGGGCTCTCGGCGTCGGGACGTCTGTTGGGCTCTCGGCGTCTGTATTTAGGTAACTTTCAGCTCTACGTCGGGACGTCCGTCGGGCCCTCGGCGTCGGGACGTCCGTCGGGCTCTCGGCGTCGGGACGTCCGTCGGGCTCTCGGCTTCGGGACGTCCGTCGGGCTCTCGGCTTCGGGACGTCCGTCGGGCTCTCGGCGTCTGTACTTGGGTAACTTTCAGCTCTACGTCGGGACGTCCGTCGGGCTCTTGGCGTTGGGACGTCCGTCGGGCTCTCGGCGTCTGTATTTAGGTAACTTTCAGCTCTACGTTGGGACGTCGGTCGGGCTCTCGGCGTCCGGATGTTGGTCAGGCTCTCGGCGTCCGGACGTCCGTCGGGCTCTTGGCGTCGGGACGTCCGTCGGGCTCTCGGCGTCTGTGTTTAGGTAACTTTCAGCTCTACGTTGGGACGTCGGTCGGGCTCTCGGCGTCCGGATGTCGGTCAGGCTCTCGGCGTCCGGACGTCCGTCGGGCCATCGGCGTCGGGACGTCCGTCGGGACCTCGGCGTAGGGACGTCCGTCGGGCTCTCGGCGTCGGGACGTCCGTCGGGCCCTCGGCGTCGGGACGTCCGTCGGGCTCTCGGCGTCCGGACGTCCGTCTGGCTCTCGGCGTCCGGACGTCCGTCGGGCTCTCGGCGTCCGGACGTCCGTCGGGCCCTCGGCGTCGGGACGTCCGTCGGGCCCTCGGCGTCGGGACGTCCGTCGGGCCCTCGGCGTCCGGACGTCCGTCGGGCCCTCGGCGTCGGGACGTCCGTCGGGCCCTCGGCGTCGGGACGTCCGTCGGGCCCTCGGCGTCGGGACGTCCGTCGGGCCCTCGGCGTCGGGACGTCCGTCGGGCTCTCGGCGTCCGGACGTCCGTCGGGCCATCGGCGTCGGGACGTCCGTCGGGCTCTCGGCGTCGGGACGTCCGTCGGGCTCTCGGCGTCGGGACGTCCGTCGGGCTCTCGGCGTCAGGACGTCTGTTGGGCTCTCGGCATCTGTATTTAGGTAACTTTCAGCTCTACGTCGGGACGTCTGTCGGGCCATCGGCGTCGGGACGTCCGTCGGGCTCTCGGCGTCGGGACGTCCGTCGGGCTCTCGGCGTCGGGACGTCCGTCGGGCCATCGGCGACGGGACGTCCGTCGGGCTCTCGGCGTCGGGACGTCTGTTGGGCTCTTGGCGTCTGTATTTAGGTAACTTTCAGATCTACGTCGGGACGTCCGTCGGGCCCTCGGCGTCGGGACTTCCGTCGGGCCCTCGGCGTAAGGACGTCCGTCGGGCCCTCGGCGTAAGGACGTCCGTCGGGCCCTCGGCGTCGGGACATCCGTCGGGCTCTCGTCGTCGGGACGTCCGTTGGGCCATCGTCGTCGGGACGTCCGTCGGGCTCTCAGCGTCGGGACGTCCGTCGGGCTCTCGGCGTCTGTATTTAGGTAACTTTCAGCTCTACGTCGGGACGTCCGTCGGGCCCTCGGCGTCGGGACGTCCGTCGGGCCCTCGGCGTCCGGACGTCCGTCGGGCCCTCGGCGTCCGGACGTCCGTCGGGCTCTCGGCGTCCGGACGTCCGTCGGGCCCTCGGCGTCGGGACGTCCGTCGGGCTCTCGGCGTCGGGACGTCCGTCGGGCTCTCGGCGTCTGTATTTAGGTAACTTTCAGCTCTACGTCGGGACATCCGTCGGGCTCTCGGCGTCGGGACGTCCGTCGGGCCCTCGGCGTCGGGACGTCCGTCGGGCTCTCGGCGTCTGTATTTAGGTAACTTTCAGCTCTACGTCGGGACATCCGTCGGGCTCTCGGCGTCGGGACGTCCGTCGGGCCCTCGGCGTCGGGACGTCCGTCGGGCTCTCGGCGTCTGTATTTAGGTAACTTTCAGCTCTACGTCGGGACATCCGTCGGGCTCTCGGCGTCGGGACGTCCGTCAGGCCCTCGGCGTCGGGACGTCCGTCGGGCCCTCGGCGTCGGGACGTCCGTCGGGCACTCGGCGTCGGGACGTCCGTCGGGCTCTCGTCGTCGGGACGTCCGTCGGGCCCTCGGCGTCGGGACGTCCGTCGGGCTCTCGGCGTCGGGACGTCCGTCGGGCTCTCAGCGTCTGTATTTGGGTAACTTTCAGCTCTACGTCGGGATGTCCGTCGGGCTCTCGGCGTACGGACGTCGGTCGGGCTCTCGGCGTCCGGACGTCCGTCGGGCCATCGTCGTCGGGACGTACGTCGGGCCCTCGGCGTCGGCACGTCCGTCAGGCTCTCGGCGTCCGGACGTCCGTCGGGCCATCGTCGTCGGGACGTCCGTCGGGCCCTCGGCGTCGGGACGTCCGTCGGGCCCTCGGCGTCGGGACGTCCGTCAGGCTCTCAGCGTCGGGACGTCCGTCGGGCCATCGGCGTCGGGACGTCTGTGGGGCTCTCGGCGTTGGGACGTCCGTCGGGCTCTCGGCGTCGGGACGTCTGTTGGTCTCTCGGCATCTGTATTTAGGTAACTTTCAGATCTATGTCGGGACGTCCGTCGGGCTCTCGGCGTCCGGACGTCTGTCGGGCCATCGGCGTCGGGAAGTCCGTGGGGCTCTCGGCGTTGGGACGTCCGTCGGGCTCTCGGCGTCGGGACGTCTGTTGGGCTCTCGGCATCTGTATTTAGGTAAGTTTCAGATCTATGTCGGGACGTCCGTCGGGCTCTCGGCGTCCGGACGTCTGTCGGGCCATCGGCGTCGGGAAGTCCGTGGGGCTCTCGGCGTTGGGACGTCCGTCGGGCTCTCGGCGTCGGGACGTCTGTTGGGCTCTCGGCATCTGTATTTAGGTAACTTTCAGATCTATGTCGGGACGTCCGTCGGGCTCTCGGCGTCCGGACGTCTGTCGGGCCATCGGCGTCGGGAAGTCCGTCGGGCCCTCGGCGTCGGGACTTCCGTCGGGCTCTAGGCGTCCGGACGTCCGTCGGGCTCTGGGCGTCGGAGATCCGTCAGGCTCTCGGCGTCGGGACGTCTGTTGGGCTCTCGGCATCTGTATTTAGGTAACTTTCAGCTCTATGTCGGGACGTCCGTCGGGCTCTCAGCGTCCGGACGTCTGTCGGGCCATCGGCATCGGGAAGTCCGTCGGGCCCTCGGCGTCGGGACGTCCGTCGGGCTCTCGGTGTCCGGATGTCCGTCGGGCTCTTCGTGTCCGGACGTCCGTCGGGCTCTCGGCGTCGGGACGTCCGTCGGGCCCTCGGCGTCGGGACGTCCGTCGGGCCCTCGGCGTCGGGACGTCCGTCGGGCCATCGGCGTCGGGACGTCCGTCGGGCTCTCGGCGTCGGGACCTCCGTCGGGCTCTCGGCGTCGGGACGTCCGTCGGGCTCTCGGCGTCTGTATTTAGGTAACTTTCAGCTCTACGTTGGTATGTCCGTCGGGCTCTCGGCGTCCGGACGTCGGTCGGGCTCTCGGCGTCCGGACGTCCGTCGGGCTCTCGGCATCGGGACGTCCGTCGGGCCCTCGGCGTCCGGACGTCCGTCGGGCTCTCGGCATCGGGACGTCCGTCGGGCCCTCGGCGTCGGGACGTCCGTCGGGCTCTCGGCGTCCGGACGTCCGTCGGGCCATCGGCGTCGGGACGTCTGTCGGGCTCTCGGCGTCAGGACGTCCGTCGGGCTCTCGGCGTCGGGACGTCTGTTGGGCTCTCGGCATCTGTATTTAGGTAACTTTCAGCGCTATGTCGGGACGTCCGTCGGGCTCTCGGCGTCCTAACGTCCGTCGGGCCATCGGCGTCGGGAAGTCCGTCGGGCCCTCGGCGTCGGGACGTCCGTCGGGCTCTCGGCGTCGGGACGTCCGTCGGGCCATCGGCGACGGGACGTCCGTCGGGCTCTCGGCGTCGGGACGTCTGTTGGGCTCTCGGCGTCTGTATTTAGGTAACTTTCAGCTCTACGTCGGGCCGTCCGTCGGGCCCTCGGCGTCGGGACGTCCGTCGGGCCCTCGGCGTCCGGACGTCCGTCGGGCTATCGGCGTCGGGACGTCCGTCGGGCCCTCGGCGTCCGGACGTCCGTCGGGCTATCGGCGTCGGGACGTCCGTCGGGCCATCGTCGTCGGGACGTCCGTCGGGCTCTCGGCGTTGGGACGTCCGTCGGGCTCTCGGCGTCTGTATTTAGGTAACTTTCAGCTCTACGTCGGGACGTCCGTCGGGCTCTCGGCGTCGGGACGTCCGTCGTGCTCTCGGCGTCGGGACGTCCGTCGGGCCGTCGGCGTCGGGACGTCCGTCGGGCTCTCGGCGTCGGGACGTCCGTCGGGCCGTCGGCGTCGGGACGTCCGTCGTGCTCTCGGCGTCGGGACGTCCGTCGGGCCGTCGGAGTCCGGACGTCCGTCGGGCCCTCGGCAGCTGTATTTAGGTAACTTTCAGCTCTACGTCGGGACGTCCGTCGGGCCCTCGGCGTCGGGACGTCCGTCGGGCCCTCGGCGTCGGGACGTCCGTCGGGTTCTCGGCGTTGGGACATCGGTCGGGACATCCGCGTCCGGACGTCCGTCGGGCTCTCGGCGTCGGGACGTCCGTCGGGCCGTCGGCGTCGGGACGTCCATCGGGCTCTCGGCGTCTGTATTTAGGTAACTTTCAGCTCTACGTCGGGACGTCCGTCGGGCTCTCGGCGTCGGGACGTCCGTCGGGCTCTCGGCGTTGGGACGTCCGTCAGGCTCTCGGCGTCTGTATTTAGGTAACTTTCAGCTCTACGTCGGGACGTCCGTCGGGCACTTGGCATCGGGACGTCCGTCGGGCCCTCGGCGTCGGGACGTCCGTCGGGCCCTCGGCGTCGGGACGTCCGTCGGGCCCTCGGCGTCGGGACGTCCGTCGGGCCCTCGGCGTCGGGATGTCCGTCAGGCTCTCGGCGTCTGTATTTAGGTAACTTTCAGCTCTACGTTGGGACGTCCGTCGGGCACTTGGCATCGGGACGTCCGTCGGGCCCTCGGCGTCGGGACGTCCGTCGGGCCCTCGGCGTCGGGACGTCCGTCGGGCCCTCGGCGTCGGGATGTCCGTCGGGCCCTCGGCGTCGGAACTTCCGTCGGGCTCTCGGCGTCTGTATTTAGGTAACTTTCAGCTCGGCGTCCGGACATCCGTCGGGCCATCGGCGTCGGGACGTCTGTCGGGCTCTCGGCGTCGGGACGTCCGTCGGGCTCTCGGTGTCTGTATTTAGGTAACTTTCAGCTCTACGTCGGGAGGTCCGTCGGGCTCTCGGCGTCGAGACGTCCGTCGGGCTCTCGGCGTCCGGACGTCCGTCGGGCTCTCGGCGTCTGTATTTAGGTAACTTTCAGCTCTATGTCGGGACGTCCGTCGGGCTCTCGGTGTCTGTATTTAGGTAACTTTCAGCTCTATTTCGGGACGTCCGTCGGGCTCTCGGCGTCCGTATTTAGGTAACTTTCAGCTCTATGTCGGGACGTCCGTCGGGCCTTCGGAGTCCGGACGTCCGTCAGGCCCTCGGCTTCGGGACGTCCGTCGGGCCATCGGCGTCGGGACGTCCGTCGGGCCCTCGACGTCCGGACGTCCGTCAGGCCATCGGAGTCGTGACGTCCGTCGGGCTCTAGGTGTCGGGACGTCCGTCGGGCCCTCGGCGTCGAGACGTCCGTCGGGCTCTCGGCGTCCGGACGTCCGTCGGGCTCTCGGCGTCTGTATTTAGGTAACTTTCAGCTCTATGTCGGGACGTCCGTCGGGCTCTCGGCGTCCGGACGTCCGTCGGGCTCTCGGTGTCTGTATTTAGGTAACTTTCAGCTCTATGTCGGGACGTCCGTCGGGCCATCGGAGTCCGGACGTCCGTCAGGCCCTCGGCTTCGGGACGTCCGTCGGGCCATCGGCGTCGGGACGTCCGTCGGGCCCTCGACGTCCGGACGTCCGTCGGGCCATTGGCGTCGGGACGTCCGTCGGGCCCTCGACGTCCGGACGTCCGTCGGGCCATTGGCGTCGGGACGTCCGTCGGGATCTCGGCGTCGGGACGTCCGTCGGGATGTCCGTCGGGCCATCGGCGTCGGGACGTCCATCGGGCCCTCGGCGTCGGGACGTCCTTCGGGCTCTCGGCGTCCGGACGTCCGTCGGGCTCTCGGCGTCTGTATTTAGGTAACTTTCAGCTATAAGTCGGGACGTCCGTCGGGCTCTCGGCGTCCGGAAGTCCGTCGGGCTCTCGGCGTCTGTATTTAGGTAACTTTCAGCTCTACGTCGGGACGTCCGTCGGTCACTCGGCGTCGGGATGTCCGTCGGGCTCTCGGCGTCGGGACGTCCGTCGGGCCATCGGCGTCGGGACGTCCGTCGGGCCCTCGGCGTCGGGACGTCCGTCGGGCCATCGGCATCGGGACGTCCGTCGGGCTCTTGGCGTCTGTATTTAGGTAACTTTCAGCTCTACGTCGGGACGTCCGTCGGGCCCTCGGCGTCGGGACGTCCGTCGGGCCCTCGGCGTCCGGACGTCCGTTGGGCTCTCGGCGTCGGGACGTCCGTCGGGCTCTCGGCGTCGGGACGTCCGTCGGGCCATCGGCGTCGGGACATCCGTCGGGCCCTCGGCGTCGGGACGTCTTTGGGCTCTCGGCGCCCGGACGTCCTTTGGGCTCTCGGCGCCCGGACGTCCGTCGGGCTCTCGGCGTCTGTATTTAGGTAACTTTCAGCTCTAAGTCGGGACGTCCGTCGGGGTCTCGGCTTCTGTATTTAGGTAACTTTCAGCTCTAAGTCGGGACGTCCGTCGGGGTCTCGGCTTCTGTATTTAGGTAACTTTCAGCTCTAAGTCGGGACGTCCGTCGGGCTCTCGGCGTCTGTATTTAGGTAACTTTCAGCTCTAAGTCGGGACGTCCGTCGGGCTCTCGGCGTCTGTATTTAGGTAACTTTCAGCTCTAAGTCGGGACGTCCGTCGGGCTCTCGGCGTCCGGAAGTCCGTCGGGCTCTCGGCGTCTGTATTTAGGTAACTTTCAGCTCTACGTCGGGACGTCCGTCGGTCACTTGGCGTCGGGATGTCCGTCGGGCTCTCGGCGTCGGGACGTCCGTCGGGCCTTCGGCGTCGGGACGTCCGTCGGGTCATCGGCGTCGGGACGTCCGTCGGGCCATCGTTGTCGGGACGTCCGTCGGGTCATCGGCGTCGGGACGTCCGTCGGGCCATCGTTGTCGGGACGTCCGTCGGGCTCTCGGCGTCGGGACGTCCGTCGGGCTCTCGGCGTCGGGACGTCCGTCGGGCTCTCGGCGTCTGTATTTAGGTAACTTTCAGCTCTACGTCGGGATGTCAGTTGGGCTCTCGGCGTCGGGACGTCCGTCGGACTCTCGGCGTCTGTATTTAGGTAACTTTCAGCTCTACGTCGGGACGTCCGACGGGCCCTCGGCGTCGGGACGTCCGTCGGGCCCTCGGCGTCCGGACGTCCGACGGGCTCTCGGCGTCTGTATTTAGGTAACTTTCAGCTCTATGTCGGGACGTCCGTCGGACTCTCGGCGTCTGTATTTAGGTAACTTTCAGCTCTACGTCGGGACGTCCGTCGGTCACTTGGCGTCGGGATGTCCGTCGGGCTCTCGGCGTCGGGACGTCCGTCGGGCCTTCGGCGTCGGGACGTCCGTCGGGCCCTCGGCGTCGGGACGTCCGTCGGGCCCTCGGCGTCGGGACGTCCGTCGGGCTCTCGGCGTCCGGACGTCCGTCGGGCTCTCGGCGTCCGGACGTCCGTCGGGCCATCGGCGTCGGGACGTCTGTTGGGCTCTCGGCATCTGTATTTAGGTAACTTTCAGCTCTACGTCGGGACGTCCGTCGGGCCATCGGCGTCGGGACGTCCGTCGGGCTCTCGGCGTCGGGACGTCCGTCGGGCCCTCGGCGTAGGGACGTCCGACGGGCTCTCGGCGTCGGGACGTCCGTCGGGCCCTCGGCGTAGGGACGTCCGACGGGCTCTCGGCGTCGGGACGTCCGTCGGGCCCTCGGCGTAGGGACGTCCGACGGGCTCTCGGCGTCGGGACGTCCGTCGGGCCCTCGGCGTCGGGACGTCCGTCGGGCCCTCGGCGTCGGGACGTCCGTCGGGCCATCGGCGTCGGGACGTCCGTCGGGCCCTCGGCGTCGGGACGTCCGTCAGGCTCTCGGCGTCGGGACGTCCGTCGGGCTCTCGGCACCTGTATTTAGGTAACTTTCAGCTCTACGTCGGGACGTCCGTCGGGCTCTCGGCGTCGGGACGTCCGTCGGGCTCTCGGCGTCGGGACGTCCGTCGGGCTCTCGGCGTCGGGACGTCCATCGGGCTCTCGGCGTCTGTATTTAGGTAACTTTCAGCTCTACGTCGGGACGTCCGTCGGGCCGTCGGCGTCGGGACGTCCGTCGGGCCCTCGGCGTCCGGACGTCCGTCGGGCCCTCGGCGTCCGGACGTCCGTTGGGCTCTCGGCGTCGGGACGTCCGTCGGGCCATCGGCGTCGGGACGTCCGTCGGGCCATCGGCGTCCGGACGTCCGTCGGCCTGTCGGCGTCTGTATTTAGGTAACTTTCAGCTCTATGTCGGGACGTCCGTCGGGCTCTCGGCGTCGGGACGTCCGTCAGGCCATCGGCGTCGGGACGTCCGTCGGGATCTCGGCGTCGGGACGTCCGTCGGGCCCTCGGCGTCGGGACGTCCGTCGGGCCATCGGCGTCGGGACGTCCGTCGGGCCCTCGGCGTCGGGACGTCCTTTGGGCTCTCGGCGCCCGGACGTCCGTCGGGCTCTCGGCGTCTGTATTTAGGTAACTTTCAGCTCTAAGTCGGGACGTCCGTCGGGCTCTCGGCGTCTGTATTTAGGTAACTTTCAGCTCTAAGTCGGGACGTCCGTCGGGCTCTCGGCGTCTGTATTTAGGTAACTTTCAGCTCTAAGTCGGGACGTCCGTCGGGCTCTCGGCGTCCGGAAGTCCGTCGGGCTCTCGGCGTCTGTATTTAGGTAACTTTCAGCTCTAAGTCGGGACGTCCGTCGGGCTCTCGGCGTCCGGAAGTCCGTCGGGCTCTCGGCGTCTGTATTTAGGTAACTTTCAGCTCTAAGTCGGGACGTCCGTCGGGCTCTCGGCGTCCGGAAGTCCGTCGGGCTCTCGGCGTCTGTATTTAGGTAACTTTCAGCTCTACGTCGGGACGTCCGTCGGTCACTTGGCGTCGGGATGTCCGTCGGGCTCTCGGCGTCGGGACGTCCGTCGGGCCTTCGGCGTCGGGACATCCGTCGGGCACTCGGCATCGGGACGTCCGTCGTGTCATCGGCGTCGGGACGTCCGTCGGGCCATCGTTGTCGGGACGTCCGTCGGGCTCTCGGCGTCCGGACGTCCGTCGGGCTCTCGGCGTCTGTATTTAGGTAACTTTCAGCTCTACGTCGGGATGTCAGTCGGGCTCTCGGCGTCGGGACGTCCGTCGGACTCTCGGCGTCTGTATTTAGGTAACTTTCAGCTCTACGTCGGGACGTCCGTAGGGCTCTCGGCGTCGGGACGTCCGTCGGGCCCTCGGCGTAGGGACGTCCGTCGGGCCCTCGGCGTCGGGACGTCCGTCGGGCCCTCGGCGTCGGGACGTCCGTCGGGCCCTCGGCGTCGGGACGTCCGTCGGGCCCTCGGCGTCCGGACGTCCGTCGGGCCATCGGCGTCGGGACGTCCGTCGGGCCATCGGCGTCGGGACGTCCGTCGGGCCCTCGGCGTCGGGACGTCCGTCGGGCCCTCGGCGTCCGGACGTCCGTCGAACCCTCGGCGTCGGGACGTCCGTCGGGCCCTCGGCGTCGGGACGTCCGTCGGGCTCTCGGCGTCCGGACGTCCGTCGGGCCATCGGCGTCGGGACGTCCGTCGGGCTCTCGGCGTCGGGACGTCCGTCGGGCTCTCGGCGTCGGGACGTCCGTCGGGCCATCGGCGTCGGGACGTCCGTCGGGCCCTCGACGTCCGGACGTCCGTCGGGCTCTCGGCGTCTGTATTTAGGTAACTTTCAGCTCTATGTCGGGACGTCCGTCGGGCTCTCGGCGTCCGGACGTCCGTCGGGCTCTCGGCGTCTGTATTTAGGTAACTTTCAGCTCTACGTCGGGACGTCCGTAGGGCTCTCGGCGTCGGGACGTCCGTCGGGCCCTCGGCGTCGGGACGTCCGTCGGGCCCTCGGCGTCGGGACGTCCGTCGGGCCCTCGGCGTCGGGACGTCCGTCGGGCCCTCGACGTCCGGACGTCCGTCAGGCCATCGGAGTCGTGACGGCCGTCGGGCTCTAGGTGTCGGGACGTCCGTCGGGCCCTCGGCGTCGAAACGTCCGTCGGGCTCTCGGCGTCCGGACGTCCGTCGGGCTCTCGGCGTCTGTATTTAGGTAACTTTCAGCTCTATGTCGGGACGTCCGTCGGGCTCTCGGCGTCCGGACGTCCGTCGGGCTCTCGGCGTCCGGACGTCCGTCGGGCTCTCGGCGTCTGTATTTAGGTAACTTTCAGCTCTATGTCGGGACGTCCGTCGGGCCATCGGAGTCCGGACGTCCGTCAGGCCCTCGGCTTCGGGACGTCCGTCGGGCCATCGGCGTCGCGACGTCCGTCGGGCCCTCGACGTCCGGACGTCCGTCAGGCCATCGGAGTCGTGACGTCCGTCGGGCTCTAGGTGTCGGGACGTCCGTCGGGCCCTCGGCGTCGGGACGTCCGTCGGGCCCTCGGCGTCGGGACGTCCGTCGGGCCCTCGACGTCCGGACGTCCGTCAGGCCATCGGAGTCGTGACGGCCGTCGGGCTCTAGGTGTCGGGACGTCCGTCGGGCCCTCGGCGTCGAAACGTCCGTCGGGCTCTCGGCGTCCGGACGTCCGTCGGGCTCTCGGCGTCGGGACGTCCGTCGGGACATCGTCGTCGGGACGTCCGTCGGGCCCTCGGCGTTGGGACGTTTGTCGGGCTCTCGGCGTCTGTATTTAGGTAACTTTCAGCTCTACGTCGGGACGTCCGTCGGACCCTCAGCGTCGGGACGTCCGTCGGGTTCTCGGCGTCTGTATTTAGGTAACTTTCAACTCTACGTCGGGACGTCCGTCGGGCTCTCGGCGTCTGTATTTAGGTAACTTTCAGCTCTACGTCGGGACGTCCGTCGGGCTCTCGGCGTCTGTATTTAGGTAACTTTCAGCTCTACGTCGGGACGTCCGTCGGGCTCTCGGCGTCCGGACGTCCGGCGGGCCATCGGCGTCGGGACGTCCGTCGGGCCATCGGCGTCGGGACGTCCGTCGGGCCATCGGCGTCGGGACGTCCGTCGGGCCATCGGCGTCCGGACGTCCGGCGGGCCATCGGCGTCGGGACGTCCGTCGGGCCATCGGCGTCGGGACGTCCGTCGGGCCATCGGCGTCGGGACGTCCGTCGGGCTCTCGGCGTCGGGACGTCCGTCGGGCTCTCGGCGTCTGTATTTAGGTAACTTTCAGCTCTATGTCGGGACGTCCGTCGGGCTCTCGGCGTCGGGACGTCCGTCGGGCCGTCGGCGTCGGGACGTCCGTCGGGCCCTCGGCGTCGGGACGTCCGTCGGGCCCTCGGCGTCGGGACGACCGTCGGGCCCTCGGCGTCCGGACGTCCGTCGGGCCCTCGGCGTCCGGACGTCCGTCGGGCTCTCGGCGTCGGGACGTCCGTCGGGCCATCGGCGTCGGGACGTCCGTCGGGATCTCGGCGTCGGGACGTCCGTCGGGCCCTCGGCGTCGGGACGTCCGTCGGGCCCTCGGCGTCGGGACGTCCTTTGGGCTCTCGGCGCCCGGACGTCCGTCGGGCTCTCGGCGTCTGTATTTAGGTAACTTTCAGCTCTAAGTCGGGACGTCCGTCGGGCTCTCGGCGTCCGGAAGTCCGTCGGGCTCTCGGCGTCTGTATTTAGGTAACTTTCAGCTCTACGTCGGGACGTCCGTCGGTCACTTGGCGTCGGGATGTCCGTTGGGCTCTCGGCGTCGGGACTTCCGTCGGGCCATCGGCGTCGGGACATCCGTCGGGCACTCGGCATCGGGACGTCCGTCGGGTCATCGGCGTCAGGACGTCCGTCGGGCCATCGTTGTCGGGACGTCCGTCGGGCTCTCGGCGTCCGGACGTCCGTCGGGCTCTCGGCGTCTGTATTTAGGTAACTTTCAGCTCTACGTCGGGATGTCAGTCGGGCTCTCGGCGTCTGTATTTAGGTAACTTTCAGCTCTACGTCGGGATGTCAGTCGGGCTCTCGGCGTCGGGACGTCCGTCGGGCTCTCGGCGTCTGTATTTAGGTAACTTTCAGCTCTACGTCGGGACGTCCGACGGGCTCTCGGCGTCGGGACGTCCGTCGGGCCCTCGGCGTAGGGACGTCCGACGGGCTCTCGGCGTCGGGACGTCCGTCGGGCCCTCGGCGTCGGGACGTCCGTCGGGCTCTCGGCGTCCGGACGTCCGACGGGCTCTCGGCGTCGGGACGTCCGTCGGGCCCTCGGCGTCGGGACGTCCGTCGGGCCCTCGGCGTCGGGACGTCCGTCGGGCTCTCGGCGTCCGGACGTCCGTCGGGCCATCGGCGTCGGGACGTCCGTCGGGCCCTCGGCGTCGGGACGTCCGTCGGGCCCTCGGCGTCGGGACGTCCGTCGGGCTCTCGGCGTCCGGACGTCCGTCGGGCCATCGGCGTCGGGACGTCTGTCGGGCTCTCGGCGTCGGGACGTCCGTCGGGCTCTCGGCGTCGGGACGTCTGTTGGGCTCTCGGCATCTGTATTTAGGTAACTTTCAGCTCTACGTCGGGACGTCTGTCGGGCCATCGGCGTCGGGACGTCCGTCGGGCTCTCGGCGTCGGGACGTCCGTCGGGCTCTCGGCGTCTGTATTTAGGTAACTTTCAGCTCTACGTCGGGACGTCCGTCGGGCCGTCGGCGTCGGGACGTCCGTCGGGCCCTCGGCGTCGGGACGTCCGTCGGGCCCTCGGCGTCGGGACGTCCGTCGGGCCCTCGGCGTCGGGACGTCCGTCGGGCCCTCGGCGTCCGGACGTCCGTCGGGCCCTCGGCGTCCGGACGTCCGTCGGGCTCTCGGCATCGGGACGTCCGTCGGGCCATCCGCGTCGGGACGTCCGTCGGGCCATCGGCGTCCGGACGTCCGTCGGGCCATCGGCGTCCGGACGTCCGTCGGGCCATCGGCGTCCGGACGTCCGTCGGCCTGTCGGCGTCTGTATTTAGGTAACTTTCAGCTCTATGTCGGGACGTCCGTCGGGCTCTCGGCGTCGGGACGTCCGTCAGGCCATCGGCGTCGGGACGTCCGTCGGGATCTCGGCGTCGGGACGTCCGTCGGGATCTCGGCGTCGGGACGTCCGTCGGGCCCTCGGCGTCGGGACGTCCGTCGGGCCCTCGGCGTCGGGACGTCCTTTGGGCTCTCGGCGCCCGGACGTCCGTCGGGCTCTCGGCGTCTGTATTTAGGTAACTTTCAGCTCTAAGTCGGGACGTCCGTCGGGCTCTCGGCGTCCGGAAGTCCGTCGGGCTCTCGGCGTCTGTATTTAGGTAACTTTCAGCTCTACGTCGGGACGTCCGTCGGTCACTTGGCGTCGGGATGTCCGTCGGGCTCTCGGCGTCGGGACGTCCGTCGGGCCATCGGCGTCGGGACATCCGTCGGGCACTCGGCATCGGGACGTCCGTCGGGTCATCGGCGTCGGGACGTCCGTCGGGCCATCGTTGTCGGGACGTCCGTCGGGCTCTCGGCGTCCGGACGTCCGTCGGGCTCTCGGCGTCTGTATTTAGGTAACTTTCAGCTCTACGTCGGGATGTCAGTCGGGCCATCGGCGTCGGGACGTCCGTCGGACTCTCGGCGTCTGTATTTAGGTAACTTTCAGCTCTACGTCGGGACGTCCGACGGGCCCTCGGCGTCGGGACGTCCGTCGGGCCCTCGGCGTCGGGACGTCCGTCGGGCCCTCGGCGTCGGGACGTCCGTCGGGCCCTCGGCGTCGGGACGTCCGTCGGGCCCTCGGCGTCTGTATTTAGGTAACTTTAAGCTCTACGTCGGGACGTCCGTCGGGCTCTCGGCGTCGGGACGTCTGTTGGGCTCTCGGCGTCTGTATTTAAGTAACTTTCAGATCTACGTCGGGACGTCCGTCGGGCCCTCGGCGTCGGGACGTCCGTCGGGCCCTCGGCGTAAGGACGTCCGTCGGGCCCTCGGCGTAAGGACGTCCGTCGGGCCCTCGGCGTCGGGACATCCGTCGGGCTCTCGTCGTGGGACGTCCGTTGGGCCATCGTCGTCGGGACGTCCGTCGGGCTCTCGGCGTCGGGACGTCCGTCGTGCTCTCGGCGTCTGTATTTAGGTAACTTTTAGCTCTACGTCGGGACGTCCGTCCGGCTCTCGGCGTCGGGACGTCCGTCGGGCCCTCGGCGTCGGGACGTCCATCGGGCCATCGGCGTCGGGAAGTCCGTCGGGCCCTCGGCGTCGGGACGTCCGTCGGGCTCTCGGTGTCCGGACGTCCGTCGGGCTCTCGGTGTCCGGACGTCCGTCGGGCTCTCGGTGTCCGGACGTCCGTCGGGCCATCGGCGTCGGGACGTCCGTCGGGCCCTCGGCGTCGGGACGTCCGTCGGGCCCTCGGCGTCGGGACGTCCGTCGGGCCCTCGGCGTCGGGACGTCCGTCGGGCCCTCGGCGTCGGGACGTCCGTCGGGCCCTCGGTGTCGGGACGTCCGTCGGGCCCTCGGCGTCGGGACGTCCGTCGGGCTCTCGGCGTCGGGACGTCCGTCGGGCTCTCGGCGTCCGGACATCCGTCGGGCCATCGGCGTCGGGACGTCTGTCGGGCTCTCGGCGTCGGGACGTCCGTCGGGCTCTCGGCGTCGGGACGTCTGTTGGGCACTCGGCATCTGTATTTAGGTAACTTTCAGCGCTATGTCGGGACGTCCGTCGGGCTCTCGGCGTCCTAACGTCCGTCGGGCCATCGGCGTCGGGAAGTCCGTCGGGCCCTCGGCGTCGGGACGTCCGTCGGGCCCTCGGCGTCGGGACGTCCGTCGGGCCCTCGGCGTCGGGACGTCCGTCGGGCTATCGGCGTTGGGACGTCCGTCGGGCCATTGGCGACGGGACGTCCGTCGGGCTCTCGGCGTCGGGACGTCTGTTGGGCTCTCGGCGTCTGTATTTAGGTAACTTTCAGCTCTACGTCGGGCCGTCCGTCGGGCCATCGGCGTCGGGACGTCCGTCGGGCCCTCGGCGTCCGGACGTCCGTCGGGCCATCGTCGTCGGGACGTCCGTCGGGCTCTCGGCGTTGGGACGTCCGTCGGGCTCTCGGCGTCTGTATTTAGGTAACTTTCAGCTCTACGTCGGGCCGTCCGTCGGGCCCTCGGCGTCGGGACGTCCGTCGGGCCCTCGGCGTCCGGACGTCCGTCGGGCTCTCGGCGTCCGGACGTCCGTCGGGCTCTCGGCGTCCGGACGTCCGTCGGGCCCTCGGCGTCGGGACGTCCGTCGGGCTCTCGGCGTCTGTATTTAGGTAACTTTCAGCTCTACGTCGGGACATCCGTCGGGCCCTCGGCGTCGGGACGTCCGTCGAGCCCTCGGCGTCGGGACGTCCGTCGGGCCCTCGGCGTCGGGACGTCCGTCGGGCCCTCGGCGTCGGGACGTCCGTCGGGCTCTCGGCGTCGGGACGTCCGTCGGGCTCTCAGCGTCTGTATTTGGGTAACTTTCAGCTCTACGTCGGGACGTCCGTCGGGCTGTCGGCGTCGGGACGTCCGTCGGGCTGTCGGCGTCGGGACGTCCGTCGGGCTCTCGGCGTCCGTATTTAGGTAACTTTCAGCTCTACGTTGGGATGTCCGTCGGGCTCTCGGCGTACGGACGTCGGTCGGGCTCTCGGCGTCCGGACGTCCGTCGGGCCATCGTCATCGGGACGTCCGTCGGGCCCTCGGCGTCGGCACGTCCGTCAGGCTCTCGGCGTCCGGACGTCCGTCGGGCCATCGTCGTCGGGACGTCCGTCGGGCCCTCGGCGTCGGGACGTCCGTCGGGCCCTCGGCGTCCGGACGTCCGTCAGGCTCTCGGCGTCCGGACGTCCGTCGGGCCATCGGCGTCGGGACGTCTGTGGGGCTCTCGGCGTCGGGACGTCCGTCGGGCTCTCGGCGTCGGGACGTCTGTTGGGCTCTCGGCATCGGGACGTCTGTTGGGCTCTCGGCATCTGTATTTAGGTAACTTTCAGATCTATGTTGGGACGTCCGTCGGGCTCTCGGCGTCCGGACGTCTGTCGGGCCATCGGCGTCGGGAAGTCCGTCGGGCCCTCGGCGTCGGGACGTCCGTCGGGCTCTAGGCGTCCGGACGTCCGTCGGGCTCTCGGCGTCGGGACGTCCGTCGGGCTCTCGGCGTCGGGACGTCCGTCGGGCTCTCGGCATCTGTATTTAGGTAACTTTCAGCTCTATGTCGGGACGTCCGTCGGGCTCTCAGCGTCCGGACGTCTGTCGGGCCATCGGCGTCGGGAAGTCCGTCGGGCCCTCGGCGTCGGGACGTCCGTCGGGCTCTCGGTGTCCGGACGTCCGTCGGGCTCTCGGTGTCCGGACGTCCGTCGGGCTCTCGGCGTCTGTATTTAGGTAACTTTCAGCTCTACGTTGGTATGTCCGTCGGGCTCTCGGCGTCCGGACGTCGGTCGGGCTCTCGGCGTCCGGACGTCCGTCGGGCTCTCGGCATCGGGACGTCCGTCGGGCCCTCGGCGTCGGGACGTCCGTCGGGCTCTCGGCGTCCGGACATCCGTCGGGCCATCGGCGTCGGGACGTCCGTCGGGCCCTCGGCGTCGGGACGTCCGTCGGGCTCTCGGCGTCCGGACATCCGTCGGGCCATCGGCGTCGGGACGTCCGTCGGGCTCTCGGCGTCGGGACGTCTGTCGGGCACTCGGCGTCCTAACGTCCGTCGGGCCATCGGCGTCGGGAAGTCCGTCGGGCCCTCGGCGTCGGGACGTCCGTCGGGCTCTCGGCGTCGGGACGTCTGTTGGGCTCTCGGCGTCTGTATTTAGGTAACTTTCAGCTCTACGTCGGGCTGTCCGTCGGGCCCTCGGCGTCCGGACGTCCGTCGGGCCCTCGGCGTCCGGACGTCCGTCGGGCTCTCGGCGTCCGGACGTCCGTCGGGCTCTCGGCGTCTGTATTTAGGTAACTTTCAGCTCTACGTCGGGACGTCCGTCGGGCTCTCGGCGTCGGGACGTCCGTCGTGCTCTCGGCGTCCTAACGTCCGTCGGGCCATCGGCGTCGGGAAGTCCGTCGGGCCCTCGGCGTCGGGACGTCCGTCGGGCTCTCGGCGTCGGGACGTCCGTCGGGCTCTCGGCGTCGGGACGTCCGTCGGGCCATCGGCGTCGGGAAGTCCGTCGGGCCCTCGGCGTCGGGACGTCCGTCGGGCTCTCGGCGTCGGGACGTCCGTCTGGCGATCGGCGTCGGGAAGTCCGTCGGGCCCTCGGCGTCGGGACGTCCGTCGGGCTATCGGCGTCGGGACGTCCGTCGGGCCATCGGCGACGGGACGTCTGTTGGGCTCTCGGCGTCTGTATTTAGGTAACTTTCAGCTCTACGTCGGGCCATCCGTCGGGCCCTCGGCGTCGGGCCGTCCGTCGGGCCCTCGGCGTCGGGACGTCCGTCGGGCCCTCGGCGTCCGGACGTCCGTCGGGCCCTCGGCGTCCGGACGTCCGTCGGGCCCTCGGCGTCCGGACGTCCGTCGGGCCCTCGGCGTCCGGACGTCCGTCGGGCTCTCGGCGTCCGGACGTCCGTCGGGCTCTCGGCGTCCGGACGTCCGTCGGGCTCTCGGCGTCTGTATTTAGGTAACTTTCAGCTCTACGTCGGGACGTCCGTCGGGCCGTCGGCGTCGGGACGTCCGTCGTGCTCTCGGCGTCGGGACGTCCGTCGTGCTCTCGGCGTCGGGACGTCCGTCGGGCCGTCCGTCGTGCTCTCGGCGTCGGGACGTCCGTCGGGCCGTCGGCGTCGGGACGTCCGTCGGGCCATTGGCGTCCGGACGTTTGTCGGGCCCTCGGCGTCGGGACGTCCGTCGGGCCATCGGAGTCCGGACGTCCGTCGGGCCCTCGGCGTCGGGACGTCCGTCGGGCCCTCGGCGTCGGGACGTCCGTCGGGCCCTCGGCGTCGGGACGTCCGTCGGGCCCTCGGCGTCGGGACGTCCGTCGGGTTCTCGGCGTTGGGACATCGGTCGGGACATCCGCGTCCGGACGTCCGTCGGGCCGTCGGCGTCGGGACGTCCGTCGGGCTCTCGGCGTCTGTATTTAGGTAACTTTCAGCTCTACGTCGGGACGTCCGTCGGGCTCTCGGCGTCGGGACGTCCGTCGGGCTCTCGGCGTTGGGACGTCCGTCAGGCTCTCGGCGTCTGTATTTAGGTAACTTTCAACTCTACGTCGGGACGTCCGTCGGGCCCTCGGCGTCGGGACGTCCGTCGGGCCCTCGGCGTCGGGATGTCCGTCGGGCCCTCGGCGTCGGAACTTCCGTCGGGCTCTCGGCGTCTGTATTTAGGTAACTTTCAGCTCGGCGTCCGGACGTCCGTCGGGCCATCGGCGTCGGGACGTCTGTCGGGCTCTCGGCGTCGGGACGTCCGTCGGGCTCTCGGTGTCTGTATTTAGGTAACTTTCAGCTCTACGTCGGGAGGTCCGTCGGGCTCTCGGCGTCGAGACGTCCGTCGGGCTCTCGGCGTCCGGACGTCCGTCGGGCTCTCGGCGTCTGTATTTAGGTAACTTTCAGCTCTATGTCGGGACGTCCGTCGGGCTCTCGGCGTCCGGACGTCCGTCGGGCTCTCGGCGTCTGTATTTAGGTAACTTTCAGCTCTATGTCGGGACGTCCGTCGGGCCCTCGGCGTCGGGACGTCCGTCGGGCTCTCGGCGTCGGGACGTCCGTCGGGCTCTCGGCGTCCGGACATCCGTCGGGCCATCGGCGTCGGGACGTCTGTCGGGCTCTCGGCGTCGGGACGTCCGTCGGGCTCTCGGCGTCGGGACGTCTGTTGGGCACTCGGCATCTGTATTTAGGTAACTTTCAGCGCTATGTCGGGACGTCCGTCGGGCTCTCGGCGTCCTAACGTCCGTCGGGCCATCGGCGTCGGGAAGTCCGTCGGGCCCTCGGCGTCGGGACGTCCGTCGGGCCCTCGGCGTCGGGACGTCCGTCGGGCCCTCGGCGTCGGGACGTCCGTCGGGCTATCGGCGTTGGGACGTCCGTCGGGCCATTGGCGACGGGACGTCCGTCGGGCTCTCGGCGTCGGGACGTCTGTTGGGCTCTCGGCGTCTGTATTTAGGTAACTTTCAGCTCTACGTCGGGCCGTCCGTCGGGCCATCGGCGTCGGGACGTCCGTCGGGCCCTCGGCGTCCGGACGTCCGTCGGGCCATCGTCGTCGGGACGTCCGTCGGGCTCTCGGCGTTGGGACGTCCGTCGGGCTCTCGGCGTCTGTATTTAGGTAACTTTCAGCTCTACGTCGGGCCGTCCGTCGGGCCCTCGGCGTCGGGACGTCCGTCGGGCCCTCGGCGTCCGGACGTCCGTCGGGCTCTCGGCGTCCGGACGTCCGTCGGGCTCTCGGCGTCCGGACGTCCGTCGGGCCCTCGGCGTCGGGACGTCCGTCGGGCTCTCGGCGTCTGTATTTAGGTAACTTTCAGCTCTACGTCGGGACATCCGTCGGGCCCTCGGCGTCGGGACGTCCGTCGAGCCCTCGGCGTCGGGACGTCCGTCGGGCCCTCGGCGTCGGGACGTCCGTCGGGCCCTCGGCGTCGGGACGTCCGTCGGGCTCTCGGCGTCGGGACGTCCGTCGGGCTCTCAGCGTCTGTATTTGGGTAACTTTCAGCTCTACGTCGGGACGTCCGTCGGGCTGTCGGCGTCGGGACGTCCGTCGGGCTGTCGGCGTCGGGACGTCCGTCGGGCTCTCGGCGTCCGTATTTAGGTAACTTTCAGCTCTACGTTGGGATGTCCGTCGGGCTCTCGGCGTACGGACGTCGGTCGGGCTCTCGGCGTCCGGACGTCCGTCGGGCCATCGTCATCGGGACGTCCGTCGGGCCCTCGGCGTCGGCACGTCCGTCAGGCTCTCGGCGTCCGGACGTCCGTCGGGCCATCGTCGTCGGGACGTCCGTCGGGCCCTCGGCGTCGGGACGTCCGTCGGGCCCTCGGCGTCCGGACGTCCGTCAGGCTCTCGGCGTCCGGACGTCCGTCGGGCCATCGGCGTCGGGACGTCTGTGGGGCTCTCGGCGTCGGGACGTCCGTCGGGCTCTCGGCGTCGGGACGTCTGTTGGGCTCTCGGCATCGGGACGTCTGTTGGGCTCTCGGCATCTGTATTTAGGTAACTTTCAGATCTATGTTGGGACGTCCGTCGGGCTCTCGGCGTCCGGACGTCTGTCGGGCCATCGGCGTCGGGAAGTCCGTCGGGCCCTCGGCGTCGGGACGTCCGTCGGGCTCTAGGCGTCCGGACGTCCGTCGGGCTCTCGGCGTCGGGACGTCCGTCGGGCTCTCGGCGTCGGGACGTCCGTCGGGCTCTCGGCATCTGTATTTAGGTAACTTTCAGCTCTATGTCGGGACGTCCGTCGGGCTCTCAGCGTCCGGACGTCTGTCGGGCCATCGGCGTCGGGAAGTCCGTCGGGCCCTCGGCGTCGGGACGTCCGTCGGGCTCTCGGTGTCCGGACGTCCGTCGGGCTCTCGGTGTCCGGACGTCCGTCGGGCTCTCGGTGTCCGGACGTCCGTCGGGCTCTCGGCGTCTGTATTTAGGTAACTTTCAGCTCTACGTTGGTATGTCCGTCGGGCTCTCGGCGTCCGGACGTCGGTCGGGCTCTCGGCGTCCGGACGTCCGTCGGGCTCTCGGCATCGGGACGTCCGTCGGGCCCTCGGCGTCGGGACGTCCGTCGGGCTCTCGGCGTCCGGACATCCGTCGGGCCATCGGCGTCGGGACGTCCGTCGGGCCCTCGGCGTCGGGACGTCCGTCGGGCTCTCGGCGTCCGGACATCCGTCGGGCCATCGGCGTCGGGACGTCCGTCGGGCTCTCGGCGTCGGGACGTCTGTCGGGCACTCGGCGTCCTAACGTCCGTCGGGCCATCGGCGTCGGGAAGTCCGTCGGGCCCTCGGCGTCGGGACGTCCGTCGGGCTCTCGGCGTCGGGACGTCTGTTGGGCTCTCGGCGTCTGTATTTAGGTAACTTTCAGCTCTACGTCGGGCTGTCCGTCGGGCCCTCGGCGTCCGGACGTCCGTCGGGCCCTCGGCGTCCGGACGTCCGTCGGGCTCTCGGCGTCCGGACGTCCGTCGGGCTCTCGGCGTCTGTATTTAGGTAACTTTCAGCTCTACGTCGGGACGTCCGTCGGGCTCTCGGCGTCGGGACGTCCGTCGTGCTCTCGGCGTCCTAACGTCCGTCGGGCCATCGGCGTCGGGAAGTCCGTCGGGCCCTCGGCGTCGGGACGTCCGTCGGGCTCTCGGCGTCGGGACGTCCGTCGGGCTCTCGGCGTCGGGACGTCCGTCGGGCCATCGGCGTCGGGAAGTCCGTCGGGCCCTCGGCGTCGGGACGTCCGTCGGGCTCTCGGCGTCGGGACGTCCGTCTGGCGATCGGCGTCGGGAAGTCCGTCGGGCCCTCGGCGTCGGGACGTCCGTCGGGCTATCGGCGTCGGGACGTCCGTCGGGCCATCGGCGACGGGACGTCTGTTGGGCTCTCGGCGTCTGTATTTAGGTAACTTTCAGCTCTACGTCGGGCCGTCCGTCGGGCCCTCGGCGTCGGGCCGTCCGTCGGGCCCTCGGCGTCGGGACGTCCGTCGGGCCCTCGGCGTCCGGACGTCCGTCGGGCCCTCGGCGTCCGGACGTCCGTCGGGCCCTCGGCGTCCGGACGTCCGTCGGGCTCTCGGCGTCCGGACGTCCGTCGGGCTCTCGGCGTCCGGACGTCCGTCGGGCTCTCGGCGTCTGTATTTAGGTAACTTTCAGCTCTACGTCGGGACGTCCGTCGGGCCGTCGGCGTCGGGACGTCCGTCGTGCTCTCGGCGTCGGGACGTCCGTCGTGCTCTCGGCGTCGGGACGTCCGTCGGGCCGTCCGTCGTGCTCTCGGCGTCGGGACGTCCGTCGGGCCGTCGGCGTCGGGACGTCCGTCGGGCCATTGGCGTCCGGACGTTTGTCGGGCCCTCGGCGTCGGGACGTCCGTCGGGCCATCGGAGTCCGGACGTCCGTCGGGCCCTCGGCGTCGGGACGTCCGTCGGGCCCTCGGCGTCGGGACGTCCGTCGGGCCCTCGGCGTCGGGACGTCCGTCGGGTTCTCGGCGTTGGGACATCGGTCGGGACATCCGCGTCCGGACGTCCGTCGGGCCGTCGGCGTCGGGACGTCCGTCGGGCTCTCGGCGTCTGTATTTAGGTAACTTTCAGCTCTACGTCGGGACGTCCGTCGGGCTCTCGGCGTCGGGACGTCCGTCGGGCTCTCGGCGTTGGGACGTCCGTCAGGCTCTCGGCGTCTGTATTTAGGTAACTTTCAACTCTACGTCGGGACGTCCGTCGGGCCCTCGGCGTTGGGACGTCCGTCGGGCCCTCGGCGTCGGGATGTCCGTCGGGCCCTCGGCGTCGGAACTTCCGTCGGGCTCTCGGCGTCTGTATTTAGGTAACTTTCAGCTCGGCGTCCGGACGTCCGTCGGGCCATCGGCGTCGGGACGTCTGTCGGGCTCTCGGCGTCGGGACGTCCGTCGGGCTCTCGGTGTCTGTATTTAGGTAACTTTCAGCTCTACGTCGGGAGGTCCGTCGGGCTCTCGGCGTCGAGACGTCCGTCGGGCTCTCGGCGTCCGGACGTCCGTCGGGCTCTCGGCGTCTGTATTTAGGTAACTTTCAGCTCTATGTCGGGACGTCCGTCGGGCTCTCGGCGTCCGGACGTCCGTCGGGCTCTCGGCGTCTGTATTTAGGTAACTTTCAGCTCTATGTCGGGACGTCCGTCGGGCCATCGGAGTCCGGACGTCCGTCAGGCCCTCGGCTTCGGGACGTCCGTCGGGCCATCGGCGTCGGGACGTCCGTCGGGCCCTCGACGTCCGGACGTCCGTCAGGCCATCGGAGTCGTGACGTCCGTCGGGCTCTAGGTGTCGGGACGTCCGTCGGGCCCTCGGCGTCGAGACGTCCGTCGGGCTCTCGGCGTCCGGACGTCCGTCGGGCTCTCGGCGTCTGTATTTAGGTAACTTTCAGCTCTATGTCGGGACGTCCGTCGTGCCATCGGAGTCCGGACGTCCGTCGGGCTCTCGGCGTCTGTATTTAGGTAACTTTCAGCTCTACGTCGGGAGGTCCGTCGGGCTCTCGGCGTCGAGACGTCCGTCGGGCTCTCGGCGTCCGTACGTCCGTCGGGCTCTCGGCGTCTGTATTTAGGTAACTTTCAGCTCTATGTCGGGACGTCCGTCGGGCTCTCGGCGTCCGGACGTCCGTCGGGCTCTCGGCGTCTGTATTTAGGTAACTTTCAGCTCTATGTCGGGACGTCCGTCGGGCCATCGGAGTCCGGACGTCCGTCAGGCCCTCGGCTTCGGGACGTCCGTCGGGCCATCGGCGTCGGGACGTCCGTCGGGCCCTCGACGTCCGGACGTCCGTCAGGCCATCGGAGTCGTGACGTCCGTCGGGCTCTAGGTGTCGGGACGTCCGTCGGGCCCTCGGCGTCGAGACGTCCGTCGGGCTCTCGGCGTCCGGACGTCCGTCGGGCTCTCGGCGTCTGTATTTAGGTAACTTTCAGCTCTATGTCGGGACGTCCGTCGTGCCATCGGAGTCCGGACGTCCGTCGGGCTCTCGGCGTCTGTATTTAGGTAACTTTCAGCTCTATGTCGGGACGTCCGTCGTGCCATCGGAGTCCGGACGTCCGTCGGGCTCTCGGCGTCTGTATTTAGGTAACTTTCAGCTCTATGTCGGGACGTCCGTCGTGCCATCGGAGTCCGGACGTCCGTCGGGCTCTCGGCGTCTGTATTTAGGTAACTTTCAGCTCTATGTCGGGACGTCCGTCGGGCCATCGGAGTCCGGACGTCCGTCAGGCCCTCGGCTTCGGGACGTCCGTCGGGCCATCGGCGTCGGGACGTCCGTCGGGCCCTCGACGTCCGGACGTCCGTCAGGCCATCGGAGTCGTGACGTCCGTCGGGCTCTAGGTGTCGGAACGTCCGTCGGGCCCTCGGCGTCGGGACGTCCGTCGGATCATCGGCGTCGGGACGTCCGTCGGGCCCTCGGCGTCGGGACGTCCGTCGGATCATCGGCGTCGGGACGTCCGTCGGGCCCTCGGCGTCGGGACGTCCGTCGGGCCCTCGGCGTCGGGACGTCCGTCGGATCATCGGCGTCGGGACGTCCGTCAGGCCCTCGGCGTCGGGACGTCCGTCGGGACATCGTCGTCGGGACGTCCGTCGGGCACTCGGCGTCGGGACGTCCGTCGGGCTTTCGGCGTCGGGACGTTTGTCGGGCTCTCGGCGTCTGTATTTAGGTAACTTTCAGCTCTACGTCGGGACGTCCGTCGGGTTCTCGGCGTCTGTATTTAGGTAACTTTCAGCTCTACGTCGGGACGTCCGTCGGGCTCTCGGCGTCCGGACGTCCGGCGGGCCATCGGCGTCGGGACGTCCGTCGGGCTCTCGGCGTCGGGACGTCCGTCGGGCTCTCGGCGTCTGTATTTAGGTAACTTTCAGCTCTACGTCGGGACGTCCGTCGGGCCGTCGGCGTCGGGACGTCCGTCGGGCCGTCGGCGTCGGGACGTCCGTCGGGCCCTCGGCGTCCGGACGTCCGTCGGGCCCTCGGCGTCCGGACGTCCGTCGGGCTCTCGGCGTCCGGACGTCCGTCGGGCTCTCGGCGTCGGGACGTCCGTCGGGCCATCCGCGTCGGGACGTCCGTCGGGCCATCGGCGTCCGGACGTCCGTCGGGCCATCGGCGTCCGGACGTCCGTCGGCCTGTCGGCGTCTGTATTTAGGTAACTTTCAGCTCTATGTCGGGACGTCCGTCGGGCTCTCGGCGTCGGGACGTCCGTCAGGCCGTCGGCGTCGGGACGTCCGTCGGGATCTCGGCGTCGGGACGTCCGTCGGGCCCTCGGCGTCGGGACGTCCGTCGGGCCCTCGGCGTCGGGACGTCCGTCGGGCCCTCGGCGTCGGGACGTCCGTCGGGCCCTCGGCGTCGGGACGTCCGTCGGGCCCTCGGCGTCGGGACGTCCGTCGGGCCCTCGGCGTCGGGACGTCCTTTGGGCTCTCGGCGCCCGGACGTCCGTCGGGCTCTCGGCGTCTGTATTTAGGTAACTTTCAGCTCTAAGTCGGGACGTCCGTCGGGCTCTCGGCGTCCGGAAGTCCGTCGGGCTCTCGGCGTCTGTATTTAGGTAACTTTCAGCTCTAAGTCGGGACGTCCGTCGGGCTCTCGGCGTCCGGAATTCCGTCGGGCTCTCGGCGTCTGTATTTAGGTAACTTTCAGCTCTATGTCGGGACGTCCGTCGTGCCATCGGAGTCCGGACGTCCGTCGGGCTCTCGGCGTCTGTATTTAGGTAACTTTCAGCTCTATGTCGGGACGTCCGTCGTGCCATCGGAGTCCGGACGTCCGTCGGGCTCTCGGCGTCTGTATTTAGGTAACTTTCAGCTCTATGTCGGGACGTCCGTCATGCCATCCGCGTCGGGACGTCCGTCGTGCTCTCGGCGTCGGGACGTCCGTCGGGCCGTCGGCGTCGGGACGTCCGTCGGGCCGTCGGCGTCGGGACGTCCGTCGGGCCATTGGTGTCGGGACGTCCGTCGGGCCATTGGCGTCCGGACGTCCGTCGGGCCCTCGGCGTCGGGACGTCCGTCGGGCCATCGGAGTCCGGACGTCCGTCGGGCCCTCGGCGTCTGTATTTAGGTAACTTTCAGCTCTACGTCGAGACGTCCGTCGGGCCCTCGGCGTCGGGACGTCCGTCGGGCCCTCGGCGTCGGGACGTCCGTCGGGCCATCGTCGTCGGGACGTCCGTCGGGTTCTCGGCGTTGGGACATCGGTCGGGACATCCGCGTCCGGACGTCCGTCGGGCCGTCGGCGTCGGGACGTCCGTCGGGCTCTCGGCGTCTGTATTTAGGTAACTTTCAGCTCTACGTCGGGACGTCCGTCGGGCTCTCGGCGTCGGGACGTCCGTCAGGCTCTCGGCGTCTGTATTTAGGTAACTTTCAACTCTACGTCGGGACGTCCGTCGGGCCCTCGGCGTCGGGACGTCCGTCGGGCCCTCGGCGTCGGGACGTCCGTCGGGCCCTCGGCGTCGGAACTTCCGTCGGGCTCTCGGCGTCTGTATTTAGGTAACTTTCAGCTCGGCGTCCGGACGTCCGTCGGGCCATCGGCGTCGGGACGTCTGTCGGGCTCTCGGCGTCGGGACGTCCGTCGGGCTCTCGGTGTCTGTATTTAGGTAACTTTCAGCTCTACGTCGGGAGGTCCGTCGGGCTCTCGGCGTCGAGACGTCCGTCGGGCTCTCGGCGTCCGGACGTCCGTCGGGCTCTCGGCGTCCGGACGTCCGTCGGGCTCTCGGCGTCTGTATTTAGGTAACTTTCAGCTCTATGTCGGGACGTCCGTCGGGCTCTCGGCGTCCGGACGTCCGTCGGGCTCTCGGCGTCTGTATTTAGGTAACTTTCAGCTCTATGTCGGGACGTCCGTCGGGCCATCGGAGTCCGGACGTCCGTCAGGCCCTCGGCTTCGGGACGTCCGTCGGGCCATCGGCGTCGGGACGTCCGTCGGGCCCTCGACGTCCGGACGTCCGTCAGGCCATCGGAGTCGTGACGTCCGTCGGGCTCTAGGTGTCGGGACGTCCGTCGGGCCCTCGGCGTCGAGACGTCCGTCGGGCTCTCGGCGTCCGGACGTCCGTCGGGCTCTCGGCGTCTGTATTTAGGTAACTTTCAGCTCTATGTCGGGACGTCCGTCGTGCCATCGGAGTCCGGACGTCCGTCGGGCTCTCGGCGTCTGTATTTAGGTAACTTTCAGCTCTACGTCGGGAGGTCCGTCGGGCTCTCGGCGTCGAGACGTCCGTCGGGCTCTCGGCGTCCGGACGTCCGTCGGGCTCTCGGCGTCTGTATTTAGGTAACTTTCAGCTCTATGTCGGGACGTCCGTCGGGCTCTCGGCATCCGGACGTCCGTCGGGCTCTCGGCGTCTGTATTTAGGTAACTTTCAGCTCTATGTCGGGACGTCCGTCGGGCCATCGGAGTCCGGACGTCCGTCAGGCCCTCGGCTTCGGGACGTCCGTCGGGCCATCGGCGTCGGGACGTCCGTCGGGCCCTCGACGTCCGGACGTCCGTCAGGCCATCGGAGTCGTGACGTCCGTCGGGCTCTAGGTGTCGGGACGTCCGTCGGGCCCTCGGCGTCGAGACGTCCGTCGGGCTCTCGGCGTCCGGACGTCCGTCGGGCTCTCGGCGTCTGTATTTAGGTAACTTTCAGCTCTATGTCGGGACGTCCGTCGTGCCATCGGAGTCCGGACGTCCGTCGGGCTCTCGGCGTCTGTATTTAGGTAACTTTCAGCTCTATGTCGGGACGTCCGTCGTGCCATCGGAGTCCGGACGTCCGTCGGGCTCTCGGCGTCTGTATTTAGGTAACTTTCAGCTCTATGTCGGGACGTCCGTCGTGCCATCGGAGTCCGGACGTCCGTCGGGCTCTCGGCGTCTGTATTTAGGTAACTTTCAGCTCTATGTCGGGACGTCCGTCGTGCCATCGGAGTCCGGACGTCCGTCGGGCTCTCGGCGTCTGTATTTAGGTAACTTTCAGCTCTATGTCGGGACGTCCGTCGGGCCATCGGCGTCGGGACGTCCGTCGGGCCATCGGCGTCGGGACGTCCGTCGGGCCCTCGACGTCCGGACGTCCGTCAGGCCATCGGAGTCGTGACGTCCGTCGGGCCATCGGCGTCGGGACGTCCGTCGGGCCCTCGACGTCCGGACGTCCGTCGGGCCCTCGACGTCCGGACGTCCGTCAGGCCATCGGAGTCGTGACGTCCGTCGGGCTCTAGGTGTCGGGACGTCCGTCGGGCCCTCGGCGTCGGGACGTCCGTCGTGCCATCGGAGTCCGGACGTCCGTCGGGCTCTCGGCGTCTGTATTTAGGTAACTTTCAGCTCTATGTCGGGACGTCCGTCGTGCCATCGGAGTCCGGACGTCCGTCGGGCTCTCGGCGTCTGTATTTAGGTAACTTTCAGCTCTATGTCGGGACGTCCGTCGTGCCATCGGAGTCCGGACGTCCGTCGGGCTCTCGGCGTCTGTATTTAGGTAACTTTCAGCTCTATGTCGGGACGTCCGTCGTGCCATCGGAGTCCGGACGTCCGTCGGGCTCTCGGCGTCTGTATTTAGGTAACTTTCAGCTCTATGTCGGGACGTCCGTCGGGCCCTCGACGTCCGGACGTCCGTCGGGCCATCGGAGTCGTGACGTCCGTCGGGCTCTAGGTGTCGGGACGTCCGTCGGATCATCGGCGTCGGGACGTCCGTCGGGCCCTCGGCGTCGGGACGTCCGTCGGATCATCGGCGTCGGGACGTCCGTCGGATCATCGGCGTCGGGACGTCCGTCGGGCCCTCGGCGTCGGGACGTCCGTCGGGCCCTCGGCGTCGGGACGTCCGTCGGGCCCTCGGCGTCGGGACGTCCGTCGGATCATCGGCGTCGGGACGTCCGTCGGGCCCTCGGCGTCGGGACGTCCGTCGGGACATCGTCGTCGGGACGTCCGTCGGGCACTCGGCGTCGGGACGTCCGTCGGGCTTTCGGCGTCGGGACGTTTGTCGGGCTCTCGGCGTCTGTATTTAGGTAACTTTCAGCTCTACGTCGGGACGTCCGTCGGGTTCTCGGCGTCTGTATTTAGGTAACTTTCAGCTCTACGTCGGGACGTCCGTCGGGCTCTCGGCGTCCGGACGTCCGGCGGGCCATCGGCGTCGGGACGTCCGTCGGGCTCTCGGCGTCGGGACGTCCGTCGGGCTCTCGGCGTCGGGACGTCCGTCGGGCTCTCGGCGTCTGTATTTAGGTAACTTTCAGCTCTACGTCGGGACGTCCGTCGGGCCGTCGGCGTCGGGACGTCCGTCGGGCCCTCGGCGTCTGTATTTAGGTAACTTTCAGCTCTACGTCGGGACGTCCGTCGGGCCGTCGGCGTCGGGACGTCCGTCGGGCCCTCGGCGTCGGGACGTCCGTCGGGCCCTCGGCGTCCGGACGTCCGTCGGGCCCTCGGCGTCCGGACGTCCGTCGGGCCCTCGGCGTCGGGACGTCCGTCGGGCCCTCGGCGTCGGGACGTCCGTCGGGCCATCGGCATCGGGACGTCCGTCGGGCCATCCGCGTCGGGACGTCCGTCGGGCCATCGGCGTCGGGACGTCCGTCGGGCCATCGGCGTCGGGACGTCCGTCGGCCTGTCGGCGTCTGTATTTAGGTAACTTTCAGCTCTATGTCGGGATGTCCGTCGGGCTCTCGGCGTCGGGACGTCCGTCAGGCCATCGGCGTCGGGACGTCCGTCGGGCCCTCGGCGTCGGGACGTCCGTCGGGCCCTCGGCGTCGGGACGTCCGTCGGGCCCTCGGCGTCGGGACGTCCGTCGGGCCCTCGGCGTCGGGACGTCCGTCGGGCCATCGGCGTCGGGACGTCCGTCGGGCCATCGGCGTCGGGACGTCCTTTGGGCTCTCGGCGCCCGGACGTCCGTCGGGCTCTCGGCGTCTGTATTTAGGTAACTTTCAGCTCTAAGTCGGGACGTCCGTCGGGCTCTCGGCGTCCGGAAGTCCGTCGGGCTCTCGGCGTCTGTATTTAGGTAACTTTCAGCTCTAAGTCGGGACGTCCGTCGGGCTCTCGGCGTCCGGAAGTCCGTCGGGCTCTCGGCGTCTGTATTTAGGTAACTTTCAGCTCTAAGTCGGGACGTCCGTCGGGCTCTCGGCGTCCGGAAGTCCGTCGGGCTCTCGGCGTCTGTATTTAGGTAACTTTCAGCTCTAAGTCGGGACGTCCGTCGGGCTCTCGGCGTCCGGAATTCCGTCGGGCTCTCGGCGTCTGTATTTAGGTAACTTTCAGCTCTACGTCGGGACGTCCGTCGGTCACTTGGCGTCGGGATGTCCGTCGGGCTCTCGGCGTCGGGACGTCCGTCGGGCACTCGGCATCGGGACGTCCGTCGGGTCATCGGCGTCGGGACGTCCGTCGGGCCATCGGCGTCGGGACGTCCGTCGGGCCATCGTTGTCGGGACGTCCGTCGGGCTCTCGGCGTCCGGACGTCCGTCGGGCTCTCGGCGTCTGTATTTAGGTAACTTTCAGCTCTACGTCGGGATGTCAGTCGGGCTCTCGGCGTCGGGACATCCGTCGGACTCTCGGCGTCTGTATTTAGGTAACTTTCAGCTCTACGTCGGGACGTCCGTAGGGCTCTCGGCGTCGGGACATCCGTCGGACTCTCGGCGTCTGTATTTAGGTAACTTTCAGCTCTACGTCGGGACGTCCGTAGGGCTCTCGGCGTCGGGATATCCGTCGGGCTCTCGGCGTCTGTGTTTAGGTAACTTTCAGCTCTCCGTTGGGACGTCGGTCGGGCTCTCGGCGTCCGGATGTTGGTCAGGCTCTCGGCGTCCGGACGTCCGTCGGGCTCTCGGCGTCGGGACGTCCGTCGGGCTCTTGGCGTCGGGACGTCCGTCGGGCTCTTGGCGTCGGGACGTCCGTCGGGCTCTTGGCGTCTGTATTTAGGTAACTTTCAGCTCTAAGGTGGGACGTCGGTCGGGCTCTCGGCGTCCGGATGTTGGTCAGGCTCTCGGCGTCCGGACGTCCGTCGGGCCATCGGCGTCGGGACGTCCGTCGGGCTCTCGGCGTCCGTGTTTAGGTAACTTTCGGCTCTATGTCGGGACGTCCGTCAGGCCCTCGGCTTCGGGACGTCCGTCGGGCCATCGGCGTCGGGACGTCCGTCGGGCCCTCGACGTCCGGACGTCCGTCAGGCCATCGGAGTCGTGACGTCCGTCGGGCTCTAGGCGTCGGGACGTCCGTCGGAGCATCGGCGTCGGGACGTCCGTCGGGCCCTCGGCGTCGGGACGTCCGTCGGGCCCTCGGCGTCGGGACGTCCGTCGGGCCCTCGGCGTCGGGACGTCCGTCGGGCCCTCGGCGTCGGGACGTCCGTCGGGCCCTCGGCGTCGGGACGTCCGTCGGGCCCTCGGCGTCGGGACGTCCGTCGGGCCCTCGGCGTCGGGACGTCCGTCGGGCCCTCGGCGTCGGGACGTCCGTCGGGCCCTCGGCGTCGGGACGTCCGTCGGATCATCGGCGTCGGGACGTCCGTCAGGCCCTCGGCGTCGGGACGTCCGTCGGGACATCGTCGTCGGGACGTCCGTCGGGCACTCGGCGTCGGGACGTCCGTCGGGCTTTCGGCGTCGGGACGTTTGTCGGGCTCTCGGCGTCTGTATTTAGGTAACTTTCAGCTCTACGTCGGGACGTCCGTCGGGTTCTCGGCGTCTGTATTTAGGTAACTTTCAGCTCTACGTCGGGACGTCCGTCGGGCTCTCGGCGTCCGGACGTCCGGCGGGCCATCGGCGTCGGGACGTCCGTCGGGCTCTCGGCGTCGGGACGTCCGTCGGGCTCTCGGCGTCTGTATTTAGGTAACTTTCAGCTCTACGTCGGGACGTCCGTCGGGCCGTCGGCGTCGGGACGTCCGTCGGGCCCTCGGCGTCCGGACGTCCGTCGGGCCCTCGGCGTCCGGACGTCCGTCGGGCCCTCGGCGTCGGGACGTCCGTCGGGCCCTCGGCGTCGGGACGTCCGTCGGGCCATCGGCGTCGGGACGTCCGTCGGGCCATCCGCGTCGGGACGTCCGTCGGGCCATCCGCGTCGGGACGTCCGTCGGGCCATCGGCGTCCGGACGTCCGTCGGGCCATCGGCGTCCGGACGTCCGTCGGCCTGTCGGCGTCTGTATTTAGGTAACTTTCAGCTCTATGTCGGGACGTCCGTCGGGCTCTCGGCGTCGGGACGTCCGTCAGGCCATCGGCGTCGGGACGTCCGTCGGGCCCTCGGCGTCGGGACGTCCGTCGGGCCCTCGGCGTCGGGACGTCCGTCGGGCCCTCGGCGTCGGGACGTCCGTCGGGCCCTCGGCGTCGGGACGTCCGTCGGGCCCTCGGCGCCCGGACGTCCGTCGGGCTCTCGGCGTCTGTATTTAGGTAACTTTCAGCTCTAAGTCGGGACGTCCGTCGGGCTCTCGGCGTCCGGAAGTCCGTCGGGCTCTCGGCGTCTGTATTTAGGTAACTTTCAGCTCTAAGTCGGGACGTCCGTCGGGCTCTCGGCGTCCGGAAGTCCGTCGGGCTCTCGGCGTCTGTATTTAGGTAACTTTCAGCTCTAAGTCGGGACGTCCGTCGGGCTCTCGGCGTCCGGAATTCCGTCGGGCTCTCGGCGTCTGTATTTAGGTAACTTTCAGCTCTACGTCGGGACGTCCGTCGGGTCATCGGCGTCGGGACGTCCGTCGGGCCATCGGCGTCGGGACGTCCGTCGGGTCATCGGCGTCGGGACGTCCGTCGGGCCATCGGCGTCGGGACGTCCGTCGGGCCATCGTTGTCGGGACGTCCGTCGGGCTCTCGGCGTCCGGACGTCCGTCGGGCTCTCGGCGTCTGTATTTAGGTAACTTTCAGCTCTACGTCGGGATGTCAGTCGGGCTCTCGGCGTCGGGACATCCGTCGGACTCTCGGCGTCTGTATTTAGGTAACTTTCAGCTCTACGTCGGGACGTCCGTAGGGCTCTCGGCGTCGGGACATCCGTCGGACTCTCGGCGTCTGTATTTAGGTAACTTTCAGCTCTACGTCGGGACGTCCGTAGGGCTCTCGGCGTCGGGATATCCGTCGGGCTCTCGGCGTCTGTGTTTAGGTAACTTTCAGCTCTCCGTTGGGACGTCGGTCGGGCTCTCGGCGTCCGGATGTTGGTCAGGCTCTCGGCGTCCGGACGTCCGTCGGGCTCTTGGCGTCGGGACGTCCGTCGGGCTCTTGGCGTCGGGACGTCCGTCGGGCTCTTGGCGTCTGTATTTAGGTAACTTTCAGCTCTAAGGTGGGACGTCGGTCGGGCTCTCGGCGTCCGGATGTTGGTCAGGCTCTCGGCGTCCGGACGTCCGTCGGGCCATCGGCGTCGGGACGTCCGTCGGGCTCTCGGCGTCCGTGTTTAGGTAACTTTCGGCTCGACGTCGGGACGCCCGTCTGGCTCTCGGCGTCCGTGTTTAGGTAACTTTCGGCTCGACGTCGGGACGCCCGTCTGGCTCTCGGCGTCCGTATTTAGGTAACTTTCGGCTAGACGTCGGGACGCCCGTCTGGCTCTCGGCGTCCGTATTTAGGTAACTTCAAGCTCTACGTCGGGACGCCTGTCTGGCTCTCGGCGTCGGGACGCCCGTCGGGCGCCCGGCGTCCGTATTTAGGTATCTTTCAGCTCGGCGTCGGGACGCCCGGCGGGCGCCCGGCGTCCGTATTTAGGTAACTTTCAGCTCGGCGTCGGGACGCCCGGCGGGCGCCCGGCGTCCGTATTTAGGTAACTTTCAGCTCGGCGTCGGGACGCCCGGCGGGCGCCCGGCGTCCGTATTTAGGTAACTTTCAGCTCGGCGTCGGGACGCCCGGCGGGCGCCCGGCGTCCGTATTTAGGTATCTTTCAGCTCGGCGTCGGGACGCCCGTCGGGCGCCCGGCGTCCGTATTTAGGTATCTTTCAGCTCGGCGTCGGGACGCCCGTCGGGCGCCCGGCGTCCGTATTTAGGTAACTTTCAGCTCGGCGTCGGGACGCCCGTCGGGCGCCCGGCGTCCGTATTTAGGTAACTTTCAGCTCGGCGTCGGGACGCCCGTCGGGCGCCCGGCGTCCGTATTTAGGTAACTTTCAGCTCGGCGTCGGGACGCCCGTTGTGCTCTCGGCGTCCGCACGTCCGTCGGGCCCTCGGCGTCGGGACGTCCGTCGGGCCCTCGGCGTCTGTATTTAGGTAACTTTCAGCTCTACGTCGGGACGTCCGTCGGGCCCTCGGCGTCGGGACGTCCGTCGGGCCCTCGGCGTCTGTATTCAGGTAACTTGCAGCTCTACGTCGGGACGTCCGTCGGGCCCTCGGCGTCTGTATTCAGGTAACTTGCAGCTCTACGTCGGGACGTCCGTCGGGCCCTCGGCGTCGGGACGTCCGTCGGGCTCTCGGCGTCTGTATTTAGGTAACTATCAGCTCTACGTCGGGACGTCCGTCGGGCCCTCGGCGTCTGTATTTAGGTAACTATCAGCTCTACGTCGGGACGTCCGTCGGGCCCTCGGCGTCTGTATTTAGGTAACTATCAGCTCTACGTCGGGACGTCCGTCGGGCCCTCGGCGTCTGTATTTAGGTAACTATCAGCTCTACGTCGGGACGTCCGTCGGGCCCTCGGCGTCCGGAAGTCCGTCGGGCTCTCGGCGTCTGTATTTAGGTAACTTTCAGCTCTACGCCGCAACGTCCGTCGGGCCCTCGGCGCCGCGACGTCCGTCGGGCCCTCGGCGCCGCGACGTCCGTCGGGCCCTCGGCGCCGCGACGTCCGTCGGGCCCTCGGCGTCGGGACGTCCGTCGGGCCATCGGCGTCTGTATTTAGGTAACATTCAGCTCTACGTCGGGACGTCCGTCGGGGTCTCGGCGTCCGGACGTCCTTCGGCCTCTCGGCGTCGGGACGTCCGTCGGGCTCTCGGCGTCGGGACGTCCGTCGGGCTCTCGGCGTCGGGACGTCCGTCGGGCCATCGGCGTCTGTATTTAGGTAACATTCAGCTCTACGTCGGGACGTCCGTCGGGGTCTCGGCGTCTGTATTTAGGTAACATTCAGCTCTACGTCGGGACGTCCGTCGGGGTCTCGGCGTCCGGACGTCCGTCGGGGTCTCGGCGTCCGGACGTCCGTCGGGCTCTCGGCGTCCGGACGTCCGTCGGGCTCTCGGCGTCGGGACGTCCGTCGGGCTCTCGGCGTCGGGACGTCCGTCGGGCTCTCGGCGTCCGGACGTCCGTCGGGCTCTCGGCGTCCGGACGTCCGTCGGGCTCTCGGCGTCCGGACGTCCGTCGGGCCATCGGCGTCCGCATTTAGGTAACTTTCAGCTCTACGTCGGGACGTCCGTCGGGCCCTCGGCGTCCGCACGTCCGTCGGGCCCTCGGCATCGGGACGTCCGTCGGGCCCTCGGCGTCTGTATTTAGGTAACTTTCAGCTCTACGTCGGGACGTCCGTCGGGCCCTCGGCGTCTGTATTTAGGTAACTTTCAGCTCTACGTCGGGACGTCCGTCGGGCCCTCGGCGTCTGTATTTAGGTAACTTTCAGCTCTACGTCGGGACGTCCGTCGGGCCCTCGGCGTCTGTATTTAGGTAACTTTTAGCTCTACGTCGGGACGTCCGTCGGGCCCTCGGCGTCGCGACGTCCGTCGGGCTCTCGGCGTCTGTATTTAGGTAACTTTCAGCTCTAAGTCCGGACGTCCGTCGGGCCCTCGGCGTCGCGACGTCCGTCGGGCTCTCGGCGTCTGTATTTAGGTAACTTTCAGCTCTAAGTCCGGACGTCCGTCGGGCCCTCGGCATCGGGACGTCCGTCGGGCCCTTGGCGACGGACGTCCGTCGGGCTCTTGGCGTCTGTATTTAGGTAACTTTCAGCTCGGCGCCGGGACGTCCGTCGGGCCCTCGGCGCCGGGACGTCCGTCGGGCCCTCGGCGCCGCGACGTCCGTCGGGCCCTCGGCGTCTGTATTTAGGTAACATTCAGCTCTACGTCGGGACGTCCGTCGGGCTCTCGGCGTCGGGACGTCCGTCGGGCTCTCGGCGTCGGGACGTCCGTCGGGCTCTCGGCGTCGGGACGTCCGTCGGGCTCTCGGCGTCGGGACGTCCGTCGGGCTCTCGGCGTCGGGACGTCCGTCGGGCCCTCGGCGTCTGTATTTAGGTAACATTCAGCTCTACGTCGGGACGTCCGTCGGCGTCTCGGCGTCGGGACGTCCGTCGGGGTCTCGGCGTCGGGACGTCCGTCGGGGTCTCGGCGTCGGGACGTCCGTCGGGGTCTCGGCGTCCGGACGTCCGTCGGGGTCTCGGCGTCCGGACGTCCGTCGGGGTCTCGGCGTCCGGACGTCCGTCGGGGTCTCGGCGTCCGGACGTCCGTCGGGGTCTCGGCGTCCGGACGTCCGTCGGGCCCTCGGCGTCCGGACGTCCGTCGGGCCCTCGGCGTCGGGACGTCCGTCGGGCCCTCGGCGTCCGGACGTCCGTCGGGCCCTCGGCGTCGGGACGTCCGTCGGGCCCTCGGCGTCGGGACGTCCGTCGGGCCCTCGGCGTCGCGACGTCCGTCGGGCCCTCGGCGTCGCGACGTCCGTCGGGCCCTCGGCGTCGCGACGTCCGTCGGGCCCTCGGCGTCGCGACGTCCGTCGGGCCCTCGGCGTCTGTATTTAGGTAACTTTCAGCTCTACGTCGCGACGTCCGTCGGGCCCTCGGCGTCTGTATTTAGGTAACTTTCAGCTCTACGTCGCGACGTCCGTCGGGCCCTCGGCGTCTGTATTTAGGTAACTTTCAGCTCTACGTCGGGACGTCCGTCGGGCCCTCGGCGTCTGTATTTAGGTAACTTTCAGCTCTACGTCGGGACGTCCGTCGGGCCCTCGGCGTCTGTATTTAGGTAACTTTCAGCTCTACGTCGGGACGTCCGTCGGGCCCTCGGCGTCTGTATTTAGGTAACTTTCAGCTCTACGTCGGGACGTCCGTCGGGCCCTCGGCGTCTGTATTTAGGTAACTTTCAGCTCTACGTCGGGACGTCCGTCGGGCCCTCGGCGTCTGTATTTAGGTAACTTTCAGCTCTACGTCGGGACGTCCGTCGGGCCCTCGGCGTCTGTATTTAGGTAACTTTCAGCTCTACGTCGGGACGTCCGTCGGGCACTCGGCGTCGCGACGTCCGTCGGGCTCTCGGCGTCTGTATTTAGGTAACTTTCAGCTCTACGTCGGGACGTCCGTCGGGCACTCGGCGTCGCGACGTCCGTCGGGCTCTCGGCGTCTGTATTTAGGTAACTTTCAGCTCTAAGTCCGGACGTGCGTCGGGCCCTCGGCATCGGGACGTCCGTCGGGCCCTCGGCATCGGGACGTCCGTCGGGCCCTCGGCGACGGACGTCCGTCGGGCTCTCGGCGTCTGTATTTAGGTAACTTTCAGCTCTCGGCGTCGGGACGTCCGTCGGGCCCTCGGCACGGGACGTCCGTCGGGCCCTCGGCACGGGACGTCCGTCGGGCCCTCGGCGTCGGGACGTCCGTCGGGCCCTCGGCGTCGGGACGTCCGTCGGGCCCTCGGCGTCTGTATTTAGGTAACTTTCAGCTCTACATCAACACGTCCGTCGGGCCCTCGGCGTCGCGACGTCCGTCGGGCTCTCGGCGTCTGTATTTAGGTAACTTTCAGCTCTACATCGACACGTCCGTCGGGCCCTCGGCGTCGCGACGTCCGTCGGGCTCTCGGCGTCTGTATTTAGGTAACTTTCAGCTCTACATTGACACGTCCGTCGGGCCCTCGGCGTCGCGACGTCCGTCGGGCTCTCGGCGTCTGTATTTAGGTAACTTTCAGCTCTAAGTCCGGACGTCCGTCGGGCCCTCGGCGTCGGGACGTCCGTCGGGCCCTCGGCGTCGGACGTCCGTCGGGCCCTCGGCGTCGGACGTCCGTCGGGCTCTCGGCGTCGGACGTCCGTCGGGCTCTCGGCGTCCGTATTTAGGTAACTTTCAGCTCTCGGCGTCCGCACGTCCGTCGGGCCATCGGCGTCCGCACGTCCGTCGGGCCATCGGCGTCCGCACGTCCGTCGGGCCATCGGCGTCCGCACGTCCGTCGGGCCATCGGCGTCTATATTTATGTAACTTTCAGCTCTACGTCGGGACGTCCGTCGGGCCATCGGCGTCTGTATTTATGTAACTTTCAGCTCTACGTCGGGACGTCCGTCGGGCCATCGGCGTCCGCACGTCCGTCGGGCCCTCGGCTTCGGGACGTCCGTCGGGCCATCGGCGTCCGCACGTCCGTCGGGCCCTCGGCTTCGGGACGTCCGTCGGGCCATCGGCGTCTGTATTTATGTAACTTTCAGCTCTACGTCGGGACGTCCGTCGGGCCATCGGCGTCCGCACGTCCGTCGGGCCCTCGGCTTCGGGACGTCCGTCGGGCCATCGGCGTCTGTATTTATGTAACTTTCAGCTCTACGTCGGGACGTCCGTCGGGCCATCGGCGTCCGCACGTCCGTCGGGCCCTCGGCTTCGGGACGTCCGTCGGGCCCTCGGCGTCTGTATTTATGTAACTTTCAGCTCTATGTCGGGACGTCCGTCGGGCCCTCGGCGTCCGGACGTCCGTCGGGCCCTCGGCGTCCGGACGTCCGTCGGGCCCTCGGCGTCCGGACGTCCGTCGGGCCCTCGGCGTCCGGACGTCCGTCGGGCCCTCGGCGTCCGGACGTCCGTCGGGCCCTCGGCGTCCGGACGTCCGTCGGGCCCTCGGCGTCCGGACGTCCGTCGGGCCCTCGGCGTCTGTATTTAGGTAACTTTCAGCTCTACGTCGAAAAGTCCGTCGGGCCCTCGGCGTCCGGACGTCCGTCGGGCCCTCGGCGTCTGTATTTAGGTAACTTTCAGCTCTACGTCGAAAAGTCCGTCGGGCCCTCGGCGTCCGGACGTCCGTCGGGCCCTCGGCGTCTGTATTTAGGTAACTTTCAGTTCTACATCGGGACGTCCGTCGGGCCCTCGGCGTCGCGACGTCCGTCGGGCCCTCGGCGTCTGTATTTAGGTAACTTTCAGCTCTAAGTCCGGACGTCCGTCGGGCCCTCGGCGTCGGGACGTCCGTCGGGCCCTCGGCGTCGGGACGTCCGTCGGGCTCTCGGCGTCTGTATTTAGATAAATTCAAGCTCTACGTCGGGACGCCCGTCGGGCCCTCGGCGTCCGGACGCCCGTCGGGCCCTCGGCGTCCGGACGCCCGTCGGGCCCTCGGCGTCCGGACGCCCGTCGGGCCCTCGGGCGTCTGTATTTAGGTAACTTTCAGCTCTAAGTCCGGACGTCCGTCGGGCCCTCGGCGTCGCGACGTCCGTCGGGCTCTCGGCGTCTGTATTTAGGTAACTTTCAGCTCTAAGTCCGGACGTCCGTCGGGCCCTCGGCATCGGGACGTCCGTCGGGCCCTTGGCGACGGATGTCCGTCGGGCTCTCGGCGTCTGTATTTAGGTAACTTTCAGCTCGGCGCCGGGACGTCCGTCGGGCCCTCGGCGCCGCGACGTCCGTCGGGCCCTCGGCGCCGCGACGTCCGTCGGGCCCTCGGCGCCGCGACGTCCGTCGGGCCCTCGGCGCCGCGACGTCCGTCGGGCCCTCGGCGTCTGTATTTAGGTAACATTCAGCTCTACGTCGGGACGTCCGTCGGGCTCTCGGGCGTCCGGACGTCCGTCGGGCTCTCGGCGTCGGGACGTCCGTCGGGCTCTCGGCGTCGGGACGTCCGTCGGGCTCTCGGCGTCGGGACGTCCGTCGGGCCCTCGGCGTCTGTATTTAGGTAACATTCAGCTCTACGTCGGGACGTCCGTCGGCGTCTCGGCGTCGGGACGTCCGTCGGGCCCTCGGCGTCGGGACGTCCGTCGGGCCCTCGGCGTCCGGACGTCCGTCGGGCCCTCGGCGTCCGGACGTCCGTCGGGCCCTCGGCGTCTGTATTTAGGTAACTTTCAGCTCTACGTCGGGACGTCCGTCGGGCCCTCGGCGTCTGTATTTAGGTAACTTTCAGCTCTACGTCGGGACGTCCGTCGGGCCCTCGGCGTCTGTATTTAGGTAACTTTCAGCTCTACGTCGGGACGTCCGTCGGGCCCTCGGCGTCTGTATTTAGGTAACTTTCAGCTCTACGTCGGGACGTCCGTCGGGCCCTCGGCGTCTGTATTTAGGTAACTTTCAGCTCTACGTCGGGACGTCCGTCGGGCCCTCGGCGTCTGTATTTAGGTAACTTTCAGCTCTACGTCGGGACGTCCGTCGGGCCCTCGGCGTCTGTATTTAGGTAACTTTCAGCTCTACGTCGGGACGTCCGTCGGGCCCTCGGCGTCTGTATTTAGGTAACTTTCAGCTCTACGTCGGGACGTCCGTCGGGCCCTCGGCGTCTGTATTTAGGTAACTTTCAGCTCTACGTCGGGACGTCCGTCGGGCCCTCGGCGTCTGTATTTAGGTAACTTTCAGCTCTACGTCGGGACGTCCGTCGGGCCCTCGGCGTCTGTATTTAGGTAACTTTCAGCTCTACGTCGGGACGTCCGTCGGGCCCTCGGCGTCTGTATTTAGGTAACTTTCAGCTCTACGTCGGGACGTCCGTCGGGCCCTCGGCGTCTGTATTTAGGTAACTTTCAGCTCTACGTCGGGACGTCCGTCGGGCCCTCGGCGTCTGTATTTAGGTAACTTTCAGCTCTACGTCGGGACGTCCGTCGGGCCCTCGGCGTCTGTATTTAGGTAACTTTCAGCTCTACGTCGGGACGTCCGTCGGGCCCTCGGCGTCTGTATTTAGGTAACTTTCAGCTCTACGTCGGGACGTCCGTCGGGCCCTCGGCGTCTGTATTTAGGTAACTTTCAGCTCTACGTCGGGACGTCCGTCGGGCCCTCGGCGTCTGTATTTAGGTAACTTTCAGCTCTACGTCGGGACGTCCGTCGGGCCCTCGGCGTCTGTATTTAGGTAACTTTCAGCTCTACGTCGGGACGTCCGTCGGGCCCTCGGCGTCTGTATTTAGGTAACTTTCAGCTCTACGTCGGGACGTCCGTCGGGCCCTCGGCGTCTGTATTTAGGTAACTTTCAGCTCTACGTCGGGACGTCCGTCGGGCCCTCGGCGTCTGTATTTAGGTAACTTTCAGCTCTACGTCGGGACGTCCGTCGGGCCCTCGGCGTCTGTATTTAGGTAACTTTCAGCTCTACGTCGGGACGTCCGTCGGGCCCTCGGCGTCTGTATTTAGGTAACTTTCAGCTCTACGTCGGGACGTCCGTCGGGCCCTCGGCGTCTGTATTTAGGTAACTTTCAGCTCTACGTCGGGACGTCCGTCGGGCCCTCGGCGTCTGTATTTAGGTAACTTTCAGCTCTACGTCGGGACGTCCGTCGGGCCCTCGGCGTCTGTATTTAGGTAACTTTCAGCTCTACGTCGGGACGTCCGTCGGGCCCTCGGCGTCTGTATTTAGGTAACTTTCAGCTCTACGTCGGGACGTCCGTCGGGCCCTCGGCGTCTGTATTTAGGTAACTTTCAGCTCTACGTCGGGACGTCCGTCGGGCCCTCGGCGTCTGTATTTAGGTAACTTTCAGCTCTACGTCGGGACGTCCGTCGGGCCCTCGGCGTCTGTATTTAGGTAACTTTCAGCTCTACGTCGGGACGTCCGTCGGGCCCTCGGCGTCTGTATTTAGGTAACTTTCAGCTCTACGTCGGGACGTCCGTCGGGCCCTCGGCGTCTGTATTTAGGTAACTTTCAGCTCTACGTCGGGACGTCCGTCGGGCCCTCGGCGTCTGTATTTAGGTAACTTTCAGCTCTACGTCGGGACGTCCGTCGGGCCCTCGGCGTCTGTATTTAGGTAACTTTCAGCTCTACGTCGGGACGTCCGTCGGGCCCTCGGCGTCTGTATTTAGGTAACTTTCAGCTCTACGTCGGGACGTCCGTCGGGCCCTCGGCGTCTGTATTTAGGTAACTTTCAGCTCTACGTCGGGACGTCCGTCGGGCCCTCGGCGTCTGTATTTAGGTAACTTTCAGCTCTACGTCGGGACGTCCGTCGGGCACTCGGCGTCGCGACGTCCGTCGGGCTCTCGGCGTCTGTATTTAGGTAACTTTCAGCTCTACGTCGGGACGTCCGTCGGGCCCTCGGCGTCGCGACGTCCGTCGGGCTCTCGGCGTCTGTATTTAGGTAACTTTCAGCTCTAAGTCCGGACGTGCGTCGGGCCCTCGGCGTCGGGACGTCCGTCGGGCCCTCGGCGACGGACGTCCGTCGGGCCCTCGGCGTCTGTATTTAGGTAACTTTCAGCTCTCGGCGTCGGGACGTCCGTCGGGCCCTCGGCGTCGGGACGTCCGTCGGGCCCTCGGCGTCGGGACGTCCGTCGGGCCCTCGGCGTCGGGACGTCCGTCGGGCCCTCGGCGTCGGGACGTCCGTCGGGCCCTCGGCGTCGGGACGTCCGTCGGGCCCTCGGCGTCGGGACGTCCGTCGGGCCCTCGGCGTCGGGACGTCCGTCGGGCCCTCGGCGTCGGGACGTCCGTCGGGCCCTCGGCGTCGGGACGTCCGTCGGGCCCTCGGCGTCGGGACGTCCGTCGGGCCCTCGGCGTCTGTATTTAGGTAACTTTCAGCTCTACATCGACACGTCCGTCGGGCCCTCGGCGTCGCGACGTCCGTCGGGCTCTCGGCGTCTGTATTTAGGTAACTTTCAGCTCTACATCGACACGTCCGTCGGGCCCTCGGCGTCGCGACGTCCGTCGGGCTCTCGGCGTCTGTATTTAGGTAACTTTCAGCTCTAAGTCCGGACGTCCGTCGGGCCCTCGGCGTCGGGACGTCCGTCGGGCCCTCGGCGTCGGGACGTCCGTCGGGCCCTCGGCGTCGGGACGTCCGTCGGGCCCTCGGCGTCGGGACGTCCGTCGGGCCCTCGGCGTCGGGACGTCCGTCGGGCTCTCGGCGTCGGACGTCCGTCGGGCTCTCGGCGTCGGACGTCCGTATTTAGGTAACTTTCAGCTCTCGGCGTCCGCATTTAGGTAACTTTCAGCTCTCGGCGTCCGCACGTCCGTCGGGCCATCGGCGTCCGCACGTCCGTCGGGCCATCGGCGTCCGCACGTCCGTCGGGCCATCGGCGTCCGCACGTCCGTCGGGCCATCGGCGTCCGCACGTCCGTCGGGCCATCGGCGTCTATATTTATGTAACTTTCAGCTCTACGTCGGGACGTCCGTCGGGCCATCGGCGTCCGCACGTCCGTCGGGCCCTCGGCTTCGGGACGTCCGTCGGGCCATCGGCGTCTGTATTTATGTAACTTTCAGCTCTACGTCGGGACGTCCGTCGGGCCATCGGCGTCTGTATTTATGTAACTTTCAGCTCTACGTCGGGACGTCCGTCGGGCCATCGGCGTCCGCACGTCCGTCGGGCCCTCGGCGTCTGTATTTAGGTAACTTTCAGCTCTACGTCGGGACGTCCGTCGGGCCCTCGGCGTCCGGACGTCCGTCGGGCCCTCGGCGTCGGGACGTCCGTCGGGCCCTCGGCGTCCGGACGTCCGTCGGGCCCTCGGCGTCCGGACGTCCGTCGGGCCCTCGGCGTCCGGACGTCCGTCGGGCCCTCGGCGTCTGTATTTAGGTAACTTTCAGCTCTACGTCGAAAAGTCCGTCGGGCCCTCGGCGTCCGGACGTCCGTCGGGCCCTCGGTGTCTGTATTTAGGTAACTTTCAGCTCTACGTCGAAAAGTCCGTCGGGCCCTCGGCGTCCGGACGCCCGTCGGGCCCTCGGCGTCGCGACGCCCGTCGGGCCCTCGGCGTCCGGACGCCCGTCGGGCCCTCGGCGTCCGGACGCCCGTCGGGCCCTCGGCGTCCGGACGCCCGTCGGGCCCTCGGCGTCCGGACGCCCGTCGGGCCCTCGGCGTCCGGACGCCCGTCGGGCCCTCGGCGTCCGGACGCCCGTCGGGCCCTCGGCGTCCGGACGCCCGTCGGGCCCTCGGCGTCCGGACGCCCGTCGGGCCCTCGGCGTCCGGACGCCCGTCGGGCCCTCGGCGTCCGGACGCCCGTCGGGCCCTCGGCGTCCGGACGCCCGTCGGGCCCTCGGCGTCCGGACGCCCGTCGGGCCCTCGGCGTCCGGACGCCCGTCGGGCCCTCGGCGTCCGGACGCCCGTCGGGCCCTCGGCGTCCGGACGCCCGTCGGGCCCTCGGCGTCCGGACGCCCGTCGGGCCCTCGGCGTCCGGACGCCCGTCGGGCCCTCGGCGTCCGGACGCCCGTCGGGCCCTCGGCGTCTGTATTTAGGTAACTTTCAGCTCGACATCGGGACGCCCGTCTGGCTCTCGGCGTCGGGACGCCCGTCGGGCGCTCGGCGTCTGTATTTAGGTAACTTCCAGCTCGACGTCGGGACGCCCGTCGGGCGCTCGGCGTCTGTATTTAGGTAACTTCCAGCTCGACGTCGGGACGCCCGTCGGGCGCTCGGCGTCTGTATTTAGGTAACTTCCAGCTCGACGTCGGGACGTCCGTGGGGCTCTGGGCGTCGGGACGTCCGTGGGGCTCTGGGCGTCGGGACGTCCGTGGGGCTCTGGGCGTCGGGACGTCCGTGGGGCTCTGGGCGTCGGGACGTCCGTGGGGCTCTGGGCGTCGGGACGTCCGTGGGGCTCTGGGCGTCGGGACGCCCGGCGGGCGCCCGGCGTCGGGGCGCCCGGCGTCGGGGCGCCCGGCGTCGGGGCGCCCGGCGTCGGGACGCCCGGCGTCGGGACGCCCGGCGTCGGGACGCCCGGCGTCGGGACGCCCGGCGTCGGGACGCCCGGCGTCGGGACGCCCGGCCTCTGTATTTAGGTAACTTTCAGCCCGGCGTCGGGACGCCCGGCGGGCGCCCGGCCTCTGTATTTAGGTAACTTTCAGCCCGGCCTCGGGACGCCCGGCCTCGGGACGCCCGGCCTCGGGACGCCCGGCCTCGGGACGCCCGGCCTCGGGACGCCCGGCCTCGGGACGCCCGGCGTCTGTATTAACTAACTTTCAGCCCGGCGTCGGGGCGCCCGGCGGCGGGACTCCAGTTTATCTCTACGTCGGGACATGTGTTGGGCTCTAAGTGTGTAGTTAGCTAACTTTCGGCTCTACGTCGGGACGTCTGTTGGGCTCTAATTTTGTTGTTAGCTCACATTTAGCTCTACGACGGAACAGAGCTCGGGCGCAGCGCCCGCTACAAGGGGCGCAGCGCCCGCTACAAGGGGCGCAGCGCCCGCTACAAGGGGCGCAGCGCCCGCTACAAGGGGCGCAGCGCCCGCTACAAGGGGCGCAGCGCCCGCTACAAGGGGCGCAGCGCCCGCTACAAGGGGCGCAGCGCCCGCTACAAGGGGCGCAGCGCCCGCTACAAGGGGCGCAGCGCCCGCAGCAGGCACAAAGCATACAGAGCTCAGGCACAGAGCCCACAGCCGGCACAAAGTGTACACAACGATGTCGTGCCCAGAGCATGCTGAAGACACAAAGCTTACAGATTTAAACTACACAGCAGAAACAGCACAGATTTCAATGACAGAGCACCAAGCTTACAGTTTACACACTCAAGGGCACAGCTTTACAACTTTGAGTACAAACTGTACCCACCGTCTTTTCCATTGGACGCTCTCACATACACAGGGCTCGCATCCCTCGCTTGGCGTCTGTCCCTTTTCCTCTTTAGAGTGACTGCTTCTCCAAAACTACGATGCCCAGGCAAAGAGCCGGCTGGCTCTGCTCCTCCTGACAGGACCTGGCCTTTGGCACCTGCATGCAAACAAACAATTGTTAACAATACCATTACAGCAAAAAACACACAGCCACAGTTAAAAGCCTAGCTATTTAAAATACAGCAAGGCCCGCTTCACAACCCTGCCTTCCTCAAAACAGACTATCTAGTCCCTCTCACTGTACCTTCTTCTTGCAGGATCGTCAATTGTCTTCCTTAGACACTCACCTAAACATAGCACTCTGCAGTAACCCAGAAATAGCCACATTCCAGACCGGCTCTCCTCAGGAACAGCGTTCCCGGAGGCCTCCAAAATCACCCTGCCTGAGAAAACCCCAGCCCTAGGCCCTCCTCCGCCCAAACTTCGGCGATGATTGTCGCCATGCGGACTGACCGGGACCGGGGGGGAAAAAAAACCCAGCTGGGGGGAAAAAAAAAATCCCCTGACTGGTTTTTTTTTTATTCTAAGTTGTGGTTGGTTGATTTATTTATTTTTATTTTTTAAATATAATGCCTGGAAAAGAAAAAAAAATCTCAACTCCATATACAACACACTAACAACTATTACATACTAACACACAGCCATACAAACCCACACACATGCACAGCACTCACTCACCTACCCGACAAACCAACCCTCCCTCTCTCTGGTGCCTGCCGACCTGTCTCTGTGGCTCTCCTCGGGAACGGGGTTCCCGGAGGCCTCCAAAATCGCCCTGCCTGCGAAAACCCCAGCCCTAGGCCCTCCGCCACCCAAACTTTGGCGATGATTGTCGCCGTGCGGACCAACCGGGACCGGGGAAAAAAAAACCCAGCCGGGGGAAAGAAAAAAAAACCCTGACTGGGTTTTTTTTTATTCCAAGTTGTGGTTCGTTGAATTTTTTTTTTTTTTTAATACAATGCCTGGAAAAGAAAAAATCTCACCTCCATATGCAACATGCTAACAACTATTACATACTAACACACAACAATACAAAGCCATGCACAAGCACAACACTCGCTCACCTACCTGACAAACCAACCCTCCCCTCTCTGCTAATCCCTTCGCCCAGCACCACGGGCCATCACCCCGTCTCTGCAGCTCACTGAGAATGGCGTTGCCGGGAAACTACAAAATGGCCTTTTGTGTGAAAACCCTGGCCCTAGACCCTTCACCACCCAAACTTTGGCAACTGATGGCACCCCACAGAGCAATGAGGACCAGGGGAAAAAAAAAACAAACACCCAGCCAGGGAAAGAAAAACAAAACAAAAAAGCCCCAGCTGGTTTGGTTTTTATGTTCCGGTAATCTCAAATCAATACCTTACTGTCAACATCATATCCTACCTGAAATTAAAAAAAAAAAAAAAAAAAAGAAAGAAACCACAAACAACAAACCACATTCACACACACATAAGTTTAGTCACAATAACTCCCATCCATCCATCCATCCATTCAACTCCCATCCATCCATCCATTCAACTCCCATCCATCCATCCATTCAACTCCCATCCATCCATCCATTCAACTCCCATCCATCCATCCATTCAACTCCCATCCATCCATCCATCCAACTCCCATCCATCCATCCATCCATTCAACTCCCATCCATCCATCCATTCAACTCCCATCCATCCATCCATCCATTCAACTCCCATTCATTGCTCCCCTCCTCCAAACATCTCTGCTTCACCAGTGATGTGCTAGAATAGCATATTTTCCCCCAATTCCAGAAACAGCCCACGAATTGAGTCACTAGGATCCTCCAAACAACATCACCGCTCCACTCGAGGCCAAAATGTCAGCCTTCATAATGGGAAGCACAGGAAAACTCACATCACGCTCGAGACCCGGGGCAATGCGGAGCCATATCGTGTGACACAGTCTCACATCATGCTTGAGACCTGGGGCAATGCGGAGCCATACAGTGCGACGCAAGACCCAATGCAATACAGAGCCGTAGAATACTAGGCAGTCATAGATCACAGTTGAGACCAAGCATAATACAGACCCATATAGTGCGACACCATACCCAGCACAATACAGAGCTATACGGTGCGACGCAGTCTCACATCACACTCCAGACCCAGAGCAATATGGAGCAATACAGTGTGACGCAAGACCCAACACAATAAGGAGCCAAACAGGGCGAGCAGTCTTGAATCACAGTCAAGACACAGGGCAATACGGAGCCATAGAATACTACGCAGTCTTACATCACAGTCAAGACCCAGCACAATATGAAGCTGTATGGTGCAACACAAGACCTAGCACAATGCGGACCCATATGGTGTGACGCAGTCTCACACCACGCTCGAGACCCGGGGCAATGCGGAGCCATATCGTGTGACACAGTCTCACATCATGCTCGAGACCTGGGGCAATGCGGAGCCATACAGTGCGACGCAAGACCCAATGCAATACAGAGCCGTAGAATACTAGGCAGTCATAGATCACAGTTGAGACCAAGCATAATACAGACCCATATAGTGCGACACCATACCCAGCACAATACAGAGCTATACGGTGCGACGCAGTCTCACATCACACTCCAGACCCAGAGCAATATGGAGCAACACAGTGCTATGCAAGACCCAGCGCAATACAGAGCTATATGGTGCAACGCAGTCTCACATCACACTCCAGACCCAGAGCAATATGGAGCAATACAGTGTGACGCAAGACCCAACACAATAAGGAGCCAAACAGGGCGAGCAGTCTTGAATCACAGTCAAGACACAGGGCAATACGGAGCCATAGAATACTACGCAGTCTCACACCACAGTCAAGACCCAGCACAATATGAAGCTGTATGGTGCAACACAAGACCTAGCACAATGCGGACCCATATGGTGTGACGCAGTCTCACACCACGCTTGAGACCCGGGCAACGCGGAGCCATAGAGTGCGACGCAGTCTCACACCACAGTCAAGACCCAGCACAATATGAAGCTGTATGGTGCAACACAAGACCTAGCACAATGCGGACCCATATGGTGTGACGCAGTCTCACACCACGCTTGAGACCCGGGCAACGCGGAGCCATAGAGTGCGACGCAGTCTCACACCACAGTCGAGACCCGGCGCAATATGGAGCAATACAGTGTGACGCAAGACTCGACGCAATACAGAACCAAACATCACGACACAGTCTTGAATCACAGTCAAGACAGCGTGATACAGAGCCATAGAATGCTACACAATCTTAGATCACAGTTGAGACTCGTTCCTTTGCCCGGCCAAGCAGAACTGACCCTGGACAGCCCTCTCCCCTAAGATAACTTTAAAATCACCTCCCCAAAATTCCCAAATTTATCTCCCCCCCAGTCCCACCCCCCTCCCTTCAAATACACATCCCAAAACTCAGCTTGCAGAGGGCCGGGGGGCGCAAATCCATCCTCAGCAAAAGAAACACAATGGCCAAACGGGATCCTCCCACTGTCTCCAAACTCCTCTTTGTTGTCTGTCAAATCCAAAGAAAACAACAAAATATTGCTGGCAGACAGCACCGCAGCGCTCAGTTCCAACCTCTGCCACAACACACGCACCCAACCACCCCCAAGAAGGGCCGAGGCGTTCCACTCCTCACCTGCCCTGTACCGATTCCAGAGTTGGGTGCTGTGGCCCTCATTGCTCGCCGCACCTGAGATACCAAGAAACAAAAATCACTGTTGCGCTTGTGACAAGTCACCGGCTCCGTGATCCTCCTCCTCCTCCTGCCCCCCGGCTCACCTCAAACTTTCATCCTATTCCAGAAGCAGCCTGCACGTCACCTGCAAAAGAAAAGGTAAGTGCTTAAACAAGCTGCCAGGTAACACTTGGCTCATAGCCACCGAGGCAGCCCACAACAGCCTCACCTTCTCCAATTGCTCATCAACATGAGGCTTCGTCACTCCCAGCCCGTGTGTGGCACCTGTGAAAAACAAAGCAGAAGACACATTTTGAGTTACACCCCAAAACCAATGCCTGCCCGCAGCGATGCGTACATCCCGCCTCCTATACCTTGCCTGCTCCCCTGTCCAGCCTCTGTCATTTTAGGCTGCTGCAATGAGGCTTGCGTACCACCTGTAAAACACAAACAAGAAGGCATGCTTAAAACTTCACCGACAATACGACAACTGTAAAATAACCGCTACTTCAGCCCACTAGCCATGGCTCACCTTGCCAGAGTCAGCACCGGCACCAACATCCCGCTTTGCACAACACTGGGCATCTTCAAATCAGAAAAAAAAAACCCACACAACCCATGATGTAGTCACATCACCACCGGTCACAACTTCCCTCCGACACCCTGCACTGACTCACCTTCTTACAAGGCTCTGATCAGCTGCTCACTATGGTCTGCTCACCTCCTCTGTTACTCTTCAAAGCGCATATTGTCCCTCTGCATCTGGAAAAACAAAAACCCCAACCAAAACTTGTTACATGGGGCACCCAGGTGCTGATCAATAGCTTCACAATTCCAGAGCTCTTGCCTCCATTGCAGAGTAGCACCTAGAGGCAAAGGGCAGCCTGCCATTCAAAACAACACACCAAGCCTCGTGGCCCACAGACACAATCCTTTACACCTTTGAGATGCAATCTGCTTCACTCCCGCTCAATAGCCCCTCCCCAGAAGGCTCCCATCCTCTCCATGAAACACTCTCAAAATGACTGGCCGCATAGCCTGCCAACAGCTACTCAACCAGAGATGACTGTACAAACGTTGCCTAAACAGTCTATGCATATCATCATCAAGACATTAACCAGAGATGCTTATCACTATAACACCTACCCCTGACTCTACAGCCCTGGGCAGAGCAGCTCCAAGCCACACACACACACACACACACACACACACACACACACATTCTCAGAGAGCAACGCTACACAACTCTGCAACCAAGAGAGTTTGGGCAAACAAGGCAACTCAAAGAAGAGGGAAAATTCTCAGCAAGAAGAATGACTCCCGATTGAGTTGCGCTGTCGGGCAAGATGACATACAGAGCCGTAATGCAAGGCGAGGGGTTCTATGGCAGGCCCAGAAAAAAAAATGGCACGAACCTAATGACCCGTTCTGAGAAGTTACGGTCAAAACAGAGATGACTGATGCGCAGGAAGCCTGCCTTCAAGACCTATGAACACAAGGATGCAGGGAAGAATTTTCAGTATATTGAAAACGGACAGCTAGCAAGCAGAGCTGCTGGTGCAGCCCAGAACCATACCACAAACAAGGACGGCCCGGAAACTTCTGAGATGCAAGACTGATTCACGCTAGAAGCTCGTCACGCAAAGAAAAAAGAAATGCCCGCGTGGCACTACACCAACCAGTACAGGCATTCGAGACCACAGGGATGGCACCCGAGATGTCTGGCTTGCCCTCGAGCGCAAAGAGGAATGACGACATTGAGACCTCAGAAATCTGTGAGACACTGAACGGACTAGACAAACTACAGAACACCACAGAGACAGGCTGGAACTGCCCTGCCCGTGCTACTCCGGTGCCAAAAAGTAACCCGCTCCTTTATCCACCCGAGTACAACTGACCCTGGACAGCCCTCTCCCCTAAGCTAACTTTAAAATCCCCTCCCCAAAATTCCCACATTTCTCTCCCCCTCAGTCCCACCCCCCTCCCTTCAAACACACATCCCAAAACTTAGCTTACAGAGGGCCAGGGGTGCAAATCCATCCTCAGCAAAAGAAACACGATGGCCAAACAGGACGCTCCCATGGTCTCCAAATTCCTCTTACTCGTCTGTAAAATCTAAAGAAAAACCCAAATATTACTGGCAGACAGCACCGCACCGCTCAATTCCAACCTCTGCCGCAACATCCCCACCCCCACCAAACCACTCCAACCCCCAAGAAGGGCCGTGCCATTCCACTCCTCACCTGCCCTGCACCGGTTCAAAAGCTGGGCACTGCAGCCATCATCGCTCACCACACCTGAGATACCAAGAAACAAAGTTACTATTACGCTTGTGAGAAGTCACAGGCTCCGTGATCCTCCTCACTAACACCCAGCTCACCTCAAACTTTCATCCTATTCCAGAAGTAGCCTGCATGTCACCTGCGAAACAAAAAGGTAAGTGCTTAACCAAGCTGCTATTTAATACTTGATGCTTAGCCACTGACCCAACACTCAGCTTCACCTTTTCGGACGCCTCATCAGCGTGCAGCTTTTTTCATCCAAGCCTGTGTGTGGTACTTGCAAAGAACAAGGCAAAAAACGCGTGCTGAGATACTGTCCAAAACCAAAGACTGCTTGCACCGATGTCTACACCCCACTTCTTTACCTTGCCCGCTGCCCAGTGCGGCCTCTGTCATCTTGGGCTGCCGCAATGAGGCTCAGGTACCACCGGTAAAACACAAAAAAGAAGGGATGCTTAAAACTTCACCGACAATATGACAACTGAAAAAATAACTGCTACTTCAGCCCACTAGCCATGGCTCACCTTGCCAGAGTCAGCACCGGCACCAACATCCCACTTTGCACATTGCTGAGACCCTTGAAATTAAAAAAAGAAAACAAGCCATGATGTAGTCATGTAGCCACCGGTCACGACTTCCCTCCAACACCCTGCACCGTCTCACCTTCTTACAGGGCTCCACCCGCCTCCTCTATTGCTCTTCAAAGCACATCTTGTCCCTCTGCATCTGAAAAAAATTCTCAGCACCTGGGTGACTTGCTTAAGTAGCTTCACAATTCCAGAGATGTCGTCCCCATTTCACAGTACAACCTAGAGGCCAAGGGCAGCCTGCCATTCAAAACAACACACCGAGCTTTGCAGCTCAAACACACATCCCTTAAGACCGTTGAGATTCATTCTGCTTCACTACTGCTGAACAGCTCCTCCCAGAAGTCTCCCAGCCTCTCCATGAAACACTCCCAAAATGACTGGCTGCACAGCCTGCCAACAGCTACTCAACCAGAGACAACTGCACAGTCATTGCCTAAACAGTCTATGCATATCATCAAGACATTAACCAGAGATGCTTATTGCTATACCACCTACCCCTGACTCTACAGCCCCAGGCAGAGCAGCTCCAAGCCACACATACGCACTCAGAGAGCAACGCTACACATAACTGTGCAAACAAGGTGACTCAAAAAGGAGAGAAAACTCTCGACGAGAAGGATGACACCCGAACGACACAAGGTGTTGGGCTAAAAGACCTACAGAGCCGCAACACAAAGCGAAGAGGTTCTAGGGCAGCCCCACAAAAAAAGCCTCGAACGTAACAACCATTTCAAGAAGTTACGGTCAAAACCGAGATGACTAACGCGCAACAAGGCTGGCCTCAAGAGCTATGAACATAAGGATGCAGGGAAGAAGTCTCAGTCCCTGAAAATGGACAGCTAGCAAGCAGAGCTGCTGACACAGCACGGAGTGACGCCACCAATGAGTAATGGCCAGAACTTGCAAGATGCGAGACCAATCCACGCTTTAAGCTCCTCACGCAGAAAGAAGAAATGCCCCACTGGCACTACGCCAACCAGTACGGGCATTTGAGACCGCAGGCATGGCGCCCGAGACATCTGGCTTGCTCTCGAGTGCAAAGAGGAATGAGGACATCAAGACCTCAGAAATCCGCAATACACAGTAAACAGACTAGATAGACTACATAACACCACAGAGACAGGCTGGAACTGCCCTGCCCGTGCTACTCTGGTGCCAAAAAGTAACCTGCTCCTTTACCCGCCCAAGGAAAACTGACCCTGGATATCCCTCTCCCCTAAGCTAAATTTAATATTCCCTCCCCAACATTCCCAAAGTTATCTCCCCCTAGTCCCTACCCCCTCCCTCCAAACACACGTCCCAAAACTTAGCTTGCAGAGGGCCGGGGGGCGCAAATCCATCCTCAGCAATAAAAACACGTAGGCCAAACGGGATGCTCCCACTGTCTCCAAATACCTCTTTGTTGTCTGTCAAATCCAAAGAAAATAACAAAATATTGCTGGCAGACAGCACCGCACCACTCAGTTCCAACCTCTGACACAACACATGCACCCAACCACCCCCAAGAAGGGCCGAGGCATTCCACTCCTCACCTGCCCTGCACCGGTTCCAGAGTTGGGTGCTATGGCCCTCATTGCTCGCTGCACCTGAGATACCAAGAAACAAAAATCACTGTTGTGCTTGTGACAAGTCACCGGCTCCATGATCCTCCTGCCCCCCCGGCTCACCTCAAACTTTCATCCTATTCCAGAAGCAGCCTGCACATCACCTGCAAAAGAAAAGGTAAGTGCTTAAATAAGCTGCCAGGTAACACTTGGCTCATAGCCACCGAGGCAGCCCACAACAGCCTCACCTTCTCCAATTGCTCATCAACATGAGGCTTCATCACTCCCAGCCCGTGTCTGGCACCTATGAAAAACAAGGCAAAAGACACATGTTGAGTTACTGCCCAAAACCAATGCCTCCCCGCAGCGATGCCTAGTTCTCGCTCCTATACCTTGCCCACTCCCCGGTGTGGCCTCTGTCATTTTGGGCTGCCACAATGAGGCTCACATACCACCTGTAAAACACAAATAAGAAGGGATGTTTAAAACTTCATTGGCAATACAAGGACTGAAAAATAGCCACTACTTCAGCCCACTAGCCATGGCTCACCTTGCCAGATTCAGCACCGGCACCACCATCCCCCTTTGCGCATCACTGGGCGCCTTCAAATTCGAAAAAAGAAAACAAGCCACGACGTAGTCACGTCACCACCGGTCACAACTTCCCTCCGACACCCTGCACTGACTCACCTTCTTACAGGGCTCCACTTGCCTCCTTTGTCACTCTTCAAAGTGCCTCTTGTCCCCCTGCTTCTCAGAAAAAAAAAAAAAATTGTTATCAGCACCTGGGCGACTTATTTAACTAGCTTCACAGTTCCAGAGAGGTTGTCCCCATTTCAGGGTGCAACCTAGAGGCCAAGGGCAGCCTGCCATTCAAAACAACACACCGAGCTTTGCAGCTCAAACATACAACCCATAAAACCTTTGAGATGCGCTCTGCTTCACTACTGCTGAACAGCCCCTCTCAGAAGGCTCCCATCCTCTCCATGAAACACTCCCAAAATGACTGGCCGCACAGCCTGCCAATGGCTACTCAACCAGAGATGACTGGAAAACCATTGCCTAAACAGTCTAGGCATATCATCAACACATTAACCAGAAATGCTTATCGCTATACCACCTACCCCTGACTCTACAGCCCTGGGCAGAGCAGCTCCAAGCCACACACACACACACTGAGAGCAACGCTACACAGAACTCTGCAAACAAGACGACTCAAAGTGGAGATAAAACTCTCGTCAAGAAGGATGACACCCGAATGACATAAGGTGTCGGGCAAGACAACCTACAGAGCCGTAACGCAAGGCGAGGAGGTTCTAGGGAAGCCCCACAAAAAAAGCCTCGAATGTAATGGCCCATTTCAAGAAATTATGGTCAAAACCGAGACGACTGATGCACAAGAAAGCAGACCTCAAGACCTATGAACGTACAGATGCAGGGAAGAAGACTCAGTCCGTGGAAATGAACAGCTAGTGAGCAGAGCCGCCAACGCGGCCCGGAGTGACGCCGCAAATGAGGACTGCCTGGGAACTTCCGAGATGCAAGATAGATCCACGCTTGAAGCTTGGCATGCAAGACAAAGAAATGCCCGACTGGCACTATGCCAACCAGTACAGGCATTCAATACCACAGGAATGGTGCCCGAGATGTCTGGCTTGCTCTCAAGCGCAAAGAGGAATGAGGACATCGAGACCTGAGAAATCTCCAACACACAGTAAACAGACTAGACAGACTACATAACACCACAGAGACAGGCTGGAACTGCCCTGCCCGTGCTAAACTGGTGCCAAGAAGTAACCCGCTCCTTTACCCGCCCAACGAGAACTGACCCTGGACAGCCCTTGCCCCTAAGCTAACTTTAAAATCCTCTTCCCGAAATTTTCAAAGTTATCTTCCCCCAGTCTCACCCCCCTCCCTCCAACACCTGTCACACAACTTAGCTTGCAGGGGGCCGGGGGAACAAATTCATCCTCAGCAAAAGAAACACGTCGGCCAAATGGGATGCTCCCACAGACTCCTAATTCCTCTTCCCCGTCTGCAAAATCTGAACAAGAAAACAGTGTTGGTAGACAGCACCGCACCAGTCAATGCCAGCTTCTGCCACAACACACGCACAGCCCCGAAAGGGCCGTGTCATTCTACTCCTCGTCTGCTCCTCATCGGTTCCAAAGCCAGGAGCTACGGCCATCATCGCTCACCCCACCTGAGATACCAAGAAACAAAATTACTGTTCCGCTTGTGAGAGGTCACCGGCCCCAGGATCTTCCTCGCGAATCCCCAGCTCACCTCAAATGCTCATCCGACTCCAAAGGCAGCCGGCACGGCACCTGCAAAAACAAAGGTAAGCGCTTAACCAAGTTGCCGTGGAATACTTGGCTCTTAGACGCTGACCCGGCACGCTAACACCTCACCTTCTCGGACGGCTCGTCAGCATGAGGCTTCGTTCCTCCAAGCCTGTGTGGGGCACCTGCCAAACACAAGGCAAAAGACACGTGCTGAGATACTGCCTGAGACCAACTCGTGCCCACAGCAATGCCTAGCTCCTTCTGCTTTACCTTACCCGCTCCCCTGTCCTGCGTCTGTCATTTCAGATAGCTGCATTGAGACTCAGGTACCACCTGTAAAACAAACAAGGGGTGCTTAAAACTTCACTGGCAATACAACACCTTGCCCGAGTCACGACTGGTGCCTGTATCCCGCTTTGCTCATCGCATCGTACCTTTAAAATACAAAAAATGACCAAAAGATAATGTAGTCAAACAGCCACTGGTCACAACTTCCCTCCCAAACCAAGCACCGACTCACCTTCTTATAGTGCTTCGCTCACCTCCTCTGTCGCTCTTCAAAGCGCACCTTGTCCCTCTGCATCTGAAAAAAAAAATAGTAACAAGAGTCACCCAGGTGCTGATTGATAGCTTTACAATTCCAGAGCTCTTGTCTCCATTTCAGAATACCACCTAGAGGCCTTAACACCCATGAGATGCACTCTGCTTCACTACTGCTGAACAGCCCCTCCCAGAAGGCTCCCAGCCTCTCCATGAAACACTCCCAAAACGACTGGCCGCACAGCCTGCCAATGGCTACTCAACCCGAGAAGACTGTACAACCGTTGCCTAAATGGTCTAGGCATATCCTCAACACATTAACCAGAGATGCTTATCACTATACCACCTACCCCTGACTCTACAGCCGCGGGCAGAGCAGCTCCAAGCCACACGCACACACCCAGCGAGCAACGCTACACAGAACACTGCGAACAAGACGACTCAAAGAGGAGAGAAAACTCCCGGCGAGAAGGATGACACCCGAATGAGACAAGCTGTCGGGCAAGAAGACCTACGGAGTCGCAACGCAAGGCGAGGAGGTTCTACGGCAGCCCCACAAAAAAAGCTTGAAGGTAACGGCCTGTTTCAAGAAGTTACGGTCAAAACTGAGACGACTGATGGGCAAGAAGGCTGGCTTCAAGATTTATGAACATAAGGATACAAGGAAGAAGTCTCAGTCCCTGAAAACGGACAGCTAGCGAGCAGAGCCGCCGATGCGGCCCGGAGGGACGCCGCAAATGAGTAAACGCCCGGAACTTTTGGGATGCAAGATGGATCCACGCTTCAAGCTCGTCATGCAAGACAACAAAACACCTGACCGGCGCTACGCCAACTGGTACAGGTATTCGAGACCACAGGGATGGCGTCCGAGATGTCTGGCTTGCTCTTCGAGCGCAAAATGGAACGAGGACATGGAGACCCGAGAAATCTGCAACACACAGTGAACAGACTAGACAGACTACATAACACCACAGAGACAGGCTGAAACTGCCCTGCCCGTGCTGCTCTGGAGACCTATTCCTGGACAGCCCTCTCCCCACTATGCTATTTTTTAAAACCTCTCCCTACAACTCCCAACCTTGTCCCCACCTCCCAGAACACCCTCCCAAACACCCATCGCTCCGCTTAGCTTTTAGACGGCCAAGGCTCTGAATCCGTCCTCGACAAAATACCGCATCAGCTAGCCAGGATGTTCCTGCAGCTGCCAGGCTCATCTTCATCTGCATAAAACCAGTACCAGCAGTAAGCATCGACACACACCTCTTCTACTACACCCTCCTACTCAAATAGAATTCGGCCTTCTGCTCACCTGCAGCAATTCCAGCATTGGATGCCAGAGACATCGTTGCTTACGACACCTAAAATACCGAAAGACAAGAGATTGCTGTTGCGCTTGTGAGAAATCATGTAATTCAGTATCTCGTCACTGCGTGCCATATATTTGCCCTAGTCCCTGCTAGTTAACCTCACCATCGGTCCTATTTAGGGAAATAGTAACAATTAACTCAGTATACACTAAAACTAGTTCCATTTCAATAGCTAGGAGTTCCGAACAAACACAATAGACATAGATCAAAAGAAAAAGCATGCTACTTTTACCGGCCCAGAACAAAATTGTTGACCTAAAAAAAGAAAATTTGTATATAAGCATACTTTGTAAGATAAATGCAGCTGAACTTCAACCAGTCCAGAAGCTCCTACCTCAAAGAGAGCCCTCTGTTTCTTTAAGTGTCAAAGCATATCTGCCAAAAATAGCTTAGGCAGTTCAAAAACTGCTAATAACTGAAGGCTTGGCAGAACACTGATACCAAAGAAGCCCCAGAGCAGAATGAGCTCCCTGAGCAGAGCCCGAGGCTCATATACTCCAGGACCCGCCCACCACCCTTCCCACAATCCCCTGGGAAAGAGGCAGGGTCTACCACCACAACACATAAAGGCACCCAGAGGAGCAGCAGGGACTTTTCTCATCTGCTTTCAGTTTACAGGATACAAAGCACTGAATAGAGAAAGCCACCTGGACTAGAAGTTACTATTCCAGCTCTTTTACTGTGGCTACATCCGTTACATCGGCAACGTGACCAGGTAGGGAATTCAACTTCATTTTCCTGGGGTGTAGGTAGAAAAACATAGATGCCTTACTAAGCTATGGAGAAAAGTCACTCGTTGATTATAACAGCAATATTATTATCAAAAAGCATGTGCTTTTACTTTACCAGTTAAAAAAAATCCACAATGGTAACAAAGGGAAACCAAAATAGGTAGATAAGAAGGAAATGTTAAAAAGGAAGGAGGGAAATAGGGTCAGCAAACTACATCAATGAAGATATTAAAACAAAATGTAAAAGGTGATGAAGATGAGGATAGGCAGGAAGACAAAAAAAACCCAGCAGGGACTTGGATAAATAGAGACACTAAAAGAAAATTTAGACAGAGACCTAGAAATGCTGTTTTCACATGCAACAAGGAAGAATGAAATAAGAGCCGGTGGGCAGATAGAAAAGGAAAGACATAGAAAGAAAAGGTAGAAGGTGACAGTTGACAGGGCAATGTTAGCAGAAGAGGAAAAAGCTTTGGGGAAACAGACAGCCTGAAAAGGAGATGAAGGCAAGGACAGGCAAGGAGGCAGGCAGAGATCTAGAGAACTGCGGTGGGGATGGACCCCGGCTAGAGCCCGTAGGGAACAGAACACCCTGGGCCCACGGCACATCACCCCCTCCTCTGTGGCCCAGCGGCCGGAAACGCATCTGGGATTGCAAAGAAGGTGGCGACGGTTTGTGCCTTCGTGCCCTTCGGAAGTCCCGGCGGTGAGTTCGCTACGAGGATTGATGCCTGCCGGCAGCAGGCAAAGAAAAATGAGGAAAGCAGGAAGCAGGCCAGAGGAAAGGTAGAGGTGTGGGACGGGGAGCTGGGAAATGGGATACCGGGAACGAGACAGGGACGGGGAACCGCACGAGGGTGTCGAGGGAGAAACGGAGCTCGGCAAGGAGGAGGATGGAGAGGTGCGATAGAGAGGAACGGAGAGAGCAAGGTGCTCGCAGCCAGGAGAAGAAGAGAGTGGATGGGGGTTTGTGGATTTTACTACAATAGGGAACCAGATAGAGGGAGATGCAGAGAAAACTGTAAAAGAGGAAGAAAGCAGAAAGAATTTTTTTTAAAAAAGACAGCTGGATATCGGCATAGACAAATTGAAAAGCGACAAACCTGGCAAAGAATTCAAAACTAGAGAACGTAAGATGACTGGAGTAACAAACAGAAAGGGAGCAGAATGGGGGCAGAGCGGCGATGAAGGAGACTCCAACTTCGTAGCCTTTTTCTAGTTATATTCTGTAATTGGCACGGGCATGCGGCATAGCAAAGGAAGCTCTCTCGCTTCTCTTTTTCAAGCAATTACATAGAGGTCTCTCATGCCCGAACTATAAAGCCAAGCAGGATGTTTTACATTCTTCTCTGGCACACCCACGCTCGTGACTCTTTTCAGCCATGTCTTTTCTCATGCACGATCCCGGGGGGTTTTCCAGCCTGACCTTTTCATGCGCTCAAGTCTCGTTCTCCTGTGTGGAGAGTTATTGAGAACACCTGGTCTTTTGTGTTTATTCTTACGTATTGAGTATTAGCCTCGTGCTTCTCTTTTAGTCTTGGTCGTTCGTCCGTATGGCACCGCTCTCACATCTCCCCCTCTTTGTTTTGGAACATCGGGTTCACGGCAAGAGCGGCAAGGAACCTCGACTTCCGTTCTTCTGGGATCTTGTATGGTTCCCCAGATGATTCTGAGCGCTACAAGTATAAAAAGGACACAAGTGTGGCCGAGACCAATAATTGCCCAAATTCGTAAATTTAATCTGGTAAACCGATTTTTCTGGGGGGCTTCGGCCGCGTCATGCTATCAGAGATGTCATCCGTTATGCTTTTATGTGCTAAATCTTGTAAGCGCTGCCACTTGTCCTTGCAAAGCGTGGGTCAAATCTTGAACTGTGCCATCTATGTTAGTCGAAAAAGCATCTTGAATGTGCTGTTTAATATGATCCCACGTATACACGCTATCGTTCCATACTAATGGAGTAACGCATAATTTTTTTCTTTACATTCCCAGTCGCATTTGTAATTTCATTCGATTAGCCGTTGCATTTCGCCTATCGCCTAACTGTATCACTGCCGCTTTCGATGCGTCTAAGCGCGTTAAAATTTGCCAATCGATATTTGCTTGCGTAGTTAATTCTTGGCTTATGTTACTCAATGTTCCCGCTACTTTGCGTGCGGTGTGCACAGACTCTGCTAATGCTGTAGCGGTAATAGCTGTGGTAGCTAAGATATTGATTACAAGTATTATAAAAGCGATGACCCGTCCTATACAGAGTTTTCTTCGTTGTTGAGGTTGTTTAAGTGCCTTTGCTAACCGACTTAGGCCAGAATCCCCTACCCGTTGTCGAGTCGCATTTATGAGAAGACGTATCTCGGCTTCTCGTCTCATTGGTATTGTGGCGGATATATTTAATTTAGAGATTTTTGTGTGTGTAATGCAACTGAAGTGATATGAGTTCTGTAAGGTGAGTTCAAAGGTATGACTTGTTTTTGGAAATATTAATCTGAGATGCAGCCACAAAAGCGTAAGGATGTGAGGTACAAATAATAAGAGTCATTATGAAAATTGGTCAACTGTAAAGAATATTAATTATTATTTTTTGAATAGACTCCACGTGCTACGTGTCTGAGTCTAAACGGCGAGGCCGATCGGCAAAGCTTTGCAAAATTTGAACTAAAACTCTCCTTAAACTGAGCCTGTAGCACGGATCCTGAAAGACCTCCTTCTGACCGCTTCGACTCATTAGTTAGTGCAGAACAATTTACGTCCTTCGAGGAATTAGTTATGAGGTGTCCGTGGGGACCCAGGTCCCAAAATATTAAATTGGTTGTGTTTTGTAGCACAGGTTTTTGGTAGGCTATGAGGTGTCCGATTAAGATTTGTTACATCCTTTGTCATATCTCTGGGGATCTTACATAAAGGTAAGTTAACAGGGGGAATCGTGGTTGCGTTTTGACTGACGACCGCGTCGGCTATTCCGGGAGCAGAGATGAATGTTAAATGGCTAGTTGCTCCTTGTCTATTTTCCCATGTTGAAAGATGAAATTTTTCTCCCGTATTAAGGCAATTCTGTATTGGCTCGTTTGACGTGCAAATGGGTGATAACCCGGTATGATACTGATGGGTGTCGTTACTTCGTACCCCATCTCTGCCTTCCATTAAAGGCCCTGAAGGGGGAATCCGGGTTCCCTCCGTCCATTTTGAATCGTTATCTGAAATAGGAATTTCCGGATCCCACCAGGTATTTCATTTAAATGGCGGTGAGGGGTCCGAGACATGTGCCCGATACAAATGTCGAGCGCGACTAGGATGACTTATCGTGTAAAGAATAAGTATACGTCCTTACCGTACTGTTCCTGGCGATGACGGCTAAGTACGCCAAAAAGGTGTTTGCTGGCGTAGGCGATGCACCCGCAGATGCTGTCGTTGTACTTGTGCTATGTTGTAGCTGTTTCAGTTTTCCCCGGGCGACAGGATCATCTTTTGTTGTTCTCTCTCATTTCCGTGGTCTCTTATTTTCATTTGGGTTCAACTTCTCCATCTGAGGCGCTGGATTCCAGGTCACATCTTTGCAGCTCACGATAAGGCTTGATATATCGTGCCGGAAACCGTTGCGGTCCTGACGGAAGAAGAACGTGCGCGTACCCCTCTCCCCCACGTGATCGATTCGGTGGGACAGTTCTGTCGGTCATTTGCACTGGGGCCCCTGTATGTAACCTCTGGACGATGCGATTGTTTCTCTGAAATTGAAAAATGCCTTTCTGCGGCGGTCATGTTTCTGCCAGCAATATTCTTGCGCTCATAAAGGCAGATAAAGGATTTCGGGATCGTATCCTGTCTGTGTCCGAATACAATGACGCCCTTTCGTAATTAACCATATGACAAGTTCTAAATAAGGGGTTATGATTTTGTTAAGCTCATTTGGTAAAAAACAACTGTTCTAGGTCAAAAAACTCGCTTATTGTCTACCGACAACTGACCCACTGACCCGATGGGTTGACGTTCGGTTCTGAGGATGAAAAGACCCACGGGTAATTCTGGTCAAATTCTGTCTGCTTGAACCTCAGATAATTTTTGTGCTACAGGGTCCAATTCTTTCTTTGCTTCTGCTGACAAGCAGCATCCTGAGGTAAAGTTGCTATCCCCATTCAAAGGTGCAAATGAATGACACTTCCCGATTAGAAATACCCGGCCGAGGGCGTAACCAATTGGTGTCTCCTCAAAACTTCTGTAAGTCGTTCAAGGTCTACTTTGTCTTGTAAGTTTTAGTACGTTGTTCTGATAAAATACACACCGGCTATTTCCACGGTGGCAGAGTTTGTACTTTTTCATCAGCGATTTGCAATCCGTGAGACTTTAATTCATCTGACATATGCTGCAGGATGTTTTTCAAGTATCCTTCGTTTTTTTGCACAGACAAGATTGTCATCGGGGTAACGATATATCGTACCGGACGGGAAATTTTGTCTCGTCGATTGCGGAGCGATCGCATTCCGACACACGGTCAAGCTGTTCGTTGTGCCTTGCCGTGTAATAAAGAATGGCTAACTGACTTTTAGAAAAGTGCTGCTGACCAGCCTTTAGAGATAGGGAGGGAGGCCGATTTGTACTAATCGTTATGCATATATCCATTGCGGACTAATTAACAAACAATCTAAAGATAAGAACAAAGCAGAATCTGCCAAGTGAAGGACACCAGGTGGAATCCTCCAATCAGACTGTGGGGCTCAAGGAACACAGAAGACTAAGCAGGAGAGATAGGGAGAGCAGCTAGCAAGAGCTGGTCCTGCAGTTCAGAAGAGACCCATGATGGTACAGGGCATGCGCCACAGGACAAGTTCAAAAGTTCAACCGTGAGGAAGACTCGGACCTTCGTCCCCAATGACCACCAACGACCCCTGAGGGGGGGGGCGTAAATTGGGCGGACTGAGGTGGGACTATGGGAGGAACTTATGTTAATGAATTCCTGGAAATAATTAGAATAACCCAACCTTTTCTTAGAAATGTAATGAATAAACATGAACGCTGTAAATATAAGGCAAGAATCCTAACGCTTGAGCGTGCACGTACAGAAGCAGCTATCCCCCTGTAGATAGTTAGGGTCTGGCGGCCGGAAGATATCGTGCTGTACGGAAACATAGGGCCCCCCCCTCCCGACAGCCAATAGTGCCTAGTTTATGATGTAAGCGGACGGAAATGAGGTCGTAAACCTAAGCTATATAACGCCGCATCACCCAGCAATAAACACCATTTGCCGTCCACCACATTGGTGTCAGTGAGCTAATGGCCCGAGCGGCCCCGGGAAGGCCGCCGTGCCGTTCCTGAGCCAGGTCGCCACGCCATCAAAGGCAACACCCCCGTGCTGCCTGGCGCCACAATAAAGAATACCTGCTTAATAACACTTGGTTGTTATTGAGTTTTCTTGGCTTCAGTGTTAATACTGTCTGGCAATATCTTTTTGTGGGTTTTATCAAATTTTTACTCTTGCGCATCTGCCACTTTTCAGGACGCTCCTTGCTTGTATGTCCTTGTTTACCACAATTAAAACATTTAACAGTGTTCCGATAACTATGCAATTGAGATAATGCGGCGGCAAGAACCGATGCTCTGTAAGTCTCGGTTTCGATGTTTTGACGTACTTTAATATATTCCCCTACGTCCATTGCCTTTCCTTTCAATAGTAGTAGCGCTGATTGACAGTCACTGTTAGCGTTTTCAAAAGCCAACTGGAATAACAAAGCTTTAGCGGCTTCAGGGTTATCTACTTGCCTTTGCCCCCTGCAGTATATCTTCAAGTGTCACAGAGGGCTCCTGAGAACCTCGTCTTATTGTCATAAAATATCCCGTATGACACCCCGACTTGTGGTGGACGAAGGGCATGGACTCCGATTGGGGATGAAGCGAAGACTTTTATTGTTTCGTACACCATCATTATATACTTTTCTCTATTAGCGCATGCACCACTACGTAAGCTATGATTGGTGTACAGGCATGGTTTACACGCCACTACTGCTAACTCCCTTGTCTGCTCTCCTGCAGGCTTGTGCTTCTCTCATACCTGATGGTCTGCACATGTTTACTTCCCTGTTATCTTTCTTTACTCTTGTTCAAGGCTCAGGGCAGGACATGCCTGAATCCTGTTAACTCTTTCCATCCCTTCTCTCCTTGTTCCTTCTCACTGACCCAGCCGGACTTGTTCAAAAGCCCATCTATCCAGGGCTATTTGTGCCTGTACGCAGACCCTGATGAATTGGTATTCCTGCACCCAAATTATCCATCGCCTGCTCTGTTACTAAGTCGTAATATTCTAATTGCCAAACCTCACGGCGTGCCGAAAATAATGTTGTTTTTGTTAACATTTTCCAATCCCGTGGTGTCATTACATATGCCACCTGCACTGCCTCTATTAATGCTACGGTGAACGTATTTTGTAATCCATTTTCTGTAATAGTTTTTTTTTTAAGCTCTTTAGAAACCTGGTAAGGCAAACCCTCATTAGTTGGGGACCGGTTTAATTTCTTTTTAACAGGGAAGGCAAAAGTAAAATTAGCCCATTTTATAGCTGCTTCTTTACATTTCTGCGCTGCCGACTCGATCTTGGATAACTCCTTCAGAAAGGGATTAGCAGGTGCCGTAGACAATATAGAACGTAACAGCGGTGGAGGTGAAAATTACAGCGGGGGGGGGGGGGGCAGTGTCTCTAATGGCTGAGGAGGTAATGGTAATAGAGGGTATAAATCTGGTTCCCCCTCTGCACTAAGCAGCCTAGGGTCAAAAGGGTCTTCAGTCTCAGAATTATTTGGGACAGCTTTAGCTCGATCATATATATTTTGGCCCTTTGGCCCCCGTTTCTATCTTTTTTCTTTTTTTTTTTTTTCCCTTTTTCTAACAATAGCCTCTAAAGGTTTGAGCTGCTCCAACATGGAGTATAAGAACTGCCGTGTCACAATAACAGCATCAGGAATCTCAAAACCTAGCCCTTTAGGTGTCTGTAAGCATTCCCCTACACCCTCCCGCATAGCGCTATCAAGTGCGCCATCTACTGGGAACCAATTACGATGTTCTTTTACCAACAGCAGCGATCACATTAGATGGGTTTTAGTTACACGGTAACCAGCAGCACACAATACCTGTTGTGGTGCTTTTTAATGTAATTTAGCTCTTGCGAAGCCATCTGTCCCATTACAACGATCCTGTAGTTTTCCTATTCAACGGGTGCAGGTGTTCCTATTTAAGGAATGTAGCCACAAAAACCTTAGTAGAACTATAAAAAGCAAACTTGCCCGGAGGTTTTCCTCACACAGGGCACCTATCTGCAGGGATGAAGAAGAAACAGACTTCGTAGCCTTTTTCTAGGTATATTCTTTAATCGGCATGGATGTGCGGCATAGCAAAGGAAGCTCTCTTGCTTCTCTCTTTCAAGCAATTATACAGAGCGCGCTCATTCCTGAACTAAAAAGCCAAGGGGGATGTTTTAACATTCTTCTCTGGCGTGCCCGCGCTCGTGACTGTTTGTGGTTACGTCCTCTCTCATGCATCCTCCCAGGCGGTTTCCAGCCTGGCTTTTTTGTATGCTCAACCTTCATTTTGCCATGTGGCTTGTTTGGAACACCTGGTCTTTTATCATGTTTATTCTTACATGTTGAACATTAGCTTCATGCTTCTATTTTAGTCTCAATCAATCTTCCGTAGTATTGGCACTGCTCCCACAAGGTAGCAAATTCAAAAACTTGTTAGGGGGAGATTCAAAGCGGAACATAAAAAGCCATGGGCTAAAGTTTCTAGGACAGGAAATTCAGTAAATGATAACAGAAACAAAATTTTTAAAGCAATATGGTACAGGACAGGAAAAAACTAAAACAAGGGAAAGGGAACTAGATAAATGGAGACATTAAAAGAAAATTTAAATAGCCAGAGAGCAAGGAAAATGGAAAAAGAAATAGGGAGCGCAAACTGAATAAGGGACAAAAAGAGTCAAATGTGACGGGGCATGTGATAGACAAGAAAGGATTAAAACTCAGGGATAGTCAGCTGAACAAAAGGAGACAGAAGGAAATCTGAAAATGCAAAAAGCTACGGTATGGTCATCAGACAACTGAAAATAAGAGACAGCAAACTAAATTACCTGTACAGGTGTAGAAACGCTTTTTAAAGCCAAGAGATTGAGAGGAAAAAAATTCAAAAACAGAGACAGCAATCTAAATTAATAGAGTTGTGGGGGAAAAAAAATCATAAAAGAAGCACAGGCTGCAGGACTCACGGGAAGGAAATAACAAATAAACGTGTTAGCTGGGATAAAATTAAGCACAGAAGCCACATGAGGCAAGACAAGCAAACCTAAAAAATAAAGGCTGAAAAAGAGACGCACATCAAAAGTAAATTCAAAAAGTGACCGGGTACTCAAGAAACTGGAAACTATTAAAAAGAAGGGTAGAGAGCTGGGTCAAAGGAGAGGAAAAAAAAAAAGTGACTAGGTAGAGGACAAACAAAAAAACTTAAAAACACCACCAGCAAACTAGATAAAAGCGGACACAGAAACAAAATTTTTAAAGCCAAGAGACTAAGACAGGAAAGAATGGAACAATAGCCAAAATAACAAGAGAGGAAAGAACAAAGAGCCACAGCAAAAGAAAATGCCAAGGTAGAAAGAATATCTAAATAGTCAGGGCGTAGAGGAATGCACAAAATAATTTGAAAATATGTCAAAATTAAGACAGCAAACGGGATCTAAGGAGACAAAGTTTTAAAAGGAAATAAGACAAAAAATTTAAACACAGTGATGGAGAACAAAAATGGATTCAAAAAAAGTAAATGAAAGAGCACTAAGGAAAGAAAGGAAATAATAAAAGTAGGCATAAAAAAAGAATAAAAGATATGGTTACTAGGGAAATGAAAAAATTATTAAATAGGGACAGCAAACCAACAACAAGTAGAAAGAAAATGTGAATAACATCAGCACTAAGGAAAACTAAGAAATAATTAAAAAACCAGCAAAGGGTATAATCACTGCTACTCTCCATTTCTTTCTCCTCATTTGCCCCAGTTCTCCCTAGTTTCCCCATCTTTGCCTCCGTTGCCCCCGGTCCCCCTCCCTTCTCCTTTTTATCTCTGTTTTCCCCCCATTTCCCCCCTGTCCAGTGGATGTGATGCTGAACCTGGGCCTTTCTCACAGCTCTTACCTGGAACAGACGATTCCGGTTCTCTCTGTGACTAAAGCCCAATGCCCGCACATCCAGCCAGCTGCGGAGCTGCCACCACCAGCACCAGTGGAGCACCCACCCCAGAGCAGAATGAGCTCCCTGTTGACTTACCAAGAGCGCCACAGCATCCATTGGTCTTTCCTTAACCCCGCCGTCACCCTTGCTCCATTCCCAAGCGCACTACGACTTCTGCCGGACTATCCCAAAGCACACCGAGCTCCCTACTAAATCGCCGAGAGTACTGGGTCTTTTCCAGGCTTCTCAAAAGCCCGCCAAGTACCCTGCTGCCTTCCACCATCCAAACTTTGGCAGTTATCTCTGTGCAGACCAATTAGGACCCAATTAGGTTAAAAAAAAAAAAGTGGAAAAAAAAAATATCCCCTGACTGGGTTTTTTTTCTTATTAGAATATCTTGGGTTTGGGTGGTGTGTTTGTTTTGGGGTTGTGGTTTGTTGCTTTTTTTATACAAGGCCTGGAAAAGAAAAATACCTCGACTCCAGCTACAACATGTTAACAACGCTTACATACTACCACACAACCAAAGCCACACACATGCACAACGCTCACTTCACCTACCCTATAAACCACCCCTCCCTCTCCGCTCTGCCCTTCGCCCACTGCTTGCCACCACAGGTCTGCGGCTCTCCTCAGGAACAGGGTTCCCGCTGGCCTCCAAAATCGCCCTGCCTTTGAAAACCCCAGCCCGAGGCCCTCCGCAGTCCAAACATTTACAATTAACAGTGCCACACAGAGCGATAGGGACTGGGGGAAAAAAACCCCACACAGACAGGGCAAAAGAAAAAAAAAAGACCCGGCACCGTACGGTGCAATGCAGTCTTAGATCACAGTCAAGACCCAGCGCAACACAAAGCTGTACGGTGCGACACAAGACCCAGCACGACACAGAACCATACGGTGTGACCCAGTCTTAGACAACAGTCAAGACCCCGTGCGATACAAAGCCGTACAGTGTGACACAAGAACCCCGTGCGACATGGAGCCGTACGGCGTGACGCAGTCTTATGTCACAGTCAAGACCTGGCGTGACACATAGCCATAGTGTGTGATACAAGACCCAGTGCCATAAGGAGCTGTACGGCGCGACACAGAGCCATAGAGTGTGATGCAAGACCCAGTGCAATATGGAGCCATAGAGTGTGATGAAATACGCAGCCGTACGGTGCAACACAATCTTAGACCACGGTCAAGACCCAGCATGACACAGATCCGTATGGTGTGATGCAGTCTTAGATCACAGTCAAGACCCAGCACAACGTGGAGCCGTACAGTGACACGCAATAGCAGGTGTGACATAGCCCTATGGTACGACAGAGCGCCGTACAGTGCAATGCAGTCTTAGACCAAAGTCAAGGCATGGTGCAATACAGAGCCGTAGAGCGCGACGCAAGACACAGCACAATACGGAGCCATACGGTGCGACGCGATCTCAGTCCACACAAGCATGATGCTGCAATGCAAGATGAATACAACGCCATGCCATACAGTGTCCTACAAAAACAGAACGCTACAGTGCAATACCGTATTAGGTGACCATCAGTACAGATACAGAGCAATACAATACAAAACCAGAACAATGGACATGTGAGAAGCTGGGCTTTAAGACTTAAGCCCATAAGGGCACCAGGATGAAAAGCTGTAGGGCAGCTTTATGGAAGTGGATTTTTCAAGAGCAGACCGTACCCGCCCACATTGCCTCTACAAGGGCGACCCTCCAGGAACATTCACAATGTCAGGCATGCTTTTGGCTCCGATGAAAATAAATGCTCAAGGGGCTTGATAGCAAAGCAGCAAATCACCTGAAACCCTACTGACACACGTACCAAGCGTAGAGAGCCCAGGGGGCGAAACAGAGACCTGTGGAAGGCATCGTCTAAGAGACGGAATGCAGATGACACAAATGACGCTAAGCCACGGACACGGGCTGGAACGGCCCTGCTCCACACACGTTCGCATCCCGTGTAACAGACCCCGGGCCCTCTAACCGCTCTCAGACTTAAGCCACCCCTAACAGCCTTGTCCACAACTCCAAATTTAAATGCCCTGCTAGCCCCAGCCACCCACTGCTTTTTGCCCCTTGACTTACCTTTCAGAGGGCAGGGTCCAGAATCCCTCCTCATCAGAAGCACACGATCTGAGTGGGATGCTCCTGCATTCACCAGGTTCTTCATCGCTTGCAAGACAGAACGCCACCCGTCACAGACATGCCACACCGCATTCATCTCTACCCAATGACACCCACCTTCTAAGTGCTGCGCCCAAGAAATCAGATATCATGTCCAGCATCTCCCACGGAAACCAGAAAACTGATGAAATATATCACCTGTTACACTCAGAAGTTACCATCCGCTCCGCAGTTCCTAGCCTGCCGCTCCTCTCTCATCCACCGACTCGCCTCAAACCCTCAGCCCTTTGAGGAGAGCCCACGGGGCACCCGCAAAGCCCAAGACAAATGCTTAACAGAGTCACCACGTGATCCTCAGCAATTCAAGCTTAACTATGCCGCTTATCGAGTCTCTCGCCTTTTCTCAACGCGCTCTTCGTCGTGCGACTTCTCCCACCCCAGAAGGAATGCGGCGCCTGCCAAAGAAACAGAGGAAAGCGTACGCTAAGATACCGCCCAAAGCCTTGGCTCGCTTGAGGCTCTTTCCCTCTGTCTCGGTCGCTTGACCGGCCAGAGTCAGATTCTTTAGTCTGCCTGCCCCCTGTCAAACTCAAACAACAGGGTATTATTCTGGCTACATCAATAATATGACATATCAAACTGCTACCATAGCACAGTGGTCACCGCGCACGTTGCCAGAATTTGCTCTAGCGTGGATCTCTCACTTGACATTTTGATCCGCACCTAGAAAATAAAAACAAATCAGCGTAATCTAGTCAGAACCACTGACAGTCACGTCGCATCTCTGATATCAGACACCTGCCCACCTTTGTCCGGCGCTCGACTTTACTCTTCTCTCGCCCTTTGGCGTGGCGTTCGTCGCTCCGCGTCTGAAAAAGCGACCCAAACAAACCCTTTAAAGCAGTCGCCTGCATGCTGACCGGTACCTCGATGAGACCCGAGGCCTATCTTATTTTCGCACGTGCCTTCTAACTACAGCTTAAAAACCACCAATTATTGAGCCCCACGTGTGCGGACTACCACAAACTGCTGCTCCCAGAAGGTGAGACTCCAACCTGAGACACCCGCAAAACTCTGCATGTCACTGTGGCAGCTGTCTACAGCTACTTGCCTGGAGATGGACTGTACAGTCTTCACCAAAATAATCCGGGCGGATCAAGTTATCACCACACGACAATAGAGTTATGCTACCCTGCCTTTAATATCGCTACATCCCCAGGCAAGGCAGATCCAACCCTGACATGAAGGCCAACAATACACACCAACACCGTGAGAAACACGATCGTGAGACGCAATAAGACCACAATCGGATGTGACTCCAGTGAGGAAGATGCTGCAGGCAGAAAAGCCCTATGGAGCCTCAAGGGAGGAAATGCTTTGCAGTCATCGCAGAAGAGAGTCGTACGTAGCGGTCCGTTACATGAAGTTATGGTCAAAACAGAGAAGACCGATGCACGAGAATCCTGACTTTGAGACCTACAAACCTAAGGGTGCAAGGAAGACGTCTCAGTCCACAGACAGAGCTGCCGACACAGCCCGGAAGGACGCTGCAAATGAGGAATGCCCAGAAACTCAAGAGATAGGAGACCGATCCACGCCTCACGCTTGTTATGCAAGAAAAGAAGTGCCCGACTGACCCTATGCCGATGAGGCTGGGCATTCGAGATGCCAAGGATGGCACCAGAGATGCCCAGCTTGCTCCTTGAGCACAAAGAGCAATGAGAACCTCGAAACCAAAAAACATCCAGGACACAGAAGATTGACTAGACAAACCACACAAGAACACAGAGACAGGCTGGAACTACCTTGCCCGGCACACACCACTTGTGTGGAAAAGTAACCCAGCTCCCTTTAACTGTCCAAAAGCAACTGCTCCTGGACAGCCCTCTCCCCTATACTAACTCTAAAATTCCCTCCCCCAAAATCCTAACCTTATCGCCCCACAACCCACCCCCACCAACCCCAGGACCTGTCCCACAACTTAGCATTTGAAGGGCCAGGGTCCAAATCCATTCTCAAAAGGAAACACATCAGATCAATGGGACACTCCCCTGGTATCCATTTCTTCTTTATCATCTGCAAAATCCAAACAAAACAAAAAAAAAAACAGTCCTGGCAGACAGCATCGCAGCAGTCACAAACAACCTTTCCCACAACACACACACCGCCAAAAAGCACGGTGTCATTCCACTCCTCAACTGCTCCTCACCTGTTCCAAAGCCGGACGCTGCAGCCATCGTCACTCATGGCACCTGGGATACCAGGAAACAAAATTACTGTTGTGCTTACGAGACATCACCAGCCCCGTGATCCTCCTCGCTAATAGCCAGCTCAACTCAAATGCTTGGCCGAGTCCAGAGGCGGCCCACACAGTGCCTGAAAAAACAAAGGTAAGCGCTTAACCAAGTTGCCATGTAATATTTGGCTCTTGGATGCTGACCCAGCACACAGCCTCAGCTTCTCGGATGGTTCATTGGCGTGCAGCTTCGTCCTTCCGAGCCCATGTGTGGCACCTGGGAAAAACGAGGCAAAAAACGTGTTCGGAGCTACTGCCCGAAACAGACGCTTGCCCACAGCAACACCTAGCTACTGCTCCTTTACCTCGCCCCCTCCCTGGTCCGGTCTCCGTCATTTTGGGTGGCCGCATTGAGGCTCACGTACCACCTGTAAAACACAAACAACAAGGGACGCCTAAAACTTCACGGACAATATGAAAACTGAAAAATAACCGCTACTTCACCCACTAGCCACAGCTCACCTTGCCAGAGTCAGCACCGGCACCAGCATCCCGCTTTGCACATCGCTGCGCACGTTCACATTAAAAAAAAGAAAAACATAATGTGGCCACATAGCCACCGGTCACAACTTCCCTCCAACACCCTGCACCAACTCACCTTCTTACAGGGCTCTGCTCACTGCCTCTGTTGCTCTTCAAAGAGCTACTTATCCCTCTGCATCTAAAAAACCCAAATTGTTACACAGCTTACCCAGGTGTCAATCAAGAGCTTCACAATTCCAGAGCTCTCATCTCTGCTTCAGAGTACCACCTAGAGGCCAGGGGCAGCCTGCCATTCAAAACAACACACCCAGCTTAGAGGCAGGCACACACAAGTCTTAACACCTTTGAGATGCAATCTGCTTCGCTCCCACTCAACAGCCCCTCCCAGAAGGCTCCCATCCTCTCTGTAGAACACTCCCGAAATGACTGGCCGCCCAGCCTGCCACCAGCTACTCAACCCAATATGACTGTACAACCGTTGCCTAAACGGTTTATGGATATCAAAATGTTAACCAGAGACACTTATCGCTATACCACCTACACCTGACTCTACAGCCCCAGGCAGAGCAGCTCCAAGCCACACATGCACACAGACAAAGTGAGACCAATGCTACACAGAACTCTACAAACGAGGTGACGCAAAGATGAGAGAAAGCTATCAGCAAGAAGGATGACTCCCGAATGAGTTGCGCTGTCGGGCAAGACGACCTACAGAGCCGTAATGCAAGGTGAGGAGTTTCTATGGCAGCCCCAGAAAAAAAAAAAAAGGCAGGAACCTAATGGCCCATTCCGAGAAGTTACGGTCAAAACCGAGACGACTGATGTGCAAGAAGCCTGTCTTCGAGACCTAAGAATGTAAGGATGCAGGGAAGAGGTCTCAGTCCGCAGAAACGGACAGCTAGCGATCAGAGTTGCCAGCACAGCCCAGAATCACGCCGCAAATGAGGATGGCCTGGAAACGTCCTAGACGCAAGACAGATCCACGCTTGAAACTCCTCACGCAAAAAAAGAAAAAAAGAAATGCCCAGCTGGCACTGCATCACCCAGTACAGGCATTTGAGACCACAGGGATGACGCCCGAGACGTCTGGCTTGCTCTTCAAGTGCAAAGCAGAATGAGGACATTGAGACCCGAGAAATTTCCTAGACACAGTGAATGGACTAGACAAACTACACAACACCACAGAGACAAGCTGGAACTGCCCTGCCCGTGCTCATCTGGTGCCAAAACGTAACCCATTCCTTTCCCTGCCCAAGGAGACCTGTTCCTGGACAGCCCTCTCCCCTGCGTTAACTTTAAAATCCCTTCCGCGAAATTCCCAAACTTATCTCCCGCCTACTCCACCGTCCCCCACCTCCAGCACCTGTCCTGCAACTTAGCTTGCAGAGGGCCAGGGATCCAAATCCATCCTCAGCAAAAGAAACACGCGAGCCAAATGGGACTCTCCCACAGACTCCAAATTCCTCTTACTCGTCTGTAAAATCCAAACGAAAAACCAAGATATTTCTGCCAGACAGCATTGGACCAGTCAATGCCAACCTCTGACAAAACACACCCCCCACACCCCCCCAAGAAGGGCCATGTCATTCCACTCCTCACCTGCTCCGCACCAGTTCGAAAGCTAGGCGCTGCAGCCTTTGTCGATCGTGGCACTTGAGATACCAAGAAATAAAACTACTGTTGTGCTTGTGAGAAGTCACTGGTCCTGCAACTCTCCTCACTAATAGCCAGCTCACCTCAAACACGCATCCTATTCTAGAAGTGACCTGCACATCACCTGCAAAAGAAAAGGTAAGTGTTTAACCAAGCTGCCACGTAAGACTTGGCTCTTAGATGCCGACCTAGCACACAACAGCCTCAGCTGCTCGGACGGCTCATCGGCATGCGGCTTCATCCCTCCGAGGCCATGTGTGGCACCTGCGAAAAACGAGGCAAAAACCAAGGCAAAAAATGAGTGCCGAGCTACTGCCCAAAACCGATGCCTGTCCGCAGTGATGCCTAGCTCCCGCTCCTTTACCTCACCCTCTCCCCGGTCCAGCCTCTGTCATTTCAGGCGGCTGCGTTGAGGCTCGGGTACCACCTGTAAAACACAAACAACAAGGGATGCCTAAAACTTCACTGACAATACAAAAACTGAAAAATAACCGCTACTTCACCCACTAGCCACAGCTCACCTTGCCAGAGTCAGCACTGGCACCAACATCCCGCTTTGCACATTGCTGCACACCTTGAAAGAAAAAACACCAAACCATAATGTGGCCACATAGCCACAACTTCCCTCCGACACCCTGCACCGACTCACCTTCTTACAGGGCTCCACTCCCCTCCTCTGTTGCTTTTTAAAGAGCTACTCATCCCTCTGCATCTGAAAAAAACCCCAAATTGTTACACAGCTTACCCAGGTGCAGATCAAGAGCTTCACAGTTCCAGAGCTCTCATCTCTGCTTCAGAGTACCACCTAGAGGCTAAAGGCAGCCCGCCTTTAAAAACAACACACCCAGCTTAGAGGCACACACCCACGAGCCTTAACACCTTTGAGATGCAATCTGCTTCGCTCTCAACTCAACCGCCCCTCCCAGAAGGCTCCCATCCTCTCTGTAGAACACCCCCAAAATGACTGGCTGTGCAGTCTGCCACCAGCTACTCAACCCGAGACGACTGTACAACCGTTGCCTAAATGATCTAGGCATATCAATGCGTTAACCAGAGATATAGCACCTACCCATGACTCTACAGCCCCAGGCAGAGCAGCTCTAAGACACACACACACACACACACACACACACACGCACACAAAGACAAAGGGAAACTAACACTACACAGAACTCTACAAAAAAGGCGACAAAGATGAAAGAAACCTCTTGGCAAGAAGGATGACTCCCAAATGAGTTGCACTGTCAGGCAAGACCTACAGAGCCATGAGGTAAGGAGGTTCTATGGCAGCCTCTAGAAAAAGATTTGAACATAATGGCCTGTTATAAGAGGTAAAGGTCAAAACACAGATGATGCGTGAGCGAGAAACGTGGCCTCAAGACCTATGAGCATAACGATGCAGGGAAGAATTCTCAGTTCGCAAAAACCAACAGCTAGCGAGCAGAGCTGCCGATGCATTCTTGAGCGACGTCGCAGATGAGGACCGCCCAGTAACTTCCGAGATGCGAGACCCATCCACGCTTTAAGCTTGTTATGCAAGAGAAGCGGTGCCAAACAGGCACTATGCTGGCATGTACAGGCAGCAGAGACCCCAGGGATGGCGCCCGAGATATTCGTCTTGCTCCTTGAGCAGAAAAAGGAATGAGGACATCGAGACCCGAGACACATCCAAGACAGAAGACCGACTGGACAAACTACATAACAGAGACAGGCTGGAACTGCCCTGCCTGACGCATCCTAGTCTGGCGCAGAAAAGTAACGTGGCTCCCTTTACCTGCCCACAGGGAACTGTCCCTGGACAGTCCTCTCCCCTGTGCTAATTTTAACTCCGTCCCTGCAACTTCCAGCCTTGCCCTGTCCTTGGCTCTGGCCCCTCAACTTAGTTTTCAGAGGTCTAGCTGTCCAAATCCATTCTTGACCAAAAAATCACCCACATTAGCTAACTCAGATGCTGGTGCAATCCCCAGGTTCCTCCGTCATCTGCAGAAAAAAACCCCACCAAATAACAAATTCTGTGATCAGTAATCACCACATCAGCCAACACCAACCTCTGCCACAACACCCCCTTCATTGGGAGCACCACGGTGTTCTGCTCACCTGCTCCGACTGCAGTGTTGGATGCTGCAGCCATCGTTACTTGTGGCACCCGAGATACCCAAAGATGTAAAATTACCATTGAGCTTGCGAGAAATCACCGGCCTCGTGAGCCTCCTCGCTACTACACCAGCTCACCTCAAATGCTCACCCAATTCCACAAGCAGCCTGCGCACACCTGCAAAACTAAAGAGAAACACTTCACTGAGTTTCTGCAGGATACTTTGCTCTTACACACCAACTCATCCAACAACTACCTTGCCCGCTCGGACCGGCTGTCAGCGTGAAGCTTCACCCCTCTGAGGCTGTAGAACTGCATCACCTGAAAAAAAAAAAAAAAAGCAAATAACTCATGCCAAGATACTGCCCAAACCGCAGCTGGGCCCCATCGATTCCCATCTGCTGCTCCTTTACCTCACCTGCTCACCAGCCCTGCCTCTGCCCTTTACTGGTTGCTACATTAAGGCTTGCGTACCACCTGTAAAACACAAACAAGGGATGCTTATAACATCATTGACAATGAGATGCCTAAAAAATAGCTGCTACTTCAGCCCACTAATCATTACTCTCCTCTCCCATCCCACTTTGCTCATTGCTTTGTGCCTTCAAAATAAAAAAACTTGAAACCTATAAGCTAATCAGACAACCATCGGTCACATCTCCCCTCTGACAATACATGCCGACGCACCTTCTTCCATCCCTCCGCTCGCCTCTCCTTCATCGCCCTTTAGCGCGCAGCTCGTTCCTCTGCGTCCAAAAAAGCGATATCAAACAAGTCGCCCAGGTGCTATCAAAAGCTTAACAATTCCAGAGATCTCATTTCCATTTAGGAATGCCATCTGGAGGCCAAATACAGCCTGCCACTAAAAACATCTGGTCACCTCCCATGTCTCTGCATAGCACTACAGAAATAACTCTCCTCACTTGGTGGCTATACAGCTACTTACACTGAAGCGGACCACTCAAAATCAGAGATGCTGACATGGCCCGGAACAACGACACCAAACCACACCGACTGGAAACTTCCGAGACACGAGACCTATCCGAGCTTTAAGCTTGTTACGCGAGAAAAGACGTGCCCGAGGGGCACCGTGCTGACGAGTATGGGCATTCGAGACCCTAGGAATGGTGCCCGAGGCACGTGAAGTGCTCCTCGAGCGCAAAGAGCAACGAGGACATCGAGACCCGAGAAAGGTCCGATACACAGAAGACACGCTACACAAGCTACGCAGCTACAGGCTGGAAGAGTCCTGCCTGGCACAAGCTAGTATTGTGCCAAGAGCAACCCGCTCCCTTTACCTGCCCAAAGGGGATGGTTCCTGGACAGCCCTCTCCCCACACCAATTTTGAAACCCCTCCTTACAGCTCCCAACCTTGTTCCCTCCTCCCAGAACCCCCTCCCAAACACCAGTCCCTCCACTTAGCTTTCAGAGGGCCGAGGCTCTGAATCAATCCTCAACAAAATACCACATCAGCCAGCCAGGATGTTCCTCAGTTACCAGGTTCCTCTTCGTCTGCACAGAACTGGTACCAGCAGTAAGTATCAACACAGACTTTGTCCACAACATTCTCCTGCTCAAAAGGAACGCGGCCTTCCTCTTGTCTGCTCCAATGTCAGCCTCGGATGCTGTAGCCATCATCGCTTGTGGCACCTAAAATGCCAGAAGACGGAAAACTACCATTGCGCTTCTAAGAAATCACATAATTTGTCATCTCACAGATGCATACAAGATGTTCACCCTAACCCCTGTTAGCTAACCTCACCAACAGTCCTATTATAGAGAGAAGGTAACAATGATTAACAGTGTACAACAAATAGTCGTATAGCTCGATAGTTCCATCTTCAATAAAGTCAGGAGTTCCAAAAAAGTATGATACACCTAGATTAAATAAAAAAAAGCACATTATTAAGCCCTCATCCCAGCCCAGAAGACTCAAAACAAAATTATTGACCTAAAAAAAAAAAAAAAAAAAGCTGTATACAAGCATACTTTCTGAGCTAAATACAGCTGAACCTTGACCAATCCTGAAGCTCTTACCTCAGACAGAGTTCTCTGCTTCTTTAAACATCAAAACATATCTGCCCAAATATTTTAGAGAGGTCAAAACCTGCCATTACCTGAAGGCCCAACAGAGCACTGACATCAGAGAAGGCCCAGAGCAGAATGACCCCACTGAGCAGAGCCCCGGGGCTCATATACTCCAGGACCTGCCCACCACCCTTCCCGCAATCACCTGGGAAAGGGGCAGGGCAAACCCCCACAACACATAAAGGTGACTGGAGGAGCAGCAGGGAGTTTTCTCAGCTGCCTTCAGTTTGTGGGGTGCAAATTTTCAAATGGAGAAAGCCACCTGTACCAGAAACAAATATTCCTGCTCTTTTACTCCAGCTACATTAATTGCATCAGCAATATGACTGGATAGGGAATTCTAAAGAAAAAAAATTTATTTTTCTGGGGTGTAGGTAGGAAAAAAGATAGATGCCCTATGAAGCTGTGTAGGAAAGTGGCTCCTTAAATACAACAGCAAGATTATTATCAAAAATTATGTGCTTTCCTTTATCTATAAAACAAACAAAATGGAAGCAATAGCAAATTAAAATAGGCAGATAAAAAGGAAATTTTGAAGGAAGGATTAAGAACAGAGCATGGCAAGGGGAGAGAAATAGGGTCAGCAAAGGAAATAAGTGAAGATATTAAATAAAGGTGATGGAGGTGAAGATGTGCAGGAAGACATAAGCCACACGAACACGGACCCGGATAAATGGAGACACAAAGAGAAAATTTAGAGGGAGACTTGGAAATGCCATTTTCACAAGCAATGAGGAAGAATGAAGTAAGCTGGTGGGGAGACAGAAAGGAAAGGTACAAGGTGACACTTTACAGGGTAATGCTAGCAGAAGACAGAAAAGCTTTGGGGAACCAGAAAGCCTGAAAGGCAGACAGAGGCAGGGACAGGCAAGGAGGCAAGCAGAGATCTGGAAAACCGTGGGAGGGATGGGCCGGGATCCATGTGAGGCGACACGTGGCTCCTGGTGCCAACGGCAGACCTCCAGCACCCCGAAGCTTATCTCTCTGTCTCTGCCCCTTCCTCCTCCACAGTACCGGCTGCCTGACCTTGGGAGTAGGCAGTGGGTGATTCAATGCACCTCTCCCATGATGTTTCCTGGACACGCAGCAGCTCAAGTGTGTGGCCGATGGAGGCAGCAACGTCCTGGTGTCGTGTGCTGGTTGGGTGCTCTGTTGGGGATGGCTCCTTCCTTGCCACAGTGTAACGGGTCTGTGTGGCAAGGTTTTGGTAGCAGGGGGGTTACAGGGGTGGCTTCTGTATGAAGTTGCTAGAAGTTTCCCCTATGTCGGATATAGCCAATGCCAGCTGGCTTTAAGACGGACCCGCCGCTGGCCAAGGCTGAGCCAATCAGCAAGAGTGTTTTTCGCCTCTGTGATAACATATTTAAGAGAGTGAAAAAGTTGTTGTGCAGCAGTAATTGCAGCGAGTGAGAGGAGCGAGAATATCTGAGAGAAACATCCTGCAGAGACAAAGGTCAGTGAAGAAGGGGGGGAGGAGATGCTCCAGGTGCCACAGCAGCGATTCCCCTGCAATGTGTGGTGAAGACCATGGTGAAGCAGGTTGTCCCCCTGCAGCCCATGGGCGGAGGAGCAGATGACTGCCTACACCCCCTGGAGGCCCCCACATCAGAGTAGGTGGATACCTAAAGGAAGCTGTGACCCCGTGGGAAGCCTGCACTGGAACAGGCTCCTGGCAGGACCTGTGGTCTGTGGAGAGAGAGAAGTCCACGCTGGAGCAGGTTTGCTGCTAGAGACCCCGTGAGGGGGGCTCATGCTGGAGCAGTCGGTTCCTGAAGGACTGCACACCATGAAGGAGACCCACGTTGAGGCAGTTCATGAAGGACTGAACCCGTGGGAAGACTCAGGCTGGAGAAGTCACAGAGGACCTTCTCCCGTGAGGGGGACCCCACATTAGAGCAGGGGAAAAGTGTGAGAAATCCTCCCCCTGAGGAGGAAGAAGCAGCAGAAAACAACAGTGTGATAAACTGACCCTAACCCCCATCCCCTGTTTTCCCCCCTGTGCCACTGGAGGGGAGGAGGGAGGAAAATCGGGATCAAAGTTATGCCCGGGAAAGGAGGGAGGGGTGGGGGGAAGGTGTTTTAAGATTTGGTTTTATTTCTCATCACTCCTCTCTGAGTTAATTGGTAATAAATTACATTTCCTTTCAGTTGAGTCTGTTTTGCCCATGACTGTAAATGCTGAGTGATCTCCCTGTCCCTATCTCAACCCCACGAGCCTGTTGGTTTTTTTTTTTTTTTCCCCTCTCCTCTCTCCTGTCCAGTTAAGGAGGGGGAGTGATAGAGTGGCTTTGGTGGGCACCTGGCATTTTGGCCAGGGTTAACCCACCACACACGGGGACCGGCTGCTCCTTGCTGGGGACAGCTCCTTGTGGAAGCCCCTTTGTTTGACTCCTCAGCCAGTTCCTGCAGCTGGGCATGCCCAGGCAGTCCCCTTCATAGCCCACAGCAGGGCCAGCCCTACCGTCAGCCTCACTGGCCACACCTGCCCCAGCTCCAGCTAGAGTCCATCAGGAACAAGGGCCTGGCAAAAGCACACTGGCCCCTCCCTGGCACCTGGCCACAGCCACAGGCTCTGTACCCAGGGGCTTGAAAGCCATCCAGGGGCACAAGAAAAGTTTACTCATTCCTGCTCAGAACAAATTCTGGCACCGAGTCAGCTACAAGGCTCGGTGCCCAAACGCAGCAGGACAGTGGGAGACAAGAGAAGAGGAGAAGCAGGAGGAAGATAGAGAAGAGGTGGGGGACAGGCAACAGGGAAACCAGACGCTGTCAATGGGAGAGGGACGGGAAGCGGGGCAACAGTAGAGAGAGAGGAGAGCTGAGAGATTTAGCAAAAAAAAAAAAAAAACAAAAAACAGGGAGAGATGGAGGAATATATGAGAGAGGGGGAGCAGGAGAGAGAGGCCAAAGGGACCAGCAGGACAACAAGGTAGAGACAAGACGAGGGACAAAGGAAAAATATAAAGTGATAAGGGAAAAGAAGCAGAAGCAAGAACTAACACATAGGGTCAGGAAGAAATAAAGAGGGAGATTTAGGACAGTGAACTGCACTAGTACATGTAGTAGATACATGGCTTTCATTTCCATTTCATTTTATACATATAAATGAGTATTATTGTCTCTCTCTATATATATGAGACATTTTTCACTATTTGAACACCTCACACCCATATTTACATGTTTTAATATTTTTTTAATCCCCTCATGAATTTTCAGGTGGGTTTTGGCTATGATTCCCCCCCCCCCCCCTTTTTTGGGGGAACTCCACAACCCCCCTCATCCCCCACTCACCCGCTACTCTGCTGCATCATCACTCCCTGTGATACTTAGAAGCCCAAGTGACATCACACACACAAGCCCCTTTTTATTCACTCAGAAAAAGAGTCACAAAATGAGGGAAACTGCCCCAACCAGCAGCTCATTAACTCTGAGAACACTATTTACATACGGATGAACCTCCACCCCATAAAAGGGGAGCTCTGCTAGAAAAATAAAGGAGGGTAGCCCCCCCAGATGGCTGCAGGCCCCTCCCAGCCCCTATCCCACAGGCTGGTGGCTGCCCCATGGTGGGGCAGGGAGCGCGCCAGAGGATGGTGCCACTTTTCTGGCTCAGGCTCTGCTCTGCAATGGTCAAACCCAGGTTTGGGGGGTGATCGATTACGCGCCACAAGATGCTTACAGACACACACCTAGAAAACAAAAACCCCAAATATATTGCAGCATATTAAAAAAATAGTACAGAAGAAAGCAGAGGAATTAATTCAGAATAAGGGATAGGATAGCAGTCAAGCTAGAGGAGGATTCTAGGTAAACAGGTCCACTCAAAATACAACACATCCTTTAAAAGCCATTTGAACACTTAAAAGCAGTATTAAGACTAGAATCATTGAATGGTTTGTGTTGGAAAGGACCTTAAAGACCATCTAGTTTCAACCCCCCCTGCCACGGGCAGGGACACCTTCCACTAGACCAGGTTGCTCCGAGCCCCATCCAATCCGGGCTTGAACAATTCCATGGGAGAGGGCAGCCACAGCTTCTCTGGACAGCCTGCTCCAGTGTCTCACCACCCTCATAGCAATTCTTCCTAATATGCACTTGGCCCACCACCACTTGGCCCAAAAAAGACAGTGACAGGTGGCAGGCCAGAGGGACAAGGAAAGACAGGATGAAAGACAGAGAAACATAGAAAACAGGTGACTGACGGGGAGCCAGAAAGCAGGAAACTCTGAAAGAGTCAGGGGCGCAGGGAGCCGGATATCGAGATAGAGAGATGAGAGCAACAGAGAGCATGACAGGGACAGAGGTGAAGTAAAAATAACAGGAACGGGGAGAAGCACAAAGGGTCAGAGAAAGAAAGAGATGAACAGCAAGGAGGAATGGGACAGTGAGATACAGAATGAAAAACACAGTGACAGTAAGCAAGACAAAGGGGCATAGAGAGACAAGGAAAAAAGAAGGAGAGCTACCAGAGGACTGAAACAAAATTTGGAGCTTCCAAACTCCCTTGCTTTCTAATGCTTCTCACAGAGATGGGAGGCTAGGTCCGGCCGGGTAAGGATTCTGAGATGAAAACTCAGTAACAAGAGTGTTATTAAGCAGGCATTCTTTATTGCAGCACTGTGGATTGCTCCACCGGGGTGGTTTCACAAAGCAGTTTAAGTAGAGTTTAATCCATCCATATTCATTACATATTCAGTACTTTCCTAGAATTCATTACTACATGTTGATGATCTTGGAACATATTTTTCGTTACCCTGATCTCATGGTTTACTTGTGTATATTTCCAAGTTCCTGTTATTTACATTTGGCGGTATACCTATATCTTCCAATCACCAAAGGTCATTCTTCTTCCTTGGCACAAACACATGATAAGTTACCCATCTCTTTGACTGATCTCTGACAGATAAATTGGGAGGGACATCTAACCAGCTGCACCGCCCAGGAGAGATGCCACCGAAACACACCATCGAAAGCCAGACAGAAATAAAGTACTTCGGAGCACTGTGTCCAAACATGGGGAAAAACACCCCTAACATTCAGTGGCCTCTCTTTTTAAATATTTAGAACAAATACTGAACTGCTTAAATACCCCTCATAAACTACACACTGCGGCTATTTGGCAGTTACAGTTTAAACAACACAAGTCCATTTGTAAGTTACACAACTTTAACTTTTTTTTTTTCTTCCTGTCATAAATCAAACTTTTATAAAAAGTCAGTGAGATAAGAGATCCCCCATATGGTTTCACTTTTTTTGGAAAAAAAAATAGAATCGTGGAATCATTGTGGTTGGAAAAGACCTTTAAGGTCATCACGTCCAACCGTTATCCTAACACTGCCAAGCCCACCACTGAACCATGTCCCTCAGCACCACACCTATAAGTCTTTGAACACCTCCAGGGATGGTGACTCCACCACCTCCCTGGGCAGCCTGTTCCCATGTCTAACCACTCTTTTGGTAAAGAAATTCTTCCTAATATCCAATCTAAATCTCCCCTGGTGCAGCTTGAGGCCATTACCTCTTGTCCTGTCATTAGTTACTTGGGAGAAGAGACCAACACCAGCCTCACTACAACTTCCTTTGAGGTAGCTGTAGAGAACAATAGGGTCTCCTCTCAGCCCCCTCTTCTCTAGGCTAATCAATCCCACTTCCCTCAGGAGCCCCTCATAACACATGTTTTCATGACCCCTCTGCTTCATTCCCCTTCTCTGGACCTGCTCCAGGACCTCAACGTCTTTCCTACACTGTGGTGCCCAAAATTGCACAGAGCACTCAAGGTGGGGTCTCACCAGTGCTGAGTACAGGGGCACGATCACTCCCCTGCTCCTGCTGGCCACACCATTGCTGATACAGGCCAGGATGCTGTTGGCCTTCTCGGCCACCCGGGCACACTGACAGCTCATGTTCAGCTGACTGTCAACTAGCACCCCTGAGTCCTTTTCTGCCGGGCAGCTTTCCAGCCACATTTTCCAAAGCCTGTAGCGCTGCATGAGGCTGTTGTGATCGAAGCGCAGGACCCGGCCCTTGGACTTGTTAAACTTCATGCAACTGATCTCAGCCCATCGATCCAGCCTGTCCAGATCCCTCTGCAGAGCCTCTCTACCCTCAAGCAGATTAACAGCCCTACTTAAATTCGTGTCATCTGCAAACTTGCTGAGGGTGCACTCGATCCCCTCATCCAGGTCATTGATAAAGATGTTAAACAAGACCAGCCCAATACTGAGCAAGTTCCTCCACCAGCTCCCTCAGCACTCTCGAGTGCATTTCGTCCGGCCCCATAGACTTGTGAGTGTCCAAATGGCAGAGCAGGTCATTAACTACTACTTCCTGGATTATGACGGAATTCTCCTGGTCTCCATCCCTGTCCTCCTGCTCAGGGGGCTGATTACCTTGAGGGTAACTACTCTGACTATTAAAGACTGAGGCAAAGAAGGCTTTAAGTACCTCAGCCTTTTCCTCACCCTAATAACAAACCCCCAGTGCTGCGATACCTAAGGCTACCAAACACGACTGGCAGATGTGCCAGGAAAAAAAAATAAAAAAAAATAAAAATAAAAAAAAATAAACTTGATCATTCTTAGTATAGATGTCAGTGTCTCAGTCAGGTTTTCACATACCCCTAAAAGATATTTTAAAAGCTTGCAGACTGCAAAAGCATAAAGCTTTTAATGTGAAAACAGTCCGTTTCTTCAGAACACCCGATCTCTGATGCACAGTTTTTCCTCTTTGAGAACAATACAATTCTCACAGAATCATTTCTTAGTAAGTGCACAGAAACAGAAGAATACGCACCCTCTCAGGAAGAGAAAAATAAACAGAGGCAAGTACGTTTCTCATAGGCCTAACATGCTCCAGGATAAACATTATTTTATTTGTTCAGTCATGACGGAGCAGTGGGGAAAGCGGCAAAAGCGAAGACAAACAGCAGCAATGTTAAGTGAAATCCAGCTTTAATTCTGATCACATCTTTAAGAGACTCTCCAAGTCTACACCTCAGTCCTACGAAGGACTAGTCCTTTTTTTGGAAGGACAAGCTTCTTTTTTCATGTAAAAGTCCTAGACTGAGGACTCCACAGAACAGAATGTGGACTGAACCACAGGACAAGCAGTCATCAATGCTCTAATGAAAAAACCAAATCAATTATAAACCAAGTTTAAAAATTACTTTCCATCCTGTTTCTTTGGTTACATTTCTACGGGCATCTAGGTGCTCAAAACTTCACTGTCCTGACACCACAGGTTACTGACAATGTACTCGGGCATCTAAAAATAAAAGGCCATCTTCATCTCATCGATAAAATTAGGGTGAACCAACACAAGAGAAATAGACAAGGTAACAGGCAGCTCTTACTTTATCACAGATGAGTCTCTTCCTTTACCTGGAATGAAAACATTTCAAACTCCCAAAGGCCTCCTTGGGGAACAAGCCGTGCTTTGTTAATGGCACTTTGTCACCAGCTTTTCTGCCCTGGCAGCAGATGGGCCGTTTTCCAGGCTTGAGTGGGGAGGGGCGGGGTGTGGTCGCGCAAGGACGGACTCTGCATACCAACCAATATGGTTTCAAGCAAAAGCCGTTTATTGAACGTTTGGCTGCGTCTTATATACTGTTTTATTTCCGTACATGTGATCATGCATTTTCAGATTGGCTATCTCGCTTTGTCCACCCGCCCAGCATGCGGTTACCTTACTTATGCGATTGGTTACAAGTTCTATGCGACAGTGTCTGTTAGTACCTACTATTCACCCGTTATTTCCTCTATGTCCATATTAAGTATGCTCTCTCTCTGCTAGATAGTCTCCTACAGCGGGGGAACCCTTCCACTCGCCCCGGTCCCTCCACACACACTCTCCCAGCCTCACATGGGCCATCGCCCGAGCAATGACCGCAGCAGCTTGCACAGGATTTCCCTCGTGGGACGTGGAAGGTGACACTGGGAAGAGGCGGTGAAACAGGAACCTCTTGGTCAGGATGCCTGGCCAGCAGCGAGAAGACCAGGCAGGGGAAAAGCCTCACATGGGCAAAAACCTCTCACGGAGGCATGGACAGGTGGATAGGGAGGGGCATATACAGGTGCATACATGTTGCACATTCTAATACCTAATAATCTCACCTTCAGTCATATTAAGGGAAAAGCTGTCAGCCAAACTAGGGAAAAAAAAAAGGTTACATCCTGCATGAAGTCCAGAGTTCCAGGAAAATCCAGTGCAGCTAGAACAAAAAAAATTCCGTTAAAAAAAATTCTGTGTTTTTAAAGTATCTTGCCACCCCTGAACACTCAGTATAAAATTGCTGACATCAAAACCAACAAACCAGCATCCAATGGCACTCTCTATGTGCTGCTGGACCTTGCCCAGTCCCACAACTCTTACCTCAGATGCTTCTGCTTCTCTCCGTGACCAAACCGCAATACCTACACATCCCAGCCAGCTCCTGAGCTGCCACCGCTGATAGCACCAACAGAGCACCCACACCACAGCAACCTCAGAGCAGAATGAGCTCACTGAGCAGAGACCAGGGCTCATATACCCCAGACCCCGACCACCACCCTTCCCACAATCACAGGGAACTGAATAAACGGAGACACCGAGAGAGGGAGACCTAGAAATGCCATTGTCACAAGCAACGAGGAAGAATGAAATCAGAGCTGGTGGGGTGCCAGAAAGGAAGAGACATAGAAAGGAAAGGTAGAAGGTGATACTTTACAGGGCAATGCTAGCAGAAGAGCAAAAAGCTTTGGGGAACTAGACAGCCTGAAAGGCAGACAGAGGCAGGGACAGGCAAGGAGGCAGGCAGAGATCTGGAGAACCAGGGCAGGGATGGGCCCGGACACACACGAGGGAACACGTGGCTCCCGGTGCCAACGGCAGTCCTTCACCGCCCCGAGGCTTTTCTCTCTGCTTCTGCCCCTTCCTCCTCCACAGTGCCGGCTGCCTGACCTTAGGAGTAGGCGGTGGGTGACTCAACGCACTTCTCTCACGAGGTTTCCTGGACATGCAGCAGCTCACACGTGTGGCCAACAGAGCCGCCAAGGTCCTGGTGCCGTGTGCTGGTGGCGTGCTCTGTTGGGGATGGCTGGGAGGGATCCTTCCTTGCCACAGGGACCGGCTGGAGACAGCTGCCTGTGGTGGCCCCTTGGTTTGACTCCTCAGCCAGCTCCTGCAGGCAGGCATGCCCAGGCAGCCCCCTTCATAGCCCAAAGCAGGGCCAGTCCCACCATTAGCCTCACTGGCCACACCTGCCCCAGCTGGAGCCCATCAGGAACAGGGGCCTGGCCAAATCCCCACAGCATATGGCCCCCTCCCTGGCACCTGCTCACAGCCACGAGCTCTGCACCCAGGGGCTTGAATACCATCCAGGGGCACAGAGGAGGCAGGAAAAGTTTACTCACCTCTGCCCAGAACAAATCCTGGCACTGAGCTGGCTACAAGGCTCAGTGCCCAAACACAGCAGGACAGCAGGAGAGAAGAGAAGAGAAAAAACAGGAGGAAGATAGAGAAGAGGTGGGGGACAGGCAGCCAGTAAACGGGATGCTGCAAACAGGGGAGGGACAGGGAGCAGGACAGTAGCGTAGAGAGAGGAGTACTGGGACACTGAGCAAAAAACCCAGGGAGAGGTGGAGGAATACATAAGAGAGAGGAGGAGCAGGAGAGAGAGTCCAAAGGCACCAGCAGGACCACAAGGCAAGGACAAGACGAGGGACAGGCAAATATTGTAAAGCAGTAGGGGAAAAGAAACAGAGGCAAGAACTAACACATAGGGTCAGGAAGACAAAAAGAGGGAGCCTTACGAAGACAATGTAAAAAGTGACACCATTTCCACCCACTCTTGATTTCCACATTTTCCCTGACTTCGCACCCCATCTCAGCCTCCACTTTCTTCCAGCCCTGCCACCTCCCCCTGGCTTGAGGGGAAGCCCCAGTGCCATCGGAATGGCAGCAGGGTGCCTGGCAGGCTTCCACAGCAAAGGGGCCAGGACAGAAAGCCATTGTTGGCCCTCCCCATCCCTGGGCAGCCCTTTCCCAGGCAGCGGAAGGAGCGACAGGCAGGGCAGCAGAGATGGACCAGGATGTGCATGGGAGAACATGTGACTCACCCCAGCTCCCAGCACCGGCTCAGACCTTCAGTGCCCCAACACTTTTCTCTCAACTCCCCTCCACTGCCAGGCTGGCCAGCGGCTCACACACAGCCAATGCAGGCACCAAGCTCTTGGAAACCAGTGCTGGTGGTCTGCTCCATCACGGACAGCTCAGAGGGACCCTTCCTCACCACAGGGACCAGCCATTCCATGATGGAGGCACCTCCACCTCCTCCTGAGCCAGTTCCCCTTTACCAGCTCCCTCAGGCAGCCCCTTTATAGTCCACAGCAGGGCCAGCCCTGTCAGTAGCCCCACTGGCCACACCTGGAGCCCATCAGGAACAGGGGCCACAGGCAAGAACAAACACCCAGGGACAAGGAGCTCAGAAGAGGGAGATGTAGGAAGAAAACGTAAAAAGTAATGCTGCTTTTCCACTCTCCCACCCACCTCTGCCCTTGGGAAAGCCTGATGGAAACCATGAGACTTCAGGGTGTCCCTGCTGGGTGCCCCTCATTCCCCCTGACATCTACTGGTGATGGCATTTTGGGGTAGTCTTAGGGATTTGGGGCCCAAGGAAGTGCCAGAGCAAAGTTCGGAATGTTAACAGCTTATTGGTGCTGTACATCTGGAGAAGCAATACTTGGAGAGGTGGGGGCAAGGCAGCTGCATGGAGCGGGGACAAGGCGGGGACAATGCATGCCCATGGGAGGCAGGTGCAAGGCAGAAGCACAGGGCGAGGACAACAGCATGAGCTATGCACACCCATAAAGAGGGTACACAAAGCAGGAAAAGCACACCCATGGGAGGCAGGGACACGACAAGTAGGGCCAGGCACACCCACCCTTGGCAAGGCCACCGAGTTGGGGGTGGCATGGGAAAAACCCCACCTGAAGGCAGAGACAGGGGTATGGGGGGGCATAGACAGGTGCAGACGTGGTGCGCATCCTCACGGCTGCTCGATAGTCTCACCTTCAAGTCCTAGGAAGGGAAATGCGGTCACCAACACTCCTCACAAAAAACAAGTTGCCATCCTGCAGGAAGTTTCTAAAATGAAATCTAAGTTTTTGTTCGTCGGATTTAATGGGCGTCGGTTTTTTCTTTTAGCTCTACTTGGAAGGAATTGGTACCCGTCCCCTCCTCCCCCCCCAACGGCTATGTTTAAATTTTGGCAGTCGTGACTCCCTGTTGGTTTTCTAATCTTCCTTTTATTTTAAATCTAAATCTTTTAGCGTTATGTTAGTTCACCACCGCCCGGGAATTCTTTTAGTACCTACGTTTAAACGGAGCCGTTATTGAACGATTCCTTTTTTTATTTCTCTTTATCTAAAGATCTAAAGCTTCGATTACTCTTTTGGTTCTAAGCAGGAGTCACTGTTGCCTCCCAGCTTGCTTACAGCGGTGTGCTCGTTTAAGCGTTAGAGCCTCCCAATTAGTTTCCAGTTCAATTGGTTTAGCAGTGGTTATGTTTAAATGGAGCTGTTCACGACTCCCAATTAGTTTTCTGTCTTTATCACTTCAAGAGGGTCTCTCAACTATTCATTTTTTGAATTGCAATAGGGACCGGGAATCATTACTGCCCGGTTCATTAAGTAACATCTGCCACTAAATTTAGTCATTACTCAACCCTAGGTAATATTTCTTCTCTTTAGGCGCGCTCTAATATTTTGTGACTTTACCACGAAGTGGATTAACTAGGACGCGTGATTTTTTTCTTTTCCTGTTAGAGTTGTTTCGCTACAGCTATTACTTCCAGTTAGTGCTCTGTTGTTGATATTCTGCTGCTTGCCCTTTGATTACATCAATGGGGAGTAAGTACTGTCTGCAAAGCGGGAAGCAATAGCTAGAGCGGACGACGGGCAGTATTTGCTCCCAAAGACTATTCTGGTTACTGTGACGGACATTTTTATTTTAAACGTTTTGACGTAAACGAGCGGTAAAAATTAAACTAATAGAAACTGACCACTTTGGAATTCCCCAGGAAAAACCACCGGAGCGCCTCGACGCGACCGGAGCCAGGACGCCTGCCGCGGTCCACTTGGGACGCTCGACGGTTTTGCACTCCGTCTCCAAAGCTTGAAGCTCCGCGGAGCGCAACCTCCCCGAGCGGCGACTCGGCCTGTAGCCACCGCCCGCTCTTCTCTCCGGCTCCGCCACCCGTTTTTTTCCAGAGCAGCCCAAAATCCCGGGGAAGCGAACCCGCGCACAGCAGATACGCCGCGACACCAAACCTCCGGCTGTCCAGCTGCGCCGCCCCCGACCGTCGCTGCTGCGCCAACGGGAGCCTCCGGCCGACGCAGTGCCGAGCGCCCGCGACCCCGTCGGCCGCCGGCTCTGCCAGCGGCGCGGTCCGGCGAAATCCGCGACGCTGCCGAGTCTGCGGCGAGTCCGGGGCGTGTTTTTTTAGCGAAGGAAAAGGCCATTTCGAGTCTCAAGTCCGACCTGCAAGGAAAAAGAAAGCCCGCGTAACAAGGCTAGACCCGTTCCTGTCTGTTGCAGAACTTGTACCAGCGCTACATTCTGGACGGGACCGAATGACAAAGCCGAATGACAGCCTGCAAGAATCCTCCTCTCAGAGCTCTCTGGTTGCAAAGGGAATATTGTAGATCACCAGCAGTTGTAAGACACTGAGACTCCTACTTTTCTCCATCTGCCTCCCTCAACAGAAATAAGTCCCAAAGGACAGAAAACCCCAGGATCGGGTTGAAACCAAACGGAACCCAAACCAAAAACCAAAACCAAGGAAAAACCGTCGGGGAAAAGAACCCCAAAGCATCAGGAACTGTACCAAGCACCTTAAATAACACTGAAGCGACTCGAACCAAAACAAGTGACAAAGCACCTCAGGAGAGGTGCCAGGAAAGACAAATGAGTCCACACAGAGCAAGGCCCGTGTCCTTCTGAGAGGACTAGGCAGGTGAGAGAAGGCCCTTTGAAGGCCTGTGGTTCTGAGAAGGCCGCTTGTCACGCAGATTGATTCTGGTGCCTGGATGGGAAATGGAGGGGACTGAGGGGCGCACGAAGGGGAGGGAGGAACTCGGACAGCTTACGGAGATGCCTGCGGTGCAAAGCCAGGCTGCAGGATGGCTCGTCGTCGGTGCCATCGACCCCCCCCAAAAGATGCTGTGACCCCACTTGGGGACGACAACCTCTGGCCCCGGCGCCCCCGGGGCCGGGCAGAGGCAGCAGCGCTGGGCGTAGCTGGTGGCAGGGGGCCCGACGGGGGGGAACGCGTCCCGGCAGGGCCTGGCCAGGCCCAGGAGCACATCTGGTCCTCGCTGAGGGGCTGGAGCCGATGGGGGCCTGAGGAGTACAGGGGTGGCCTGGTGTCCCCGGCCGCAACTCTTCCCTGCCGCAGCCGCCTGCGCTCCTGTCCGCGCCCGAAGCCCCATGCCCGCAGAGGCAGCTGGGTCTGGAGCTGCCAGCGCCAGCAGCCCCAGAGCAGAATGAGCTCCCTGAGCAGAGGCCGAGGCTCATATACCCCAGGCCCCGCCCCCGGGCAAGTGGTGGGGATGGGACACAAGGGGGGGCGGTGCCGGTGAGGGGGGGGGGGGTGGGCAGCAAGGCACGCCAACGGGAGGGTGGGGCATGGGGCAAAAAAGTCACGCCCGGGGGGGGCGGTGCTGGGGTGGGGTGCAGAATAACAAAGGCAAACCCGGGAAGGGGAGGGGGTGTGGGCCGGGCAGGGCACGGCCACTGTCGGCGAGGCCATGGGGGGGGCGGTGCTGGGGCGAGGTGCAAAGCAGCAAGGCACTCCCACGGGGGGAGCGGTGCCGGGGCGGGGCGCGGGGAAGCAGGGCACGCCCACGGGGGGGGCGGTGCCGGGGCAGAAAAGGCACACCCGGGGGGGGGGTCGGGGGGGGGGGGGCAAGCAGGGCACGCCTACAGTGGCCAGTGCCGAAGAACAGCAGCAAGGCACGCTCACGGCGGGGGGGAGGCGCCGGGTGGATTTGGGGCCAGGCACACCCACCCTTAGCAAGGCCACCGAGTTGGGGGTGGCATGGGAAAAACCCCACCTGAAGGCAGAGACAGGGGTATGGGGGGGCATAGACAGGTGCAGACGTGGGGCGCATCCTCACGGCTGCTCGATAGTCTCACCTTCAAGTCCTAGGAAGGGAAATGCGGTCACCAACACTCCTCACAAAAAACAAGTTGCCATCCTGCAGGAAGTTCAGAATTCCGGGAAAATCCAGTGCACCTAGAACAAAACAGCACCAAAACTATCAGTTAAAAAAAAAGGCTGTGTGTTTTAAAACCCTCCTGTCACCCCTGAACACCCCCTAGGAAACTGCTGTCATAAAAACAAGAAAAAAAAAAAAGCCCAAGCTTCATCCCAGGGCACTTTCTACTGTGGGTGCTGCTGGACCCTGCCTAGTCCCAGAGTTCTTGCCTCGCACGTAAGAAGGAGCTTCCTGGGAGAGTTCAGGGCTCATCTACCCCAGGCCCCAACCACCACCCTTCCCACAATCATAGGCAACTGGGTAAACTGAGACACAGAGAGAGGGGACCTAGAAATACCAGTTTCACAAGCAATGAGGAAGAATGAAATCAGAGCTGGTGGGGTGCCAGAAAGGAAACGACATAGAAAGGAAAGGTAGAAGGTGACACTTTACAGGGCAATGCTAGCAAAAGAGCAAAAAGCTTTGGGGAACTAGACAGCCTGAAAGGCAGACAGAGGCAGGGACAGGCAAGGAGGCAGGCAGAGATCCAGAGAACCGGGGCAGGGATGGCCCTGGACACACACGAGGGGACACGTGGCTCCTGGTGCCAACGGCAGACCTTCACCGCCCCGAGGCTTTTCTCTCTGTCTCTGCCCCTTCCTCCTCCACAGTGCCAGCTGCCTGACCTTAGGAGCAGGCGGTGGGTGACTCAATGCACTTCTCTCACGAGGTTTCCTGGACATGCAGCAGCTCACACGTGTGCAGCCAACAGAGGCGCCAAGGTCCTGGTGCTGTGTTATGGTGGCATTGTCTGTTGTGGATGGGTGGGAGGGATCCTTCCTTGCCACAGGGACCAGCTGGAGACAGTTGCCTGTGGAAGCCCCTTGGTTTGACTCCTCAGCCAGCTCCTGCAGGCAGGCATGCCCAGGCAGCCCACTTCATAGCCCAAAGTAGGGCCAGCCCCATCATTAGCCTCAGTGGCCACACCTGCCCCAGCTGGAGCCCATCAGGAACAGGGGCCTGGGCAAAGCCCCACAGCACATGGCCCCCTCCCCGGCACCTGCCCACAGCCACGAGCTCTGCACCCAGGGGCTTGAATACCATCCAGGGGCACAGAGGAGGCAGGAAAAGTTTACTCACCTCTGCCCAGAACAAATCCTGGCACTTAGGTGGCTACAAGGCTCAGTGTGCAAACACAGCAAACGCAGCAGGAGAGAAGGGAAAAAGCAGGAGGAAGGTAGAGAAGAGGTGGGGGACAGGCAGCCAGTAAACGGGATGCTGCAAACAGGAGAGGGACAGGGAGCAGGACAGTAGCATAGAGAGAGGAGTACTGGGACACTGAGCAAAAAACCCAGGGAGAGATGGAGGAATACATAAGAGAGAGGAGGAGCAGGAGAGAGAGGCCAAAGGGACCAGCAGGACCACAAGGCAGGGACAAGACAAGGGACAGCGAAATATTGTAAAGCAATAGGGGAAAAGAAACAGAGGCAAGAACTAACACATAGGGTCAGGAAGACAAAAAGAGGGAGCCTTACAAAGACAATGTAAAAAGTGACACCATTTCCACCCCCATCTTGACTTCCACATTTTCCCTGACTTCGCACCCCATCTCAGCCTCCACTTTCTTCCAGCCCTGCCACCTCCCCCTGGCTTGAGGGGAAGCCCCAGTGCAATCAGGAAGGTGTTAGGCTGTCCATCAGGCTCCCACAGCAAAGGGGCCAGGACAGAAAGCCATTGCTGGCCCTCCCCATCCCTGGGCAGCCCTTTCCCAGGCAGCAGAAGGAGCGGCAGGCAGGGCAGCAGAGGTGGACCGGGACACACACAGGAGAACGTGTGACTCACCCCAGCTCCTGGCACCAGCTCAGATCTTCAGCACCCCAACACTTTTCTCTCAACTCCCCTCCACTGCCAGGCTGGCCAGCGGCTCACACACACAGCCGATGCAGGCACCAAGCTGCCAGCAACGTGTGCTGGTGGTCTGCTCCATCATGGACAGCTCAGGGGGATCCTTCCTTACCACAGGGACCAGCCATTCCATTCTGGAGGTACCTCCAGCTACCTCCTCAACCAGTTCCCCTTTATCAGCTCCCTCAGGCAGCCCCTTTATAGCCCACAGGAGGGCCGGCCCTGTTATTAGCCCCACTGGCCACACCTGGAGCCCATCAGGAACAGGGGCCACAGGCAAGAACAAGCACCCAGGGACAAGGAGCTCTGAAGAGGGAGATGTAGGAAGAAAATGTAAAAAGCAATACTGCTTTTCCACTCTCCCACCCACCCCTGCCCTTGGGAAAGCCTGATGGAAACCATGAGACTTCAGGGTGTCCCTGCTGGGTGCCCCTCATTCCCCCTGATATCTACTGGTGATGGCATTTTGGGCCCAAGGAAGTGCCAGAGCGAAGTTTGGAATGCAAACAGTTTGTTTAAAACAGTTTGCATCTGGAGCAGCAGTTCTTGTAGTGGTGGGGGCAAGGCAGGTGCATGGAGCAGGGACAAGGGGGGGGGGGGGGACACAAAACATGGTAATGGGAGGCAGGTGCAAGGCACACCCATGGTGGGGGGGCGGGGGGGGGGGGGGGAGGAAGGCAGGTGCACAGGGGGAGGATAGGGTGTGAGCTATGCACACCCATAAAGTGGGTACAAAAATCTGTCAGGGATAACCTGATTGAGGAAGATGAAGTTGACCTTGACAGCATTCCAGTATACCCTTGAAAAGACAGAAGAAGTGGATGAAGAATGTTGTAAACAAGTTTGAGGAAGTTATAAGAGATTGAGCAAGAAGAGACTGAGCAAGTAATACCACAGAGCAGAAACTTGGCAAGAGAACAGTAGGTACAGTGAGAAATACAGTAGGAGCTCCAGCCAATCATTATGTGAATGGAGGTGAATGGACAAAGCTATTGAGCGAATCATTTTAGCAGCCTTAGTGCATGAACAGGTGGACAGATAAGAAAGGTTATAAAAGGGTACGCTTTTTCTGCTGCACCATCTCAGCCATCTTGGTTTTTGCAACTTAATAAAGAGTGCCTTCTTACATATACTCTTGTCGTTGTCCATCCCTACCATGAAAAAAAGCAGGCAAGGCAGGCCCATGGGAGGCAGGGACATGACAAGTAGGGCCAGGCACACACACGGGAGTCAAGGCCACAAAGATCGGGGTGGCATGGGAAAAACCCCACCTGAAGGCAGAGACAGGGGTATGGGGGGGCATAGACAGGTGCAGATGTGGTGCACATCCTCATGCTACTCGATAATCTCACCTTCAGTCCTAGAAAAGGAAATGGGATCACAAACCCTTGTCACAAAAAACAAGTTGCCATCCTGCAGGAAGTTCAGAATTCCAGGAAAATCCAGTGCACCTATGTCTTGGTTTGAAAGACAGGTGTCTGTGGAGGAAGGCAGGAGCCTCCCTTGAAATGGAAAGTGCAACCCCCTTCCCTCCAAATTATTATAATTTTGAAATTAACGGGCGTTCAGGCAAAGATATGGGGAATAGGAATAACAGTTCTTTACTAATATATATATATATATATATAACACAAGGCAGGGAAAAAACAAACAACCCACTGGTTTACACTGACAGAGTCAGGAATACAACCTGACACCCTGTTAGGGTGGCAGTAGCAGTCTGATAAGATGGTGGCTGCAGTCCTCCTGAAGCGATGGATGTAGTTCTGTGGAAGCAGCAATCAGGTAAAAGAGTCTGGTCTTCCTCCGAAGGTCCAGTGGTAGGTAGGTAGCTCTTGTCCTCTGGAACTCCAGTGGGGGGAAAAGCTCCTCTGGGAATCCACTGGAAGAAGGCTGCTAGGGTGTTCAAAATCTCTGTTTTTATTTGGCATGGACTGCTTGGCTCCTTCCCCCCCGCCCCCCCCCCCCCCCCCCCCGGGCGGAGCATCTCACAATGGGATGGGGAGTCGTGAGGCAGTTCCTTGATGGGCCATTAACAGGAGATAGTCCAGGAGCGAGTTATCGATGAGTCAGGCGATAAGGCATTGTTGTGCCCAGTAACAGGAGATAGTCCGGGGGGGGGGGGGGAGGCAGAGAGCACCGCCCCACCTGGTCTCAACAGCTCCTGAAGATGGTAATAGAATATTTTTTTCTTTTGGCACATTTTGCACTGTAACCCAGGACAACCTAGAACAAAACCACAGCAAAACTGTCAGTTAAAAAAGCTGTGTGTTTTAGAACCCTCTCATCACCCCTTAACACTCCGTATGAAACTGCTGACAAATAATAATAAAAAAAAGCCCAAGCTGCATCCCAGGGCTCTCTCTACTGTGGGTGCTGCTGGAGCTTGCCCAATCCCACAGCTCTCACCTCGCACAGAAGGAGCTCCCTGGGCAGAGCCCGGGACTCATCTACCCCAGGCCCCGCCCACTGCCTTTCCAAACATCCCCCGGGGAAGGGGCCGCCGCGGGGCACAAAGGTGAGAGCGTCCGGTGCGTAGCCCACTCACTGTAGGCGGTAGCAGGAGAGAGCGCGGCAGCGCGCACCCGGAGCTGCAGTACCGTCTTTTGGTCACAGGGTGGCAGCAGGGTGCGCGGCAGCGCCGCCGGGGCTGCATAACCGCTTTTTGGTCACAGGGTGGCAGCAGGGAGCGCGGAAAGCTCCGCTGGGCCTGCAGTACCGACTTTCGGTCACAGGGTGGCAGCAGGGAGCGCGGCAGCGCCTTCGGGACTGCAGTACTGCTTTTCGGTCACAGGGTGGCAGCAGGGAGCGCGGCAGCGCCTTCGGGACTGCAGTACTGCTTTTCGGTCACAGGGTGGCAGCAGGGAGTGCGGCAGCGCCTTCGGGACTGCAGTACTGCTTTTCGGTCACAGGGTGGCAGCAGAGAGCGCCACAAATCGGTGTCACCGCACACGCGCGTGTACCACGCCCCAGTACCCAACCCTAGTCAAATCGTGGTAGCAGAGAGCGCCGCAGGGGGCCGCCAGCGCGCATGCGCGTACCCCGGCCTGCAGTACCGCACACCCCCCACGCGCAGGCAGCACAAAGCGCCGTTTCACGCAGCACCCCCGTGCGGTCACAGCGGCGCAGCAGCACCTGCGTCTTTCTCTGACAGTGGGGGTACAGGGGGACCCGGAGAGGGGTGGGGGATGACCGACACCAACGGCTCTCCCCGGCATAACCCACAGACGAGCACTCACCTGCCACAGCCCACGAGACAGAATCCATGCTCGATGCCTGCCCCCCGCCAGATCATCGACGCCGGCTGCTGCACAAGCAGAGGGGTGGCAGGGCGTCCGCCAAAGGACGGTGCCATGGCTCTTGCTCGCATTCGGCTCTGCCACGTTCCCCGTCTCGGACCACGCCCGGACGGGCTCCCCAGAGCAACAACTGCCCCTTTCCCCACCGGACAGCCGTGGCAGAAAGCTTGGACAGAGACAGAGCTGGCCCCGCGGGGCGAGAGCGCTGAGCCACCGGCAGGCAAACCTGGGGGGGGGGGGGGGGGGGGGGCGAGCTGCTGCGCAGCACCGGACACTCACAGCAAGACATCGGGAAACAAAAGGCCCCAGCCATAGTTCAGCACATTAGAAGAACAACACAGAAGCAAGGAGAGGAATTCAATAGAACGAGGGACAGGAGAGCAGTCGAACTGAAGGAGACCAGCCCGAAATACAGACACATCCTCTACAAACCAGAGTGATTTGAATACTTAACACTCCATAGAAAGACAAACAGATACGATTTCCAACCCCTTCTTAGCAGAAAAGCAACTGCTCTTGCTCATGTTTGATGCCCTTCCTTAGAGCGCTGCTGCAGAACAAGGCTGTACACCCCCATCTAGATCTATGCTTACACCTGTCTCCAAAATACACAGTTGTTATTTGACTCTGCTCCTGCCCCACCTTGTTCTATCATGTCACATGATTAGAAACCAAGTACTTCAGAGCGCTCTGTCAAAACACAGGGAAGAAACTCAGTAACATGCAGCTGCCTCTGGCTTGGAAAGAGTTAGAGAAACCCCTGACCGCTTAAGTACACCTCATACATTACATGCTGTACTGATTCGGCAGCGAGTTTAAACCGCGTTAGTCATTCTGCCAATTATACAATTTTAACTTTCTCTACAGTTTCATATATGACAGGAAAAGATCAGTGAAATAATAGATCCCCCACATGGTTTTACTCATTAAAAAGAAAAAAAAAAAAAAAAAGAAATTCAAATCCCCAGGGCTGCAACAGGTAAGGCCACCGAACAGGACTGGCAGATGCACTAAGGCTTCTGGCTGTACCAAAGCACGCAGAGGAACATTTTTTAATCGTATCTCGAACGTTGCAACCAAGAATGTAAAGACCAGCGACGCCATCCACTTTTGGAACACTTGCTGTGCTTCAGTCTTTGGAAACAAATTGACTTTGCTGTTGTTTTGTTTTTCAAAAGAGGGCAAAAAGTCTCACTGCTCATGACTTCTACAGCCAAGCACACAGAGTCCGACAGGCAGTTCGTACAACGCAATTTCTTTGAAGGAGAAAGATTTCCATTCCAGGAAAATCCCTTTTCCAACTGAAATCAAAGTTACGCACTGCAGGACAACGGTCCCTGGTCCCTCAGCTTCGCTTCCAGAGGGCTGGGGATCCGCGTCCATCCTCAGCAGAAACCACATCAACTAACCTGATTACTCCTGCAGTTGCCACATTCCTCCTCATCGCCTACAGAAAAAAAAAAAACAAACTACACACACCGCTGACAGTGGTAGCTGTCACACGGGTCACCACAGACCTCCTCGAAACACCCTCCTCCTCAAAAGGAACGTGGTCTTCCGCTCAACTGCTCCGCACCGATTCCCGTGTTGGACGCTGCAGCTGTCATCGCTTGCGGCCCCCCTAAGGTAGCAACAGACAGAGAAATACCGTCACGCTTGGGAGAAATCACCAGCCCCACGCTCCTCCTTGCTGCTCCTTAGCTCACCACCTCAAAAGCTCACCCAACTCCAAAGGCAGCTGGGTAACACCTGCACAACCGCACAGAAACGCTTGACCGAGCTGCTGCAGGATGCTCCGCTCTTGGACGCCGGCCCGGCTGACAACCGCCTCGCCTCCTCAGGCCGCTGGTCGGCGTGCAGCTTCGCCCCTCCGAGGCTACGTGCGTGACCTGCGAAAGCCAAAACAAAAGGCACGTGCTGAGATACCGCCCGAAACCACAGCCTGCCCGTGCCCATTCCCCTCTCCTCCTCCTCTACCTCGGCCGCCCACCCACCCTACCTCTGCCAGCTGCCGCGTTGAGGCTCCGGTACCACCTGTAAAACACAACCCATAAGGGATGCTTATAAACTTCACAAACGACACAACGCCTGAAAAGTAACTTCTCTGCTGCAGCCCACCAGTCCCAGCTCACCTCGCCCCAGCCACCCGCAGTGCCGATACCCTGCTTCGCTCGCTACTTCGTGCCTTTGGAATACAACAAACCTACCAAGACCTGTCAGCTGCTCACACAGCCATCGGCCGCATCTGCCCGCTGACACTGCGTGCCAACCCACCTTCTTATGGCCGCTCCCCCGCCCCTCCTCTAACCCTTTGGTGCACGGCTCGTCTCACTGCATCTGAAAACGGCATCGAACGAGTCACCCGGCTGCGGAGCAACAGCTTAACGGTTCCGGAGATCTCCTTTCCATGTAGGAATACCCTCTAGACTCCAACAACAGCCAGCCAGCCATCACAGAAAACCAAAGCCAAAGCAACACCTGGCCCTACGCGTACGACCCTTAGCACCTTCCACCCCGGAAGTCAAATGCCACGGCCCCTGACGAAAAGATACGGCCGCGGCCGCAACCGCAACGGTGGACGCGCGAGAAGCCGGGCCCCAAGACCCAACATCCACAGGACGCGGAGAAGTCGTCGTCCCAGAAGAGGGCTCCGTGAGAACAGACCGCTCGACAGCGGATACCCCAGCGCATCCTGGACCACTCGTCACCTTCTCGGACACGAGATGTGCTGGACAGATCTGTGTGTGGAGCTTCTCGCGCGAGACGGGGAGCGCTCGGTCGGCGGTACCCCGGTGAGTCGAGGAGCACGAGACCCTCGGTGCGGCTACCGATGCGCCCGCCTACCGCAAAAGAATAAACCTCCGGAGCATCGAGACCTCATTAATGTGCAGTATAGCGCACACGGAACAAGCACCACCGACTGCCTCCTTACCACTGAACCCCTCAAGGAATCACAGCGGCGGTCAGCTGACGGAAAAACCACGGTGGCTGAAAGATCTAACACAGGCACCTTACAACCACAGAAACCGGTGCTAAACACACAACAGGTGAAAAACTACACGGAAACGTAACTGCTGTGACCGGCACTACGACACGTCTCATCAGGCGCGTCATGAAAAAGTCAGAAACGGAGTAATGGGAAGGCTCGCGTGCCCGGGCCTACGACAGAAGACAGACCCTGGCTGGAGACTGTTACCAGCGCAAAGAACGCAGACCCTCTTCTCTGAGAAGTTCTGGGGAAGATGCCTTCTCGAGAAACTCTCAAGCTCCGTATACAGGCGAGTACAAGATGCTCACCCTAACCCTCGCTGGACAATCTCACCATCAGTCCTATTAAGAGAGAAAAAAGAGCATAGATCAAGACATCAGCAACTTACACAGCACACAGTAAAAACGGTGGGGAAAAAAAACAAGGTTCCATCTCCCATAGTCAGGAATTCCAGAAAAATGCAATGCATCTAAAATTTAAAAAAAAAAAATGGCAGGCTATTAAACCATTTTGCCACCCCCAAACCCTCATCGGAAAACCGCCAGCCTGAAACAACAAAAACAACTGCATAAAAGGGTACTTCCTACTATGCCTACAGCCGAACCTCGGCCGGTCTCGAAACTCTTCCCTCACACCGACGCCTCCGCTTCTTGCCGTGAGCAAACCCCCGACGCCCGCGCAGCCCAGCCGGCTCCAAGAGCTGCCGCCAGCGACCGGACCAGCGGAGCGCCCGCACCGCAGCAGCCCCGGAGCAGAACGGGCTCCCTGTGCAGAGGCCAGGGCTCGTACACCCGGGGCCCTGCTCACCACCCTTCCTGCAATCCCCTGGGAAAGGGGCTGGGGCGACCCCCAGCAGACACAAGGGCGGCCGGAGGAGCAGCGGGGAGTTTCCTCACCTGCCTCCGTGTCACGGGGTACAAAGCACTGAGCAAAGACAGCGACCCGTACCGCAAAGGCCGACACCTGCTCTTCTACTGCAGGTATCTGCGGCACCAGCAACGTGACCGGGCAGGGAATTAAACTAACGGAACCGCTTTAACTGGGAGAATAAGGACACAAACCTGAGCCAGGTGCAGTCAGCAACATCCCCGGGGAGGAACCGGCAACCGAGTCCTCAGCGCTGCCCCTGGGAGACACAAAGAACGGCCAACTGTTGTCCACAGCGACGGCCACCCCTTTCCCCAGGCAGGAACCCCTCCTTCTGCAGGAGCTCCTGGAGACGCCCCCTCCTGCCCCAGACCATTGCCAACGGCACCCGTGCTTATGGGGCAATAAAGCACGTTCGCGGGTCAGCTTGCTGCTGCGAGGGCAGGGTCTGGGGTGGTCAGGGGCTACGGGACAGGTGCTGGAGCTGTGGGCAGCTGCATGGGGCGCGCAGGCCGGAGCACTTTTCCAGGGGGTGGGAAGGCCTCCAGGTGCCCGGAGGCAGCCATCTGCCCCTCTTCCTCCTTCCTCTCCACCAGCTCACAAAACCCCTGCGAGCTGCCCTGACGGGGCCCGACGTCTGCTGTCGGCACTCTCGGGCAGGCGTGCCCTAGCAGCACCATCCCCTGGGGCTGCGGCCCCATGACACAGAGCGGCCATCGCCATCAGCCTCGCTGGCTCCCTCCGGGGCTCCTCCGGCACCAGCCCGCAGCTGCAGCCATGGCCCCTTACCCCCGCTGTGTACCTGCTCCCCTGGACTCTCTGACCGCTGCTCAGCAAGTACAAAGGAGACAGAGCGAGGGTTTATTTGCAAACCCATCTAAGTGCCAGGAACACGCCTGCTCTGGGGCTCAGAGCCCGTCCACTCACCCTTCCCTGGGACCGCTCGGCAGTCCACGCTGGGGCAGCAGGTACGGAGAACGAAAACACAGCCATGGGGAGCTGGGCAGAGGAACAGAAAGAGAAAAATAAGGTGAGGGAGAGGAACTGAGGAGCAGAGAAAGAGAGGTACCGGGAAAAGAACAGAGAGGGGGAGACACAGATAAAGAAAGGACACAGAGTCCTGGTCTGTGGAAGGAAAACGGGGTCAGGGAGCCAGGCAGGTGAAAAGAGCACGCCCACCAGCCCTGTGCCCAGGGGGCAGCAGCGGCCTTTCCTCACGGGGAAGTGGCAGCGGGCACGGCGGCCCCATCCCACAGGCCCTGCAGCATCGCGCGGCCGTTACCGGCGGCGCCCGCCGGCAGGACAGCCTGCTGCTCGCCGGATGCAGCGCTGAGCATGGCGCCCGAGCCGGACGCCCGCAGGCAGCCATGCGGCCCTGGCAACGAGCCCACAGCTCGTGCGGCGGCTGTGGCGAGGGCTGGGCCGTGCCGCAGGAGCGGGGGGCCATCACTCGACCCCCGCAGCGCAGCACCTCCTCCCCGGGCTCCCTCACAGCCCCTCGCCTGCTGTGAAGGGACTGCAAACGCAGCTGGGAGGGCAAAGGAGACTGCGAACGTTTCTTCAGTCACGCAGGTAGAGGATGCAGCGAGAGCGCCTGAGGCAGGGAACAGGATGGCGAGAGAAAGACAGGGACACGGAGCCCGACAGGTGGAGAAAGAAGCAGCAGGGAGAGAAGAAGAGAGGCAGCAGATAGAGGGAGAAGGGAGCAGGGCAGAGACCGACAAAGGAGGACGGAGACGCAGGACAAAACTGGGACAGGCAGCACGACAGAGAGGAAGGAAAGAAGAACAGGGGCAGGAAGCTGGACCGAGACACATGGAGAAAGACAACAAAGAACAGGGCAGAGAGGGAGGATGAAACAACAGGGACAGGGAGCCAAGACAGCCAACGATGGAGGGAAGGGGCGGGGGTGGGGGGAACAACAACACGGTACAAACCACAGAGCTACACACTACAGGTGGAAGAATTAAGAAATAGAGCCGGGGAGCCAGAAAAAAAAAAAAAAAAAGCTGGAGAGCAAAAAGTATAGCGATTCATACAAAAAGGGAGGGAATATTAAAATAGCGTCATCAGGGAGCCAGAGAAAGCGAGACGGAGAAAGGACAAAAGCAACAGGCTACAGGGCAGAGAGGGAGGAACTCATGAGCAGCAACAGAGCTCCGGCCAGAGAGAGACGGAAAAAAGTACAAGACTGCAGGGGCTGCAGGGCAGAGAAGGAAGAATTGACCAACAGGGACAGGGGACCAGACAGAGCGTGATCGAGAACAGAAAAAAACAGCAGCGGGCTACAGGGAAGAGGAATTCAAGAGCAGGGACTGGGAGCTGGACAAAGAGACAGAAAAAAAAAAAACAAACCACGAAACAGTGATGGGCTATGAGACAAATAAGGAGGAAAGAAAAAACAGCAGCAGGGAGCCAGACAGAAGAGACTGAGAAACACAGACAAATAGCTTGGGGCTATGGGACAGAGAATGTGGAATGAAAAGGCAGAGAGAGGGAGCCAGACAGAGAGCAGGGGGAAAATCCAGACAGGCTACGGAGGGGCAGAAGAAGGAATTAAAATCTGGGGACAGAGAGCTGAACAGAGAGGGATGGCGACAGCAGGGAATAGCAGCGGGTGCAGGAGTAAGAGGGAGAAAATAATCGATAGGGACAGGGAGCTGGATACAGAGGGTCAGAGAAAGGTGAAAATAGGGGTAGGGTAGAGGGCAGAGAGTAAGAATTAAAAAATGGGGGCACTGAGACACAGAGATGGAGAAAAGAAAAAAGCAACAGGCTACACAGCAAAGGAGGAGGAATTAAAAAACACGGACAGGAAGTGCGAAAGTGAGAAGGGGCTGGGGGGGGGGGTGGGCCGGGGACTCCAGGACACACGACTCCTGACAGGCAACAGGACAGAGAGGGAGGAATTAAAAGGGAGGGACTGGGAGCTGGGAGAGGGGGAGAAAGAAAAAGAATCACGGCACACTACAGGGCTGAGAAGGAAGAAACTGAACAACAGGGACAGGGAAACGGCCAAAGAGAGCCCAACGAAAGAAAATGTGCCGATGGGCTACAGGACAGAGAGGGAGGAGTGAAACAACAGGGAGCCAGAGCCAGGCACAGAGAGATCGAGACAGAAAAAACAGCCAGGAGCAACGAGGCGGGGCAGGGGTGGGGGGAAGCTGTGAGGATCTGGAGCCAGACAGAGCAACAGCAAAAGAAAATGACAGCGACAAGCTCCAGGGAGGAGCGGGAGGAATGAAAAGACAGAGATGAGGGGCCGGACCCAGTGTGACACACGCAGGAAGCAGAGCAACAGCTGGAGGGCAGAAAGGGAAGAATTAAAACACAGGGACAGGGCGCCAGAGGTGGAGTGGGGAGACAGATAAAGGGGGAGAGGGCAGACAGAAAGACAGGCTACAGGGAGAAGCAGGAGGAATTAAAGAAATGGGATCCACAGCCGGACAGAGAGAAGGAGAAAGCAGCACAATCACCACAGGCTACAGGGCCCAGAAGGAAGAAACTGAAAAACAGGGAAGCGGGAGCCGTCCAGAGAGAGATATGAAGAAAGGGAAGATAGCGGGGAGCCGCCACACGGCAGCAAGGGAAGAATTAAAAAGATGGGGCAGGGAGCCGGACAGGGAGCGATGGAGAAAGAAACAAAGCCCCTTGATGGGCTACAGGACAGAGAGGGAGCAACTGAAGACTCGGGGAAAAGGAGCAGGACAGAGAACGGAAAACCAGTGACGGGCCACAGGGCAGAGGGAGGAACCACATATGTGGGGAGAGGCAACTGGCCAGAGAGAGATGAGGACAGACAGATAACAGCAGTGGGCTACAGGGCTGAGAGAGAGAAACTGAAAAACGGGGACCAAGAGCCGGGAACAGGAGACACGCAGAAACACCAAATCGCAACAGGCCACAGGACAGAGAGGGAAGAAATAAACATCTGGGACCAGGAGCAACCTACAGAGAGACGTCGGGAAACGGAAGTTTCAAGAACAATGCATACGAGGCAGAGAGGAAGGCATTTTTAGAAGTGGGTCAAGACAGGGACAGGGAGCCCAACAGAGACAGAGAGAACAAGAAAGCAACAACGGGCTGCGAGACAGACAGGGAGGAATTGAAAAATCCCAGTAGGGAGAGACGGCAAAAGGAATGAAATCGCAACACGAACTTCGAAAGCGACAGGCTGCAGGGCAGAGAGGGAGGAATTTTAAAAAATCCGGATCTTGTGCTGGACCAAGAGAGACCGAGCAAATAAAAATGGTGAGGCCTAAAAGGGCACACAGGAAGGAATTAAACAACAGGGACAGAGAGCCAGACAGAGAAAAGTCCTGACAGGCTTCCAGAGAGAGAGGGGAATTTAAAATTAGAGACCAGGAGCTGGACAGAGAGAGACTGAGAAAGGGGAGGGAAAAAAAAAAAAAAAAAAAAAAAAAAAAGACGGGGGCGGGCAAGGGGGAAATCACAGCACCATGTGAAAGACAGGGGGCCAGGGGAGGGATAGGGAGGGCCTGGGACACACAAGTGGGGCGATGGGGCCCCGAGGGCCCAGGACTCACCGCATCCCTTGTTCTCAGTGCTGCCAGGAGAATTTGCCCGTTCAGACGCTTCCTTCTCTTCCTCTCCTCCCTTCCTCTTCTGCAGCTCCGGTCACATGGTGGTTCTCCACCTAAAAGATTACATGGCTGTCTCAACTCTTGCGAGACAAGGCTTCCTAGACATGTAGCCTCGCTCGTTCATGCGTCACACGGCCGTACCATGCCGTGGGTTACGCACATGGACTCTCCGCTTGCCTGCGGCGGGAAGCAGCTGCCGGCCGGCCGGCCTCTGATTCCTTCTTCTTTACCTTTCTCTGGCCTCTCCAGCTTCAGCCGCAGCAGCTCCTGTCCACTGCCCACAGCCAGCAAGCGCTCCGCCCGCCCCTTTTTGCCCCCACGCCGCGATGAGAGCGAGGTCAGGCAGAGACAACCCAGGCAAGACCGAGGCGGGTGCAGACAACAGCATCCTCAGGGGAGGAAGGGACACCTGTGCCCTCAGTGCAGCCTCTGGGAGACAAGGAGAATCAGTGACCATTATGACCGTAGATCATCCCCGGCCAAATCGCCTCCTTCCACAGCAGCTTCTGGAGATGCCACTTTTTCCCTGCACTGCAGCTAATGGCATCCACGTTAAGGCAGAATCAAGTGCATCCGAGGGCCAGCTTGCTGCCATCACAACAGGATGACCTGGGGAGACAGGCTGCAGGGGAGGTGCTGGAGCTGGAGGCAGCTGCGCGGGGCCAGCGGGGCCGGGGAAGGCTCAAGGGGAGCTCTGGCGAGTTGGGAAGGCACCCGGCGTCTGGAGGGGCGTCCGCCTCCTTCCCCTCTTCCCTCCCACCAGCTCCCGGGAGCTCCCCGGGGCTGCCCGCCGCAGCACGGGCCTTGAGGCTTCCCGTCCCGCCACCCCCGGCGGCCAGCGGCCAGCAGAGACTCCCGCACCAGCCGAAGGAGCGAGCTCGCCTCACAGCCGACCTCGCCCCTCACCCGCCGCCATGCTGCTCTCGCGCACCGCGCATGCGCGAGCCGCCGCCGGCGCGCCGGAAGGGCCACGCCCGGCGCGCGACCGCCGCGCTGCGGGACCGCGCTTTGGCCGCGCGGCAGCAGCGCCCGCCGGGCGGCGCGTGCCCGGGGCGGCCCCGACGCTGCAGCCCCGCGCGTTGCGCGCCGAGCGCCCGCCGGCCCCGCGCCCCTGGGGCGGGAGGACACGCCCCCGGCGGGGCGGGAGCGGGGAAGGGGCGGGTCTGAGCTTGGGCTGGGGGCGAGGGCTGGGGGCGAGGGGCAAGTCGGGGGGTGCAGGCGGCACCCGAGGGGCGGTGGGAGGGCGGTGCCGAGCATGGTGGGGCGGAGGGGGCACAAGGTCGGAGGGCAGGGGGTTCGGGGGCACGTCCCGCAAAAACCTCGCATGGGGCAACATCTCCATGGGAATCATTTGGGGACGGGACGATGGACGACAGGGATGGGGGGGGGGGGGGGGGGGGGGCAGAACAGCGGGGAGGAGACCCTCTGGGCCCCGGACTCTCCCCACCGGACAGCCCCGGCTGCAGCACCCGCAGGTCCCCGCTCGAGACAGAGCCAGGAGCCTCCGGCCGCAGGGCTGGCGCCGCCGGGCGAGCACGCTGAACGGCCGGCAGGCAAACCTGGGCAGGGGGAGCTGCCGAGCAGCACCAGACACAACACGGCAGCTCAAGAACAAAAATCCCAAGTTATGTCTCAGCATATGAGAAAAGTAACACAGGAGAAAGCAGAAGAATTCAGTGAGAATGAGGGATAGGATAGCAGTTGAGCTAAAGGAGGTCAGCTCAAACTACAACACATCTGTTCAAAGCCAGAGCCATCGGTACGCTTAAAAAAAAATTAAAAAAAAAAAAATCAATACTAAGACTCATCAATACAATTTTGAAAGCATTCTCAGCATAAAAGCAAACACCCTTGATAGTGCTGGAAAACGTCTCGTCCCTTTCTCACAGCACCCCTGGGGGGAGATACACACCCCACCCCCCCCGCCCGTGAGACCGCAGGAAGACCTCGTACCATCCTCGGACTCACCACAACAGCTACAGCCCTTGCGCCGCCGCCGCTGCTGCTGCTGCACGTCTCGCTTGCTCAGTCAATAAATCTGCAGAGTGAAGTGTAAAACTCTAAATAAACATAACAAAGTCATGTTTAAAACGTTCTTTAAAGAAAGAACAAATCTCAGTCGTTCACTTTATACCGAAAAAGCACGTGGATGTTCATGTACATCCAACAAAAACGCTTACACTACCAAAGTATTTGATTTGATGTTTGCGTTAACTGCACTCACCCAGCTGCAAGCAGATACCATTAAATCACCTGTCTCCAAAATACACCGTTCCCATCCGACTGGGGGGTTTCTTGTGCATTACACCATTAGGAGGGACATCTGGGCAGCTGCACCGCCCAGGAGAGATGCCACCCAATGGCCAGGGAAATGCACCACCGAAAGCCAGACAGAAATAAAGTACTTTGGAGTGCTCCCTCCAAATATGGGGAAAACCACCCATAACATTCAGCAGCCTCTCTTTTTAAACACATAGAAGAAATACCGAATTGCTTAAACACCCTCTTCAATCGTACCCTGAAGCTCGCGGGCGGTTACAGTTTAAACAAGGCAAGTTCATTTGTATATTACACAACATGAACTGTTTGGGGTTTTTTCCTATCAGAAATGAAACTTATAAAAAATTAGTAAGATAAGAGATCCCCATACTATTTTACTTTGGGGGACACACACACACACGACACACACACGGACGGGACGATGACGGACAGGGATGACGACACAATGCAGAAATCAACTACCCAGTTCTGCAATGCTTAAGGCTACCAAACAGGACTGGAAGATTTGCCAGAGAGAGGTGGGGGGAAAAAAACCACCAAACAAGCAAAAAAACCCCAAACAACAAAACAAAACAACACAACACAAAAAAAAACCCAACCCACGACCTTGATTGCTCTTAGTACAGATGTCAGTATCTCAGTCAGGTTTTCACGTACCCCTATGAGATATTTTAAACACTTAAGGACTGAAAAAGGAGAAAGCTTTTATCTGGAACACAGAACATCCAAACTCTGACACACAGTTTCTTTCCCCTTTCAGCACCACACGATTCTCACAGAATCGTTTCTCAGCAAGCACACAAAACAGAAAGCTACGCACGCTCTCAGGAAGAGCAAATAAACGGAGGGGAGTACGCTTCACACAGGCACAACGTGCTCCAGAACAGATCTTATTTTGAGTGTTTCTGCTGAAGCACTTCCTATCAAAACTAGAGAAGGAGAGCTGGCACGTTCTTCACGTTCACTTTAAAGTCCGTACTACAAGTACCTGGGGAAAAATGCAGACGCACGGGGCAGATGTACCTTGTCCTTGCAGGCCACTCGGGATCCTCTGGGCCAGTCTTGTACCTCCAGGGCAGAAGAAAGGGTCACCATGGTGAAATGATGCCAGTTGATAGTTTGCTGAGAGAGGAAAAAAAAAAAAAACAAGCCACCTTTTAGCACAAAGCGGGCTAGGAATCAAAAGCTTCCTATTTCGGCGAAGGTTTGCAATGACTACAACCGAGTGGAGGAAAAAGCATTTTGCATCATCTTTGGTACAGCTGTTGAGACAGGCCACTAGAGATTTTGGTTTTCATAGAAAACTGGGTGCTTTCTGCCTTTTTTTTTTTTTTTTCTTTTTTTTCCTCCTTCTGACTCATTGGCAGCTTCAGTCTCACCAGAACTCCCTTCCTTAGATCGACACAGATAACTACGCACCTTTTCTCAAGCCTACACAGAGCCAGGGTTTCCTCACCCTAGACATCCCAAATCGAATACTATCCTTAAAATGTACAGCGACCCACCTGTCCTTGTCAACCGCCTCCTTGCAGAAACTGCCCCTTCACAGCTCGTCCCCGTCTCGGCGGATTGTCCTGCTGGAGGATGAAGTGCAGAAGATGCGTATCCCCACAGCATTTGTCTGTGAGGGTACATGTTCAGAAATACTCTGAATCTGTAAGACAGACAGGTGTCATTTCTGTGATTTCAATCATCAGAACTCAATTGTGAGGAAACAAACTAACGTTTAAATGAAGGGTCTGTACGCTACAGTCCTAGGAGAGGGGCAGGGGGGAGAAAGGCATTACAAATTGGAAAAAAAAAAAAGGGCATGATTCGGAGCTCCCAGTCATGACGGAGCGGTGGGGACAGTAACAAAAGCAAAGACAAACAGCAGCAACGTTAAGTGAAATCCAGCTTTAATTCTGATCACGTCTTTAAGAGACTCCCCAAGTCTATACCTCAGTCCTACGAAGGACTAGTTCTTTTTTTTGAAGGACAAGCTTTTTTTTTTTTTAACACATAAAAGTCCCAGACTGAGGGCTCCACGGAATAGCATGTGGACTGAACCACAGGACAAGCAGTCATCAACACTCTAATGAAAAAACCAAATCGACTATAAACCAAGTTTAAACATCACTGTCCATCCTGCGTCTTTGGTTACATTTCTACCGGCATCTAGGTGCTCAAGAGTTCACTGTCCTCACACCACAGGTTACTGACAATGTACTCGGGCATCTAAAAATAAAAAGCCATCTCCACCCCACCCATAAAATCAGGGTGAACCACGAGAAGAGAAACTCTCAAGGCGGCAACAGGCAGCTCTGCACTTACCACGGAGGAAAGTCTGTTCCTCGGCCCGGAAAAAAAAAAACACTCTCGACTCCCAAGAGACCTCCCGGGGAACGAACCGTGCTCCATTAACGGCGTTTTGTCCCCAGCTTCTCTGCCCCGGGCTTGGGTGGGGAGGGGCGGCGGGGCCCTTCCACTCGCCCTGGCCCCTCCGCGCTCCCCCAGCCCCACGTGGGCCATCGCCCAAGCACCGACCGCATCCGCCCGCGCGGGATCTCCCTCGTGGGACGCGGAACGCGACGCCGGGAAGAGGCGGCGGAACAGGAACCTCTTGGTCAGGTCGCCCGGCCAGCGGCGAGAAGACCGAGCAAGGTTCTGCCCGAGGGGCCGGGCAGGGCCCCCTGGAGCCCCAGCCGGCCCCTTTCCGTCCCCTTTGCCCGGCACCGAGCAGGCCCCGCCGCCCCGCCCCAGACACCGGCGAGCACCGCCCGGCCCGCTCCGGCGCACCGGCAGGGCAGCCCGGCAGCGCCGCGCCCCGGGACCGCCGCTCCCGCCGTGCCGCGAGAGGCGCCTGCCCGGCTTCCGGCCCTGCGGGGACATCGCCCTCCCCACCCTCCCCCCCACGGCGCGGCTCCCCCCCGCTCCTTCCCACACGGCGCGGCTCCGCCCGCAGCCCCCCCCCGCTCCGCGCCTCCGACACGGGCCCCGCCGGCCTGGCCGCCCGCCTCACGGCTTTCCCCGGGACCCACCGGTCGATCGCCCGCTCCCCACTCACCCGCTCCCCCGGCGGAGCCCGAGCCAGAAGAGCCCCAGCCGCAGCCCCAGCCCCGCAACGTTCGGTGACCGCGCCGCTCCTGCCGCGACTCGCACTGCCGGGCGGTGCACCGGAGAGTGCAGGAAGCCACGCGCCCCGGAGGGGCGGGGAGAGAGGCGGAAGTGACGCTTCCGGCGGCGCGACAGGATGCAGGAACACGCGCCCACCAGGACGGGGGGATGCGGCAAAGCGCGCCCCCTGCCGGGCGGGGGGAGCATGGAAGACACACCCCTGGGCGGGCGGGAGCACCGCTGGGCAGCGCCAAAGCACGCGCACCAGGGGCGGGAGAAGGGAGCGGGACGGCACCTCCGGGCCGCCGCCGACCAGGAGACCCCGCGCACCCGCCGAAAGGGATGACTCGCTCGCCTCACCGGTGGCCTCGGCCCTCCCCCGGCGCGCCGCCGTGCTGCTGCCGGGCACGCGTTTGCCCGGCACGCGCTTGCCCCGCCCACCACCGACGCGCCGGAGGGGCCGGAGCCGGCGCGCGAACGGGCAGAGGGCGAGGGGCAGAACGGCAGCGCCGGCCCCGCGCCCGCGGAGCGGCAGCGGGGCTGCCTTACCGGGAGGCAGCAGACGGCGCCAGGCAGCCCCCGCGGTCTCGCATGGCCGCTGCGGGCGAACGGCAGCGTGGAAACAGCGAGCGACACCGCGCATGCGCGGGTCGGGGCTGCAGTACCTGCCCTTGGCCGCATGGTGGCAGCAGAGCGCCGCAAAGCGAACTGAAACGCGCAGAAAGCCCATTTAAGAAGCGCGGGCTCTGAGGAAATCCGGGGGCGATGGACAGAAAAGGCAGCGAACGTGCCCCTCCAGCCCGTGTCCGGGGCTACACGGCAACAGCTGCCCTGTCCCCCGATGACCCCTCACTAGCCAGGGAGGGGCGTCGAGAAAAGGGGAGGAGACCTGCGGGTCGAAGTGAAATCGGGTTTAACGAGACAGCACCACTACCAACAGAGGCATGCAAAGTTAGACTGGGCCAAATGAACGTGCAGCAGCCACGATCGACAGGAGAGGGGTCCTCGGGAGCAAGGAGAAGCAGGGAAAGGAGAGAGCCCTGCAGGAGCCCCGCGGGAGATCCCCTTCCTCAGCAAACCTTCCCGCTTTATACTGAGCATGACACAATGGTCCGGGCTACACCTGTAGCTGACTCAAACTGCTAACAGCCTGCTGAGCATTGCTGGGCTGTGATTCTGGACCAGCCAAACCGTGACAGTGAAACACAGACAAGCAAGTCTGTAGACAGAAACTTTTAAAAGTGATGGGGATTAAGGAAATAAGGGAAAAAAATAAAAATAGTAATGGAGAAGTAGAAAGAAAAATCTATAAAGCAAAGGCACTGAAGAAAAAGTTAAAACTTAAGATATCAAAAAGCAAAGAGTAGATGTAGAAAATACAGTGTAAGCAATAGGGATTAGGGAAATAAAGGGGAAAGATATAAAAATACAGAAAGTGACAGCCAACAAAAATGGAGACAGAGAAAGAAAAATTCAAAAGGATGGTGGTAAGGAAAGATAAGGCATAATTAAAAAATAAAGACAGGATGTGGGATAAAAGTAGATAGAAATCTTTAAGAGCAACAGGGTACAAGAAACAGAAATAATTTAAAAATAGGGTCGGGGAGGTGGATAGAAGAAAATTGAGGAAGAATTTTTTTTTTTTTTTAAGTGAGAGCATACAGGACAGAGAGAGGAATTAAAAAAGGAGGGACAGGGTGCCAGAGGGAGGGAAAATGAGAAAGAGAAATTGCAATGCAGTGAGGCACAAGAAACACGGGAAAGCATTAAGAAATTGGGAGAGGGAGCCAGAAAATGGGACACCATGAACAAGAGAGGGATGGAGAGGGGGACAAGGGTGTAGAGAGGAGAGCTGAGAGATTGCACCAGAAAATAGGGACTGAGAGACAAATGGGAGAGATGGGGAGTGAGGCAGAAGGGACTGACGAGACAGAGGCAAAACAAGGGCCAGGGACAAATTCTAAAGCAACAGGGGAAAAGAAACATAGGCAAGAAATTAAAAATAGAAACAGGGAGCCAAATAGAAACACATGTAGAACAAATATTTCAAAAAGCGATGGAGTACGGGAAACACAGGCAAGAAATAACACATGGGGGCAGGGTGACAGATGGAAGAAGCAAAACTGAAGAAGTGGTTGGGTAGAGGACACAGAGGGAAGAATTAAGAACTAGAGACAGGGAGATGGACAGAGGGAAAAGCAGAAAGAATATTTTAAATGTGAAAGGGTACAAGAATTAAAAGAATAGGTATATGGACCTGCGTAAAGGGATGCAGGCAAAAATGTGAAAAACAACAGGAGACGAGAAACATAGGCAAGAAATTAAAATTAGGTCAGGGAGGGGGAGAGCAAGAGAGAGGTTGCAAGAAAATTTAAAAAGCGACTGGGTTCAAGAGACTTAAGTGAGAAGTTAAAAGACAGGAACGGAGAGGTAGAAACTTTCAAAAGCGATGGGGTACAAGAAACATGCAAGAAGGAAAAAACAGGAACAGAGAGCCCAGTAGAAGCAAACTGCCATGGGTTGACCTTGGCTGGCTGTTGAGTGCCCACCAAGGTGCTCCATCACTTCCTTTCCTCAACCAGAGGAAGAAAATACAACAAAAGCGCCAGTGGAAACCCACCACACTTCCCACAATCAACAGGGACCTGGATAAATGGAGGCAGGGAGAGAGGGAGACCTAGAAATGCCCTTTTCACAAGCAAAAGAAACTTTACAGCAAACTGAAGTCACATCCACTTCCTGTCACCCCAGTTTTGGCAGGAGAGCATAAAGGGCCTTTAATCCTCAGTAGTCCCAGAGTTTCAGGAGCTTGCCCAATGATTGCTGGAAAGTCAGTGTCATAGGGAAGACCAGAGCCCCATTGCTAGTCCCTGCTCTGACTGGTCTGCTAACATGAATGAAAAGAGACTCAAGCAACTAAAACAGTTCATAAAATAAAACCAACTTAGAAAGATGTCCAAAGAGGAACAAATCTGAAGTAAGGAAAATCCGACAGTGAAGCACTTATCATATGCAGCTGTAGTGCACAGTTGATTTTAAGGACTCCAGAATTAGGACTGCAGTGTGCTGTGTTGATCAGCATGCGACACACTGGCAAATCACATTGAGTGCACTAGAAATCTTTTTGCATGTGCACTTGCCTTTTGGTAATAATCATATTTCACACAATAAGTGCAAAGCCTTTGGTCTTTTGCACGTGCATTGATGTGGCTTGTGCTTGCTTTGGTACTGCACGCCTGTTTCTTGTGTCATGCTGAAGTACAGCAAAACACTCGAGTATCTTTTTTAAGAACAAAGCCAATCAGATGCAAATTTGGACACAGGCATATGCATCTTTTTGAGTCAGAGTTAAGCAGACGTGTATGCTTTTCAGTGATGCAGTTATTCCCTCTGCTTTGCCTGATGCCATGAAGCTGCCTGCTTAATCCAGCGCTTTTATAAACTGTATTTTTCAGCTCCACTTTGACACCACCAGTCATTATAATCTGTTTTAAACATGTATGCTGATTAATCCAAGGTGTCTTGTTTGCAGCAACCTAGAACTTTGAATCTTATTCTCTAACTTAATCTCCTCATTAATTTTGAGGCTTAATTTTGGAATACAAATGACAGTGAGCAGGAGTGAGCCATGGAAGATGCCAGGCACTGCTTGCTGGCATAGGAAATGGTCTCCCAGTGGAAGCCTTGAGCCATCTTGCAGGTTGCTGCTTAGACTCTGGTAGCCTGGTACCTGTCAGAGGAAGGGGAAAGAAGCACATCCTAACAGCTGGACATGTATCCTGGTGGTCTGTCGTAGTCATCAAGATTCCAAGCCTAAACCTGGGAATGTGCCGAGAGCTGATGGGTTAAGCTGGTGGTTAGGATGGCATGCTGCCTTATGAATGGTGCCAGTGTTACAAGTACTTCTTTTATTATAGGAGTACTGAGAGTTCCCAGTTATGCTGGATGCTGCCCAGTAATTCATGGGGTAAAAAATAGTCCACGACCAAAACAGCTGACCACGATATTCAGCAAGACAGTCAATGGAAGGTGCTTTACTTGAGGGGATGTTATTAGCTGTATTCTGCATATAGGTGAACTGAGGTAGAGGAGGGATGAAAATTACTAGTGCAGGGAGGATGTCTCTGACAGAATGGTTGAAGCGATTCAGGCTACAGCATGAAGCAGTTATGCCTGTAGTTTTTGAAGTGTCTGGCCTGGCATAAAAAAATAGGAAAACTGCTGTCTTGAAAATGAATCCGAAAGAAACATTTCCCATCCTTAATCCATTACACCTCTACATCCAGTCTGTACACTGCATTTTGGACTCCTTTGGAACCAAATCTTGCGGGTGGTTGTTGTTAGTATGAAAGGATACTTTCTGTAATAAATTCCAAGACTGCTTCTTGCTGGAAAAGCCTGATGTGGCATCCTGTACACCACTGGCAAATCTCCTACTGACTTGGCCAGCAGGATCTCACCTGAGCCATTTTTACAAAGCACAGCATCTGGCATTGAGCAGAAGCTGGTTGATTGTTTTATTTTTTTAGCTAGTTTCCCAGTCCACTCTGGAAAAAGACCAGCCTATCAGAATCGGCAGAGGACAAGGGTATGTTAGGATGGGGCTTGGCAGAGAAAAAATGGGCAAAACATGCTGCCATGTGACCTACTGCTTGCCAGGAAAATTGATTCTCTCCCTTCCCAGAGCTCTCCCAGCTGGGATGCCAGGGAGAGGAATAGCAATGGTTTTGGCATATAAATTGCAGTGAGCACTAGGATAAGCTGAGGAAGGACTGGCATCATTTGAAGCGTGCACGTTTGTCAGAGGAATAGAAACCATAATGTTCCTCCATCGCAGATCCAATGCATCCTTGCTACAAAATTGGCTGGCTCATGAACAAACTGCCCCCGACAGCCGTAACCTCTTACTTGTCAGTACGAAATGCACACGCATGCCGCCATTCAGTTTAAACCTTAGAGAAATCTTTTGCTAAGGGCCAATTGCCAGAAGGGACAGAATTTGTGACATACTTGCTCTGGACTGAAACTCTTAAACAGTAAACACTCGTGCAGTAAACCTTTCTATGGGAGTCTTCTCTAAAAGAAGGCATTTTGCAGGTAATTGGGAAATGGAGAGTCAGCAAGAGGATGAGCAAATACCTGCTGCAAAAAAAAGCCTGCCACATTTTTCCTCTAAAAATTCCAAGTGTTCCCACGTGCTTGCCACCTGGCTGTCTGTGAAGGTCATCTGTTTGCAGGAAGACAACAGACTCTGTGGGAATCAGGTATGTGTTGGCTCCTCTCTGAGCTTCCCTATTTGCCAGTCCTTGTCAGACTACCATTTGCTGAGGTGAAATGTCAGTATCTGCAAAATTCAGTCATTAATGTTGCAGAAGTAGGAGCCCTGAACTGAGTCCTCTTTGAGGTCAGACACTGTGCTTCTGCTCTGCCCCAGCAATGGCAGGAAACCAATGACTCAATACTCTCAGGAGTTTCCTCACCAGAGGGAAGCAACACAGACTGACCTGTCAGTCTGTGCACAAAAAACAGAGACAGCTTTACTTTCAGCTTTTAGCTAGAGATAGTGCTTTCTTGCCAAGCGGAAAAGGTACAGTATGAGAAGTGGTTACACATCTGCAGGCAACACTAAATTTATTCTCACAGCCCAGTTTAAGAGTAAGTGGAGTGTAGATGGGATAGACCCAGGCATACTGAAACTCCAGGTGCTCATACAACACCACAAATCACACATATCCATTCTTCCTACTGCGTGCTCTTCAGTCCTTCATTTCAGCTTCTATTCTCACTTCTTTGCTCCTTAGTTGCTTTCAGTACAGAGACCCTGAGGATCCTGCTTTATTCTCACTCCTCTTTTGGCAGTGGCAGAAGAGAGCGGTAGTGGAGAGATATAGTCTTAGTCTCGTCACGAGCAGAATTTTGGCTGGCAGGAGTACGGAGGTTGCCAGTACCAGAACTGTCCAGCATCTTTCACAGCAAGCCCTTTAGACTCTTTTGATGGCAGAGAACAAGGCCTTCGATTACTTTACAGAATTTAAGGTATGTTTTTCAAGCTGTTGAGGAGAGAAGGGGGAAGGGAGAGGCAGACTTGACCTGGGAAGCAATGTACCATAGGAGATAAATGGCCCTGCTCCAGCCAGATAAAGCGCACAAGTAACTATGTGAGAAGAAAAGATAGAAAGAGACATGGAAATCATATGTGGCTGGGGCTGGTGACAGCATTGTTCTCTGACACCTTGCTGAAAGCAGCATTCCCACAGGGAAAACATTTTCCACCCCAGTGGGTACCTATGAGAGAACACAGCAGTTGTGTCTCACTGCCTTTCTGGAAGGAAAGCATCTCTTCTTAGATTTTTTTTTTTCCCTGTCAAAGCAGAGACAGCTTCCCTGCTGGCATTGATCCCTGCTGCCCTATTGGTTTATGAAGCTTTGCCAGCGTGAGAAGAGCTATGTCTGCCATTGGAAGTTACTGCGCAATAAGGTATGATACAAATTTGCTGTGCACTAATTAATCAGCATGCTTTGTGAAGAGTGAGACTGAGGAACTGATTCCATTCAAGGGTAGTCTTACTGCATGCCAAGAACCAGACTAGCCACACACTGCTGCCCAGTGAGAGTGGTCTTCTTCCTTTCCAGTCGCCACTCTCAGTGCCACTCTCAGTGCTACCAGTTCTTTCCTGCTCTGTCCGTTGCTGACTGAGCTTACTAGCCCAGAAGAGGGCAAATCCATTTCTTTTTTGCTTGGACTGGTTTTCTGTTGGGTTGAATGATTGAATTGCCTCATGAAGTGTTCTGATGAACCCAGAAATGGCATGACACAAACAGTGGGAGTGAGGATGGTAACAGGAGACTTGGCTTTCCGTCTTGGCCACAGTGTACCATTAGATTAGATCAACCATATCATCTCTCTTAACCCCATGAGTGTCTGTATAAGGAACAGGTGTAGCATATGCCGTATGCTGCACATTCATGACCTCCCTCACTCTGAATGAACTTCCTTTTAGATGGGAGTTCCTTCCTTCGAGAAGGGTGTGCTTTTCTGGTCAAATTGCAGAAGAGGATCTTTTTTTGATTACTCCTAGGTGCATTCACATTAAATTTCCGTCTTTTTCATTGTCTCCTCTGTGTTGTCGTGTACTTCAAAGGGGATGGAGGAGAAAGGCTGCTATATTGTGTCTGTTCTTCAAAGGGATAAGATCCATTATCCTTTTCTCACTTGTGTTGGCAACCAGCCAGAGTCTTAGTCTCCTGAAAACACGGGCACTGTATGCGAGTTTTATGCTGGTCCCTAAAGGCCAAGGGAGTGTGTCCTTTAGAAGACTGCTCTTAACAAATCCGTAAGCAGAGGAGTCTGACTTTGTGGACAGTAATAGGGGCATCAGCAGAGGTAAAGCTCTATCAGTAAATGATACTATAACCCAGGAGAACTTTCCAGTTGCTCCAGAGTTTCTCAAGGCCTTGAACCTTAACATGCACTTTGCCAGTTTGAGCCCTAAAAGAGAAGGAAAAAAAAACTGGCCAGTTTTACGCCGGAACAGGAGAAGCGAGTTGCCTTGTGTGTGATGGCAGTAACCAATGAGGAAATGATCAGTATGTATCTTTTCACTGAAGAAAGAGGTTTTGCAGTCTTAGAGTATGGCTTTCCAAGTTGTCCCTGTCTTGCAGACCCATCTTTCCACCTCACATGGTCTCTCTTTCTCTTGCCTGAGAGCATTGCTCTAAGTTCCTCCTTAATTCAAAGGCATTTTGATGACCAAAAAGGACACGGAAGATGTATATGGGCAAGGAGCACTTGGAATCCTTGAATCAATGTATTGTGTCTCATTGTTTTCATTACTGTCTCAATTTTGCTTTTCCAATTGGGAAGGAAGAGACAGAATGGAAAGGTAAAAATAAAATGTGTGTTGGGAAAGGGAGCTGTTGATCCCATGGGTTACTCAGAGTGCACAGCTTTGCCCTAAACCTCATTGTTATCTGGGCCGCAGGCCAAATGTTTGGCTGAAAAAAATATGCATAGTTCCAAAACACTGTGTTAATTTATGTCCTCTATTACAATACCACTGAGTAAGAGCATAATTCTTTTTAGTAAACATCTGATAGCATGATAAATACAGTCATCTTTTCAGAGAAGCTACCCTAGCTCCGGCCGTGGTATTTATCAGAGCAAGCAAGAACAGCCAAACAATTTTGCATGTCTGGTTTTCTTCTTGAGCCTGTCTCCTCTTTAGGTCAAATCACATCTTACCCAGGAAGGTTTGGATGGATACCAAAAAATAACTCCTAATTTACCTTATGTAATGTCATTACCAAAATTCAGCATTTCTTAAAAACTGAAAGATGGAATCCAGGTTATGCTGTCTTTAGGTGTCTTTCCGCTCTTATACTTGCAATGCATTTAATCTCTCGAGCCTTACAGGCCTTTAGATGCAGCTGTCCAGGTGAAAAACAAGGGCAGTGACCCACGAGTTTTATAAAAACATGAAGGTAGAAGTTCTTAGTATGACAGTCCTCCGCTTCTTTCCTTCCCTTCAAAATATTTCAGAAGGGCAGAAACTATATTTGGCTTAAATTTTACTGAGGAGCTGCCTCCAAGTCCTATTTTCAAGCAATGAACGGATGTCCCTTCTTCACACAGGGTTGAAGTATAACGGTAGAATATCTCTCCTAGGTAGCAGAAAGACTGCTTTTTCTGCAGTCGAGTTTGCCAGATTGTTGCAGGTGACTGAAGAAAAGCTGGAGGTGATATCCCCTACCACTGAAACAGAAGAATCCTGAAGGGGACATCTGTCCACCACGTTTGATACCTACATGCTGATTCTCTTCTCATTCAGCTTTATACAGCCACAATTCCACTGAGCACATCGAATTAGTCTAGATTTACACCACAGATAAACAGAACCTGGATCAGATCTTTGGAACTAGACTGTTAACAGGCATAAGAACCCATGACTTTAAATCCTCTATATTACTGTGCTAAGCCTGTTTACCCTCTAGTTCAGTAGTCACAGTGAACGCAGTTGTAGTTTATGTCCTTAACAATTATGTTAGGAGGAGGAGGCAGCAAGATCTATGCTTCATCTCAGGACCAGCTTGCAGTAACCTGAGTAAATGGGAGTCATTAGAGTTACTCCAGTTTTAATTACAGTGGTGCACCTGCACAGAGAACGTGGCCCATGCTGGAAGGAACAAACTAGCTTTGCTCAAATCCTTTTGCAACTAAAGGGAAGAACCACGAGAAAATCACAGGCAATTGCTGTATGCAGCATTGCCACAGACTTCTTAGGGGGAGCTCCATGGAGGTATGCTAGCATCTGTGTGCGTAGAGCCCCTTTGAGAAAAGGCAGGCAGCTCAAGCATTTCTGGGTCCTATCCTATGAGAAGCCATGCGTCAGACTGTGTAACAGGGCCATGCATGTGTATGCCAATGCCTTGCAGCAGGGAACAGTCAATGGCTGCATCCAGAGACAGGATGCCTTTCAGTTGGGCTCCTTCAAATTAAAGACCTACTTAAACGGCACGCCTTCTCTGGCTACTCCTCAGCACAGATGCAGTTAGGCCGGTGTCCCTTCAACTACGCTGGCCTTTGGGCAACAATGCTGAGCACATAACTCACTACAGGCCATCACTCCTCTCTCCTCGGTTGGCCTGGGCTGTAACTGTAGAAAGTAAACATCTTCCAGATGTTTACACCAAGTGAACATTTAGATCAGATCCAAAGTGTTAAAAAATTCCCTCAGTGATTTATAGGGCTGGAGTGAGACCCTCATTCAATGTAGCCGGTCCTTTGCGGCTTTACCACTTCATGTATATTTAAGAAGTGACCCATTAAATCTCCAAAGAAAGCACCCCCAATATATTCTTGTTCTGTCACCATTTGCCATTGAAATACATCTTTCAGCATACTCTTTAAATGCATTCTGGCAAAATGATACTATAGTTACGCGCGTATTTTTAACACCACAGTGCTATTAAAATACCATGAAAAGCAGTTTACTATGCAGTGGACGTAATCCGTGAACACTCAAGACTAAAAGAAAACTTTTTCTTTCCCAAATCTGAAGCTCAAATGCGCATGTTAAAGGGAACCTCTGGATCATTCAGAACTTGCCAACTAATATTAGCTTATATTTATTTTTGGTGCATTTTATGCCAGTGATTGAGTAATCACCTGTTTTATCACGTTCCATATATGCTAGCAAATAATTCGAAACAATGTAAAGCCAAATGCTTGGATATAAATTTGCTTACTGTGTTTACAGGAGTGGGTTCAATTGTTTGGATGAAGTTTAATTTGGATGATCTTGTGGCCTGTTTGATGTGCCAAATTTTCACTCTCAAACCACAGGGAAAACAATTTAGACCTTAGCACTAGAAATTGAACTATTGTACTCTAGTATTTTTGTACTAGAGCACTGGGTTGGTGTCAGAGATTTGAACCACTGGGAAAAAAAAATTATGGCAATGGATCAGTGCAGATCTGCCAGAACAGCTACACAGGTTTTTACAAAAACACACACACACATATATAAAACCATTGGCATTGAGCTTTAGTGTGAAGTAAAGCTTGGAACATTTAATGGGTTATGTAATACGGTGTTATTTCCTGTCCCCATCAAATAAGACAGACTTCTTTCTTTGCTTTTCCTTTTACCATCTTATCAGGAATCTTAATAGACTTGCGGAAGCGTTTCTATTCTCTGCTTAGAAATGCAAATACAATGAACTTCCCTGGGCAATGCTGGAAAAATGATCATGCAACTGTTGTATACCCTAGCTGTTCTACTGGGCGCAGATCGGTTTTCAAAAGGATTGTTAATACTTGCACGAGTCACTCATAATGCTCTAATCCATAGTTCCTGTCCAGGACCAGGGAAGGCAGTGGACTTACAGAGAAGGCAAAATGGGCATCTTGTAGCCTGTTGTACATTATCACTCCTGGTGGGGCACTAGATGGAAAGAACTCAAACTTGTTTATGGGAGCCTGTGGTGAGCATGTTGGACTGGCATTTATCTAAAGAAAAACTCAAGACTCCTCTATACATAAATTGAGCATATTTTGTTCTGGACTGAAACATTTTTGTTCTTTTCTTAGTTTGGTGCCTGGCCATACCATTTTTCAATGACAGTTTTCCAAGCAGAACCTTGCCTTAAGAGGGCTAAACTAGCTATTTGAGAGAGGGGCTATGGAATGTAGTATGTTCCATGGATGCTGGTTTGCTTGTAGGGTAGATTAGATACTGTAGAAATGCCATAAGGCCCTTACAAGAAACATGTGATACTGCTACACAAATTGTTCAAACTATCACATTACTGTAGGCTGTTGTATTTGGACCATTGCTAACAGAATATTGACAGGGTTATCATAAGTCAGGTTTTCCTGGGTGTTTCCTCTTATCCTGCCAGGAGATTTTGCCAAATGAGGTTTTGAGGATTTTGTAGTTCTTGTCTAGGTTTCCCACATGCCAAATATCTTCAGTCAGGCTATCCTTCCTCTGGAAACCCTGGATGTAACCACTTATTCATCCTCCCCATGACATCCAGCCAAGCCGTGTTACCAGCTAATTTAGCTGGAACTTTGTGTTCTTTAAGGTTCTAAATCATGTCTGAAGGCATGCTAACTGGGACCTCTTTCTTGCTGAAAAAGAGCACCAGATACTGAGACAGAAAGAGGGAAGGACAGCTGAACATCAAATGCCTAGTGTGCCTTGGGCATCAAAACCTCTCAGGTAAAATTAAGCTCTGAGAATCTGTGTGTCATCTTTCCATCTTTGAATCATATCATTTGGTTTGGGTTTCACTTATGGTATTTACTTACAATACTATCTGTTTTGAGAGGCTTTTGAAGACTAATGTATTCCCATGCTTTGTCCAGCTGCAAGAGCTCAAAAGCAGGAGATTTCAAACAGGAACAGAAAGGGGGGTGTGGTTTTAGAGTACTGAAGTATGAAGCCAATTCCTCATCTGTGGCAGTGCAGACAGACAGAGAGAGTGAAAGTTGCACTTAAATTTGCTGCGAGGTTAGGAAGTATCTGAATTGTTTGTATCCTAACTTGTACTGTAAATTCTTCTAAATGCATGAATGAGAGGCAGTTTTAAATATACTAGGCTTTTATGATTATCCTGTGGTTGCTGAGTCTGGAAACAACAAAAGAATTTGATTTTCTTTGCTCTGATAGATCCTGCTGAGAGTGGGTTGAAACTTTTCTTTCGAAACACTTTTTGTCAGAAAACTGAACTTTCAACTAAATTAATATTCTGTGAAAAAATATAAGCTTTCCTTAGTAATTAAAAATATTATAAAAATGGAAATCTTTACCATAGGAGGAGGAATATTTTCCAAAGATTTACAGTATTAGTAGCATTAGCTGATAGCTGTGAGCTGTGAACTTTAATATTCACATATACACACACATGTATATTATTATGAGGTAGGGTTGTATATGTTAAGAAATTACCTATGAGCAAGTGGTATTGACTTCCGTTACTTTTGCTGTAGGGTTTTACACATCCTGACTTAAACACTCTGCAACCTGGAGATGGGGTTAAAAGTCAAGGCAGAATGTCTCCAGCTTTCTCTGCTCATTCTAGATTTACAGGCTCAGCTATTAAGAGAACGATTGTTGACCACTGTTAAATGATGACTCTTTTTTGTAAGAAAGCACTCATTATCTTGTAAGACATTGGCATTTTTCTACAGCAGTGTTTCAATGCTGTAAAATAGATCCCACAAAAGAGCTCGAGGTAAGAGAAGGGGAGAGCAAGGAAAAGCAAGGATTACAGTGGTACTGGAAAAAAGGAAGGGATAAGTTGGTATGTAAAGTTATCGGTAGCTTAGATAAACGGGTTATTACATACAAATACACACACATACCCATGTCCACAGAGGAGCGTAAGCTTGTACATACAAAAATTATCAAATGCAAAAAGCTTTAAATGACAGTGTGCATCTTTGTCCTGCTTCACTGCTGGAGGGTTCTGACACAGACCTGCAGGGTTTATCTCTGTAGTGTTCTGGCAAACATCCAGGAGTCTAGGCATGCTTGTAAACATGTGTGTAAGTCAATGAGTTTTGCCTGTGAATGCAGTGTTCCTGACAGAAAGAGGCAATGATTCTGTAACATGGTAAATCCTGTATGGTACCAAAAAGCGCTGAACGTAAAGTGCTGAACACATATAGACTAACTGATGGTGTAAATTTGCTTAAAATATATTCCAGATTTCCTTTTCCTATGAGGCTTTATGCACGAGGTACTGCCTGGCACTGCACTAGGCAATAAAGAATAACCCATTGTGACTCTGGCTAATTTGACAGAAATGTGTATCTCATCCTCTATGCACACACACTGGATCTGCTGAGTGCTTTGGCAGCTTAGTATTAATGCCCATCAAATTGCAGCCCACAGGGGGAAACTCTTCAGCATATGGGTGAGCATGGTGGGTGTGGGTCCAAGTTTGTATGCGTGAAGGGACACGTCAGCCTTCAACTTGCATGTCTAAAGGTGCATGCGTGTGCATTTCTGTCTCCGTTCTGCCAGAATCACTCTCCTCTCCCTTTGCCTCAGCGCTCCCCCCGGAAAAGATAAGCTGTGCTTGCTTTGGCATTGTCACGTAAGCAACCCTAGAAACAGCAAACACTCACCTCTCCTCTCCTCACTCTCTCTTTCCCGTTCCTCCCCGACACCCATCTCCGACTCCTTCCTCTCCCTTCCCCGCACTGGCGCGGCGACCCGCTTCAGGCCGTCCCCCTCCCGCGGCCCCGCCCACAGCCCACCGCGCCCGGCCCTCTCAGCCCCGGGCAGCTGTGAGCAAGCCCGTGCCACCGCCCCTACTCCCGCCCTCTTACGCCGTTGCCTCCTGAAATTACACCTCCTCCGCAGAAGGAGCACAGGCGCTCCGCTCTCGCGCGTGCGCCGTCTGTGCCCCCCCCCCCCCCCCCCCCCCCCCCCTTCGCACCGAGAGCGCGGGCCGTGGTCCGCCGGCAATGGGGGCCGGCCAGCGCGGGGGCCGGGCTTAGAGCCGCCGGGTGGCAGAGGGCGCCCGCCGCGAGGGGGAGAGACGGCGGCGGGAGGGGAGGCGGCCGGGCGTCCGCCGCTAGCGGCTCCTGAGCCGCCCGACGGGCCGCGCCGCGCAGCCTGCGGCCCGCGGAGGCCGCGGCCGGCGAGATGGAGGATGCGCACAGCCGGGAGGCGCAGACTGTCTGCGAGGCCCTGGGCCGCTACGAGGACACGCTGCGGGGCACAGTCCGGGAGATCCACGGCGACATCCAGGTGTTCAAGCAAGGGGTGGGCCGGCAGGTAGAGGAGGTGCTGCGCCTCGCCAGCCCCCTGGCGCGCTCCGTCTCCGAGCTGCAGCAGGAGAACCGGCGCCTGCGGGCGCAGCTGGAGCGCCTGTCCCGGCAGGTGGAGGCCCTCGGCCGGTCGGCGGGGCTGCCGCAAGAGTGGGCGGATGAGGCGGCGGGGAGCTCTTCGGCGCAGAGTTTGCCCGGCGGCGGGTTCTCCAGCCATGCCAAGCTAACGGTCACTGGCCGGAGCCACGTAAGTGCTGGCCGCGGCCAGGGAGGCGGCGGGAGGGAGGGCCGAGAGGGAGCGTGAGCGGGTGTTTCGCGGGTGTTGCCAGGCGCTGCGCTGGCATGGGGGAGCGTTTAGGGACACGGGGCTCGTTTTTTGCAGTGCAGGGTCAACGGGCTTTTGGGAGGTGCTGTGATAAATGGTCTTGGCCCTGATACCGCCTGGAGCTGTTCCTGATTGTAGCACTGCTTGGTCAAACAGGGATCTTGGTTAGAGTGGTAGCAACCTATCAGTTCAGTGTGGTTAGAAGTAAGAAGAGAAGCGGCAGCTGTCTCAGCTATCAACATACATATGTATGCGAATATCTGTGTATCCTTTCTGGACTCGATTCAGGGGGATCTGTGTGCCAGCAATGCTGTTTGGCAGCTGGCAAGCTCACAAAGGAGAACAGCTCAGCATATAGCAGGGAGTAACATGTTTTCCTAAGACAGTGATTTAATATCCTGCAGTGAGACTGTTTTGTTGCACAACCACTGACCTGCACTGCTGCAGCTCATCCCCGAGAGGTGGGCCTCATGCAAGTTGTCATGGTTTCCATGACCTAAACTACCACAAACACGCACGTTCCCCCCAGCCTTGTTACTCAGTATATGGAAACCCTAGTTAGTGGAAAGCTCATCTGGAACCGAGATGTTTTGTGTAATACTTTTTCTATGTGTCCAGCTCTATGGAAAGAATTGGGAGCTCCTGTACAATCCTTGACACCAGGAGGTGGCAGCCAGGCAGTACACATGATTTAGTCGCATAAAACTGCAGTACTGGAGACTTGCTTTTCACAGATGATGGCCTATTTCATGTAATCTTCAGTAAGCCATGTGTTAGGGTGTCTTTAAGACTGTTGGAGCATGAAAAGCTGTTCTGTAGTCTGTCGAGGCTTTGGAGCTGGAAAAGAAAAGCTTGAAAATGAAATTCAGTCACTTAAATTGGTGGGAGCGAACAGAGTCTGTATTGTATTCCAACCCTTTTCATTCCTGCTGATTCAAGAATGGGGGCATAGGGCTTCCTACAGCTGGGCGAGTGAAAAGGTAAAGCTGCTGCTTGATGCATTGTTCCAACATAGTGGTGGCAACTGCTGCCTTTTCCCCCATGTGACAAAGGTGTTCAGTACACATGCAGCTTTCAGATCCGTTGCTTTTTGTTTCATGGAGCCATCCACGCTTGTTTGTATTGCAAGGAGCAGAAGTGAGCCAAGTGACATGGAAGGGACAAGGGGGTGTGGTCCCTCACACCATCTCACCTGTTCCATCACCACTGCCTACATTGTAGTGTGTACTTCACGTTCTGTGAAAAGTCTTGCATTGAGGTTATGGCAATATCTAGCTTCAGGTATTGGTCTGTGCTAAAGCACAGAGTGTGCTTTTGTTTGAATTGGAGCCTTCCCGCTTTGCTTTAAGGGTTCAGGGAAGATCATTTGAGTAATGGTAGTTCTTCAGTGCCCTTGCAACAATTTTCCCTGGACAGTTGCACAACTTCCCAAGTTAGCATAGCTGACCGAGAAGGAATTTCAGTACTGAGAACTACGGGAGACGCAGCTAGATCTACACACACCAAATACATGCAGTGAAAACATGATTTTGTGGGTAAGGCTCTGAGGTGGCTGTGCTCAAATGACTAAAGAGCAAGCCTTGGTCTAGTCACCCAGATTCTCTATAATGAAGAAAGTGTTCCCTCAGTTGCTTGTGATTTCTGGTTATGTGACCAAAGCACTTGAAACAGGGTACCGTATGTGTATGTTTTCAGATAAACGAGTACCTGTGATAAAATTAGTGACACTTACTAGCCTTAGTAAATACTTCTATAAGTATGAGATATGAGGAACCAATAATACTGACCTGGAAATAGCAGCGAATCAAGATATGCTATTTTGCTCTTAAAAAGATTTATTGGTTGAGTTCTTTTTTTACTGTGTGGTCAATGCAGTGTTTACCCCAACAAAACGCTGGGTTCTGTTGCTTTCAACTTTTCTAGCAAAATACTTGGGGTAAGAGTTAAGACTGTCTTGCAGATTGGATACTGGAGAGTCCGAGCATCTTCAGTGTTTGAACCATTATTTTCTAATATTGCTAGATTATTTTTCAAGGTAATTTGATTGAAAAAAGTAAAGCCAGGGAGTTCCAAACATAGCTCAGAAGTAAGGACACAAAGCTTTTAATTCTAATCTTCAGTCAGTCTCTGCTCTGCTGTCCTTGAATCTGGTATACCACAGTTTAAGTGCTGATTTAGATGTAATTTTAAATGGCTATTAGCCACTGTGATTTGCAGGTGAACCTTTCTGATATTTTGATACCGAACTTTAATTTGGCACTCTAACCAAGCCAGAATCTGACAGCTGCTTCTGCAAAGGTGGAAAATAGGGTGTTCAAAGAATTAACTTTAAAGTAGGATCCTGGAGCCATAGCTGCACTACTGAGGATTTATCCCTCACTGAGCAGTTTGTTGCTGTTTGTCATCCTTTGCAGTCACTGAGGTCTCTCTCCTACCTGCCTGTGATTATTAGAAAGGAAGATTTTGACCTTTTTTGTTGGTCAGATCTTGCATTTTGTCAGGAGCTTTATCACTTATGATCTTTCCGTGGTGTTTGTGGTTGAGCAAACAGGAAAGACTAAAAATACCGTAAGGGTGTTCTATTTTTATGCTGTCAGAAGAGTTTCTGTACAATGTGGACAGTCTGCTGGACAGACTGCTGCAGAGAACCTGCCCGCAGTGGTCAGGACAGCAGAGAGATGAGTAGTAGGTTATGACCACATGGGAAGATCTAAACAAATATTACTCGTTGGTGTCTCTCTGTGGTGACCTGATGGCACCCAACAGTCAGCCTTGGAGTAACTGCATGAGACATAATGACCTAGGGTATACAGGCAGGGAGATTAACTGTTCCAGCAATCACCTGGCGTTGTATACTATGATTCTAAACCATCTTGACTCTTCAACTTCCTATAATAAAGGAAATCTGGTAGTTCCATTTCCTTCTTACTGTTCTCTTGCACTTCCTGCAAGTGTCCTTTTGGAAGGGTGGCATTCATTCCAAGCTTGCCTTCATACTTATCTGGATTATTTTTTGTTGTGTGGTTTGTTTTGTTTTAATTCAGTGTGACGTAGCTGTGGGCACCTGCTGAAACTGCCAAGGTAGAATTGTTCCCTGCTGTCCACTTTTATCCAGTGTTGCTTCAAAAAAGGTTCTGTGAAAACTGCTTCTACTGTTGTTTTTCAGTGATTACTTCATCTGCAAAAGCTTTCCTAATAAGCTCGTGGTGTTCAAGGCTTTTTCTTCAAGCTGCAGGGTCAGTTACAGATAGAGAATTCTGGTGTTTTCTGAGGGACAATGGCTTTCTAATAGAAGAATTAAGGGGTAAGTGTGGTGCAGTTCTTGCTGGTGTCTAGGAGCCTTGTTTGCATTTCCTCAGACATTTCATCATTCCCCATTTCTGATGCATCAGTGATCTCTTTCTATGAAAGGAACAGCGTCAAATCTTGCCTTGCAGAAGTCAGTGGTGCTTTTGCTGTTCACCGAAGTGAAGCATCAGTTTCATCCAGTATGTAACAAGAGAGGGAGGTACTTCTCACAGATAAACAGCATTTCTAGATCCAATTATTTTTATTGTAACCCTTTTGATAATTGGTGCTTTTATGAAAGGCTTTGGATGACTGATGCCTCATTTGAGAGAGAGTAATCTCATTTTTCTGTCATTCTTCCACAATTTGACCTTGTTGCAGGCAAAAGCTTGACGAGATAACACATGTGCACTTCAGAGTCTCAGAGAGGAAATAAAAATTGTTTTTCTTTCTGATCTCATGATCTGGTGCTTACTCTTTTCTGAATGTGTGTGATTTTCATTACTGGGTTATGATATTTGCCAGTTTGATAGCAGCTTCCGGTTGTGGATCCCCAAGGTCCAACATCTTTGCAGTGAAGGAGGAATTCTGGCAGCCCTGTGACTATGGAAAGTATTATCACCCTACATGACATGGAGACTTCTGAGCTACTGAGAGATTAGTTCTAAGAGTAAGCCTGAGTAAGACATGCAAAACATTAGCGTTAACTTTCTTTTCTTTAACCAGTTCCTCATCATGTTGTTGTAACCTGAGTTGTACAAATGGGTGCTTCTCATTATTAAGCACGGATATAGGTATCTGTGTCCCCCGATGTTTACAATCTGTGTAGCCAGCATTGACAGAGGAAGTAGTGTTACACACTTGTCAGAATGCTGCCCTCTCCAAACAAAGTGGATTTTGAAGTACTTTAGCCTGACACCACTAAATGCATGGTAGAATCTGATCACAGATCCTCCCAGTGTTTCATCAGCACATGGGGCTTCCCTGTCCTCGAGCGTGGAATCAAGTTTCTTCCTGAGCATTGTTAGCCAAAACGTAATCAGGTTTGCATAAAATAAATTGATGCGGCACCTGTTACTGCGTTAAGAAACCAGTTCAGTGTGTAGGATGCTACATGATCTTTGGAATGACCACCTCATTTGACTGTTTTGCTCACCCCCAAAGCTTGTAAAGTAGGTTCGTGTTTATAGTCTATATCAGCATTTGACATATTCAGGTCATAATGGCTGACATGAATGGATAAACAATTCTATATACCACAGGTACGTTCTAGGGAGCTGCATTAGCTGTGCTTTACATTTCAGTTCTAGATATGGACAATAATTGTTGACTGGGATCTCAGTTCCATTAAATACAGCATTAAAAGTTCTGAACCCCTGATTCTGCGTGGTTTGTATAATTAATATTTTGTGTGCTTTTCTTAGGTTAATCCTGGCAGCTAGTCATAACTGAATTTATTAGTGCATAGTGCCTCCTTCTTGACAAGTATAAAAGTTTTAAAATAATTTTATTATCTCAAATTAAAAGATCTGCATATAAGGACACAAATCCAGTTTAGCAGCAGTAAGTCAGACTGTGTGGAATGGAAGCATTCTTTGTGGGGTAGCAGATGGTATAAAAATGAAAAATATTTTTGATTATTGGAGAGACAAATGTTATTTTAAAGAAGCTGTTCTTCTGGTGATCTGTTGTGAAAGAAGTTTGGAGACTAGCTTTGCAAAAGAACTTGTCACTCCTTTTGGGCCTAAGCTGAGTAACTATCTAAAGAGTGCGGCTTTGTTGGATGTGACTTCTTCTGATAACCTGTCTGTAATGAGGCCGCCAAATGCAAGAGGTCCCACAAAAATCAGTGGAGCCTAGATACCTGAATTGTAATGCTTCCGCTTGTAAGAAAGTTTTAGATATTGGGAAAGAGTGAGAATTATGAGGGTTCCCAATTCCCCAATCTAGTTTATGTTCCTTTCTTTTTAAATAAGAAAGATAGAGGAAAGTTAAAATGAAGGAAAAGTTCTCCTTGTTCAGATTGATACACTAAACTTCATTACGGGTTTGATTTGTAGCACTTGCAGTGTGTCTTAAGGCAGGCTAACCTAGTTGTGGAATGGACATTCTAACTCCCAGCTATCTTAGGTGCACCTGCAGCCTTCGTTGGGCACCAGTGGAAATTTGTCAGTCTTATTAACCAACATTGTGCTAGAACATGGTGTTGTGCATCTTTGCTTGTTTGAGTGGTGGTTGCTTTTAAAAAATAATAAATTAAAAAAAAAAAAAGCAGCCTCTTGTGCATTTTCATGGTAAACAGACTAAGGAATGTCTTGGCTCATCATATAACATCTGCACTCTTATCTAGCAGAGCACATAAGTGCCTATATAACCCCAGGAAGATCATTGAAAACTTGGCAAGAGAATTAAATGAAAGCTCCTGGCTGAGAAACCTTTAAAAGTCGTCTTTTCTGAGAGTACATCTTCCACATTTTTGGAAAGTCTCCAGTCCTTTTCTGGAGAATTTTGTATTGTTTGGTTTGAAAATCATATTCAGGTGATGCTATCTCTTTTCGTCACCTAGCATGAAAAAAATTGACCTGAGAATCTGAATTTTTTTGGTTAAAAAAATAGTGTAAACCCCAATATAATAAAATACACCATCCAAGCTGAGCCTTAAAGACAGTTCATGGTATCTCAATGTCTTCCTGCCATTCCTTTCTGTGTTTTATTGTAATTCATCTTTGTAAGATGCTTCCTTGCAAGGCAGTAGGTCCTCATCTTGAAGTCAGATTAATGGAGTTTTACCACACTTTAATGGTTTCTCCAAATTACGCTGTAGTCTTGAAAAGCCTGGATACCTATTGTGATCTGAGAATGTAGGGCCCAACCTTAAGGAGGGAGATATTTCTCAACTTCAGTAGTGTAGGCGTTTACCTCAAATTCTGCTCTGTACACCTGTGTTCTGTTGGAATCAGTTGAAAGTTGACACTTAAATACCTAGGAGGATCAGAATCTAAGCCCACAACTGAATAGTCTATGACAAAATTGTGTTTAGGCTACCTTACTGTAATCTAATACTAGTTAACAAATTCTTAGCAAGATCTCAGACTGTAGTTACCAGGAGTTGACTGGGATTGGACTACTTGAGGTAGTAAAAGTTCTAGTATCTCAAGTAACAGATATTAAAACAGTCTGTGAACTCTGCAGCATCTGACAAGATTGAATGCTTTTAAAAAATCTCAAAGGTGGTTAATGTTGTTATCTGGTGTTCTTAATTAAGTTTGGATGAGTGTAAACAGATGCATGGTAAACAGCAGACAAGTTCCAAGAAACTCTTTCTGTTGATTTATCTTGAATTGATCATAGGGTTTCTGTGTCTTACATGAGATGTAGTTTTACACCCTATAAATAAATTATTCTAATAATTTGTGATGAAGCTATGGAATAAATAAGTAAAATCAAACCATTGGTTTGCCTCATATTTCCTGTGTATGGAAAAGCAGAGACAAATTAAGTTATTACATGCATACGCCCTGCCTCTTTCCTTTCCTGTTATGTTCTGTTGTTTCTGTACTTACCTGCAGTGTAAAAATCTTCTTCAGTATCTATCTTCAGTCTTTCTGTCTGTCTTTAAAAACAAAACAACCCAGAACTTGTTTCGATTGAGTTTATGAGAATTTTGAATTACGTTTATAATGGCACGGTAGAATTTTTTTTTATTCATCATTTTTTTGGCCAATCTAGTAGTTAGATACTTGTCTGGAATCAATTAAAACTTTTTCTTGAACTTTGTGTTGAGGAATTTCACTCTACTGCTTCTATATGCTACTTCTTGGAAGCTACACTTTTTTAATTGATGTAATTGTGTGTCTGTGAAGCAGTTTCTACTTTCTCTAGTTCCTGCTAAATCGCAGAGTCCTTGTGATTTTTTTTGCATGTGCGCACACACACAAAAAAAAAAAGCCAAAAAAATTCTTGGCTGATTTTTCTGGAATTATGTTGGCAAACATTATGGGGAAAATTGGTGCTTTTCCCAGGAAAAAACTACCCTTACAGAAGTTGCAGATTATAATGTAGCGGTAAAGTTCTAGGGTCATACTTGCTTTATGTAATGCTGTTACAATATGTTATCAGAATGTTTTTGGTTTTGTTTTTCTGTAGCAAACAGGAAAAAAAAACCTGCAGAGCATTAAGGGTTTATGCAATCTCAATCAATCTCCCCACTATTCCGTGGAGTCTGCTGATTATCACCTTCACAGTGGATGGTGATACCTTTATCTAACAGAAGTGGAAGACCCTCCCTAGGTGCATGGGGTCTGTGAGGACAAGTATGTAAATATTGATGCAAGTCCTGCGTTGCCAGTGCTCGGTTTGCAGTTTTGGCTCTTGGGGTTAGATAACTGTTCCCACCTTGTGTTGTGGTCACTAACACAAGGAAGACCTGTTCTTGGCAGGTATTTCTCGATAGTCTTCTAAATCTTGCTGCTGTTTAAAATTTAGCTGTTGTGTCTATTGTCTGTTCTGACAGAGTGTAGACCTGGAGGACCACCACAAACCTGAGTTTAGAAGAGTTTTTAGTTCTTCAATCATTGAAAATGGGTGTCAGTCTTCATCAGGTAGGAACAGAGCATGAAATGACGTAGCACTCCTTGTAAAATACCTGATCCTGGCATTCACAGAGCAGCTCTCACGTGTTGGAAGCATTGGAATCTGCTATGGTTTCAGCATGGATATTGTGCTGTGGCACTAATGCCATTTAAGTTTATTTCCTACTTAGGAGTTTAACTTTTAAATTTTACGTTTATTGTTAAGCTTGCACTATAGTGTTTCATAAATTAGAAACTATTACTGTCACATTATCTTGGAGCACTAGTGATAATAAGGCCTGCTATTCTGGATGCCATTGTAGCCCTGCATCCCCAAACATTTTGCAGATTACCTGTGTGCTTCCATCCTCCTTCAGTGGAGGAAGGACTTACTCTCTCCATTTTAGAGAAAACTGAGGAAGCGTTTTATAAAACCATGAGAAGAGCAAGAATGCTGGCTTCTAACCCATGGCAGGAGATTGGGGGTGGGGGCTGCACAGAGGAAGAGGCGTAGCTTACCGAATGCAGATGATAGCGGATTAATGATCTGAAGAAGTTGTTCTTGCTGAGATTCGTGTAGGACAGGTATGATCGCTGCAAGGATCACTTACACTAGAGTTGTTTCTGCCGCGTGCTGTAAATGGTATAATGCCCCACAGGGAGAACTAGGTGGAATAATCCGAACAAAATAGAATATTGAAAAATAAAGTTGTTGCATGGAAATTGGTTTGTTAGTAACTTTGTTACAAATCTTCAAATAAACTTACTTCCTCTCTCCTTTTTCTTTTTATTCGCTAGGTCAGGCAAAAGTCTCCCGTGAACTGACCTCTTTTCAGATGTCAGACTCTTCCCCTGAAGCCCATGCCCCTGCAGTGACCTTGCAGATGCCCCATCTTCCTGTTACTGCAGTAACCAGGATATCGGAGAAGTTTTCAGGAGAGACCATCAGTTCAACAGGAACAACTAATGCATCTGCTGGCCTGCTGGAACAGAGCAAGAGCAAAAATGGAATGGCAGTGAAAACTTCCAACCAGTCAGGTAAAAGAGACAAAAGTAACTTGTTTGCTGAAGCTGTGTCCCGTTTCTTTACTTCAAGAAACTGGTGCTACGGGGTTTGTCCTGTGGTAATTATGAAACCTCCCTTCTACGGCTCCATATCCCATGGTGGGACACTGATTTAGAATATTCTGGGTCTTAGGTGGAGCTTCAGGCTATGATGTCACATCTGCTGAGAATTTTTGCTGCCTAGTATAGTTGAGTGCATAGTGCAGCCTAACTTCTAGCACAGTTACTGTATCTCTTCAATGTGTCCAGCTATTTTAATAAACTATGCAGGAGTTTTTAGTGCTTTGAGACCTGAGGCCCCTTGAGAGGCTAGACAGATATTTGTCAAACGGATTCAACAGTCATTTGGGGGGAGGACTGACTGACAGCAGACTGACACATATACACAAGTCAGAATGATTGCAGAATCTTATTTATATCTAAATTGAGTTTAAAAAAACCCCTTATTTCATTCCTATTGAAGTCATTCATCTTTGAGCTGTATTTCATATACATTTAGTGATAGCGATGCTTACAGATCAGACTATGTATAGAGATCAGAAATTAGAGAGAGACCAGATGCAATTGCCAGCAAGAGATAGAGATTATTTGCAGATTATTCTTTCAACTTTCATCTTAAAGCTAAGAATGTAGCAAAGCCTTCCTTTGTCTTTTTTTCTGCTCTTTCAGTGAAGACCTGGAATTCAAGTACAGTGAGAACATCTGTGGGTTCACCTGCCACTGGAGGTGAGTGTTCCTATCCGCATGTCCTTATGCAACATAAATTGAGAGGGATTCCGTGCTCAATGTCTGGGGGATTCAGATCTGAGCATGTAGTTCCAATTGGTAGGTACATGGTAATATTAAAATTGCTAACAAGACTGCATGCAGATTCAGTTTCCCAGGTATCACAGAAACTTGTTCTGCTGTATCAGATTCTCAATCAGTTCAAAAAGCAAGGGGTAGTTATCCTTGTCTGCACAGTGGTGTACATGTGTACTGTTAGGCAATCTCTGCAGTAGAAACAATAGATGCCAGAAAAGTGTGGCAGAACAGACAGCTTGAGCAGTGAGTATTTCAGCTAACCAAGTGAAAACTGTGACTGAATGCAAGGTAATGGCAGTTGGAAAGTGGTGCGCCCACCCTATGGATGTTGAAGCAAATTCCTTTGAGCAGAATAGCAGTAAGTAGTCTCCTTCATATATGAATGTGTCAAAGGATTAAATGCCTTAAGGACTTCTGATTTCAGTCAAAATCGATGGGTTGAGCTCTATGCAAAAGTACTTCTGATTGATGTCACCAAGCTGTTACTGTCTATACAGTGTACTGGTATTTCACAGTGGTCTCAAGTGTCAGTTTAGTGAAGATGTAGCTCATCCAGAGTAGGGATCACACTCTTTCTCAGCTTAAAACCACTGAGATTTGTACATATATCTGGCAGTTGTTTGTGGTCCCAAATTTGTGACATCCGTATGCTGGCATTTACCAGGGTGTTTTATGTGAGAAGTCTAGTTGATCTGGATCCCTTCTATAAGTTCAGGACAGTTATGAGGTTGGATTGTTTCTAAGATGCCAGTCTTTCTTCTTTGTTTATAGAAGAAGCCTTCAATAAATGAGTTGCTGGCTTTTGCAACAAGTTTTGGTTTTAGTGTGTTAAAACTGGGCAAGCCACTCCGTTGCGTTTAGAGGGTATAGCTGGAGTCCAGAGCTCAGCTCTTAAAAGGCAAAGTACTAAAGGTAGAACCTCAGGGGTAGGGGGAGGAAGATGCAAAGCTAGTTTTAAGCTACCTTTGCAACCTTTGGAATCTGTTCTACTTTACAAACTAAAATGTTTCCTGGTGGAAATCGGGTCATTTAAATTATGCTGTCAGTCATAGCAGACTTCCCAGACTCCTTATGTCTGCCAGAATGATTGTTGCAAGCTGAGCTCTATCACCACTTCTTCCTTTCACTGAAATGTCCATGACAGCGTGCCCTCGTCTGAGGTCTGCACAAGGGCCTGGAATGATCCAGCCTTCTCAATGCAGTTTTATCAAAGGCATCCTCTCACAGCCCTTTCTAGTATGTTTACACCATCCTCGCTGCAGTGCAGCAATTTTGCAGAGGGATTGAACCCCTGGAGAAAATCCCTGCCCAGCTTGTTAGCTCATGCTGGAAATTAGACAGAGACCTGCAGCTTTTCAGTGTGGTGAGTAAAAATCAGTTGTAGCTATCAGGAAATAGTTTGAAAATGTATGAGAAAAGGAGATAAAAGAAGTTTCTGCCCTGATATATCTTGTTTTTCCTGCTGTTGTACAGAGAACACCACTTCTGTCACTGAGTCTGTCTCGACTGTGAGCTATGGGATGAGTAGTGGAACCAAAACTGGTGAAAGGTACACTTTTTCTTGACATTTTGTTAGGCTGTTGTGGTCAGTATGGTCTCAAGGGACAGGTGTTCTAATGGCTTGGAGAACAGGTGAGTCCCAGATGCTGTGGTTTAAGCCCATTAAAGGTTGTGAGCTTTCCTCAGGGCTAAGTGGAACAGAGATGGGAAGGGATAAATATCTTTTGTAGAGCAGTTTAAAGCAGATCTAATTGTGGATTTCAGCGTGGTTACAGTGTTAGTCAGTAAAACTCTCAGTGCCAGCAGTGGATTTTTGTTAGGAGGAGCAAGTTGTCAGGCCCTTTGAAAACACTTGTAAAAATACTCAGCTGTGTGAAATTTGTAGTTTGGGCTTATTTTTGTAGGCCCAACATATGACTGCCATCAAATATCCTTTGTTTGTCTAGCCTAGAGTTTGGTTGGTAGATAAATGCCTTGCTGAGGACAGAAGACTGTTACGCATTCTTGATTAACTCAAAGATGCAGTTGCTTAGTATAGGATTACATGGTATCACAATTATTACTGGCATATCCAGGCATCCTCAGCATGCAAAATATCCATCAAGAAAAATAGGAGGGCAGCCAATTTAAATCTCTTAACTTGGGCTTGCATCTGCCCTGAAAATTATCCCAAATTTGCCATTATGTTTCTTCTGATTTAGTTCTAACATCAGCATTTTGATATTTGAGTCATGATATACTGAGCACCTTAGAGAACTTGCTGTCAGATTTGACCTCCAGCTGTACCAGAAATTAATGTGTGACAGTGGTGTCATTGCTCTTTGCCTCAGTTTCCCCAGCTCTCTCATGGGGAACATTTCCAAATGCTATGTGTGGCTTACTTCATTAATGCTGATTAAGTGGTTTATGGCTCAAATAAACACAAATTAGAAGATAATTCTGTATTTCTGGATCAAATTACCAGTTTGCGGTCAGTGAAGCAACACTGACATGAGCTCAAAATTATGCATACTAGAAGTAAAAATTTCAAAGGTACTTCATCGAATCATTGAATGGTTTGGGTTGGAAGGGACCTCAAAGATCATCTAGTTTCAACACCCCTGCCATGGCAGGGACACCTCCCACTAGACCAGGTTGCTCAAGGCTTCATCCAGCCTGGCCTTGAACACTTCCAGAGATGGAGCATACACAGCTTCTTTAGGCAACCTGTTGCAGTGTCTCACCACTTCAGGGTGAAGAACTTCTTCCTTGTATATAGTCTAAACCTGCCTTCTCCCAGCTTCCAACCATTACCCCTCGTCCTGTCACTGCAGGCCCTGGCACAAAGTCCCTCCTCGGCCTTCTTGTAGGCCCCCTTCAGGTACTGGAAGGCCACTAAGAGGTCTTCCCAGAGCCTTCTCTTTTCCAGGCTGAACAAGCCCAACTGTCTCAGCCTGTCCTCATAGGAAAGGTGTTCCAACCCTCTGACCATCTCGGTAGCCCTCCTCTGGACTCGCTCCAACAGCTCCATATCTGTTTTGTGTTGGGGGCTCCAGAGCTGGATGCAGTATCCCAGGTGGGGTCTCACGAGGGCAATGCTGCCTGAATTACTCTTCAAGTTACATTTTTTAAAATGTGACTTACCCTCCAGGAACCCCACAGTTGTAAATTAAAGGGATTCAGAGCTCCTGTGTGGCCATGTCTTTTTTTTTTTTTTTTAATTATTATTATTTTTCTTTTCTGTTTTTTTCTTAAAAGTGTTTAAGTGTTGTTCTACTTAGTGCTTTGTCACAAAGCATTTGTGACTTGGCCAGCTGTGTCTCATTTGTAAAAGTACCTTAGACTCTTCTATACTTAAGTGCTGTTGTTTGTCAATAAAACTCTGACTTTTACTTAAATTGCTTTTGACTCATTCAGGTACTCTTGAGGTTGTGGGAGGTTTGGAGTAGGCAACAGTTGGACTTTTATGCTGATTCCTGGCACTGCAGAGAGTTATTTTTTTTCTTTAACCACATACTTTTCATGTTTTGTTTCTCCAGTGCCACTGGCAGCTGCTGTGATGTGACCCCCAGCTCTCGCTCGTCTCCTCCCACTGTACATCGCCGAGTTGAAAGGAGGAGAGAAGTGGTGCGGTCTCAGACACTCCCACGGACTACAGGAACACAGGCCAGGAAAGCGCTTTTTGAGAAATTTGAACAGGATGGTGGAAAGTATGTCACACACCTTGTCTCCAGAATGGGTTGGCTAATGGGAAACTAATTTGTCAATTATTACCAGCAGAGGACAGCTGGGTGGGAGGACTCTCTCAGTGTAGGATTTTGAGCTAAGAGACAATATGTGGTCATGTGTGGATAGCTTCACTGACTTCCCAGGCTGAGCCCTGGAAATTCACAGCTACAGATTCCTCTGGCTTTGGAGTTCTTCAGCTGAAGAAGCAGGTATGTTTTATCAGGAAAGAGTGCTGTGAAAGCTGCCTTCTCCGTTATTATAAAAGACTGGGAATATAGCGACTTTCTGTTGCCACTTATTAAGGAACAAAAGCATGGACTATTCCTTATGCACAGCAATGGGGGTATGATTTAAATAGAAGAGGGCTTGGAATACTGGCTTTAGTGAAATGAAAATGAGTTTTTCTTGGAGGACCAGCAAGTTGAAGTTTCAGCAACGTGTTTCTCAAAGATCACCTGGACAGGTGCTGACTTGGGCAAGGTTGCATAGATGTTGCTGACAAATAAGTTTAAGTTTTTCTAGAATTTAATTTAATCTCATCTCTGTTAATTTTCCAGAGGAAAAGGAGAATCCAGAGCTAAGCTGAAGAGGTCGCAGAGTTTTGGGGTTGCCAGCGCTAGCAGCATTAAACAAATTCTGTTAGATATATATATATATATATAGGATACAAGGTGAAGACGTGTTAGCATTTTCAGTGTGCTTTTTTTGGGAGAATTTTCCAAAAAAATATACTCAAAGTGAATGTAAAACATGCTAGACAATGAGCTAACTTCCTCAAGATCATCAAGTTCTGTGTGGGTAACACAAACATCATGGTTTGTATGGGCAGCACTTCAAGACAGTCAGTGATTGCATGAATGAGATTCTGTATGTCTGTCAAAGCAATGCATTAGTGTTTGTCTGAAAGCCTACATTTTTGTGCTTATGGATGTAGACTTCAGTATAAGCTCACATTTTTTTTTCTTAGTTTCAGGCTATTATTTTTGCATTCTTATTATATAGGGCAAGATCTGAATAACATTTTGCCAGTACAAGGAGACTATGGCCCTTTTTCTACACAGCAGACCAAAATACTCTCTACTGGTATTAGACAAGGGAATTTGTAGTAAATGGTTGAGGTTGAATCCCATGGTGTTAATGACCTAATTTCTATGAGGTAACATCAGTGTAGCTAAAAGAATTCAGCAGTTGAGATTTTTGTAATTTTACCTGGCCTTAAACTGCAGGTGCCAAAGCAATTTCCAGGAGAAAGAAAATAGTACAGGCTTTTTTTCTGTAATATGTTTCACAACATTATTTTAAAATGTTCATTATTAGTGCTAAACTCTAAATTATAGTATTCACAAGCAGAACTAGTGAAAATTACTGTTAGTTGCTTACCAGAAAAGCTGGGGCTTGAATTTTATATGACGGAAAAGCAGTGTGAGACAAAAGCCCGAGTATGTTTCTTTTGAATGTGGTGGTAGAAAGTAACAATAAGCGTTTGTTCCAAGAATCTGATTTTGCAGTAGGCGTTAATTCTTCCTATATTTCTACTGATCTGTGTAAACAGGCATTGAATTGGGCCTTACTGAAAAGCAAAGCAAGCAAACATAGTCCTTATCTAGTGTTATTCACAGCCACAAAATGAACCATTCTTCCATTATAAATACCTCACAGGGATAAGCGGTGTCCTTGGTTTCTGCAGATACTGGTGCTTTGGGCCTGCTCCAGAGCTCACTGACATCGACAAGATTCTTCCCAGTATTTTCTTCCTGGGCTTTGGATCAGGGTCCTTGACTGTATGTCTGCTTTGCATCTGGTCATTTCAGGCAAAAAGGCTTTAATTGCTGAGTGTGCTGTTTTGTTTTTTTTTTCCTCAGAATACAAATAATATAATGGATCTACAAAGAGGGGAAGAGAAACATAAAACCTATGCTCTGTTGCTTTGGTTAGTGGGATAGAAGGATAGAAAACTGCAGTGAGCAAAATCAGCTCTTCCCTCTTCCCCCATGCTGCATTAACATGCATATTTTTTTCATCATGACAGCACATTGATCTCCAAAACTTCTCCTCAAGCTGGAATGACGGGATGGCATTCTATGCTCTTGTGCATTCTTTCTTTCCTGAAGCTTTTGATTATAATAAGCTTGACCCAGCTAATCGCAAGCAGGACTTTGAGCTGGCCTTCACCATGGCTGAGTGAGTATCACATTAGATCTCTGTGAAGTACTTCCAGTTCAAGTCTAATGTGGCTGGGCAGCAGTAAAAAGTTTAATCATTCTTCTTGTAGATCCTGTATCACCAGCTTACACGTGTCATGCCAAAAAAAAGATAATAAAGCTCTGCATAGAGAAGGCATAGAACAGGTGACTCGGCAGTCTAAAATCAGAGGTGGTTTTATGAGGCACAGGATAGTTCATGGAGTCCTGGGTTCAGGTCATTCATCGTCTTCAGGCAGTACTTGAATTCTGCTTTCTCACCTCTGTGATTCTCACTAGTCTTAGCACTGACACTTGAGAAATCGGCCTCATGAGTTATACTTGGACAGAAGAGGAAAAAATGCTACTTCTTTCTGGGTTTTGTTTTGTTTTTTTAATTATTTTATTCAAGTAATGAATGATTCTTAATGATTTTGCCAATATTAATTGTTAAAAAAGACGTTTGAGTTCATAGAGCACAAGGCATCCAATGTTTACTAACCAACAGTCCATAGAAACCGGATATACAACTGGTATTTTCTTAGCCAATCCCACCTGCTTGATACCAAATTTCAACTTGAGGCATGTTAATATATCCATCCAGTCTCTCTGGAAAAACTGTGACGCCCTGAACGGCAGGGAGCAAGTAGATTAACTTTTGGAATTGGGTTTTGTGGCAGGGTTCACATCTCTCTCCGTTTCTTTGGTTAAACAAGAATAAAGGTTAAATTCAGTGTAAGTAGAGTTAGATCAAGGCTGAGAGCTGCTCAACCTGGTAACTGCATTTTTGTAAAACAGAGCTAATACCCTCAGTCACACTGACCTGATCCTTTCTGATGCAGTATACCAGGCAATTAAATGGTAACTTGTTTATTAAATTCATCATGAGTGTGAACTTGTCAGCTAGAAATAGTAACTTTCTGAACCCAGTATCAACATGATTCTTACTTACTGTTTTATTTGACTTGTGTAACAGTAAACACTCCATGTGGTATGCAGCTGGGTTTGGTACACTTTCCAAATACTAACAGGATGTGGGAATACATGGCTAGTTTCCTGCAGCTTCTCATACAGCTTCAAACATTGGTACCACCACACTGAAGCTCTGGGGTTCATTCAGAGTGTTTTTTTTCTTTTTTTTAAGTAATAACTTACAGAACTGGATTTGCCATTTGCCATTCCAAAGAAAAGCTTTGAAAATTCTTAGCGTAATGTTGGCTCTCCTTATTACAGCCCCTAGCAAAGGAATTCATTTGGGAATTACAAGGTGTTAATACACACATATCTATACGTATATATAAAAAAATTTTGTTGCTTGTCAGTGAGTTGAAAGAGATTCTATGACACTTTTAGGTGGTTGATCTCTAAAGTAAAACTATCCAAACTCTCAAAGGAAAGTTGCAGTGTTTTTCTATCTCAGTAAGTATAGGGGAGAACAAAAGACAGCATGCGCACAAGAGTAAGAAACATTAGGTAAGAGTATCTACAGAAATTACTACTTCATAGGTGTGATTGCCTTTAAACTAACTGTTCTCTTCTAGTGCCAGAAAAGGCTTTTCTCTGTTATTGCTGTTCACCTCAGTATGAGCTCTGCTGATCAAATTGCTTCCTGCTCTTGTGATTTTTCATCTTGGGCCTCAGCAGATCTGTTCCTTTCTGTTGGGCCAGATCTCAGTCAGGCTTCTGCTCTCCAACCTGATCATCTGAGACTGTTGTCCAAGTCACACACACCTTGAAGATATGGAGTGGTGGAGAAGAAACAGCCCACAGCCACGTGGGCCTTCATTGGCACATATCATCTCTTCTCATGTTTTGCCATTCTTTTGGAGCTTCCTGTGTAATAACCAGAAAAACTCGTGATTTGCGAACTCGCATGACCTTGCTTACTGAGACTTGGACAGGGGAATGTGAGATTGGGCTACATGCTACAGATATCAGGGATGTGAATGGGAGTCAGTAGATGAAAAAAACCCAATGACCTACAGGGCTTTGGATCAGATCCCAGTATAGAGGAAGGAGGAGAAAGAATAGGAATATTCCATGGTCACAAAAATAATCTCCAACCTGAGCCTGACCATTTCATTGTGAAATGAAATCTTGCTGCTAAACCTCAGGATTTCTCTAATGCCTCAGTGATGCTCAGCGTGATCAGAGCGGCAAATGAGTCTTGGAAGTAGTTACAGGCCTTAGATTTAACTCTTGATTCACTGTGTCTGTTTTATTATTGCTACAGGAAAATGGCTCACTGCGATCGTCTGATAGAAGTGGATGACATGATGGTGATGGGTCATAAGCCGGATCCCATGCGTGTCTTCACCTATGTCCAGTCTTTATACAATCATCTGCGACGCTTTGAATAAAATCATTGACACCTCTCCAGCCAGAAGGGTCAAGTACAGTGTGCTAGTGGGAAGAGTGACATTTTGCAAATGGAACGCGGTGTTATTTCTTGCTTTTTACTGTCCCTTTGCTTACATTCAACTGCATGGCTGGCTGACTGAAGTGTTGCTGAGCAGCGCCCGAAGTGTTGATCACATCAGCATGTCAGTAAGACAGAAATATGTTTGGAAAAAAAGACAAAAACATAGGGAAAGGTAAACGCTGTCATTTTGGTGCTAGTAGTAGGTTGGACTTTTAATATTACTGTGTTTAAAGGTCCCAGGAACCTAATTTGCTGCTCGTATATCTGTTAGGCTGGGGACACAGTTTTATGCAGTGACAGGCAACTCTGCTATGAAGGTGTTCCCTCTTAAAATGCAGGTAAAACTCCAGAAGGTAGCACCTTCAATTCCACTTGTCCATTGAACATAGCACAAAAGAAATGGCATATGAACAAGGAAATTTCCATTTCACAAATAATAACCTGAAGTACTCAACCACTAGGGCAATACTGCCTCTCCTCCAACCCTGCACCCCACTCTACCGTATATGCACACACACACATGCCTCAAACAGGCATTGTTCTGTTCTTTTAAAGCAGAAAGAGAACACAGGCTCTTACTGTGCAGACTGGGGGGACAGATAACTACCATGTTACATAACATTGTTCATCTGTAATGATTAAATCTGAAGTGATTTGCTTAGAGGCTTGCTAAAGCCTCTACTGGCAGTACTGGATTAATTTCTTGATCACAAAGGATAGCAACAGGTGGGGCTGTTCTGTCTATGACATTGTGTGTTTGCACGATTGAAGATTACAGGAAAGGGGGGCAGCTAGCAAGGTACAAAATCGTTTTAACAGTTGCATAGAAGCAAGACTGTAGCATGCTTTCATCCAGACTCTGGGTGACAGCAACTCTCCAGTGTGGACAGGAATGAAGCCTTTATGATTTGCTGGGTCCTCATGCTGACACTGAGGTGGACAGGCAATATGCTAAAAAAAAGTATGGAAGATGGGGTTTTGAAATGCTTTGGACTAGCTTCTGTTTTCAGTTAAATTAGCATTAAACCCACAGTACAGTGGGATTATTCCAGATTTACTGGACAAAAATGTCATGTGTCACCCTTTCTGGTTTTCTCTTGGATAAATCAACAGAGCTTTGTTTTCACATTGAAAGTTAAAAACAAAACCACTAAAAAAGCATACTTGAAAAAAAAAAAGCCTATTAAAATTATTTCTTTCCTAAGAACAGGCTCATAGAAAGTAAAAAAAAAAAAAAAAAAAAAAAAGCCCCAAGCCCTCTGCTCACTCTAGAGAATGTTTTTTAACCTGCATTTGTGCTTTTTGTAGCTATTTATAAAGATTACTTTGGTTCTGTATTCATGACCATTTATAATAAAATATGTCAAATGCTCTTCAGATTTACTGCTTCTCCTTAGAGTGAAGTGACAAATAACAAAGTAAAATCAGTGAAAAGAACCCAGAGCTTTTGCTTAGAAGATTTTTGTTCTAGTCGTGATGCTGTGTGCTCTGAATTCAGTTTTAAAACCTATAGATGTTCAGTGGCATTTGGAATAGGATTTTAGTTCAGCCACCCTTTCTAGTGAAGTTTACTTAAGAAACCATGAATGAAGCAACCACTTTGTTAGCAGTCTCAGAAAAACAAATGAACGAACACCGAAAGTGTACAAAGGTGAAGTATAAGTTAACTGCTGAAGGTCTGGATCATGAAGTTCTGTTTGAAGTGTAGCTAGGCTGTTGCTATGACACTATGGAAACAGTTTGAAAGACTTTTAAATATACATCTTAATAGAAGTAGCCAAAACATACTTGGTCAAACTAGCAGGATCCTTGATATTGCTAATCTCACAGCTTTAATGCAAGTGGACAGAGGTTGGGTGGATTGTTCATATTTGTCATATGACTGCCATTGTATTCAGTTTTTGACTTTGTCTTGAATGACCATAATTCTGAGTAGTAAATGCGTGCCTGTTGCTCTACCAAATGCTCTGTAAGGATAAACACACTGTACTTGTGTTTTGGAGAAGCGATTAGAGTAAGCATGATGAGAAATCTGTCCACAACTGGCACACACGATACACATATTTACATTCTCAGAGCAGAATACCTCTCATTGACTAGCAGAGCGAAGTTCCATCCTAACTACAAGAAGAGGGACAATATGGCTTTATATTCACATTCCTTCACAGTCCCAGGTCATGGATGATATTCCTGTGTGATGTGAGTGCTAAAGACAGAGGTAAGTGCTTGGCCAGTTTAGGCCTAGTAGCAAATAATTATGTAAAAGAAGTTGTAGACTGCAAGATTACTGCCAAGTCACCAGAGGGGGGTTTACATCTTTTCTAATTTAGCTTGTTTTCACAGCTACCCAGAAGCTATTTGTACAGGTTTTCTAAAGTCTTCCCACTTCAGAGAGGTGAAGGTAAAGATAAGTGGTACTTGCCAGCAAACTGATTGCAGGGGAATGGAAGACTGTAAGCTGATTTCAGCTTCTGGTGGTTTGCGTGTAAGCAGATGAGGGAGATGGTGCTATGACACAATTTTAGAAAAAAAAAAAAAAACTACAGCTTTGTGCATTAAGAGAATATGAATAACCTTGACTATTAGATTGTATGATTAAATTAAAGTATGTAATCTATGCCCCCTGCTGTTTTTTTTAGTATTTTTAATTTAAAAAAAAAAGCAGAGTTTGTGTATATATGATAGAAAATGTGTTAGCATGAGTGAGAACAATATATTAAGTTGCCATAGTGTGTATTTTACACAGATGGACTGTTGCCAGCTTTTCCAATGTTTCTGCACTGTGTCTAAAATTCAGTACTGTCAAAGGTGGTTTACTGGCAACTTGATCCTACTTGTAAAGGCTAGATTAATTTGTTCTGTGCAAGATTTTCCAAATAATCTCAGCAGAGACATCACCTAGTTTTTAAAATTATGTTTGCATATAGCTTCCCACAGCAGGGAAGTCCTCCTCCTTGAAAGTACAGTAATTGGGTGGATGACTTTCATCGCTTCTCCCTTTGTGTGACATTTCCAATAAAGCGTTTAATCTAAACATATGCTCAAACCAGTGCAAACTCTTGGATACACGTCATTAGGTATAAAATCAGCCTACATGGTTCAACATGTGTCACTAACTTAAACCTGGCCTGGCTTACACAGATAGTTTTAAAGTGTCCAGAACAAAAATTGGCATTGCTTTAGGTAAGGTGCGCCTAAAAGGCACTTTTGGTTATGCTAAAATAGCTCTATGTCTAGATAAAGCCTCAGTGGAGTTAGTAATGCAGAATCAGAAGAGTTTGGGCTGGAAGGGACCTTTAAAGACCATCTAGCCCAACAACCCCCACCAGGAGCAGGGACATCTTTAGCTGGATCAGGCTGCTCAGAGCCCCGTCTGCCTTGGCCTTGAATGTTCCCAGGACTGGGGCATCAACCACCTCTCCGGGCAGCCTGTGCCAGTGTCTCACCACCCTCACCCTAAATTTTCTTCCCACTATCTAGTCTAAACCTACCCTCTTTCAGTTTGCAACCCTTACCCCTTGTCCTATCACCACCCTCCCCGATCAGGAGTCCCTCCCCACCTTTCCTGCAGGCCCCCTTTAAGCACTGGGAGGCCGCTATAAGGTCTACCCCGGCGCCTTCTCCAGGCTGAACAACCCCAACCCTCTCAGCCTGTCCTCAGAGGGGAGTATTCTGGGCACTAGTGGAACACCAGAATTCAGACCTCTTACGTTAGCCTGCTTTGCAATTTCAGCAACATTGAAAGCAAGCAGTTGATGCTGCAGCATCAGCTCAGCCTAGAGACTTTCCCCACTTGGATGCTGCCACAGCAGTTTGGGTGACAGTCTAATCCTCTGAAGACTGAGACTATCTGTGTTATTTTGAAGGCATCTAATAAGGAACACGGCAACATATTTAATTTAGATCTAGTCTCGTGAATGCTGGTTATTTAGACTCGTCCACAGAAAACCTATTTTTCCACACTGAAGACTTGAGCCACTTTATAAATAACGAACCCGGTTTCTATATCCAGACACAAATTGCCAAGGTGAAGACCTGCTCCTTTGCAAAAATCCTTTGTAAAAGCGCCAGTACGGGCTGTGGGAGGTTAGCCGTATTTCGGCAGCGCCGAGGCCGGCGGTCGCTCACCAGCACTTCCCGCCGAGGAGGTGTCGCTTTCCCGCCCCTGTGCCCGCTGCCCGCGTGTAGGTCGCAGCGCGAAGTGTCTCCCAGCGCCGCGCTCGGCCCTGCCCGCGGGCCCGCCCCCGCCGCGCGCGCTGGCCTGTGGCCGTTGGCGGGAAGCGCGGCTGCGGGGACAGCGGTTGGCTGCAAGCAGGTGGGGCCGGGGGCAGAGGAGGGAGCTGGGGGGGCGGGGGAAGGTGAGGGGCGGGGAGGGGCGGGAGGGGGAGCTGAGGGGGCAGGGGGCGGGAGCTGGGCGGGCTGTTGCAGGCGTTGTGCTGCCCGCGAGGGACCTGGGCCGGCGCGGCGCGCGGCGGAGCCCCGTCTGCCGCGGGATCGTTTTCTCCCTTATAAACCGCTAGAGGTTCTCAGGAATTAACAAGCCTATTTGTTTTCATTCTTTTCCAACCTGTCCTCACTGCTAAGTTGGTTTTACCTGTGTTATTTGAAGAGCAGCGCACTGTTGTCAGCCTCGGAAGTCTACAATGATTTAACCCCTGAAAACCATCTAAGGTAAAAATAAAAATTTCTTATGTCATATAGTTCATATTGAAGGATCAGTTGTAAGTTTCGTATTAACAGATTAAAAGGAAATAACCTTTTTATGGTCAGTTAACCATGAGGAACAGATTCAGGGTGGGTAACTACAAATTAAATACTTTATGATGGTGTTGCTCACAAGTTGGGTCAGGACAGCACCAGATACTGGGTTTTCAGAATGAAACTGCATGGAGTCCCATGGGTCTCACAACAATGTCTTGGAGGACCGTCATTCAGGGATTCCTCACCTTTCAAAGTGTCATGGATTAGGGTTGGGCTGGCCACAAACGAATGGCAGATGCTCTTTATTACGTGACTGAGCACATTTTCAGAAACCTAACACATTAATTGTTCTCAACCACCATTCAGCTATCTCAGCATTTCAGTTTATTAGAAACCATTTTGTCATCGCTCTTTAATTTGGTCAGATTTCTAAAAGCCTTGGAATGTTACTGAGAGTACAGATAATAAAATGTTGTGGAACATGACTAATATGCAGCCTGATAACTTATTCTGTGACTTGCACTGGTCAAAGTAAACAAAGTTCAAACTAGTTTTTGAGTTCAGATCTACCTAAGTCATTGGAAAATTTTCAGTTGTTATGGAAATGGCTCCAGTTCCTGCTCCAGCTGTTCATGTGACAAAAATTACTGCTTTCAACTAGCTCTTTTTAGCATGTTATGTTAAGAAGCTGTTAAAAAGTACTCATTAGAGGGGAAAAAAAAAAAAAAGTACATCTAGTCCAAAGGGGGCCAGAATGTAGAAATCAAGGGCCAGCCCACAGGAGCATTGCTCTCTTGTACAAATAGTTGCAGGCTTCATGTGTGCAGTACCATATAAATGGATTTACAGGTCTGCCCCAGTAGTGGTCTATGTAATTGATACTAATCAGTGTTCAGCCTAGTCATAGTTTTGCTTTGCCTCATGAATTGGGAGCATGCTGAGTGTCTGTGATCACAGCTTTCCATCCTCCTGCGTCAGTTAGCATGAATCATTCACTTTCCTTGCTTGCCTTGCGCCCCATTCTTTGCTGCTTCTGGAGTCTCTAGGTCCTTCTCTGAGGCTAATGGCATCAGTAATGTCAACCCTGTTTTCTGAAGCTTGTATTTTTCTTTGTCTAACTCTGAAATAGCTGCATTTTTCTTTAAGACGGTGTTTCTTCATCTGCAACCCCTTTTTTGCTCCTCTGGAGTACATGCAGATTTCTTTTTGCACAGCAGCTGGCATGACAGGCACTGTAGTTACCAGTTTTAATGATCACTGACAGAATTTAGGTACCGTTTGAAATTAAAGATCATCATTAACAGCTTTCTAGCTTTCACCGTGCTGTATTTGCAGCAATTGCAGTTGCTTCCCACTTTTCTGTCTTGGATCAGCTGAAGTTCTTTTGACCAATGCTACTTGCTGCTTTATCACGTTGATAGCTCTTTGAAGCTTGTTGGGAACTCTGAGCAACCCTGCTCTGATCTAAACTGGTAGGAGGGGGCACAACTGTACCATCTGGCGTGCTACTCTTTTTGTCTCCCTCATTTCTTCTGCCTGGCTCCTAATCTCTTTTGTCCCAGGAAAGCTTATAGTTGCCACAAAGGTGGAGCATACTGCCAAGGATATTTTATGGCTGACATTTTGGATAGCTAGGTGTACTTAACACACCTTTCATTTGCTTTCGCTATCTTTACGCATTTCTGCAATAAATTGATCAAAAATTACTGCCCGAAGCTGTGGGAACTATCTCAATTAATGTACAAAGAATACGTTTTTCTTTCCAGGCAGATCTTAACCGGGAACGGCTGGAAGGAAGCGCCGTGGCTGCGCGGGCGTGCTGCCTGCCGCCGGTGCTGCGGCAGGAGGCTGCTGGAGGCGGCGCTGCCCTTCCCGCCGCAGCTGGTCTGCGTTCCCGTGGCAGCCGGTCTGTTGGCCTTCCGCGCTGTTCTGGGCCCCTTCCGGAACACTTCGTCACACATTTAGAAAGAAATGATGTGCTGCTGCTGTGGAGATTGAAGCTGGGACACGGCTGGGAGCAACGCCCCTCCCTGAAGGGGAACGGAGGACGTGGCCATTAGCCAGAGTTAGGCCTTGGGAGCAGCATCAGCGAGAGGTGTGTGAGGGAGAAGGGGGATGGTTTTAAGGGTACCTGTGCTGGAGTGTGGACAGAGCTGTGTGTTGCTGAGGACCAGCTGTGTGCATTTGGGGTGAGGATTTGTCTCAGAAGACTGCATGAGCGTAGTGTGAGAATAGGAAAATTGACAACCAAACTGCTGTGACTTTGCACATATTTTGGGCATTGGTTTCACCCTACATTAAACCATTATCCCGAATGTGCTTTGTTCTTTGTTCTGCTTCAGTCCTTCCTAGGCTTTTCCATTTCCTCATTTACCTGCTGTATTTCCTCCTTCAGTTTTTCAGGTGCTGTTTTCTCTCTCTTTTTTATTTTTCTAATGACCATTATATTTCTTTTTTACAACCTAGAGTTCATCCACCTCTCCAGCCATATTTTTAAAAGGTGTTTACTTCTCCAACCTATGGGAGAATATTTATATTTCATATTTGTTCACTTCTCATTTTTCTGTGACTGTCCATTTAGTAATTCCATCCTTCCTCACGGGTCTCCTTTTCTTTCTCATCTCCCTCCTATTGCAGACAACCCATCTTTTCCTCTCAGTTCCACTTTCAAGCCTCTTACCCTCTCTCCTCCTAGCTTCCATTCCCAAATTCTTCTGTTTCTTCCTTCTCCCACTTCAAACTCTCTCCCTTGCACCTTAGCAAATTCTTGGGAAGCCTTGAACGAGAAGTCTTTTCATACCTGTGTCATTTTGCAGGTAAAAGGGGCAAGAATTTTTCTCACCCTTATGGACCTGTCTTCTCCCCTTCTTGCTTCTGCAGCCAAATACAATACTATTCCCATTTTTAGGTTTCACATTCCAAGAACTGACCCGCATTATATCCAGAAACTTTCCAAAAAACAATGGCCAGACTGTTGCAAGCTGTAGAGACGTCGGAACATCTGTTGGGCTTTACGTTGGGACGTCTCTTGGGCTCTACGTCTGGTTTTAGCTCATTTGCGGCTATACGTCCGGACGTCTTCTGAGCTCTACGTCGGGACGTGTGTTGGTCTCTACGTCGGAACGTACGTTGGTTTCTACGTCTGGCTTGAGGTTAATTTCGGCTCTACGTCGGAACGTCTCTCGGGCTATACGTCGGGATGTGTGTTGGGCTCTACGTCGGAACGTACGTTGGTTTCTACGTCTGGCTTGAGGTTAATTTCGGCTCTACGTCGGAACGTCTCTCGGGCTATACGTCGGGACGTGTGTTGGGCTCTACGTCTGGCTGTAGCTCACTTTCTGCTCTGCGTCGAAACATCTGTTGGTCTCTACGTCGGGACGTCTGTTGGTCTCTACTTCGATATGTCTGGCTTGAGCTCGCTTTCGGCTCTACGTCGTAACGTCTGTTGGGCTCTACGTCGGGACATCTGTTGGGCTCTACGTCGGGACGTCTGTTCGGCTCTAAGTCAGGACGTATTTAGAGATCTAAGTCGGGATGTCTCTTGGGCTGTACGTCTGGCTTGAGCTCACTTTCAGCTCTATGTCGGGACGTCTGTTGGGCTCTACGTCGGGATGTACGTTGGCTTCTACATCTGGCTTGAGGTTAATTTCGGCTCTACGTCGGGACGTCTGTTGGGCTCTACGTCGGGACGTGTGTTGGGCTCTAGGTCGGGAAGTCGCTTGCGCTCTACGTCGGGATGTCTTTTGGGCTCTACATCTGGCTGTAGCTCACTTTCGTCTCTACGTTGGAACGTCTGTTGGGCTCTACGTCGGGACGTATGTTGGGCTCTACAACGGGACATGTATTGGACTCTACGTCGGGACGTCTGTTGGGCTCTACGTCGGGACGTCTCTTGTGCTCTACATCTGGCTTGAGCTCGCTTTCTGCTCTACGTTGGGATGTCTGTTGGTCTCAACGTCAGAACGTCTCTCGGGCTATACGTCGGGACGTGTGTTGGGTTCTACTTTAAGAAGTCTGGCTTGAGCTCGCATTCGGATCCATGTCGGGACGTCTGTTGGGCTCTACGTCGGGACGTCTGTTGGGCTCTACGTCGGGACGTCTGTTGGGCTCTACATCGGGACGTCTGTTGGGCTCTAAGTCGGGACGTGTCTTGGGCTCTAGTTTGGGAAGTGTGTCTTTAGCTCGCTTTCGGACCTACGTGCGGATGTCTCTTGGGCTCTACGTTTGGCTTTAGCTCATTTGCGGCTATATTTCCGGACGTCTTTTGAGCTCTACAACTGGACGTGTGTTGGGCCCTACGTCGGAATGTACGTTGGTGTCTACGTCTGGCTTGAGGTTAATTTTGGCTCTACGTCGGAACGTCTGTTGGGCTCTACGTCGGGACGTCTCTCGGGCTCTACGTCGGGATGTCTTTTCCGCTCTACGTCTGGCTGTAGCTCACTTTCGGCTCTACGTCGGAACGACACTTGGGCTCTGCGTCTGGAGGTCTGTTGAGCTCTACGTCCGGACGTCTCTTGGGCTCTATGTTTGGCTTTTGCTCACTTTCAGCTCTACGTCAGAACATCTGTTGGGCTCTACATCGGGACGTCTCTTGGGCTCTACGTCTGGCTTTAGTTCATTTGCGGCTATACGTCGGGACATCTTCTGAGCTCTATGTCGGGACGTCTGTTGGGCGCTGCGTCGGAACGTACGTATTTTCTACATCTGGCTTGAGGTTAATTTCAGCTCTACGTCGGAATGTCTCTCGGGCTGTACATCGGGACGTGTGTTGGGCTCTACGTCTGGCTGTAGCTCACTTTCTGCTCTACATCGAAACATCTGTTGGGCTCTACATCGGGACGTCGCTTGAGCTCTACGTCGGGACGTCTTTTGGGCTCTACGTCTGGCTGTAGCTCACTTTCGTCTCTACGTTGGAACGTCTGTTGGGCTCTACGTCGGGACATCTGTTGGGCTCTAAGTCGGGACGTCTCTTGGGCTCTACATCTGGCTTGAGCTCGCTTTCGCCTCTACGTCGGGACATCTGTTGGGCTCTACTTCGGGACGTATGTTGGGCTCTACAACGGGACATGTGTTGGGCTCTACGTCAGGACATCTGTTGGGCTCTAAGTCGGTACATATCTTGGGCTCTACTTCTGGCTTGAGCTCGCTTTCTGCTCTACGTTGGGATGTCTCTTGGTCTCAACGTCTGGACGTCTGTTGGGCTCTACGTAGGGACATGTATTGGGTTCTACTTTAAGAAGTCTGGCTTGAGCTTGTTTTCGGATCTACGTCGGGACGTCTGTTGGGCTGTACGTCCGGACGTCTCTTGGCCTCTACGTTTGGCTTTTGCTCACTTTCAGCTCTACATCGGAACATCTGTTGGGCTCTACGTTGGGACGTCTCTTGGGCTCTACGTCGGGACGTCTCTTGGGCTCTACGTCGGGATGTCTGGCTTGAGCTTGCTTTCAGCTCTACTTCGGAACATCTGTTGTGCTTTACTTCGGGACTTCTGTTCGGCTCTACGTCGGGACGTCTGTTGGGCTCTAAGTCTGCTGTTGTCAACAGACATCCCGACTTAGAGCCCAACAGACGTCCCGACGTAGAGCCCAACAGACGTCCAAACGTAGAGCCCAACACACGTCCCTACGTAGAGCTGAAAGTAAGCTAAATCCTGATGTAGAGCCCAACAGACGTCCCGACATACAGCCCAACAGACGTCCCGACGTAGAGCCCAACCGACGTCCCGACGCAGAGATGAAAGTAAGGTAAACCCTGATGTAGAGCCCAACAGAGGTCCCGACGTAGAGCCCAACACACGTCCCGACGTAGAGCCCAACAGACGTCCCAACGTAGAGCTGAAAGTAATCTAAATCCTGATGTAGAGCCCAACAGACGTCCCGACGTAGAGCCCAAAAGACGTCCCGACGTAGAGCCCAACAGACGTCCCGACGCAGAGCCCAACAGACGTCCCGACGCAGAGCCCAACAGACGTCCCGACGCAGAGCCCAACAGACGTCCCGACGCAGAGCCCAACAGACGTCCCGACGTAGAGCCCAACAGACGTCCCGACGTAGAGCCCAACACACGTCCCGACGTAAATCTGAAAGTAAGCTAAATCCTGATGTAGAGCCCAACAGCCGTCCCAACGTAGAGCCCAACAGACGTCCCAACGTAGAGCCCAACAGACGTCCCGACATAGAGCCCAACAGACGTCCCGAAGTATATTCCAACAGGTGTCCCGACGTAGAGCCCAACTGAAGTCCCGACGAAGAGCCCAAACGACGCCCCGACGTAGAGCTGAAAGTAAGCTAAACCCTGATGTAGAGCCCAACCGACGTCCCGACGTAGAGCCCAACCGACGTCCCGACGTACAGCCCAACCGAGGTCCCGACGTAGAGCTGAAAGTAAGCTAAATCCTGATGTAGAGCCCAACAGACGTCCCGACGTAGAGCCCAACAGACGTCCCGACGTAGAGCCCAACAGACGTCGTGACGTAGAGCCCAACACACGTCCCGACGTACAGCTGAAAGTAAGCTAAATCCTGATGTACAGCCCAACAGACGTCCCGACGTAGAGCCCAACAGACGTCCCGACGTAGAGCCCAACAGGCGTCCCGACGTAGAGCCCAACCGACGTCCAGATGAAGAGCCCAACCGAAATCCCGACGTAGAGCTGAAAGTAAACTAAACCCTGATGTAGAGCCCAACACACGTCCCGACGTACAGCCCAACAGACGTTCCAACGTAGAGCCCAACACACGTCCCGACGTAGAGCCCAACAGACGTCCCGACGTAGAGCCCAACAGACGTCCCGACGTAGAGCCCAACAGACGTCCCGACATAGAGCCCAACACGCGTCCCGACGTAGAGCCCAAACGACGTCCCGACGTAGAGCCAAACCGACGTCCCGAAGTAGAGCCCAACCGACGTCCCGACGTAGAGATGAAAGTAAGCTAAACCCCGATGTAGAGCCCAACAGATGTCTTGACGTAGAGCCCAACACACGTCCCGACGTAGAGCTCAACAGACGTCCCGACGTAGAGCTGAAAGTAATCTAAATCCTGATGTAGAGCCCAACAGACGTCCCGACTTAGAGCCCAACAGACGTCCCGACGTAGAGCCCAACAGACGTCCCGACGTAGAGCACAACCGACGTCCCGACGAAGAGCTCAACCGACGTCCCGACGTAGAGCTGAAAGTAAGCTAAACCCTGATGTAGAGCCCAACACACGTCCCGACCTAGAGCCGAACAGATGTCCCGACGTAGACCCCAACACAAGTCCCGACGTAGAGCCAAACACACGTCCCGACGTAGAGCTGAAAGTAAGCTAAATACTGATGTAGAGCCCAACAGACGTCCCAACGTAGAGCCCAACAGACGTCCCGACATAGAGCCCAACAGACGTCCCGACGTATATTCCAACAGGTGTCCCGACGTAGAGCCCAAACGACGTCCCGACGAAGAGCCCAACCGACGCCCCGACGTAGAGCTGAAAGTAAGCTAAACCCTGATGTAGAGCCCAACACACGTCCCGACGTAGAGCCCAACACACGTTCCGACGTAGAGCCCAACCGACGTCCCGACGTAGAGCCCAACCGATGTCCCGACGTAGAGCTGAAAGTAAGCTAAATCCTGATGTAGAGCCCAACAGACGTCCCGACGTAGAGCCCAACAGACGTCCCGACGTAGAGCCCAAGACACGTCCTGACGTAGAGCCCAACACACGTCCCGACACAGAGCTGAAAATAAGCTAAATCCTGATGTAGAGCCCAACACACGTCCCGACGTAGAGCCCAACACACGTCCCGACGTAGAGCCCAACAGACGTCGTGACGTAGAGCCCAACACACGTCCCGACGTACAGCTGAAAGTAAGCTAAATCCTGATGTAGAGCCCAACAGACGTCCCGTCGTAGAGCCCAACAGACGTCCAGACGTACAGCCCAACAGACGTCCCGACGCAGAGCCCAACAGGCGTCCCGACGTAGAGCCCAACCGACGTCCAGACGAAGAGCCCAACCGACATCCCGACGTAGAGCTGAATGTAAGCTAAACCCCGACGTAGAGCCCAGCACACGTCCGGATGTAGAGCCCAGCACACGTCCCGACGTAGAGCTGAAAGTAAGCTAAACCCTGATGTAGAGCCCAACACATGTCCCGACGTAGAGCCCAACACACGTCCCGACGTAGAGCCCAACACACGTCCCGACGTAGACCTGAAAGTAAGCTAATTCCCGACGTAGAGCCCAACACACGTCCCGACGTAGAGCCCAACACACGTCCCGACGTAGAGCCCAACACACGTCGCGACGTAGAGCCCAGCACACGTCCCGACGTATTCCCAACACTCGTCCCGACGTAGAGCTGAAAGTAAGTTAAATCCTGATGTGAGCCCAACACACGTCCCGACGTAGAGCCCAACACACGTCCCGACGTAGAGCTGAAAGTAAGCTAAATCCTGATGTAGAGCCCAACACACGTCCCGACGTAGAGCCCAACACTCGTCCCGACGTAGAGCTGAAAGTAAGCTAAATCCTGATGTAGAGCCCAACACACGTCCCGACGTAGAGCCCAACACACGTCCCGACGTAGAGCCCAACAGACGTCCCGACGTAGAGCCCAACACACGTCCGACGTAGAGCCCAACACACGTCCGACGTAGAGCCCAACACACGTCCCGACGTAGAGCCCAACACACGTCCCGACGTAGAGCTGAAAGTCAGCTAAATCCTGATGTAGAGCCCAACACACGTCCCGACGTAGAGCCCAGACACGTCCCGACGTAGAGCCCAACACACCTCCCGACGTAGAGCCCAACACACGTCCCGACGTAGAGCCCAACACACGTCCCGACATAGAGCTGAAAGTAAGCTAAATCCTGATGTAGAGCCCAACACACCTCTAGACGTAGAGCCCAACACACGTCCCGACGTAGAGCCCAACACACGTCCTGACATAGAGCTGAAAGTAAGCTAAATCGTGATGTAGAGCCCAACACACGTCTAGACGTAGAGCCCAACACACGTCCCGACGAAGAGCCCAACACACGTCCCGACGCAGAGCCCAACACTCGTCCCGACGTAGAGCTGAAAGTAAGCTAAATCCTAATGTAGAGCCCAACACAGGTCCCGACGTAGAGCCCAACACACGTCCCGACGTAGAGCTGAAAGTAAGCTAAACCCTGATGTAGAGCCCAACACACGTCCCGACGTAGAGCCCAACACACGTCCCGACGTAGACCTGAAAGTAAGCTAATTCCCGACGTAGAGCCCAACACACGTCCCGACGTAGAGCCCAACACACGTCCCGACGTAGAGCCCAACACACGTCCCGACGTAGAGCCCAGCACACGTCGCGACGTAGAGCCCAGCACACGTCCCGACGTATTCCCAACACACGTCCCGACGTAGAGCTGAAAGTAAGTTAAATCCTGATGTGAGCCCAACACACGTCCCGACGTAGAGCCCAACACACATCCCGACGTAGAGCTGAAAGTAAGATCATCCTGATGTAGAGCCCAACACACGTCCCGACGTAGAGCCAAGCCGACGTCCCGAAGTAGAGCCCAACCGACGTCCCGACGTAGAGATGAAAGTAAGGTAAACCCCGATGTAGAGCCCAACAGATGTCTTGACGTAGAGCCCAACACACGTCCCGACGTAGAGCTCAACAGACGTCCCGACGTAGAGCTGAAAGTAATCTAAATCCTGATGTAGAGCCCAACAGACGTCCCGACTTAGAGCCCAACAGACGTCCCGACGTAGAGCCCAACAGACGTCCCGACGTAGAGCACAACCGACGTCCCGACGAAGAGCTCAACCGACGTCCCGACGTAGAGCTGAAAGTAAGCTAAACCCTGATGTAGAGCCCAACACACGTCCCGACCTAGAGCCGAACAGATGTCCCGACGTAGACCCCAACACAAGTCCCGACGTAGAGCCAAACACACGTCCCGACGTAGAGCTGAAAGTAAGCTAAATACTGATGTAGAGCCCAACAGACGTCCCAACGTAGAGCCCAACAGACGTCCCGACATAGAGCCCAACAGACGTCCCGACGTATATTCCAACAGGTGTCCCGACGTAGAGCCCAACCGACGTCCCGACGAAGAGCCCAACCGACGCCCCGACGTAGAGCTGAAAGTAAGCTAAACCCTGATGTAGAGCCCAACACACGTCTAGACGTAGAGCCCAACACACGTCCCAACGTAGAGCCCAACACACGTCCCGACCGAGAGCCGAACACACGTCCCGACGTAGAGCCCAACACACGTCCCGACGTAGAGCCCAGCACACGTCCCGACGTAGAGCCCAGCACACGTCCCGACGTAGAGCTGAAAGTAAGCTAAACCCTGATGTAGAGGCCAACACACGTCCCGACGTAGAGCCCAACACACGTCCCGACGTAGAGCCCAACACACGTCCCGACTTAGAGCTGAAAGTAAGCTATATCCTGATGTAGAGCCCAACACACGTCCCGACGTAGAGCTCAAAGTATGCTAAATCCTGATGTAGAGCCCAACACTCGTTGCGACATAGAGCCCAATACACGTCGCGACGTAGACCTGAAAGTAAGCTAAATCCTGATGTAGAGCCCAACACACGTCCGGACGTAGAGCCCTACACATGTCCCGACGTAGAGCTGAAAGTAAGCTAAATCCTGATGTAGAGCCCAACACACGTCCCGACGTAGCGCCCAACACACGTCCGACGTAGAGCCCAACACACGTCCCGACGTAGAGCCAACACACGTCCCGACGTAGAGGTGAAAATCAGCTAATTCCTGATGCAGAGCCCAACACACGTCCCGACGTAGAGCCCAACACATGTCCCGACGTAGAGCCCAACACATGTCCCGACGTAGAGCCCAACACACGTCCCAACGTAGAGCCCAACACATGTCCCGACGTAGAGCCCAACACATGTCCCGACGTAGAGCTGAAAGTAAGTTAAATCCTGATGTAGAGCCCAACACACGTCCCAAGGTAGAGACCAACAAACGTCCCGACGTAGAGCCCAACACACGTCCCGACGTACAGCCCAACACACGTCCCGACGTAGACCTGAAAGTAAGCTAATTCCCGACGTAGAACCCAACAGACGTCCCGACGTAGAGCCCAACAGACGTCCCGACGTAGAGCCCAACACACGTCCCGACGTAGAGCCCAACACACGTCGCGACGTAGAGCCCAGCACACGTCCCGACGTATTCCCAACACACGTCCCGACGTAGAGCTGAAAGTAAGTTAAATCCTGATGTGAGCCCAACACACGTCCCGACGTAGAGCCCAACACTCGTCCCGACGTAGAGCTGAAAGTAAGCTAAATCCTGATGTAGAGCCCAACACACGTCCCGACGTAGAGCCCAACACACGTCCCGACGTAGACCTTGAAGTAAGCTAATTCCTGATGTAGGGCACAACACACGTCCCGACGTAGAGCCCAACACTCGTCCCGACGTAGAGCTGAAAGTAAGCTAAATCCTGATGTAGAGCCCAACACACGTCCCGACGTAGAGCCCAACACACGTCCCGACGTAGAGCCCAACACACGTCCGACGTAGAGCCCAACACACGTCCCGACATAGAGCCCAACACACGTCCCGACATAGAGCTGAAAGTCAGCTAAATCCTGATGTAGAGCCCAACACACGTCCCGACGTAGAGCCCAACACACGTCCCGACATAGAGCCCAACACACGTCCCGACATAGAGCTGAAAGTAAGCTAAATCCTGATGTAGAGCCCAAAACACGTCCCGACGTAGAGCCCAACACACGTCCCGACGTAGAGCTGAAAGTAAGCTAAACCCTGATGTAGAGCCCAACACACGTCCCGACGTAGAGCCCAACACACGTCCCGACGTAGAGGCCAACACACGTCCCGACGTAGACCTGAAAGTTAGCTAATTCCCGACGTAGAACGCAACAGACGTCCCGACGTAGAGCCCAACAGACGTCCCGACGTAGAGCCCAACACACGTCCCGACGTACAGCCGAACACACGTCGCGACGTAGAGCCCAGCACACGTCCCGACGTATTCCCAACACACGTCCCGACGTAGAGCTGAAAGTAAGTTAAATCCTGATGTGAGCCCAACACACGTCCCGACGTAGAGCCCAACACACGTCCAGACGTAGAGCTGAAAGTAAGCTAAATCCTGATATAGAGCTCAACACACGTCCCGACGTAGAGCCCAACACTCGTCCCGACGTAGAGCTGAAAGTAAGCTAAATCCTGATGTAGAGCCCAACACACGTCCCGACGTAGAGCCCAACACACGTCCGACGTAGAGCCCAACACACGTCCCGATATAGAGCCCAACACACGTCCCGACGTAGAGCTGAAAGTCAGCTAAATCCTGATGTAGAGCCCAACACACGTCCCGACGTAGAGCCCAACACACGTCCCGACGTAGAGCCCAACACACGTCCCGACATAGAGCTGAAAGTAAGCTAAATCCTGATGTAGAGCCCAACACACCTCTAGACGTAGAGCTCAACACACGTCCCGACGTAGAGCCCAACACACGTCCTGACATAGAGCTGAAAGTAAGCTAAATCCTGATGTAGAGCCCAACACACGTCTAGACGTAGAGCCCAACACACGTCCCGACGAAGAGCCCAACACACGTCCCGACGCAGAGCCCAACACTCGTCCCGACGTAGAGCTGAAAGTAAGCTAAATCCTGATGTAGAGCCCAACACACGTCCCGACGTAGAGCCCAACACACGTCCCGACGTAGAGCTGAAAGTAAGCTAAATCCTGGTGTAGAGCCCAACACACGTCCCGACGTAGAGCCCAACACACGTCCCGACGTAGAGCCCAACACACGTCCCGACGTAGAGCTCAATAGAAGCTAAATCTTGATGTAGAGCCCAACACACTTCCCGACGTAGAGCCCAACAGACGTCCCGACTTAGAGCCCAACACACTTCCCGACGTAGAGCCCAACACACTTCCCGACGTAGAGCCCAACACACTTCCCGACGTAGAGCCCAACACACGTCACGACGTAGAGCCGAAAGTAAGCTAAATCCTGATATAGAGCCCAACACACGTCCTGACGGAGAGCCCAACGCACGTCCCGACGTAGAGACCAACGCACGTCCCGACGTAGAGACCAACGCACGTCCCGACGTAGAGCTGAAATTTAGCTAACTACAGACGTAGAGCCCGACACACGTCCCGACGTAGAGCCCAACACACGTCCCGACGTAGAGCTCAAAGATAAATCCTGATGTAGAGCCCAACACACGTCTAGACGTAGAGCCCAACACACGTCCCGACATAGACCTCAAAGTAAGCTAAATCCTGATGTAGAGCCCAACACACGTCTAGACGTAGAGCCCAACACACGTCCCAACGTAGAGCCCAACACACGTCCCGACCGAGAGCCGAACACACGTCCCGACGTAGAGCCCAACACACGTCCCGACGTAGAGCCCAGCACACGTCCCGACGTAGAGCCCAGCACACGTCCCGACGTAGAGCTGAAAGTAAGCTAAACCCTGATGTAGAGCCCAACACACGTCCCGACGTAGAGCCCAACACACGTCCCGACGTAGAGCCCAACACACGTACCGACTTAGAGCTGAAAGTAAGCTATACCCTGATGTAGAGCCCAACACACGTCCCGACGTAGAGCTGAAAGTATGCTAAATCCTGATGTAGAGCCCAACACTCGTCGCGACATAGAGCCCAATACACGTCGCGACGTAGACCTGAAAGTAAGCTAAATCCTGATGTAGAGCCCAACACACGTCCGGACGTAGAGCCCAACACATGTCCCGACGTAGAGCTGAAAGTAAGCTAAATCCTGATGTAGAGCCCAACACACGTCCCGACGTAGCGCCCAACACACGTCCGACGTAGAGCCCAACACACGTCCCGACGTAGAACCAACACACGTCCCGACGTAGAGCTGAAAATCAGCTAATTCCTGATGCAGAGCCCAACACAAGTCCCGACGCAGAGCCCAACACATGTCCCGACGTAGAGCCCAACACATGTCCCGACGTAGAGCCCAACACATGTCCCGACGTAGAGCCCAACACACGTCCCGACGTAGAGCCCAACACATGTCCCGACGTAGAGCCCAACACACGTCCTGACGTAGAGCTGAAAGTAAGCTAAATCCTGATGTAGAGCCCAACACACGTCCCGACGTAGAGCCCAACACACGTCCCGACGTAGAGCCCAACACATGTCCCGACGTAGAGCTGAAGTAAGTTAAATCCTGATGTAGAGCCCAACACACGTCCCAAGGTAGAGACCAACAAACGTCCCGACGTAGAGCCCAACACACGTCCCGACGTACAGCCCAACACACGTACCGACGTAGACCTGAAAGTAAGCTAATTCCCGACGTAGAACCCAACAGACGTCCCGACGTAGAGCCCAACAGACGTCCCGACGTAGAGCCCAACACACGTCCCGACGTAGAGCCCAACACACGTCGCGACGTAGAGCCCAGCACACGTCCCGACGTATTCCCAACACACGTCCCGACGTAGAGCTGAAAGTAAGTTAAATCCTGATGTGAGCCCAACACACGTCCCGACGTAGAGCCCAACACACGTCCAGACGTAGAGCTGAAAGTAAGCTAAATCCTGATATAGAGCCCAACACACGTCCGACGTAGAGCCCAACACACGTCCCGACATAGAGCCCAACACACGTCCCGACGTAGAGCTGAAAGTCAGCTAAATCCTGATGTAGAGCCCAACACACGTCCCGACGTAGAGCCCAACACACGTCCCGACGTAGAGCCCAACACACGTCCCGACATAGAGCTGAAAGTAAGCTAAATCCTGATGTAGAGCCCAACACACCTCTAGACGTAGAGCTCAACACACGTCCCGACGTAGAGCCCAACACACGTCCCGACGTAGACCTGAAAGTTAGCTAATTCCCGACGTAGAACCCAACAGACGTCCCGACGTAGAGCCCAACAGACGTCCCGACGTAGAGCCCAACACACGTCCCGACGTAGAGCTGAAAGTAAGCTAAATCCTGATGTAGAGCCCAACACACGTCCAGACGTAGAGTCCAACACACATCCCGACGTAGAGCTGAAAGTAAGATAATCCTGATGTAGAGCCCAACACACGTCCCGACGTAGAGCCCAACACACGTCCCGACGTAGAGCTGAAAGTCAGCTAAATCGTGATGCAGAGCCCAACACACGTCCCACGTAGAGCTGAAAGTCAGCTAAATCGTGATGCAGAGCCCAACACACGTCCCGACGCAGAGCCCAACAGACGTCCCGACATAGAGCCCAACAGACATCCCGACGTAGAGCCCAACAGACGTCCCGACGTAGGGCCCAACCCACGTCCCAACGTAGGGCCCAACCCACGTCCCGACATAGAGCCCAACACACGTCCCGACGTAGAGCTGAATGTATGCTAAACCCCCACGTAGATCCCAACAAACGTCCCAACGTAGAGCCCAACAGACGTCCCGACGTAGAGCCCAACACACGTCCCAACGTAGAGCCCAACACACGTCCCGACGTAGAGGTGAATGTAAGCTAAACCCCGAAGTAGAGCCCAACAAACGTCCGGATGTAGAGCCCAGCACACGTCCCGACGTAGAGCCCAACACACGTCCGGATGTAGAGCCCAGCACACGTCCCGACGTAGAGCCCAGCACACGTCCCGACGTAGAGCTGAAAGAAAGCTAAACCCTGATGTAGAGCCCAACACACGTCCCGACGTAGAGCCCAACACACGTCCCGACGTAGAGCCCAACACACGTCCCGACGTAGAGGTGAAAGTAAGCTAAATCCTGATGTAGAGCCCAACACACTTCCCGACGTAGAGCCCAACACACGTCCCGACGTAGAGCCCAACACACGTCCCGACGTAGAGCCGAACACACGTCCCGACGTAGAGCCCAACACACTTCCCGACGTAGAGCTGAAAGTAAGCTAAATCCTGATGTAGAGCCCAACACACGTCCCGACGTAGAGCCCAACACACGTCCCGACGTAGAGCTGAATAGAAGCTAAATCTTGATGAAGAGCCCAACACAATTCCCGACGTAGAGCCCAACACACGTCCCGACTTAGAGCCAACACACTTAACGACGTAGAGCCCAACACACTTCCCGACGTAGAGCCCAACACACGTCCCGACGTAGAGCCGAAAGTAAGCTAAATCCTGATATAGAGCCCAACAGACGTCCCGACGGAGAGCCCAATGCACGTCCCGACGTAGAGACCAACGCACGTCCCGACGTAGAGCCCAACGCACGTCCCGACGTAGAGCTGAAATTTAGCTAACTACAGACGTAGAGCCCGACACACGTCCCGACGTAGAGCCCAACACACGTCCCGACGTAGAGCCCAACACACTTCCCGACGTAGAGCCCAACACACGTCCCGACGTAGAGCTGAAAGTAAGCTAAATCCTGATGTAGAGCCCAACACACGTCCCGACGTAGAGCCCAACACACGTCCCGACGTAGAGCTGAAAGTAAGCTAAATCCTGATGTAGAGCCCAACACACGTCCCGACGTAGAGCCCAACACACGTCCCGACGTAGAGCCCAACACACGTCCCGACGTAGAGCTGAATAGAAGCTAAATCTTGATGTAGAGCCCAACACACTTCCCGACGTAGAGCCCAACACACGTCCCGACTTAGAGCCCAACACACTTCCCGACGTAGAACCCAACACACTTCCCGACGTAGAGCCCAACACACGTCCCGACCTAGAGCCGAAAGTAAGCTAAATCCTGATATAGAGCCCAACACACGTCCTGACGGAGAGCCCAACGCACGTCCCGACGTAGAGACCAACGCACGTCCCGACGTAGAGCCCAACGCACGTCCCGACGTAGAGCTGAAATTTAGCTAACTACAGACGTAGAGCCCGACACACGTCCCGACGTAGAGCCCAACACACGTTCCGACATAGAGCTCAAAGTAAGCTAAATCCTGATGTAGAGCCCAACACACGTCTAGACGTAGAGCCCAACACACGTCCCAACGTAGAGCCCAACACACGTCCCGACATAGACCTCAAAGTAAGCTAAATCCTGATGTAGAGCCCAACACACGTCCCAACGTAGAGCCCAACACAGGTCCCAACGTAGAGCCCAACACACGTCCCGACGGAGAGCCGAACACAAGTCCCGACGTAGAGCCCAACAAACTTCCCGACGTAGAGCCCAGCACACGTCCCGACGTAGAGCCCAACACATGTCCCGACGTAGAGCTGAAAGTAAGCTAAATCCTGATGTAGAGCCCAACACCCGTCCCGACGTAGCGCCCAACACACGTCCGACGTAGAGCCCAACACACGTCCCGACGTAGAGCCAACACACGTCCCGACGTAGAGCTGAAAATCAGCTAATTCCTGATGCAGAGCCCAACACACGTCCCGATGCAGAGCCCAACACACGTCCCGACATAGAGGCCAACACACGTCTAGACGTAGAGCCCAACACACGTCCCGACGTAGAGCCGAACACACGTCCCGACGTAGAGCCCAACACACGTCCCGACGTAGAGCCCAACACATGTCCCGACGTAGAGCCCAACACACGTCCTGACGTAGAGCTGAAAGTAAGCTAAATCCTGATGTAGAGCCCAACACACGTCCCGACGTAGAGCCCAGCACACGTCCCGACGTAGAGCCCAGCACACGTCCCGACGTAGAGCTGAAAGTAAGCTAAACCCTGATGTAGAGCCCAACACACGTCCCGACGTAGAGCCCAACACACGTCCCGACGTAGAGCCCAACACACGTACCGACTTAGAGCTGAAAGTAAGCTATACCCTGATGTAGAGCCCAACACACGTCCCGACGTAGAGCTGAAAGTATGCTAAATCCTGATGTAGAGCCCAACACTCGTCGCGACATAGAGCCCAATACACGTCGCGACGTAGACCTGAAAGTAAGCTAAATCCTGATGTAGAGCCCAACACACGTCCGGACGTAGAGCCCAACACATGTCCCGACGTAGAGCTGAAAGTAAGCTAAATCCTGATGTAGAGCCCAACACACGTCCCGACGTAGCGCCCAACACACGTCCGACGTAGAGCCCAACACACGTCCCGACGTAGAACCAACACACGTCCCGACGTAGAGCTGAAAATCAGCTAATTCCTGATGCAGAGCCCAACACAAGTCCCGACGCAGAGCCCAACACATGTCCCGACGTAGAGCCCAACACATGTCCCGACGTAGAGCCCAACACATGTCCCGACGTAGAGCCCAACACACGTCCCGACGTAGAGCCCAACACATGTCCCGACGTAGAGCCCAACACACGTCCTGACGTAGAGCTGAAAGTAAGCTAAATCCTGATGTAGAGCCCAACACACGTCCCGACGTAGAGCCCAACACACGTCCCGACGTAGAGCCCAACACATGTCCCGACGTAGAGCTGAAGTAAGTTAAATCCTGATGTAGAGCCCAACACACGTCCCAAGGTAGAGACCAACAAACGTCCCGACGTAGAGCCCAATACACGTCCCGACGTACAGCCCAACACACGTACCGACGTAGAACTGAAAGTAAGCTAATTCCCGACTTAAACCCAACAGACGTCCCGACGTAGAGCCCAACAGACGTCCCGACGTAGAGCCCAACACACGTCCCGACGTAGAGCCCAACACACGTCGCGACGTAGAGCCCAGCACACGTCCCGACGTATTCCCAACACACGTCCCGACGTAGAGCTGAAAGTAAGTTAAATCCTGATGTGAGCCCAACACACGTCCCGACGTAGAGCCCAACACACGTCCAGACGTAGAGCTGAAAGTAAGCTAAATCCTGATATAGAGCCCAACACACGTCCGACGTAGAGCCCAACACACGTCCCGACATAGAGCCCAACACACGTCCCGACGTAGAGCTGAAAGTCAGCTAAATCCTGATGTAGAGCCCAACACACGTCCCGACGTAGAGCCCAACACACGTCCCGACGTAGAGCCCAACACACGTCCCGACATAGAGCTGAAAGTAAGCTAAATCCTGATGTAGAGCCCAACACACCTCTAGACGTAGAGCTCAACACACGTCCCGACGTAGAGCCCAACACACGTCCCGACGTAGACCTGAAAGTTAGCTAATTCCCGACGTAGAACCCAACAGACGTCCCGACGTAGAGCCCAACAGACGTCCCGACGTAGAGCCCAACACACGTCCCGACGTAGAGCTGAAAGTAAGCTAAATCCTGATGTAGAGCCCAACACACGTCCAGACGTAGAGTCCAACACACATCCCGACGTAGAGCTGAAAGTAAGATAATCCTGATGTAGAGCCCAACACACGTCCCGACGTAGAGCCCAACACACGTCCCGACGTAGAGCTGAAAGTCAGCTAAATCGTGATGCAGAGCCCAACACACGTCCCACGTAGAGCTGAAAGTCAGCTAAATCGTGATGCAGAGCCCAACACACGTCCCGAAGCAGAGCCCAACAGACGTCCCGACATAGAGCCCAACAGACATCCCGACGTAGAGCCCAACAGACGTCCCGACGTAGGGCCCAACCCACGTCCCAACGTAGGGCCCAACCCACGTCCCGACATAGAGCCCAACACACGTCCCGACGTAGAGCTGAATGTATGCTAAACCCCCACGTAGATCCCAACAAACGTCCCAACGTAGAGCCCAACAGACGTCCCGACGTAGAGCCCAACACACGTCCCAACGTAGAGCCCAACACACGTCCCGACGTAGAGGTGAATGTAAGCTAAACCCCGAAGTAGAGCCCAACAAACGTCCGGATGTAGAGCCCAGCACACGTCCCGACGTAGAGCCCAACACACGTCCGGATGTAGAGCCCAGCACACGTCCCGACGTAGAGCCCAGCACACGTCCCGACGTAGAGCTGAAAGAAAGCTAAACCCTGATGTAGAGCCCAACACACGTCCCGACGTAGAGCCCAACACACGTCCCGACGTAGAGCCCAACACACGTCCCGACGTAGAGGTGAAAGTAAGCTAAATCCTGATGTAGAGCCCAACACACTTCCCGACGTAGAGCCCAACACACGTCCCGACGTAGAGCCCAACACACGTCCCGACGTAGAGCCGAACACACGTCCCGACGTAGAGCCCAACACACGTCCCGACGTAGAGCTGAAAGTAAGCTAAATCCTGATGTAGAGCCCAACACACGTCCCGACGTAGAGCCCAACACACGTCCCGACGTAGAGCTGAATAGAAGCTAAATCTTGATGAAGAGCCCAACACAATTCCCGACGTAGAGCCCAACACACGTCCCGACTTAGAGCCAACACACTTAACGACGTAGAGCCCAACACACTTCCCGACGTAGAGCCCAACACACGTCCCGACGTAGAGCCGAAAGTAAGCTAAATCCTGATATAGAGCCCAACACACGTCCCGACGGAGAGCCCAATGCACGTCCCGACGTAGAGACCAACGCACGTCCCGACGTAGAGCCCAACGCACGTCCCGACGTAGAGCTGAAATTTAGCTAACTACAGACGTAGAGCCCGACACACGTCCCGACGTAGAGCCCAACACACGTCCCGACGTAGAGCCCAACACACGTCCCGAGGTAGAGCCCAACGCACGTCCCGACGTGGAGCTCAACACACGTCCCGACGTAGAGCCTACACACGTCCCGACGTAGAGCTGAAAGGAAGCTAAATCTTGATGTAGAGCCCAAAACAATTCCCGACGTAGAGCCCAACACACTTCCCGACGTAGAGCCCAACACACGTCCCGACGTAGAGCCCAACACACTTCCCGACGTAGAGCCCAACACACGTCCCGACGTAGAGCTGAAAGTAAGCTAAATCCTGATGTAGAGCCCAACACACGTCCCGACGTAGAGCCCAACACACGTCCCGACGTAGAGCTGAAAGTAAGCTAAATCCTGATGTAGAGCCCAACACACGTCCCGACGTAGAGCCCAACACACGTCCCGACGTAGAGCCCAACACACGTCCCGACGTAGAGCTGAATAGAAGCTAAATCTTGATGTAGAGCCCAACACACTTCCCGACGTAGAGCCCAACACACGTCCCGACTTAGAGCCCAACACACTTCCCGACGTAGAACCCAACACACTTCCCGACGTAGAGCCCAACACACGTCCCGACCTAGAGCCGAAAGTAAGCTAAATCCTGATATAGAGCCCAACACACGTCCTGACGGAGAGCCCAACGCACGTCCCGACGTAGAGACCAACGCACGTCCCGACGTAGAGCCCAACGCACGTCCCGACGTAGAGCTGAAATTTAGCTAACTACAGACGTAGAGCCCGACACACGTCCCGACGTAGAGCCCAACACACGTTCCGACATAGAGCTCAAAGTAAGCTAAATCCTGATGTAGAGCCCAACACACGTCCCAACGTAGAGCCCAACACACGTCCCGACATAGACCTCAAAGTAAGCTAAATCCTGATGTAGAGCCCAACACACGTCCCAACGTAGAGCCCAACACACGTCCCAACGTAGAGCCCAACACACGTCCCGACGTAGAGCCCAGCACACGTCCCGACGTAGAGCCCAACACATGTCCCGACGTAGAGCTGAAAGTAAGCTAAATCCTGATGTAGAGCCCAACACACGTCCCGACGTAGCGCCCAACACACGTCCGACGTAGAGCCCAACACACGTCCCGACGTAGAGCCAACACACGTCCCGACGTAGAGCTGAAAATCAGCTAATTCCTGATGCAGAGCCCAACACACGTCCCGATGCAGAGCCCAACACACGTCCCGACATAGAGGCCAACACACGTCTAGACGTAGAGCCCAACACACGTCCCGACGTAGAGCCGAACACACGTCCCGACGTAGAGACCAACACACGTCCCGACGTAGAGCCCAACACATGTCCCGACGTAGAGCCCAACACACGTCCTGACGTAGAGCTGAAAGTAAGCTAAATCCTGATGTAGAGCCCAACACACGTCCCGACGTAGAGCCCAACAGACGTCCCAACGTAGAGCCCAACACATGTCCCGACGTAGAGCTGAAAGTAAGTTAAATCCTGATGTAGAGCCCAACACAAGTCCCAAGGTAGAGACCAACAAACGTCCCGAAGTAGAGCCCAACACACGTCCCGACGTACAGCCCAACACACGTCCCGACGTAGAGCTGAAAACAAGCTAAATCCTGATGTAGAGCCCAACACACGTCCCGACGTAGAGCTGAAAGTAAGCTAAATCCTGATGTAGAGCCCAACACACGTCCCGACGTAGAGCTGAAAGTAAGCTAAATCTTGATGTAGAGCCCAACACACGTCCCGACGTAGAGCCCAACACACGTCCCGACGTAGATCCCAACACACGTCCCAACGTAGAGCTGAAAGTAAGCTAAATCCTGATGTAGAGCCCAACACACGTCCCGACGTAGAGCCCAACACACGTACCGACGTAGAGCCCAACACACGTCCCGACGTAGAGCTGAAAGTAAGCTAAATCCTGATGTAGAGCCCAACAGACGTCCCGATGAAGAGCCCAACACACGTCCCGACGTAGAGCTGAATAGAAGCCAAATCTTGATGAAGAGCCCAACACAATTCCCGACGTAGAGCCCAACACACGTCCCGACTTAGAGCCCAACACACTTCCCGACGTAGAGCCCAACACACGTCCCGACGTAGAGCCCAACACACGTCCCGACGTAGAGCCGAAAGTAAGCTAAATCCTGATATAGAGCCCAACACACGTCCCGACGGAGAGCCCAACGCACGTCCCGACGTAGAGACCAACGCACGTCCCGACGTAGAGCCCAACGCATGTCCCGACGTAGAGCTGAAATTTAGCTAACTACAGACGTAGAGCCCGACACACGTCCCGACGTAGAGCCCAACACACGTCCCGACGTAGAGCCCAACACACGTCCCGAGGTAGACCCCAACGCACGTCTCGACGTGGAGCCCAACACACGTCCTGACATAGAGCCTACACACGTCCCGACGTAGAGCTGAAAGGAAGCTAAATCTTGATGTAGAGCCCAACACAATTCCCGAAGTAGAGCCCAACACACTTCCCGACGTAGAGCCCAACACACGTCCCGACGTAGAGCCCAACACACTTCCCCACGTAGAGCCCAACACACGTCCCGACGTAGAGCTGAAAGTAAGCTAAATCCTGATGTAGAGCCCAACACACGTCCCGACGTAGAGCCCAACACACGTCCCGACGTAGAGATGAAAGTAAGCTAAATCCTGACGTAGAGCCCAACACACGTCCCGACGTAGAGCCCAACACACGTCCCGACGTAGAGCTGAATAGAAGCTAAATCTTGATGTAGAGCCCAACACACTTCCCGACGTAGAGCCCAACACACGTCCCGACGTAGAGCCCAGCACACGTCCCGACGTAGAGCCCAGCACACGTCCTGACGTAGAGCTGAAAGTAAGCTAAACCCTGATGTAGAGGCCAACACACGTCCCGACGCAGAGCCCAACACACGTCCCGACTTAGAGCTGAAAGTATGCTAAATCCTGATGTAGAGCCCAACACTCGTCGCGACATAGAGCCCAATACACGTCGCGACGTAGACCTGAAAGTAAGCTAAATCCTGATGTAGAGCCGAACACACGTCCGGACGTAGAGCCCAACACATGTCCCGACGTAGAGCTGAAAGTAAGCTAAATCCTGATGTAGAGCCCAACACACGTCCCCACGTAGAGCCCAACACACGTCCCGACGTAGAGCCCAACAGAAGTCCCGACGTAGAGCCCAACACACGTCCCGACGTAGAGCTGAAAGTATGCTAAATCCTGATGTAGAGCCCAAGACTCGTCGCGACATAGAGCCCAATACACGTCGCGACGTAGACCTGAAAGTAAGCTAAATCCTGATGTAGAGCCGAACACACGTCCGGACGTAGAGCCCAACAGATGTCCCGACGTAGAGCTGAAAGTAAGCTAAATCCTGATGTAGAGCCCAACACACGTCCCCACGTAGAGCCCAACACACGTCCCGACGTAGAGCCCAACAGAAGTCCCGACGTAGAGCCCAACACACGTCCCGACATAGAGCTGAAAGTAACCTAAATCCTGATGTCGAGCCCAACACACGTCCCCACGTAGAGCTGAAAGTAAGCTAAATCCTGATGTAGAGCCCAACACATGTCCCGACGTAGAGCCCAACACACGTGCCGACGTAGAGCTGAAAGTAAGCTAAATCCTGATGTAGATCCCAACACACGTCCCGACGTACAGCTGAAAGTAAGCTAAATGCTGATGTAGAGCCCAACACACGTCCCGACGTAGAGCCCAACACACGTCCCGACGTAGACCCCAAAACACGTCCCGACGTAGAGCTGAAAGTAAGCTAAATCCTGATGTAGAGCCCAACACACGTCCCGACGTAGAGCCCAACACACGTCCCGAGGTAGAGCTGAAAGTAAGCTAAGTCCTGATGTAGAGCCCAACACACGTCCCAACGTAGAGCCCAACACACGTCCCGACGTAGAGCTGAAAACAAGCTAAATCCTGATGTAGAGCCCAACAGACGTCCCGACGTAGAGCTGAAAGTATGCTAAATCCTGATGTAGAGCCCAACACATGTCCCGACGTAGAGCCCAAAACACGTCCCGACGTAGAGCCCAACACACGTCCCGACGTAGAGCCCAACACACGTCCCGACGTAGAGCTGAAAGTAAGCTAAATCCTGATATAGAGCCCAACACACGTCCCAACGTAGAGCGCAGCACATGTCCCGACGTAGATCTGAAAGTAAGCTAAATCCTCATGTAGAGCCCAACATACGTACCGACGTAGAGCTGAAAGTAAGCTAAATCCTGATGGCGAGCCCAACACACGTCCCCACGTAGAGCTGAAAGTAAGCTAAATCCTGATGTAGAGCCCAACACACGTCCCGACGTACAGCTGAAAGCAAGCTAAATCCTGATGTAGAGCCCAATACACGTCCCGACCTAGAGCCCAACACACGTCCCGACGTACACCCCAAAACACGTCCCGACGTAGAGCTGAAAGTAAGCTAAATCCTGATGTAGAGCCCAACACACGTCCCGACGTAGAGCCCAACACACGTCCCGACGTAGAGCTGAAAGTAAGCTAAGTCCTGATGTAGAGCCCAACACACGTCCCAACGTAGAGCCCAACACACGTCCCGACGTAGAGCTGAAAGTAAGCTAAATCCTGATGTAGAGCCCAACACACATCCCGACGTAGAGCCCAACACACGTCCCGACGTAGAGCTGAAAACAAGCTAAATCCTGATGTAGAGCCCAACAGACGTCCCGACGTAGAGCTGAAAGTATGCTAAATCCTGATGTAGAGCCCAACACACATCCCGACGTAGCGCCCAACACACGTCCCGACGTAGAGCTGAAAACAAGCTAAATCCTGATGTAGAGCCCAACAGACGTCCCGACGTAGAGCTGAAATTATGCTAAATCCTGATGTAGAGCCCAACACATGTCCCGACGTAGAGCCCAAAACACGTCCCGACGTAGAGCCCAACACACGTCCCGACGTAGAGACCAACACACGTCCCGACGTAGAGCCCAAAACACGTCCCGACGTAGAGCCCAACACACGTCCCGACGTAGAGCCCAACACACGTCCCAACGTAGTGCCCAACACACGTCCCGACGTAGTGCCCAACACACGTCCCAACGTAGAGCTGAAAGTAATCTAAATCCTGATGTAGAGCCCAACACACGTCCCGACATAGAGCCCAACACACGTCCCGACGTAGAGCTGAAAGTAAGCTAAATCCTGATGTAGAGACTAACATACGTCTCAACGTAGAGCCCAACACACGTCGCGACGTAGAACCCAACAGACGTCCCGACGTAGAGCCCAACACACGTCCCGACGTAGAGCCCAACACACGTCCCGACGTAGAGCCCAACACAAGTCCCGACGTAGAGCCCAACACACGTCCCGACGTAGAGCTGAAAGTACGCTAAATCCTGATGTAGAGCCCAACACACGTCCCGACCTAGAGTCCAACACAAGTCCCGACATAGAGCCCAACACACGTCCCGCCGTAGAGCTGAAAGTAAGCTAAATCCTGAAGAAGAGCCCAACACACATCCCAACATAGAGCCCAACACATGTCCCGACGTAGAGCTGAAAGTAAGTTAAATCCTGATGTAGAGCCCAACACACGTCCCAAGGTAGAGACGAACAAAAGTCCCGACGTAGAGCCCAACACACGTCCTGACGTAGAGCTGAAAGTAAGCTAAATCCTGATGTAGAGCCCAACACACGTCCTGACGTAGAGCTGAAAGTAAGCTAAATCCTGATGTAGAGCCCAACACACGTCCCAACGTAGAGCCCAACACTCATCCCGACGTAGAGCTGAAAGTAAGCTAAATCCTGATGTAGAGCCCAACACACGTCCCGACGTAGAGCTGAAAGTAAGATAAATCCTGATATAGAGCCCAACACAGGTCGCGACGCAGAGCCCAACACACGTCCCAACGTAGAGCCCAACAAATATCCCGACGTAGAGCCCAACACACGTCGCGACGTAGAGCCGAACACACGTCCCGACGTAGAGCTGAAAGTAATCCAAATCCTGATGTCCAGCCCAACACACGTCCCCACGTAGAGCTGAAAGTAAGCTTAATCCTGATGTAGAGCCCAACACATGTCCCGACGTAGAGCCCAACACACGTCCCGACGTACAGCTGAAAGTAAGCTAAATCCTGATATAGAGCCCAACACAAGTCCCGACGTACAGCTGAAAGTAAGCTAAATCCTGATGTAGAGCCCAACACACGTCCCGACGTAGAGCCCAACACACGTCCCGACGTAGAGCCCAACAGACGTCTCAACATGGAGCCCAACACACGTCCCGACATGGAGCCCAACAGACGTCCCGACGTAGAGCCCTACACACGTCCCGACGTAGAGGTTAAAGTAAGCTAAATCCTGATGTAGTACCCAACACATGTCCCGACGTAGAGCCCAACAGACGTCCCGACGTAGAGCCCTACACACATCCCGACGTAGAGCTGAAAGTAAGCTAAATCCTGATGTAGAGCCCAACACACGTCCCAACGTAGAGGCCAACACATGTCCCGACGTAGAGCTGAAAGTAAGCTAAATCCTGATGTAGAGCCCAACACACGTCCCGACGTAGAGCCCAACACACGTCCCGACGTAGAGCTGAAAGTAAGCTAAATCCTGATGTAGAGCCCAACACACGTCCCGACGTAGAGCCCAACACACGTCCCGACGTAGAGCCCAACACACGTCCCGACGTAGAGCCCAACACACGTCGCGACGTAGAGCCCAACACACGTCCCGACGTAGAGATGAATGTAATCTAAATCCTGATGTAGAGCCCAACACACGTCCTGACGTAGTGCCCAACACACGTCCCGACGTAGAGATGAAAGTAATCTAAATCCTGATGTAGAGCCTAACACACGTCCTGACGTTGAGCTGAAAGTACGCTAAATCCTGATGTAGAGCCCAACACACGTCCCGACGTAGAGCCCAACACAAGTCCCGACATAGAGCCCAGCACACGTCCCGACGTAGAGCCCAACACAAGTACCGACGTAGAGCCCAACACACGTCCCGACGTAGAGCTGAAAGTAAGCTAAATCCTGATGTAGAGCCCAACAGACGTCCCGACGAAGAGCCCAACACACGTCCCGACGTAGAGCCCAACACACGTCCCGACGTAGAGCCCAAGACACGTCCCGAAGTAGAGCTGAAAGTGAGCTAAATCCTGATGTCGAGCCCAAAACACGTCCCCACGTAGAGCTGAAAGTAAGCTAAATCCTGATGTAGAGCCCAACACACGTCCCGACGTAGAGCCCAACACACGTCCCGACGTAGAGCCCAACACACGTCCCGACGTAGAGCTGAATATAAGCTAAACCTGATGTAGAGCCCAACACACGTCCCGACGTAGAGCTGAATATAAGCTAAATCCTGATGTAGAGCCCAACACACGTCCCGACGTAGAGCGCAACACACGTCCCGACGTAGAGCTCAAAGTAAGCTAAATCCTGATGTAGAACCCAACACACGTCCCGACGTAGAGCCCAACACACGTCCCGACGTAGAGCCCAACACACGTCCCGACGTAGAGCTGAAAGTAAGCTAAATCCTGATTTAGAGCCCAACATACGTCTCGACGTAGAGCCCAACACACGTCGCGACGTAGAACCCAACACATGTCCCGACGTAGAGCCCAACACACGTCCCGACGTAGAGCTGAAAGTAAGCTAAATCCTGATGTAGAGCCCAACACACGTCCCGACGTTGAGCTGAAAGTACGCTAAATCCTGATGTAGAGCCCAACACACGTCCCGACGTAGAGCTGAAAGTAAGCTAAATCCTGATGTAGAGCCCAACACACGTCCCGACGTAGAGTCCAACACACGTCCCGACGTAGAGTCCAACACACGTCCCGACGTAGAGCCCAACACACGTCCCGAGGCAGACTCCAACACACGTCGCGACGTAGAGCCCAACACACGTCGCGACGTAGAGCCCAGCACATGTCCCGACGTAGAGCCCAGCACACGTCCCGACATAGAGCCCAGCACACGTCCCGACGTAGACACGAACCCACGTCCCGACGTAGACACGAACTCACGTCCCGACGTAGAGCTGAAAGTAAGATAAACCCTGAAGTAGAGCCCAACATATGTCTCGACGTAGAGCCCAACACACGTCGCGACGTAGAGCCCAACACACGTCGCGACGTAGAGCCCAACACAAGTCCCGACGTAGAGCCCAACACACGTCCCGACGTAGAGCCCAACACATGTCCCGACGTAGAGCCCAACAAACGTCCCGACGTAGAGCCCAACACACGTCCCGACGTAGAGCCCAACACACGTCCCGACGTAGAGCCCAACACACGTCCCGACGTAGAGCTGAAAGTAAGCTAAATCCTGATATAGAGCCCAACACACGTCCCAACGTAGAGCGCAGCACATGTCCCGACGTAGATCTGAAAGTAAGCTAAATCCTCATGTAGAGCCCAACATACGTACCGACGTAGAGCTGAAAGTAAGCTAAATCCTGATGGCGAGCCCAACACACGTCCCCACGTAGAGCTGAAAGTAAGCTAAATCCTGATGTAGAGCCCAACACACGTCCCGACGTACAGCTGAAAGTAAGCTAAATCCTGATGTAGAGCCCAATACACGTCCCGACCTAGAGCCCAACACACGTCCCGACGTACACCCCAAAACACGTCCCGACGTAGAGCTGAAAGTAAGCTAAATCCTGATGTAGAGCCCAACACACGTCCCGACGTAGAGCCCAACACACGTCCCGACGTAGAGCTGAAAGTAAGCTAAGTCCTGATGTAGAGCCCAACACACGTCCCAACGTAGAGCCCAACACACGTCCCGACGTAGAGCTGAAAGTAAGCTAAATCCTGATGTAGAGCCCAACACACATCCCGACGTAGAGCCCAACACACGTCCCGACGTAGAGCTGAAAACAAGCTAAATCCTGATGTAGAGCCCAACAGACGTCCCGACGTAGAGCTGAAAGTATGCTAAATCCTGATGTAGAGCCCAACACACATCCCGACGTAGCGCCCAACACACGTCCCGACGTAGAGCTGAAAACAAGCTAAATCCTGATGTAGAGCCCAACAGACGTCCCGACGTAGAGCTGAAAGTATGCTAAATCCTGATGTAGAGCCCAACACATGTCCCGACGTAGAGCCCAAAACACGTCCCGACGTAGAGCCCAACACACGTCCCGACGTAGAGCCCAAAACACGTCCCGACGTAGAGCCCAACACACGTCCCGACGTAGAGCCCAACACACGTCCCAACGTAGTGCCCAACACACGTCCCGACGTAGTGCCCAACACACGTCCCAACGTAGAGCTGAAAGTAATCTAAATCCTGATGTAGAGCCCAACACACGTCCCGACATAGAGCCCAACACACGTCCCGACGTAGAGCTGAAAGTAAGCTAAATCCTGATGTAGAGACTAACATACGTCTCGACGTAGAGCCCAACACACGTCGCGACGTAGAACCCAACAGACGTCCCGACGTAGAGCCCAACACACGTCCCGACGTAGAGCCCAACACACGTCCCGACGTAGAGCCCAACACAAGTCCCGACGTAGAGCCCAACACACGTCCCGACGTAGAGCTGAAAGTACGCTAAATCCTGATGTAGAGCCCAACACACGTCCCGACCTAGAGTCCAACACAAGTCCCGACATAGAGCCCAACACACGTCCCGCCGTAGAGCTGAAAGTAAGCTAAATCCTGAAGAAGAGCCCAACACACATCCCAACGTAGAGCCCAACACATGTCCCGACGTAGAGCTGAAAGTAAGTTAAATCCTGATGTAGAGCCCAACACATGTCCCGACGTAGAGCCCAAAACACGTCCCGACGTAGAGCCCAACACACGTCCCGACGTAGAGCCCAACACACGTCCCGACATAGAGCTGAAAGTAAGCTAAATCCTGATATAGAGCCCAACACATGTCCCAACGTAGAGCGCAGCACATGTCCCGACGTAGATCTGAAAGTAAGCTAAATCCTCATGTAGAGCCCAACATACGTACCGACGTAGAGCTGAAAGTAAGCTAAATCCTGATGGCGAGCCCAACACACGTCCCCACGTAGAGCTGAAAGTAAGCTAAATCCTGATGTAGAGCCCAACACACGTCCCGACGTACAGCTGAAAGTAAGCTAAATCCTGATGTAGAGCCCAACACATGTCCCGACGTAGAGCCCAACACACGTCCCGACGTAGAGCCCAACACACGTCCCGACATAGAGCTGAAAGTAAGCTAAATCCTGATGTAGAGCCCAACACACCTCTAGACGTAGAGCTCAACACACGTCCCGACGTAGAGCCCAACACACGTCCCAACGTAGAGCTGAAAGTAATCTAAATCCTGATGTAGAGCCCAACAGACGTCCCGACGTAGAGCTGAAAGTATGCTAAATCCTGATGTAGAGCCCAACACATGTCCCGACGTAGAGCCCAAAACACGTCCCGACGTAGAGCCCAACACACGTCCCGACGTAGAGCCCAAAACACGTCCCGACGTAGAGCCCAACACACGTCCCGACGTAGAGCCCAACACACGTCCCAACGTAGTGCCCAACACACGTCCCGACGTAGTGCCCAACACACGTCCCAACGTAGAGCTGAAAGTAATCTAAATCCTGATGTAGAGCCCAACACACGTCCCGACATAGAGCCCAACACACGTCCCGACGTAGAGCTGAAAGTAAGCTAAATCCTGATGTAGAGACTAACATACGTCTCGACGTAGAGCCCAACACACGTCGCGACGTAGAACCCAACAGACGTCCCGACGTAGAGCCCAACACACGTCCCGACGTAGAGCCCAACACACGTCCCGACGTAGAGCCCAACACAAGTCCCGACGTAGAGCCCAACACACGTCCCGACGTAGAGCTGAAAGTACGCTAAATCCTGATGTAGAGCCCAACACACGTCCCGACCTAGAGTCCAACACAAGTCCCGACATAGAGCCCAACACACGTCCCGCCGTAGAGCTGAAAGTAAGCTAAATCCTGAAGAAGAGCCCAACACACATCCCAACGTAGAGCCCAACACATGTCCCGACGTAGAGCTGAAAGTAAGTTAAATCCTGATGTAGAGCCCAACACATGTCCCGACGTAGAGCCCAAAACACGTCCCGACGTAGAGCCCAACACACGTCCCGACGTAGAGCCCAACACACGTCCCGACATAGAGCTGAAAGTAAGCTAAATCCTGATATAGAGCCCAACACATGTCCCAACGTAGAGCGCAGCACATGTCCCGACGTAGATCTGAAAGTAAGCTAAATCCTCATGTAGAGCCCAACATACGTACCGACGTAGAGCTGAAAGTAAGCTAAATCCTGATGGCGAGCCCAACACACGTCCCCACGTAGAGCTGAAAGTAAGCTAAATCCTGATGTAGAGCCCAACACACGTCCCGACGTACAGCTGAAAGTAAGCTAAATCCTGATGTAGAGCCCAACACATGTCCCGACGTAGAGCCCAACACACGTCCCGACGTAGAGCCCAACACACGTCCCGACATAGAGCTGAAAGTAAGCTAAATCCTGATGTAGAGCCCAACACACCTCTAGACGTAGAGCTCAACACACGTCCCGACGTAGAGCCCAACACACGTCCCAACGTAGAGCTGAAAGTAATCTAAATCCTGATGTAGAGCCCAACACACGTCCCGACATAGAGCCCAACACACGTCCCGACGTAGAGCTGAAAGTAAGCTAAATCCTGATGTAGAGACTAACATACGTCTCGACGTAGAGCCCAACACACGTCGCGACGTAGAACCCAACAGACGTCCCGACGTAGAGCCCAACACACGTCCCGACGTAGAGCCCAACACACGTCCCGACGTAGAGCCCAACACAAGTCCCGACGTAGAGCCCAACACACGTCCCGACGTAGAGCTGAAAGTACGCTAAATCCTGATGTAGAGCCCAACACACGTCCCGACCTAGAGTCCAACACAAGTCTCGACATAGAGCCCAACACACGTCCCGCCGTAGAGCTGAAAGTAAGCTAAATCCTGAAGAAGAGCCCAACACACATCCCAACGTAGAGCCCAACACATGTCCCGACGTAGAGCTGAAAGTAAGTTAAATCCTGATGTAGAGCCCAACACATGTCCCGACGTAGAGCCCAAAACACGTCCCGACGTAGAGCCCAACACACGTCCCGACGTAGAGCCCAACACACGTCCCGACGTAGAGCTGAAAGTAAGCTAAATCCTGATATAGAGCCCAACACACGTCCCAACGTAGAGCGCAGCACATGTCCCGACGTAGATCTGAAAGTAAGCTAAATCCTCATGTAGAGCCCAACATACGTACCGACGTAGAGCTGAAAGTAAGCTAAATCCTGATGGCGAGCCCAACACACGTCCCCACGTAGAGCTGAAAGTAAGCTAAATCCTGATGTAGAGCCCAACACACGTCCCGACGTACAGCTGAAAGTAAGCTAAATCCTGATGTAGAGCCCAATACACGTCCCGACCTAGAGCCCAACACACGTCCCGACGTACACCCCAAAACACGTCCCGACGTAGAGCTGAAAGTAAGCTAAATCCTGATGTAGAGTCCAACACACGTCCCGACGTAGAGCCCAACACACGTCCCGACGTAGAGCTGAAAGTAAGCTAAGTCCTGATGTAGAGCCCAACACACGTCCCAACGTAGAGCCCAACACACGTCCCGACGTAGAGCTGAAAGTAAGCTAAATCCTGATGTAGAGCCCAACACACATCCCGATGTAGAGCCCAACACACGTCCCGACGTAGAGCTGAAAACAAGCTAAATCCTGATGTAGAGCCCAACAGACGTCCCGACGTAGAGCTGAAAGTATGCTAAATCCTGATGTAGAGCCCAACACACATCCCGACGTAGCGCCCAACACACGTCCCGACGTAGAGCTGAAAACAAGCTAAATCCTGATGTAGAGCCCAACAGACGTCCCGACGTAGAGCTGAAAGTATGCTAAATCCTGATGTAGAGCCCAACACATGTCCCGACGTAGAGCCCAAAACACGTCCCGACGTAGAGCCCAACACACGTCCCGACGTAGAGCCCAACACATGTCCCGACGTAGACCTGAAAGTAAGCTAAATCCTGATGTAGAGCCCAACAGACGTCCCGACGTAGAGCTGAAAGTATGCTAAATCCTGATGTAGAGCCCAACACATGTCCCGACGTAGAGCCCAAAACATGTCCCGACGTAGAGTCCAACACACGTCCCGACGTAGAGCCCAACACACGTCCCGACGTAGAGCCCAACACACGTCCCGACGTAGAGCCCAAAACACGTCCCGACGTACAGCCCAACACACGTCCCGACGTAGAGCCCAACACACGTCCCAACGTAGTGCCCAACACACGTCCCGACGTAGTGCCCAACACACGTCCCAACGTAGAGCTGAAAGTAATCTAAATCCTGATGTAGAGCCCAACACACGTCCCGACATAGAGCCCAACACACGTCCCGACGTAGAGCTGAAAGTAAGCTAAATCCTGATGTAGAGACTAACATACGTCTCGACGTAGAGCCCAACACACGTCGCGACGTAGAACCCAACAGACGTCCCGACGTAGAGCCCAACACACGTCCCGACGTAGAGCCCAACACACGTCCCGACGTAGAGCCCAACACAAGTCTCGACGTAGAGCCCAACACACGTCCCGACGTAGAGCTGAAAGTACGCTAAATCCTGATGTAGAGCCCAACACACGTCCCGACCTAGAGTCCAACACAAGTCCCGACATAGAGCCCAACACACGTCCCGCCGTAGAGCTGAAAGTAAGCTAAATCCTGAAGAAGAGCCCAACACACATCCCAACGTAGAGCCCAACACATGTCCCGACGTAGAGCTGAAAGTAAGTTAAATCCTGATGTAGAGCCCAACACACGTCCCAAGGTAGAGACGAACAAACGTCCCGACGTAGAGCCCAACACACGTCCCGACGTAGAGCTGAAAGTAAGCTAAATCCTGATGTAGAGCCCAACACACGTCCTGACGTAGAGCTGAAAGTAAGCTAAATCCTGATGTAGAGCCCAACACACGTCCCAACGTAGAGCCCAACACTCATCCCGACGTAGAGCTGAAAGTAAGCTAAATCCTGATGTAGAGCCCAACACACGTCCCGACGTAGAGCTGAAAGTAAGATAAATCCTGATATAGAGCCCAACACAGGTCGCGACGCAGAGCCCAACACACGTCCCAACGTAGAGCCCAACAAATATCCCGACGTAGAGCCCAACACACGTCGCGACGTAGAGCCGAACACACGTCCCGACGTAGAGCTGAAAGTAATCCAAATCCTGATGTCCAGCCCAACACACGTCCCCACGTAGAGCTGAAAGTAAGCTAAATCCTGATGTAGAGACTAACATACGTCTCGACGTAGAGCCCAACACACGTCGCGACGTAGAACCCAACAGACGTCCCGACGTAGAGCCCAACACACGTCCCGACGTAGAGCCCAGCACACGTCCCGACGTAGAGCCCAACACAAGTCCCGACGTAGAGCCCAACACACGTCCCGACGTAGAGCTGAAAGTACGCTAAATCCTGATGTAGAGCCCAACACACGTCCCGACCTAGAGTCCAACACAAGTCCCGACATAGAGCCCAACACACGTCCCGACGTACAGCTGAAAGTAAGCTAAATCCTGATATAGAGCCCAACACAAGTCCCGACGTACAGCTGAAAGTAAGCTAAATCCTGATGTAGAGCCCAACACACGTCCCGACGTAGAGCCCAACACACGTCCCGACGTAGAGCCCAACAGACGTCTCAACATGGAGCCCAACACACGTCCCGACATGGAGCCCAACAGACGTCCCGACGTAGAGCCCTACACACGTCCCGACGTAGAGGTTAAAGTAAGCTAAATCCTGATGTAGTACCCAACACATGTCCCGACGTAGAGCCCAACAGACGTCCCGACGTAGAGCCCTACACACATCCCGACGTAGAGCTGAAAGTAAGCTAAATCCTGATGTAGAGCCCAACACACGTCCCAACGTAGAGGCCAACACATGTCCCGACGTAGAGCTGAAAGTAAGCTAAATCCTGATGTAGAGCCCAACACACGTCCCGACGTAGAGCCCAACACACGTCCCGACGTAGAGCTGAAAGTAAGCTAAATCCTGATGTAGAGCCCAACACACGTCCCGACGTAGAGCCCAACACACGTCGCGACGTAGAGCCCAACACACGTCCCGACGTAGAGATGAATGTAATCTAAATCCTGATGTAGAGCCCAACACATGTCCTGACGTAGTGCCCAACACACGTCCCGACGTAGAGATGAAAGTAATCTAAATCCTGATGTAGAGCCCAACACACGTCCTGACGTTGAGCTGAAAGTACGCTAAATCCTGATGTAGAGCCCAACACACGTCCCGACGTAGAGCCCAACACAAGTCCCGACATAGAGCCCAGCACACGTCCCGACGTAGAGCCCAACACAAGTACCGACGTAGAGCCCAACACACGTCCCGACGTAGAGCTGAAAGTAAGCTAAATCCTGATGTAGAGCCCAACAGACGTCCCGACGAAGAGCCCAACACACGTCCCGACGTAGAGCCCAACACACGTCCCGACGTAGAGCCCAAGACACGTCCCGAAGTAGAGCTGAAAGTGAGCTAAATCCTGATGTCGAGCCCAAAACACGTCCCCACGTAGAGCTGAAAGTAAGCTAAATCCTGATGTAGAGCCCAACACACGTCCCGACGTAGAGCCCAACACACGTCCCGACGTAGAGCCCAACACACGTCCCGACGTAGAGCTGAATATAAGCTAAACCTGATGTAGAGCCCAACACACGTCCCGACGTAGAGCTGAATATAAGCTACATCCTGATGTAGAGCCCAACACACGTCCCGACGTAGAGCCCAACACACGTCCCGACGTAGAGCTCAAAGTAAGCTAAATCCTGATGTAGAACCCAACACACGTCCCGACGTAGAGCCCAACACACGTCCCGACGTAGAGCCCAACACACGTCCCGACGTAGAGCTGAAAGTAAGCTAAATCCTGATTTAGAGCCCAACATACGTCTCGACGTAGAGCCCAACACACGTCGCGACGTAGAACCCATGTCCCGACGTAGAGCCCAACACACGTCCCGACGTAGAGCTGAAAGTAAGCTAAATCCTGATGTAGAGCCCAACACACGTCCCGACGTTGAGCTGAAAGTACGCTAAATCCAGATGTAGAGCCCAACACACGTCCCGACGTAGAGCTGAAAGTAAGCTAAATCCTGATGTAGAGCCCAACACACGTCCCGACGTAGTCCAACACACGTCCCGACGTAGAGTCCAACACACGTCCCGACGTAGAGCCCAACACACGTCCCGAGGCAGACTCCAACACACGTCGCGACGTAGAGCCCAACACACGTCGCGACGTAGAGCCCAGCACATGTCCCGACGTAGAGCCCAGCACACGTCCCGACATAGAGCCCAGCACACGTCCCGACGTAGACACGAACCCACGTCCCGACGTAGACACGAACTCACGTCCCGACGTAGAGCTGAAAGTAAGATAAACCCTGAAGTAGAGCCCAACATATGTCTCGACGTAGAGCCCAACACACGTCGCGACGTAGAGCCCAACACACGTCGCGACGTAGAGCCCAACACAAGTCCCGACGTAGAGCCCAACACACGTCCCGACGTAGAGCCCAACACATGTCCCGACGTAGAGCCCAAAACACGTCCCGACGTAGAGCCCAACACACGTCCCGACGTAGAGCCCAACACACGTCCCGACGTAGAGCTGAAAGTAAGCTAAATCCTGATATAGAGCCCAACACACGTCCCAACGTAGAGCGCAGCACATGTCCCGACGTAGATCTGAAAGTAAGCTAAATCCTCATGTAGAGCCCAACATACGTACCGACGTAGAGCTGAAAGTAAGCTAAATCCTGATGGCGAGCCCAACACACGTCCCGACGTACAGCTGAAAGTAAGCTAAATCCTGATGTAGAGCCCAACACACGTCCCGACGTACAGCTGAAAGTAAGCTAAATCCTGATGTAGAGCCCAATACACGTCCCGACCTAGAGCCCAACACACGTCCCGACGTACACCCCAAAACACGTCCCGACGTAGAGCTGAAAGTAAGCTAAATCCTGATGTAGAGCCCAACACACGTCCCGACGTAGAGCCCAACACACGTCCCGACGTAGAGCTGAAAGTAAGCTAAGTCCTGATGTAGAGCCCAACACACGTCCCAACGTAGAGCCCAACACACGTCCCGACGTAGAGCTGAAAGTAAGCTAAATCCTGATGTAGAGCCCAACACACATCCCGACGTAGAGCCCAACACACGTCCCGACGTAGAGCTGAAAACAAGCTAAATCCTGATGTAGAGCCCAACAGACGTCCCGACGTAGAGCTGAAAGTATGCTAAATCCTGATGTAGAGCCCAACACCCATCCCGACGTAGCGCCCAACACACGTCCCGACGTAGAGCTGAAAACAAGCTAAATCCTGATGTAGAGCCCAACAGACGTCCCGACGTAGAGCTGAAAGTATGCTAAATCCTGATGTAGAGCCCAACACATGTCCCGACGTAGAGCCCAAAACACGTCCCGACGTAGAGCCCAACACACGTCCCGACGTAGAGCCCAAAACACGTCCCGACGTAGAGCCCAACACACGTCCCGACGTAGAGCCCAACACACGTCCCAACGTAGTGCCCAACACACGTCCCGACGTAGTGCCCAACACACGTCCCAACGTAGAGCTGAAAGTAATCTAAATCCTGATGTAGAGCCCAACACACGTCCCGACATAGAGCCCAACACACGTCCCGACGTAGAGCTGAAAGTAAGCTAAATCCTGATGTAGAGACTAACATACGTCTCGACGTAGAGCCCAACACACGTCGCGACGTAGAACCCAACACACGTCCCGACGTAGAGCCCAACACACGTCCCGACGTAGAGCCCAACACACGTCCCGACGTAGTGCCCAACACACGTCCCGACGTAGAGCTGAAAGTAATCTAAATCCTGATGTAGAGCCCAACACACGTCCCAACGTAGAGCCCAACACACGTCCCGACATAGAGCCCAACACACGTCCCGACGTAGAGCCCAACACACGTCCCGACGTAGAGCTGAAAGTAAGCTAAATCCTGATGTAGAGCCCAATAGACGTCCCGACGTAGAGCCCAACACACGTCCCGACGTAGAGCTGAAAGTAAGCTAAATCCTGATGTGGAGCCCAACACACGTCCCGAAGTAGAGCCCAACACATGTCCCGACGTAGAGCTGAAAGTAAGCTAAATCCTGATGTAGAGCCCAACACACGTCCCCACGTAGAGCCCAACACACGTCCCGACGTAGAGCTCAACAGACGTCCCGACGCAGAACCCAACACACGTCCCGACGTACAGTCCAACACACGTCCCGACGTAGAGCCCAACACACGTCCCGACGTAGAGCTGAAAGTAAGCTAAATCCTGATTTAGAGCCCAACATACGTCTCGACGTAGAGCCCAACACACGTCGCGACGTAGAACCCAACACATGTCCCGACGTAGAGCCCAACACACGTCCCGACGTAGAGCTGAAAGTACGCTAAATCCTGATGTAGAGCCCAACACACGTTCCGACGTAGAGCAGAACACAAGTCCCGACATAGAGCCCAGCACACGTCCCGACGTAGAGCCCAACACAAGTACCGACGTAGAGCCCAACACACGTCCCGACGTAGAGCTGAAAGTAAGCTAAATCCTGATGTCGAGCCCAACACACGTCCCCTCGTAGAGCTGAAAGTAAGCTAAATCCTGATGTAGAGCCCAACACATGTCTCGACGTAGAGCCCAACACACGTCCCGAGGCAGACTCCAACACACGTCGCGACGTAGAGCCCAACACACGTCGCGACGTAGAGCCCAGCACGTCCCGACGTAGAGCCCAGCACACGTCCCGACATAGAGCCCAGCACACGTCACGACGTAGACACGAACCCACGTCCCGACGTAGACACGAACTCACGTCCCGACGTAGAGCTGAAAGTAAGATAAACCCTGATGTAGAGCCCAACATATGTCTCGACGTAGAGCCCAACACACGTCGCGACGTAGAGCCCAACACACGTCACGACGTAGAGCCCAACACAAGTCCCGACGTAGAGCCCAACACACGTCCCGACGTAGAGCCCAACACAAGTACCGACGTAGAGCCCAACACACGTCCCGACGTAGAGCTGAAAGTAAGCTAAATCCTGATGTAGAGCCCAACAGACGTCCCGACGAAGAGCCCAACACACGTCCCGACGTAGAGCCCAAGACACGTCCCGAAGTACAGCTGAAAGTAAGCTAAATCCTGATGTCGAGCCCAAAACATGTCCCCACGTAGAGCTGAAAGTAAGCTAAATCCTGATGTAGAGCCCAACACACATCCCAACGTAGAGCCCAACACACGTACCGACGTAGAGCTGAAAGTACGCTAAATCCTGATGTAGAGCCCAACACACGTCCCGACGTAGAGTCCAACACACGTCCCGACGTGAAGCCCAACACACGTCCCGACGTAGAGCTGAATATAAGCTAAACCTGATGTAGAGCCCAACACACGTCCCGACGTAGAGCCCACACACGTCCCGATGTAGAGCCCAACACACGTGCCGACGTAGAGCTGAAAGTAAGCTAAATCCTGATATAGAGCCCAACACACGTCCCGACGTACAGCTGAAAGTAAGCTAAATCCTGATGTAGAGCCCAACACACGTCCCGACGTGGAGCCCAACACACATCCCGACGTAGAGCCCAACACACGTCCCAACGTAGAGCCCAACACACGTCCCGACGTAGAGGTGAAAGTAAGCTAAATCCTGATGTAGAACCCAACACACGTCCCGACGTAGAGCCCAACAGACATCCCGACGTAGAGCCCAACACACATCCCGACGTTAAGCTGAAAGTAAGCTAAATCCTGATGTAGAGCCCAACACACGTCCCAACGTAGAGCCCAACACACGTCCCAACGTAGAGCTGAAAGTAAGCTAAGTCCTGATGTAGAGCCCAACACACGTCCCGAAGTAGAGCTGAAAACAAGCTAAATCCTGATGTAGAGCCCAACACAAGTCCCGACGTAGAGCTGAAAGAAAGCTAAATCTGATGTAGAGCCCAACACAAGTCTTGACAAAGAGCATAACACATTTCCCGACGTAGAGCTGAAAGTATGCCAAATCCTGATGTAGAGCCCAACACACGTCCCGACGTAGAGCCCAACACACGTCCCGACGTAGAACCCAACACACGTCCCGACGTAGTGCCAAACACACGTCCCGACGTAGAGCTGAAAGTAATCTAAATCCTGATGTAGAGCCCAACACACGTCCCAACGTAGAGCCCAACACACGTCCCGACATAGAGCCCAACACACGTCCCGACGTAGAGCCCAGCACACGTCCCGACGTAGAGCTGAAAGTAAGCTAAATCCTGATGTAGAGCCCAACACACGTCCCGACGTAGAGCCCAGCACACGTCCTGACATAGAGCCCAGCTCACGTCCCGACGTAGACACGAACCCACGTCCCGACGTAGACACGAACCCACGTCCCGACGTAGAGCTGAAAGTAAGGTAAACCCTGATGTAGAGCCCAACATACGTCTCGACGTAGAGCCCAACACACGTCGCGACGTAGAGCCCAACACACGTCGCGACGTAGAGCCCAACACAAGTCCCGACGTAGAGCCCAACACACGTCCCGACGTAGAGCCCAACACAAGTCCCGACGTAGAGCCCAACACACGTCCCGACGTAGAGCTGAAAGTAAGCTAAATCCTGATGTAGAGCCCAACAGACGTCCCGACGTAGAGCCCAACACACGTCCCGACGTAGAGCCCAACACACGTCCCGACGTAGAGCTGAAAGTAAGCTAAATCCTGATTTAGAGCCCAACATACGTCTCGACGTAGAGCCCAATGCACGTCCCGACGTAAAGCCCAACGCACGTCCCGACGTAGAGCCCAACGCACGTCCCGACGTACAGCTGAAAGTAAGCTAAATCCTGATGTAGAGCCCAACACATGTCTCGACGTAGAGCCCAACACACGTCCCGACGTACAGCTGAAAGTAAGCTAAATCCTGATATAGAGCCCAACACACGTCCCGACGTAGAGCCCAACAGACATCCCTACGTAGAGCCCAACACACATCCCGACGTTGAGCTGAAAGTAAGCTAAATCCTGATGTAGAGCCCAACACACGTCCCAACGTAGAGCCCAACACACGTCCCAACGTAGAGCTGAAAGTAAGCTAAGTCCTGATGTAGAGCCCAACACACGTCCCAACGTAGAGCCCAACACATGTCCCGACGTAGAGCTGTAAGTAAGCTAAATCCTGATGTAGAGCCCAACACACGTCCCGATGTAGAGCCCAACACACGTCCCGAAGTAGAGCTGAAAACAAGCTAAATCCTGATGTAGAGCCCAACACAAGTCCCGACGTAGAGCTGAAAGAAAGCTAAATCTGATGTAGAGCACAACACACGTCCCGACAAAGAGCATAACACATTTCCCGACGTAGAGCTGAAAGTATGCCAAATCCTGATGTAGAGCCCAACACACGTCCCGACGTAGAGCCCAACACACGTCCCGACGTAGAACCCAACACACGTCCCGACGTAGAACCCAACACACGTCCCGACGTAGTGCCCAACACACGTCCCGACGTAGAGCTGAAAGTAATCTAAATCCTGATGTAGAGCCCAACACACGTCCCGACGTAGAGCCCAACACACGTCCCGACGTAGAGCTGAAAGTAAGCTAAATCCTGATGTAGAGCCCAATAGACGTCCCGACGTAGAGCCCAACACACGTCCCGACGTAGAGCTGAAAGTAAGCTAAATCCTGATGTAGAACCCAACAGACGTCCCGACGTAGAGCCCAACACACATCCCGACGTAGAACCCAACACACGTCCCGACGTAGTGCCCAACACACGTCCCGACGTAGAGCTGAAAGTAATCTAAATCCTGATGTAGAGCCCAACACACGTCCCGACGTAGAGCCCAACACACGTCCCGACGTAGAGCCGAACACACGTCCGGACGTAGAGCTGAAAGTAAGCTAAATCCTGATGTAGAGCCCAATAGACGTCCCGACGTAGAGCCCAACACACGTCCCGACGTAGAGCTGAAAGTAAGCTAAATCCTGATGTAGAGCCCAACACACGTCCCGACGTAGAGCCCAACACACGTCCCGACGTAGAGCTCAACACACGTCCCGACGCAGAACCCAACACACGTCCCGACGCACAGTCCAACACACGTCGCGACGTAGAGCCCAACACACGTCCCGACGTAGAGCCCAACACACGTCCCGACGTAGAGCTGAAAGTAACTAAATCCCGACGTAGAGCCCAAAACACGTCCCGATGTAGAGCTCAACCCACGTCCCGACATGCAGCCCAAGACGCGTCCCGACGTAGAGCCCAACACACGTCCCAACGTAGAGCCCAATACACGTCCCGACGTAGAGCCCAACACACGTCCCCACGTAGAGCTGAAAGTACGCTAAATCCTGATGTAGAGCCCAACAGACGTCCTGACGTAGAGCCCAACCCACGTCCCGACGTAGAGCTGAAAGTAAGCTAAATCCTGATGTCGAGCCCAACACACGTCCCCTCGTAGAGCTGAAAGTAAGCTAAATCCTGATCTAGAGCCCAACACACGTCCCGACGTAGAGCCCAACAGACGTCCCAACGTAGAGCCCAACACACGTCCCGACGTAGAGCCCAACACACGTCCCGACGTAGAGCTGAAAGTACGCTAAACCCTGATGTCGAGCCCAACACACGTCCCCTCGTAGAGCTGAAAGTAAGCTAAATCCTGATGTAGAGCCCAACACATGTCTCGACGTAGAGCCCAACACACGTCCCGACGTACAGCTGAAAGTAAGCTAAATCCTGATATAGAGCCCAACACACGTCCCGACGTACAGCTGAAAGTAAGCTAAATCCTGATGTAGAGCCCAACACACGTCCCGACGTAGAGCCCAACACACATCCCGACGTAGAGCCCAACACACGTCCCGACGTAAAGCCCAACACACGTCCCGACGTAGAGCCCAACAGACATCCCGACGTAGAGCCCAACACACATCCCGACGTTGAGCTGAAAGTAAGCTAAATCCTGATGTAGAGCCCAACACACGTCCCAACGTACAGCCCAACACACGTCCCGAAGTAGAGCTGAAAACAAGCTAAATCCTGATGTAGAGCCCAACACAAGTCCCAACGTAGAGCTGAAAGAAAGCTAAATCTGATGTAGAGCCCAACACACGTCCCGACAAAGAGCATAACACATTTTCGACGTAGAGCTGAAAGAATGCCAAATCCTGATGTAGAGCCCAACACACGTCCCGACGTAGAGCCCAACACACGTCCCGACGTAGAGCTGAAAGTAAGCTAAATCCTGATGTCGAGCCCAACACACGTCCCCTCGTAGAGCTGAAAGTAAGCTAAATCCTGATCTAGAGCCCAACACACGTCCCGACGTAGAGCCCAACAGACGTCCCAACGTAGAGCCCAACACACGTCCCGACGTAGAGCCCAACACACGTCCCGACGTAGAGCTGAAAGTACGCTAAACACTGATGTAGAGCCCAACGCACGTCCCGACGTAGAGCTGAAAGTAAGCTAAATCCTGATGTAGAGCCCAACACATGTCTCGACGTAGCGCCCAACACACGTCCCGACGTACAGCTGAAAGTAAGCTAAATCCTGATGTAGAGCCCAACACACGGCCCGACGTACAGCTGAAAGTAAGCTAAATCCTGATGTAGAGCCCAACACACGTCCCGACGTAGAGCCCAACACACATCCCGACGTAGAGCCCAACACACGTCCCGACGTAAAGCCCAACACAAGTCCCGACATAGAGCCCAACACACGTCCCGACGTAGAGCCCAACACACGTCCCGACGTAGAGGTGAAAGTAAGCTAAATCCTGATGTAGAACCCAACACACGTCCCGACGTAGAGCCCAACAGACATCCCGACGTAGAGCCCAATACACATCCAGACGTTGAGCTGAAAGTAAGCTAAATCCTGATGTAGAGCCCAACACACGTCCCAACGTATAGCCCAACACACGTCCCAACGCAGAGCTGAAAGTAAGCTAAGTCCTGATGTAGAGCCCAACACACGTCCCAACGTAGAGCCCAACACATGTCCCGACGTAGAGCTGTAAGTAAGCTAAATCCTGATGTAGAGCCCAACACACGTCCCGACGTAGAGGTGAAAGTAAGCTAAATCCTGATGTAGAACCCAACACACGTTCCGACGTAGAGCCCAACACACGTCGCGACGTAGAACCCAACACACGTCCCGACGTAGTGCCCAACACACGTCCCGACGTAGAGCTGAAAGTAAGCTAAATCCTGATGTAGAGCCCAACACACGTCCCGACATAGAGCCCAACACACGTCCCGACGTAGAGCCCAACACACGTCCCGACGTAGAGCTGAAAGTAAGCTAAATCCTGATGTAGAGCCCAATAGACGTCCCGACGTAGAGCCCAACACACGTCCCGACGTAGAGCTGAAAGTAAGCTAAATCCTGATATGGAGCCCAACACACGTCCCGACGTAGAGCCCAACACACGTCCCGACGTAGAGCTGAAAGTAAGCTAAATCCTGATGTAGAGCCCAACAGACGTCCCGACGTAGAGCTCAACACACGTCCCGACGCAGAACCCAACACACGTCCCGACGCACAGTCCAACACACGTCGCGACGTAGAGCCCAACACACGTCCCGACGTAGAGCCCAACACACGTCCCGACGTAGAGCTGAAAGTAACTAAATCCCGACGTAGAGCCCAAAACACGTCCCGATGTAGAGCTCAACACACGTCCCGACATGCAGCCCAAGACGCGTCCCGACGTAGAGCCCAACACACGTCCCAACGTAGAGCCCAATACACGTCCCGACGTAGAGCCCAACACACGTCCCCACGTAGAGCTGAAAGTACGCTAAATCCTGATGTAGAGCCCAACACACGTCCCGACGTAGAGCCCAACACACGTCCCGACGTAGAGCTGAAAGTACGCTAAACCCTGATGTAGAGCCCAACACACGTCCTGACGTAGAGCTGAAAGTAAGCTAAATCCTGATGTAGAGTCCAACACACGTCCCGACGTAGAGCCCAACACACGTCCCGAGGCAGACTCCAACACACGTCGCGACGTAGAGCCCAAGAGTCGTCCCGAAGTAGAGCTGAAAGTAAGCTAAATCCTGATGTCGATCCGAAAACACGTCCCCACGTAGAGCTGAAAGTAAGCTAAATCCTGATGTAGAGCCCAACACACGTCCCGACGTAGAGCTGAAAGTACGCTAAATCCTGATGTAGAGCCCAACACACGTCCTGACGTAGAGCCCAACCCACGTCCCGACGTAGAGCTGAAAGTAAGCTAAATCCTGATGTCGAGCCCAACACACGTCCCCTCGTAGAGCTGAAAGTAAGCTAAATCCTGATCTAGAGCCCAACACACGTCCCGACGTAGAGCCCAACAGACGTCCCAACGTAGAGCCCAACACACGTCCCGACGTAGAGCCCAACACACGTCCCGACGTAGAGCTGAAAGTACGCTAAACACTGATGTAGAGCCCAACGCACGTCCCGACGTAGAGCTGAAAGTAAGCTAAATCCTGATGTAGAGCCCAACACATGTCTCGACGTAGCGCCCAACACACGTCCCGACGTACAGCTGAAAGTAAGCTAAATCCTGATGTAGAGCCCAACACACGGCCCGACGTACAGCTGAAAGTAAGCTAAATCCTGATGTAGAGCCCAACACACGTCCCGACGTAGAGCCCAACACACATCCCGACGTAGAGCCCAACACACGTCCCGACGTAAAGCCCAACACAAGTCCCGACATAGAGCCCAACACACGTCCCGACGTAGAGCCCAACACACGTCCCGACGTAGAGGTGAAAGTAAGCTAAATCCTGATGTAGAACCCAACACACGTCCCGACGTAGAGCCCAACAGACATCCCGACGTAGAGCCCAATACACATCCAGACGTTGAGCTGAAAGTAAGCTAAATCCTGATGTAGAGCCCAACACACGTCCCAACGTATAGCCCAACACACGTCCCAACGCAGAGCTGAAAGTAAGCTAAGTCCTGATGTAGAGCCCAACACACGTCCCAACGTAGAGCCCAACACATGTCCCGACGTAGAGCTGTAAGTAAGCTAAATCCTGATGTAGAGCCCAACACACGTCCCGACGTAGAGGTGAAAGTAAGCTAAATCCTGATGTAGAACCCAACACACGTTCCGACGTAGAGCCCAACACACGTCGCGACGTAGAACCCAACACACGTCCCGACGTAGTGCCCAACACACGTCCCGACGTAGAGCTGAAAGTAAGCTAAATCCTGATGTAGAGCCCAACACACGTCCCGACATAGAGCCCAACACACGTCCCGACGTAGAGCCCAACACACGTCCCGACGTAGAGCTGAAAGTAAGCTAAATCCTGATGTAGAGCCCAATAGACGTCCCGACGTAGAGCCCAACACACGTCCCGACGTAGAGCTGAAAGTAAGCTAAATCCTGATATGGAGCCCAACACACGTCCCGACGTAGAGCCCAACACACGTCCCGACGTAGAGCTGAAAGTAAGCTAAATCCTGATGTAGAGCCCAACAGACGTCCCGACGTAGAGCTCAACACACGTCCCGACGCAGAACCCAACACACGTCCCGACGCACAGTCCAACACACGTCGCGACGTAGAGCCCAACACACGTCCCGACGTAGAGCCCAACACACGTCCCGACGTAGAGCTGAAAGTAACTAAATCCCGACGTAGAGCCCAAAACACGTCCCGATGTAGAGCTCAACACACATCCCGACATGCAGCCCAAGACGCGTCCCGACGTAGAGCCCAACACACGTCCCAACGTAGAGCCCAATACACGTCCCGACGTAGAGCCCAACACACGTCCCCACGTAGAGCTGAAAGTACGCTAAATCCTGATGTAGAGCCCAACACACGTCCTGACGTAGAGCCCAACCCTCGTCCCGACGTAGAGCTGAAAGTAAGCTAAATCCTGATGTCAAGCCCAACACACGTCCCCTCGTAGAGCTGAAAGTAAGCTAAATCCTGATCTAGAGCCCAACACACGTCCCGACGTAGAGCCCAACAGACGTCCCAACGTAGAGCCCAACACACGTCCCGACGTAGAGCCCAACACACGTCCCGACGTAGAGCTGAAAGTACGCTAAACACTGATGTAGAGCCCAACACACGTCCCGACGTAGAGCTGAAAGTAAGCTAAATCCTGATGTAGAGCCCAACACACGTCCCGACGTAGAGTCCAACACACGTCCCGACGTAGAGCCCAACACACGTCCCGAGGCAGACTCCAACACACGTTGCGACGTAGAGCCCAACACACGTCGCGACGTAGAGCCCAGCACATGTCCCGACGTAGAGCCCTGCACACGTCCCGACATAGAGACCAGCACACGTCCCGACGTAGACACGAACCCACGTCCCGACGTAGACACGAACTCACGTCCCGACGTAGAGCTGAAAGTAAGGTAAACCCTGATGTAGAGCCCAACATACGTCTCGACGTAGAGCCCAACACACGTCCCGACGTAGAGCCCAACACACGTCCCGACGTAGAGCTGAAAGTAAGCTAAATCCCAATGTAGAGCCCAAAACACGTCCCGACGTAGAGCCCAACACACGTCCTGACGTAGAGCCCAACACAGGTCCCGACGCAGAGCCAAACACACGTCCCGACGTAGAGCCCAGCACACGTCCCGACGTAGAGCCCAACACACGTTCCGATGCAGAGCTGAAAGTAAGCTAAATCCTGATGTAGAGCCCAACACATGTCCCGACGCAGAGCCCAACACACGTCCCGACGTAGAGCTGAAAGTAAGCTAAATCCTGAGGTAGAGCCCAACACACGTCCCGACGTAGAGCGGAAAGTAAGCTAAATCCTGAGGTAGAGCCCAACACACGTCCCGACGCAGAGCGGAAAGTAAGCTAAATCCTGAGGTACAGCGAAACACACGTCCCGACGCAGAGCGGAAAGTAAGCTAAATCCTGAGGTAGAGCCCAACACACGTCCCCACGTAGAGCCCAACACACGTCCCGACGTAGAGCCCAACACACGTCCCGACGTAGAGCTTAAAGTAAGCTAAATACTGATGTAGAACCCAACACACGTCCCGACGTAGAGCCCAACGCGCGTCCCGACGTAGAGCCCAACACACGTCCCGACGTAGAGCCCAACACACGTCCCGACGTAGAGCCCAACACACGTCCCGACGTAGAGCTGAAAGTAAGCTAAATCCTGATCTAGAGCCCAACACACGTCCCGACGTAGAGCCCAACAGACGTCCCAACGTAGAGCCCAACACACGTCCCGACGTAGAGCCCAACACACGTCCCGACGTAGAGCTGAAAGTACGCTAAACACTGATGTAGAGCCCAACGCACGTCCCGACGTAGAGCTGAAAGTAAGCTAAATCCTGATGTAGAGCCCAACACATGTCTCGACGTAGCGCCCAACACACGTCCCGACGTACAGCTGAAAGTAAGCTAAATCCTGATGTAGAGCCCAACACACGGCCCGACGTACAGCTGAAAGTAAGCTAAATCCTGATGTAGAGCCCAACACACGTCCCGACGTAGAGCCCAACACACATCCCGACGTAGAGCCCAACACACGTCCCGACGTAAAGCCCAACACACGTCCCGACATAGAGCCCAACACACGTCCCGACGTAGAGCCCAACACACGTCCCGACGTAGAGGTGAAAGTAAGCTAAATCCTGATGTAGAACCCAACACACGTCCCGACGTAGAGCCCAACAGACATCCCGACGTAGAGCCCAATACACATCCAGACGTTGAGCTGAAAGTAAGCTAAATCCTGATGTAGAGCCCAACACACGTCCCAACGTATAGCCCAACACACGTCCCAACGCAGAGCTGAAAGTAAGCTAAGTCCTGATGTAGAGCCCAACACACGTCCCAACGTAGAGCCCAACACATGTCCCGACGTAGAGCTGTAAGTAAGCTAAATCCTGATGTAGAGCCCAACACACGTCCCGACGTAGAGGTGAAAGTAAGCTAAATCCTGATGTAGAACCCAACACACGTCCCGACGTAGAGCCCAACACACGTCGCGACGTAGAATCCAACACACGTCCCGACGTAGTGCCCAACACACGTCCCGACGTAGAGCTGAAAGTAAGCTAAATCCTGATGTAGAGCCCAACACACGTCCCGACATAGAGCCCAACACACGTCCCGACGTAGAGCCCAACACACGTCCCGACGTAGAGCTGAAAGTAAGCTAAATCCTGATGTAGAGCCCAATAGACGTCCCGACGTAGAGCCCAACACACGTCCCGACGTAGAGCTGAAAGTAAGCTAAATCCTGATATGGAGCCCAACACACGTCCCGACGTAGAGCCCAACACACGTCCCGACGTAGAGCTGAAAGTAAGCTAAATCCTGATGTAGAGCCCAACAGACGTCCCGACGTAGAGCTCAACACACGTCCCGACGCAGAACCCAACACACGTCCCGACGCACAGTCCAACACACGTCGCGACGTAGAGCCCAACACACGTCCCGACGTAGAGCCCAACACACGTCCCGACGTAGAGCCCAACACACGTCCCGACGTAGAGCTGAAAGTAACTAAATCCCGACGTAGAGCCCAAAACACGTCCCGATGTAGAGCTCAACACACGTCCCGACATGCAGCCCAAGACGCGTCCCGACGTAGAGCCCAACACACGTCCCAACGTAGAGCCCAATACACGTCCCGACGTAGAGCCCAACACACGTCCCCACGTAGAGCTGAAAGTACGCTAAATCCTGATGTAGAGCCCAACACACGTCCTGACGTAGAGCCCAACCCACGTCCCGACGTAGAGCTGAAAGTAAGCTAAATCCTGATGTCGAGCCCAACACACGTCCCCTCGTAGAGCTGAAAGTAAGCTAAATCCTGATCTAGAGCCCAACACACGTCCCGACGTAGAGCCCAACAGACGTCCCAACGTAGAGCCCAACACACGTCCCGACATAGAGCCCAACACACGTCCCGACGTAGAGCTGAAAGTACGCTAAACACTGATGTAGAGCCCAACACACGTCCCGACGTAGAGCTGAAAGTAAGCTAAATCCTGATGTAGAGCCCAACACACGTCCCGACGTAGAGTCCAACACACGTCCCGACGTAGAGCCCAACACACGTCCCGAGGCAGACTCCAACACACGTTGCGACGTAGAGCCCAACACACGTCGCGACGTAGAGCCCAGCACATGTCCCGACGTAGAGCCCTGCACACGTCCCGACATAGAGACCAGCACACGTCCCGACGTAGACACGAACCCACGTCCCGACGTAGACACGAACTCACGTCCCGACGTAGAGCTGAAAGTAAGGTAAACCCTGATGTAGAGCCCAACATACGTCTCGACGTAGAGCCCAACACACGTCCCGACGTAGAGCCCAACACACGTCCCGACGTAGAGCTGAAAGTAAGCTAAATCCCAATGTAGAGCCCAAAACACGTCCCGACGTAGAGCCCAACACACGTCCTGACGTAGAGCCCAACACAGGTCCCGACGCAGAGCCAAACACACGTCCCGACGTAGAGCCCAGCACACGTCCCGACGTAGAGCCCAACACACGTCCCGACGTAGAGCTGAAAGTAAGCTAAATCCTGAGGTAGAGCCCAACACACGTCCCGACGTAGAGCGGAAAGTAAGCTAAATCCTGAGGTAGAGCCCAACACACGTCCCGACGCAGAGCGGAAAGTAAGCTAAATCCTGAGGTACAGCGAAACACACGTCCCGACGCAGAGCGGAAAGTAAGCTAAATCCTGAGGTAGAGCCCAACACACGTCCCCACGTAGAGCTTAAAGTAAGCTAAATACTGATGTAGAACCCAACACACGTCCCGACGTAGAGCCCAACGCGCGTCCCGACGTAGAGCCCAACACACGTCCCGACGTAGAGCCCAACACACGTCCCGACGTAGAGCCCAACACACGTCCCGACGTAGAGCTGAAAGTAAGCTAAATCCTGATGTAGAGCCCAACACACCTCCCGACGTAGAGCTGAAAGTAAGCTAAACCCTGATATAGAGCCCAACACACGTCCCGACGTAGAGCCCAACACACGTCCAGACGTAGAGCTGAAAGTATGCTAAACGCTGATGTAGAGCCCAACGCACGTCCCGACGTAGAGCCCAACACACGTCCCGACATTGACCTGAAAGTAAGCTAAATCCTGATGTAGAGCCCAACACACGTCCCGACGTAGAGCCCAACACACGTCCCGACGTAGAGCCCAACACACGTCCCGACGTAGAGCTGAAAGTAAGCTAAATCCTGATGTAGAGCCCAACACACGTCCCGACGTAGAGCCCAACACACGTCCCGACGTAGAGCCCAACACACGTCCCGACGTAGAGCCCAACACACGTCCCGACGTAGAGCTGAAAGTAAGCTAAATCCCGACGTAGAGCCCAACACACGTCCCGACGTAGAGCCCAACACACGTCCCGACGTAGAGCCCAACACACGTCCCGACGTAGAGCCCAACACACGTCCCGACGTAGAGCTGAAAGTAAGCTAAATCCTGATGTAGAGCCCAACACACGTCCCGACGTAGAGCCCAACACACGTCCCGACGTAGAGCCCAACACACGTCCCGACGTAGAGCTGAAAGTAAGCTAAATCCCGATATAGAGCCCAACACACGTCCCGACGTAGAGCCCAACACACGTCCCGACGTAGAGCCCAACACACGTCCCGACGTACAGCTGAAAGTAAGCTAAATCTCGACGTAGAGCCCAACACACGTCCCGACAAAGAGCGCAACACACGTCCCGACGTAGAGCCCAACACACGTCCCGACGTAGAGCTGAAAGTAAGCTAAATCCCGACGTAGAGCCCAACACACGTCCCGACGTAGAGCCCAACACACGTCCCGACGTAGAGCCCAACACACGTCCCGACGTAGAGCCCAACACACGTCCCGACGTAGAGCTGAAAGTAAGCTAAATCCAAATGTAGAGCCCAACACACGTCCCGACGTAGAGCCCAACACACGTCCCGACGTAGAGCCCAACACACGTCCCGACGTAGAGCCCAACACACGTCCCGACATAGAGCTGAAAGTAAGCTAAATCCTGATGTAGAGCCCAACACACGTCCCGACGTAGAGCCCAACACACGTCCCGACGTAGAGCCCAACACACGTCCCCACGTAGAGCTGAAAGTAAGCTAAATCCTGAGGTAGAGCCCAACACACGTCCCGACGTAGAGGCCAACACACGTCCCGACGTAGAACCCAACACACGTCCCGACGTAGAGTCCAAAACACGTCCCGACTCAGAGCCCAACACACGTCCCGACGTAGAGCCCAACACACGTTCCGACGTAGAGCTGAAAGTAAGATAAATACTGATGTAGAGCCCAACAAACGTCCCGACGCAGAGCCCAACACACGTCCCGACGTAGAGCTGAAAGTAAGCTAAATCCCGACGTAGAGCCCAACACACGTCCCGACGTAGAGCCCAACACACGTCCCGACGTAGAGCTGAAAGTAAGCTAAATCCTGATGTAGAGCCCAACACACGTCCCGACGTAGAGCCCAACACACGTCCCGACGTAGAGCCCAACACACGTCCCGACGTAGAGCCCAACACACGTCCCGACGTAGAGCTGAAAGTAAGCTAAATCCCGACGTAGAGCCCAACACACGTCCCGACGTAGAGCCCAACACACGTCCCGACGTAGAGCTGAAAGTAAGCTAAATCCTGATGTAGAGCCCAACACACGTCCCGACGTAGAGCCCAACACACGTCCCGACGTAGAGCCCAACACACGTCCCGACGTAGAGCTGAAAGTAAGCTAAATCCCGATATAGAGCCCAACACACGTCCCGACGTAGAGCCCAACACACGTCCCGACGTAGAGCCCAACACACGTCCCGACGTACAGCTGAAAGTAAGCTAAATCTCGACGTAGAGCCCAACACACGTCCCGACAAAGAGCGCAACACACGTCCCGACGTAGAGCCCAAGACACGTCCCGACGTAGAGCTGAAAGTAAGCTAAATCCCGACGTAGAGCCCAACACACGTCCCGACGTAGAGCCCAACACACGTCCCGACGTAGAGCCCAACACACGTCCCGACGTAGAGCTGAAAGTAAGCTAAATCCAAATGTAGAGCCCAACACACGTCCCGACGTAGAGCCCAACACACGTCCCGACGTAGAGCCCAACACACGTCCCGACATAGAGCTGAAAGTAAGCTAAATCCTGATGTAGAGCCCAACACACGTCCCGACGTAGAGCCCAACACACGTCCCGACGTAGAGCCCAACACACGTCCCGACGTAGAGCTGAAAGTAAGCTAAATCCAAATGTAGAGCCCAACACACGTCCCGACGTAGAGCCCAACACACGTCCCGACGTAGAGCCCAACACACGTCCCGACGTAGAGCCCAACACACGTCCCGACATAGAGCTGAAAGTAAGCTAAATCCTGATGTAGAGCCCAACACACGTCCCGACGTAGAGCCCAACACACGTCCCGACGTAGAGCCCAACACACGTCCCCACGTAGAGCTGAAAGTAAGCTAAATCCTGAGGTAGAGCCCAACACACGTCCCGACGTAGAGGCCAACACACGTCCCGACGTAGAACCCAACACACGTCCCGACGTAGAGTCCAAAACACGTCCCGACTCAGAGCCCAACACACGTCCCGACGTAGAGCCCAACACACGTTCCGACGTAGAGCTGAAAGTAAGATAAATACTGATGTAGAGCCCAACAAACGTCCCGACGCAGAGCCCAACACACGTCCCGACGTAGAGCTGAAAGTAAGCTAAATCCCGACGTAGAGCCCAACACACGTCCCGACGTAGAGCCCAACACACGTCCCGACGTAGAGCTGAAAGTAAGCTAAATCCTGATGTAGAGCCCAACACACGTCCCGACGTAGAGCCCAACACACGTCCCGACGTAGAGCCCAACACACGTCCCGACGTAGAGCCCAACACACGTCCCGACGTAGAGCTGAAAGTAAGCTAAATCCCGACGTAGAGCCCAACACACGTCCCGACGTAGAGCCCAACACACGTCCCGACGTAGAGCTGAAAGTAAGCTAAATCCTGATGTAGAGCCCAACACACGTCCCGACGTAGAGCCCAACACACGTCCCGACGTAGAGCCCAACACACGTCCCGACGTAGAGCTGAAAGTAAGCTAAATCCCGATATAGAGCCCAACACACGTCCCGACGTAGAGCCCAACACACGTCCCGACGTAGAGCCCAACACACGTCCCGACGTACAGCTGAAAGTAAGCTAAATCTCGACGTAGAGCCCAACACACGTCCCGACAAAGAGCGCAACACACGTCCCGACGTAGAGCCCAAGACACGTCCCGACGTAGAGCTGAAAGTAAGCTAAATCCCGACGTAGAGCCCAACACACGTCCCGACGTAGAGCCCAACACACGTCCCGACGTAGAGCCCAACACACGTCCCGACGTAGAGCCCAACACACGTCCCGACGTAGAGCTGAAAGTAAGCTAAATCCAAATGTAGAGCCCAACACACGTCCCGACGTAGAGCCCAACACACGTCCCGACGTAGAGCCCAACACACGTCCCGACATAGAGCTGAAAGTAAGCTAAATCCTGATGTAGAGCCCAACACACGTCCCGACGTAGAGCCCAACACACGTCCCGACGTAGAGCCCAACACACGTCCCGACGTAGAGCTGAAAGTAAGGTAAATCCCGATATAGAGCCCAACACACGTCCCGACGTAGAGCCCAACACACGTCCCGACGTAGAGGCCAACACACGTCCCGACGTAGAGCCCAACACACATCCCAACGTAGAGCTGAAAGTAAGCTAAATCCCGACGTAGAGCCCAACACACGTCCCGACGTAGAGCCCAACACACGTCCCGACGTAGAGCCCAACACACGTCCCGACGTAGAGCTGAAAGTAAGCTAAATCCTGATGTAGAGCCCAACACACGTCCCGACGTACAGCCCAACACACGTCCCGACGTAGAGCCCAACACACGTCCCGACGTAGAGCCCAACACACGTCTCGAAGTAGAGCCCAACACACGTCCCGACGTAGAGCCCAACACACGTCCCGACGTAGAGCCCAACACACGTCCCGACGTAGAGCTGAAAGTAAGCTAAATCCTGATGTAGAGCCCAACACACGTCCCGACGTAGAGCCCAACACACGTCCCGACGTAGAGCCCAACACACGTCCCGACGTAGAGCTGAAAGTAAGCTAAATCCCGATATAGAGCCCAACACACGTCCCGACGTAGAGCCCAACACACGTCCCGACGTAGAGCCCAACACACGTCCCGACGTACAGCTGAAAGTAAGCTAAATCTCGACGTAGAGCCCAACACACGTCCCGACAAAGAGCGCAACACACGTCCCGACGTAGAGCCCAACACACGTCCCGACGTAGAGCTGAAAGTAAGCTAAATCCCGATGTAGAGCCCAACACACGTCGCGACGTAGAGCCCAACACACGTCCCGACGTAGAGCCCAACACACGTCCCGACGTAGAGCTGAAAGTAAGCTAAATCCCGACGTAGAGCCCAACACACGTCCCGACGTAGAGCCCAACACACGTCCCGACGTAGAGCCCAATACACATCCCGACGTAGAGCCCAACACACGTTCCGATGTAGAGCTCAAAGTAAGCTAAATCCTGATGTAGAGCCCAACACACGTCCCGACGCAGAGCCCAACACACGTCCCGACGTAGAGCTGAAAGTAAGCTAAATCCTGAGGTAGAGCCCAACACACGTCCCGACGTAGAGCTGAAAGTAAGCTAAATCCTGAGGTAGAGCCCAACACACGTCCCGACGCACAGCGGAAAGTAAGCTATATCCTGAGGTAGAGCCCAACACACGTCCCGACGCAGAGCGGAATGTAAGCTAAATCCTGAGGTAGAGCCCAACACACGTCCCGACGCAGAGCGGAAAGTAAGCTAAATCCTGAGGTACAGCGAAACACACGTCCCGACGAAGAGCGGAAAGTAAGCTAAATCCTGACATAGAGCCCAAGACACGTCCCGATGTAGAGCCCAAGACACGTCCCGACGTAGAGCCCAACACACGTCCCGACGTAGAACTGAAAGTAAGCTAAATCCTGATGTAGAGCCCAACAGACGTCCCGACGTAGAGACCAACAAACGTCCCGACTTAGAGCCCAACAAACGTCCCGACGTAGAGCTTAAAGTAAGCTAAATCCTGACGTAGAGCCCAACACACGTCCCGACGTAGAGCTTAAAGTAAGCTAAATCCTGACGTAGAGCCCAACACACGTCCCGACGTAGAGCCCAACACACGTCCCGACGTAGAGCCCAACACACGTCCCGACGTAGAGCCCAACACACGTCCGGACGCAGAGCCCAACACACGTCCCGACGTAGAGCGCAACACACGTTCCGATGTAGAGCTGAAAGTAAGCTAAATCCTGATGTACAGCCCAACACACATCCCAACGCAGAGCCCAACACACGTCCCAACGTAGAGCTGAAAGTAAGCTAAATCCTGAGGTAGTGCCCAACACACGTCCCGACGCAGAGCGGAAAGTAAGCTAAATCCTGAGGTAGAGCCGAACACACGTCCCGACGCAGAGCGGAAAGTAAGCTAAATCCTGAGGTAGAGCCCAACACACGTCCCCACGTAGAGCTGAAAGTAAGCTAAATCCTGAGGTAGAGCCCAACACACGTCCCGACGTAGAGCCCAACACACGTCCCGACGTAGACCTGAAAGTAAGCTAAATACTGATGTAGAGTCCAACACACGTCCCGACGTAGAGTCCAACACACGTCCCGACGTAGAGTCCAACACACGTCCCGACGTAGAGCTGGAAGTAAGCTAAATCCCGAAGTAGAGCCCAACACACGTCCCGACGTAGAGCCCAACACACGTCCCGACGTAGAGCCCAACACACGTCCCGACGTAGAGCCCAACACACGTCCCGACGTAGAGCCCAACACACGTCCCGACGTAGAGCTGAATGTAAGCTAAATCCTGAGGTAGAGCCCAACACACGTCCCGACGCAGAGCGGAAAGTAAGCTAAATCCTGAGGTAGAGCCCAACAAACGTCCCGACGCAGAGCGGAAAGTAAGCTAAATCCTGAGGTAGAGCCCAACACACGTCCCCACGTAGAGCTGAAAGTTAGCTAAATCCTGAGGTAGAGCCCAACACACGTCCCCACGTAGAGCTGAAAGTAAGCTAAATCCTGAGGTAGAGCCCAACACACGTCCCGACGTAGAGGCCAACACACGTCCCGACGTAGAACCCAACACACGTCCCGACGTAGAGTCCAAAACACGTCCCGACTCAGAGCCCAACACACGTCCCGACGTAGAGCCCAACACACGTTCCGACGTAGAGCTGAAAGTAAGATAAATACTGATGTAGAGCCCAACACACGTCCCGACGTAGAGCCCAACACACGTCCCGACGCAGAGCCCAACACACGTCCCGACGTAGAGCTGAAAGTAAGCTAAATCCTGAGGTAGAGCCCAACACACGTCCCGACGTAGAGCCCAACACACGTCCCGACGTAGAGTCCAACACACGTCCCGACGTAGACTCCAACACACGTCCCGACGTAGAGTCCAACACATGTCCCGACGTAGAGCTGGAAGTAAGCTAAATCCCGACATAGAGCCCAACACACGTCCCAACGTAGAGCCCAACACACGCCCCGACGTAGAGCCGAACACACGTCCCGACGCAGAGCCCAACACACGTCCCGACGTAGAGCTGAATGTAAGCTAAATCCTGAGGTAGAGTCCAACACACGTCCCGACGTAGAGCTGAAAGTAAGCTAAATCCTAAGGTAGAGCCCAACACACGTCCCGACGTAGAGCCCAACACACGTCCCGACGTAGAGCCCAACACACGTCCCGACGTAGAGCCCAACAAACGTCCCGACGTAGAGCCCAACACACGTCCCGACGTAGAGCTGAAGGTAAGCTAAATCCTGAGGTAGAGCCCAACACACGTCCCCACGTAGATGTGAAAGTAAGCTAAATCCTGAGGTAGAGTCCAACACACGTCCCGACGTAGAGTCCAACACACGTCCCGACGTAGAGTCCAACACACGTCCCGACGTAGAGCTGGAATTAAGCTACGTCCCGACGTAGAGCCCAACACACGTCCCGACGTAGAGCCCAACACACGTTCCGATGTAGAGATGAAAGTAAGCTAAATCCCGACGCAGAGCCCAACACACGTCCCGACGTAGAGCCCAACACACGTCCCGACGTAGAGTCCAACACACGTCCCGACGTAGAGCTGAATGTAAGCTAAATCCTGAGGTAGAGTCCAACACACGTCCCGACGTAGAGCTGAAAGTAAGCTAAATCCTAAGTTAGAGCCCAACACACGTCCCGACGTAGAGCCCAACACACGTCCCGACGTAGACCCCAACACACGTCCCGACGTAGAGCTGGAAGTAAGCTAAATCCTGAGGTAGAGCCCAACACACGTCCCCACGTAGATGTGAAAGTAAGCTAAATCCTGAGGTAGAGTCCAACACACGTTCCGACGTAGAGTCCAACACACGTCCCGACGTAGAGTCCAACACACGTCCCGACGTAGAGCTGGAAGTAAGCTACGTCCCGACGTAGAGCTAGAAGTAAGCTAAATCCCGACGTAGAGCCCAACATACGTCCCGACGTAGAGCCCAACACACGTTCCGATGTAGAGATGAAAGTAAGCTAAATCCCGACGCAGAGCCCAACACACGTCCCGACGTAGAGCCCAACACACGTCCCGACGCAGATCTGAAAGTAAGCTAAATCCTGAGGTAGAGCCCAACACACGTCCCGACGCAGACCGGAAAGTAAGCTAAATCCTGAGGTAGAGCCCAACACACGTCCCGACGCAGAGCGGAAAGTAAGTTAAATCCTGAGGTAGAGCTCAACACACGTCCCGACGCAGAGCGGAAAGTAAGCTAAATCCTGAGGTAGAGCCCAACAGACGTCGCGACGCATAGCGGAAAGTAAGCTAAATCCTGAGGTAGAGCCCAACACACGTCCCGACGCAGAGCGGAAAGTAAGTAAAATCCTGAGGTAGAGCTCAACACACGTCCCGACGCAGAGCGGAAAGTAAGCTAAATCCTGAGGTAGAGCAAAACACACGTCCCCACGTAGAGCCCAACACACGTCCCGACGTAGAGCCCAACACACGTTCCGATGTAGAGATGAAAGTAAGCTAAATCCCGACGTAGAGCCCAACACACGTCCCGACGCAGAGCCCAACACACGTCCCGACGTAGAGCCCAACACACGTACCGACGCAGAGCTGAAAGTAAGCTAAATCCTGAGGTAGAGCCCAACACACGTCCCGACGCAGAGCGGAAAGTAAGCTAAATCCTGAGGTAGAGTTCAACACACGTCCCGACGCAGAGCGGAAAGTAAGCTAAATCCTGAGGTAGAGCCCAACACACGTCCCGACGTAGAGCCCAACACACGTCCCGACATAGAGCCCAACACACGTCCCGACGTAGAGCCCAACACACGTCCCGACGTAGAGCCCAACACACGTCCCGACGCAGAGCCCAACACACGTCCCGACGTAGAGCTGAATGTAAGCTAAATCCTGAGGTAGAGCCCAACACACGTCCCGACACAGAGTGGAAAGTAAGCTAAATCCTGAGGTAGAGCCCAAAAAACGTCCCGACGCAGAGCGGAAAGTAAGCTAAATCCTGAGGTAGAGCCCAACACACGTCCCGACGCAGAGCAGAAAGTAAGCTAAATCCTGAGGTAGAGCCCAACACACGTCCCGACGTAGAGCCCAACAAACGTCCCGACGTAGAGCCCAACACACGTCCCGACGTAGAGCTGAAGGTAAGCTAAATCCTGAGGTAGAGCCCAACACACGTCCCCACGTAGATGTGAAAGTAAGCTAAATCCTGAGGTAGAGTCCAACACACGTCCCGACGTAGAGTCCAACACACGTCCCGACGTAGAGTCCAACACACGTCCCGACGTAGAGCTGGAATTAAGCTACGTCCCGACGTAGAGCCCAACACACGTCCCGACGTAGAGCCCAACACACGTTCCGATGTAGAGATGAAAGTAAGCTAAATCCCGACGCAGAGCCCAACACACGTCCCGACGTAGAGCCCAACACACGTCCCGACGTAGAGTCCAACACACGTCCCGACGTAGAGCTGAATGTAAGCTAAATCCTGAGGTAGAGTCCAACACACGTCCCGACGTAGAGCTGAAAGTAAGCTAAATCCTAAGTTAGAGCCCAACACACGTCCCGACGTAGAGCCCAACACACGTCCCGACGTAGAGCCCAACACACGTCCCGACGTAGACCCCAACACACGTCCCGACGTAGAGCTGGAAGTAAGCTAAATCCTGAGGTAGAGCCCAACACACGTCCCCACGTAGATGTGAAAGTAAGCTAAATCCTGAGGTAGAGTCCAACACACGTTCCGACGTAGAGTCCAACACACGTCCCGACGTAGAGTCCAACACACGTCCCGACGTAGAGCTGGAAGTAAGCTACGTCCCGACGTAGAGCTAGAAGTAAGCTAAATCCCGACGTAGAGCCCAACATACGTCCCGACGTAGAGCCCAACACACGTTCCGATGTAGAGATGAAAGTAAGCTAAATCCCGACGCAGAGCCCAACACACGTCCCGACGTAGAGCCCAACACACGTCCCGACGCAGATCTGAAAGTAAGCTAAATCCTGAGGTAGAGCCCAACACACGTCCCGACGCAGACCGGAAAGTAAGCTAAATCCTGAGGTAGAGCCCAACACACGTCCCGACGCAGAGCGGAAAGTAAGTTAAATCCTGAGGTAGAGCTCAACACACGTCCCGACGCAGAGCGGAAAGTAAGCTAAATCCTGAGGTAGAGCCCAACAGACGTCGCGACGCATAGCGGAAAGTAAGCTAAATCCTGAGGTAGAGCCCAACACACGTCCCGACGCAGAGCGGAAAGTAAGTAAAATCCTGAGGTAGAGCTCAACACACGTCCCGACGCAGAGCGGAAAGTAAGCTAAATCCTGAGGTAGAGCAAAACACACGTCCCCACGTAGAGCCCAACACACGTCCCGACGTAGAGCCCAACACACGTTCCGATGTAGAGATGAAAGTAAGCTAAATCCCGACGTAGAGCCCAACACACGTCCCGACGCAGAGCCCAACACACGTCCCGACGTAGAGCCCAACACACGTACCGACGCAGAGCTGAAAGTAAGCTAAATCCTGAGGTAGAGCCCAACACACGTCCCGACGCAGAGCGGAAAGTAAGCTAAATCCTGAGGTAGAGTTCAACACACGTCCCGACGCAGAGCGGAAAGTAAGCTAAATCCTGAGGTAGAGCCCAACACACGTCCCGACGTAGAGCCCAACACACGTCCCGACATAGAGCCCAACACACGTCCCGACGTAGAGCCCAACACACGTCCCGACGTAGAGCCCAACACACGTCCCGACGCAGAGCCCAACACACGTCCCGACGTAGAGCTGAATGTAAGCTAAATCCTGAGGTAGAGCCCAACACACGTCCCGACACAGAGTGGAAAGTAAGCTAAATCCTGAGGTAGAGCCCAAAAAACGTCCCGACGCAGAGCGGAAAGTAAGCTAAATCCTGAGGTAGAGCCCAACACACGTCCCGACGCAGAGCAGAAAGTAAGCTAAATCCTGAGGTAGAGCCCAACACACGTCCCGACGTAGAGCCCAACCCACGTCCCGACGTAGAGCCCAACCCACGTCCCGACGTAGAGCCCAACACACGTCCCGACGTAGAGCCCAACACACGTCCCGACGTAGAGTCCAAAACACGTCCCGACTCAGAGCCCAACACACGTCCCGACGTAGAGCTGAAAGTAAGATTAATCCTGACGTAGACCCCAACGCACGTCCCGACGTAGAGACCAACGCACGTCCCGACGTAGAGACCAACGCACGTCCCGACGTAGAGACCAACACACGTCCCGACGTAGAGCTGAATGTAAGCTAAATCCTGAGGTAGAGCCCAACACACGTCCCGACACAGAGTGGAAAGTAAGCTAAATCCTGAGGTAGAGCCCAAAAAACGTCCCGACGCAGAGCGGAAAGTAAGCTAAATCCTGAGGTAGAGCCCAACACACGTCCCGACGCAGAGCGGAAAGTAAGCTAAATCCTGAGGTAGAGCCCAACACACGTCCCGACGTAGAGCCCAACCCACGTCCCGACGTAGAGCCCAACACACGTCCCGACGTAGAGCCCAACACACGTCCCGACGTAGAGCCCAACACACGTCCCGACGTAGAGTCCAAAACACGTCCCGAATCAGAGCCCAACACACGTCCCGACGTAGAGCTGAAAGTAAGATTAATCCTGACGTAGACCCCAACGCACGTCCCGACGTAGAGACCAACGCACGTCCCGACGTAGAGACCAACGCACGTCCCGACGTGAGACCAACGCACGTCCCGACGTAGAGCCCAACGCACGTCCCAACGTAGAGCCCAACGCACGTCCCGACGTAGAGCTGAAAGTAAGCTAAATCCTGATGTAGAGCCCAACACACGTCCCGACGTAGAGCCCAACGCACGTCCCGACGTAGAGCCCAACGCACGTCCCGACGTAGAGCCCAACACATGTCCCGACGTAGAGCCCAACGCACGTCCCGACGTAGAGCCCAACACATGTCCCGACGTAGAGCCCAACACACGTCCCGACGTAGAGCTGAAAGTAAGCTAAATCCTGATGTAGAGCCCAACACACGTCCCGACGTAGAGCCCAACGCACGTCCCGACGTAGAGCCCAACGCACGTCCCAACGTAGAGCCCAACGCACGTCCCGACGTAGAGCCCAACGCATGTCCCGACGTAGAGCCCAACACACGTCCCGACGTAGAGGTGAAAGTAAGCTAAACCCCGATGTAGAGCCCAACGCACGTCCCGACGCAGAGCCCAACACACGTCCCGACGTAGAGCTGAAAGTAAGCTAAATCCTGAGGTAGAGCCCAACACACGTCCCGACGCAGAGCGGAAAGTCTGCTAAATCCTGAGGTACAGCGAAACACACGTCCCAACGCAGAGCGGAATGTAAGCTAAATCCTGAGGTAGAGCCCAACCCACGTCCCGACGTAGAGCCCAACACACGTCCCGACGTAGAGCCCAACACACGTCCCGACGTAGAGTCCAAAACACGTCCCGACTCAGAGCCCAACACACGTCCCGACGTAGAGCTGAAAGTAAGATTAATCCTGACGTAGACCCCAACGCACGTCCCGACGTAGAGACCAACGCACGTCCCGACGTAGAGACCAACGCACGTCCCGACGTAGAGCCCAACGCACGTCCCGACGTAGAGCCCAACGCACGTCCCAACGTAGAGCCCAACGCACGTCCCGACGTAGAGCTGAAAGTAAGCTAAATCCTGATGTAGAGCCCAACACACGTCCCGACGTAGAGCCCAACGCACGTCCCGACGTAGAGCCCAACGCACGTCCCGACGTAGAGCCCAACGCACGTCCCGACGTAGAGCCCAACGCACGTCCCGACGTAGAGCCCAACACATGTCCCGACGTAGAGCCCAACACACGTCCCGACGTAGAGCTGAAAGTAAGCTAAATCCTGATGTAGAGCCCAACAGACGTCCCGACGTAGAGCCCAACGCACGTCCCGACGTAGAGCCCAACACACGTCCCGACGTAGAGCCCAACACACGTCCCGACGTAGAGCCCAACACATGTCCCGACGTAGAGCTGAAAGTAAGCTAAATCCTGATGTAGAGCCCAACACACGTCCCGACGTAGAGCCCAACACACGTCCCGACGTACAGCCCAACACACGTCCCGACGCAGAGCCCAACACACGTCCCGAAGTAGAGCCCAACACACGTCCCGACGCAGAGCCCAACACACTTCCCGACGCAGAGCCCAACACACGTCCCGACGTAGAGCCCAACACACGTCCCGACGTAGAGCTGAAAGTAAGCTAAATCCTGAGGTAGAGCCCAACACACGTCCCGACGCAGAGCGGAAAGTAAGTTAAATCCTGAGGTAGAGCCCAACACACGTCCCGACGCAGAGCGGAAAGTAAGATAAATCCTGAGGTAGAGCCCAACACACGTCGCGACGCAGAGCGGAAAGTAAGCTAAATCCTGAGGTAGAGCCCAACACACGTCCCGACGCAGAGCGGAAAGTAAGTAAAATCCTGAGGTAGAGCCCAACACACGTCCCGACGCAGAGCCCAACACACGTTCCGACGTAGAGCCCAACACACGTTCCGATGCAGAGATGAAAGTAAGCTAAATGCCGACGTAGAGCCCAACACACATCCCGACGCAGAGCCCAACACACGTCCCGACGTAGAGCCCAACACACGTACCGACGCAGAGCTGAAAGTAAGCTAAATCCTGAGGTAGAGCCCAACACACGTCCCGACGCAGAGCGGAAAGTAAGCTAAATCCTGAGGTAGAGTTCAACACACGTCCCGACGCAGAGCGGAAAGTAAGCTAAATCCTGAGGTAGAGCCCAACACACGTCCCGACGTAGAGCCCAACACACGTCCCGACATAGAGCCCAACACACGTCCCGACGTAGAGCCCAACACACGTCCCGACGTAGAGCCCAACACACGTCCCGACGTAGAGCCCAACACACGTCCCGACGTAGAGCTGAATGTAAGCTAAATCCTGAGGTAGAGCCCAACACACGTCCCGACGCAGAGCGGAAAGTAAGCTAAATCCTGAGGTAGAGCCCAACACACGTCCCGACGTAGAGCCCAACCCACGTCCCGACGTAGAGCCCAACACACGTCCCGACGTAGAGCCCAACACACGTCCCGACGTAGAGTCCAAAACACGTCCCGAATCAGAGCCCAACACACGTCCCGACGTAGAGCTGAAAGTAAGCTAAATCCTGATGTAGAGCCCAACACACGTCCCGACGTAGAGCCCAACGCACGTCCCGACGTAGAGCCCAACGCACGTCCCGACGTAGAGCCGAACACATGTCCCGACGTAGAGCCCAACACACGTCCCGACGTAGAGCTGAAAGTAAGCTAAATCCTGATGTAGAGCCCAACACACGTCCCGACGTAGAGCCCAACACACGTCCCGACGTACAGCCCAACACACGTCCCGACGCAGAGCCCAACACACGTCCCGAAGTAGAGCCCAACACACGTCCCGACGCAGAGCCCAACACACTTCCCGACGCAGAGCCCAACACACGTCCCGACGTAGAGCTGAAAGTAAGCTAAATCCTGATGTAGAGCCCAACACACGTCCCGACGCAGAGCCCAACACACGTCCCGACGTAGAGCTGAAAGTAAGCTAAATCCTGAGGTAGAGCCCAACACACGTCCCGACGCAGAGCGGAAAGTCAGCTAAATCCTGAGGTACAGCGAAACACACGTCCCAACGCAGAGCGGAATGTAAGCTAAATCCTGAGGTAGAGCCCAACACACGTCCCCACGTAGAGCCCAACACACGTCCCGACGTAGATTCCAACACACGTCCCGACGTAGAGCCCAACGCACGTCCCAACGTAGAGCCCAACGCACGTCCCGACGTAGAGCTGAAATTAAGCTAAATCCTGATGTAGAGCCCAACACACGTCCCGACGTAGAGCCCAACGCACGTCCCGACGTAGAGCCCAACACATGTCCCGACGTAGAGCCCAACACACGTCCCGACGTAGAGCTGAAAGTAAGCTAAATCCTGATGTAGAGCCGAACGCACGTCCCGACGTAGAGCCCAACGCACGTCCCGACGTAGAGCCCAACGCACGTCCCGACGTAGAGCCCAACGCACGTCCCGACGTAGAGCTGAAAGTAAGCTAAATCCTGATGTAGAGCCCAACACACGTCCCGACGTAGAGCCCAACACACGTCCCGACGTAGAGCCCAACACACGTCCCGACGCAGAGCCCAACACACGTCCCAAAGTAGAGCCCAACACACGTCCCGACGCAGAGCCCAACACACTTCCCGACGCAGAGCCCAACACAGGTCCCGACGTAGAGCTGAAAGTAAGCTAAATCCTGAGGTAGAGCCCAACACACGTCACGACGCAGAGCGGAAAGTCAGCTAAATCCTGAGGTACAGCGAAACACACGTCCCGACGCAGAGCGGAATGTAAGCTAAATGCTAAGGTAGAGCCCAACACACGTCCCCACGTAGAGCCCAACACACGTCCCTACGCAGACCTGAAAGTAAGCTAAATCCTGATGTAGAGTCCAACACACGTCCCGACGTAGATTCCAACACACGTCCCGACGTAGAGCCCAACGCACGTCCCGACGTAGAGCCCAACGCACGTCCCGACGTAGAGCCCAACGCACGTCCCGACGTAGAGCGCAACGCACGTCCCGACGTAGAGCCCAAGGCACGTCCCGACGTAGAGCCGAACACATGTCCCGACGTAGAGCCCAACACACGTCCCGACGTAGAGCTGAAAGTAAGCTAAATCCTGATGTAGAGCCCAACACACGTCCCGACGTAGAGCCCAACACACGTCCCGACGTAGAGCCCAACACACGTCCCGACGCAGAGCCCAACACACGTCCCGAAGTAGAGCCCAACACACGTCCCGACGCAGAGCCCAACACACTTCCCGACGCAGAGCCCAACACACGTCCCGACGTAGAGCTGAAAGTAAGCTAAATCCTGATGTAGAGCCCAACACACGTCCCGACGCAGAGCCCAACACACGTCCCGACGTAGAGCTGAAAGTAAGCTAAATCCTGAGGTAGAGCCCAACACACGTCCCGACGCAGAGCGGAAAGTCTGCTAAATCCTGAGGTACAGCGAAACACACGTCCCAACGCAGAGCGGAATGTAAGCTAAATCCTGAGGTAGAGCCCAACACACGTCCCCACGTAGAGCCCAACCCACGTCCCGACGTAGAGCCCAACACACGTCCCGACGTAGAGCCCAACACACGTCCCGACGTAGAGTCCAAAACACGTCCCGACTCAGAGCCCAACACACGTCCCGACGTAGAGCTGAAAGTAAGATTAATCCTGACGTAGACCCCAACGCACGTCCCGACGTAGAGACCAACGCACGTCCCGACGTAGAGCCCAACGCACGTCCCGACGTAGAGCCCAACGCACGTCCCAACGTAGAGCCCAACGCACGTCCCGACGTAGAGCTGAAAGTAAGCTAAATCCTGATGTAGAGCCCAACACACGTCCCGACGTAGAGCCCAACGCACGTCCCGAAGTAGAGCCCAACGCACGTCCCGACGTAGAGCCCAACGCACGTCCCGACGTAGAGCCCAACACATGTCCCGACGTAGAGCCCAACACACGTCCCGACGTAGAGCTGAAAGTAAGCTAAATCCTGATGTAGAGCCCAACAGACGTCCCGACGTAGAGCCCAACGCACGTCCCGACGTAGAGCCCAACACACGTCCCGACGTAGAGCCCAACACACGTCCCGACGTAGAGCCCAACACATGTCCCGACGTAGAGCTGAAAGTAAGCTAAATCCTGATGTAGAGCCCAACACACGTCCCGACGTAGAGCCCAACACACGTCCCGACGTACAGCCCAACACACGTCCCGACGCAGAGCCCAACACACGTCCCGAAGTAGAGCCCAACACACGTCCCGACGCAGAGCCCAACACACTTCCCGACGCAGAGCCCAACACACGTCCCGACGTAGAGCCCAACACACGTCCCGACGTAGAGCTGAAAGTAAGCTAAATCCTGAGGTAGAGCCCAACACACGTCCCGACGCAGAGCGGAAAGTAAGTTAAATCCTGAGGTAGAGCCCAACACGCGTCCCGACGCAGAGCGGAAAGTAAGATAAATCCTGAGGTAGAGCCCAACACACGTCGCGACGCAGAGCGGAAAGTAAGCTAAATCCTGAGGTAGAGCCCAACACACGTCCCGACGCAGAGCGGAAAGTAAGTAAAATCCTGAGGTAGAGCCCAACACACGTCCCGACGCAGAGCGGAAAGTAAGCTAAATCCTGAGGTAGAGCAAAACACACGTCCCCACGTAGAGCCCAACACACGTCCCGACGTAGAGCCCAACACACGTTCCGATGTAGAGATGAAAGTAAGCTAAATGCCGACGTAGAGCCCAACACACATCCCGACGCAGAGCCCAACACACGTCCCGACGTAGAGCCCAACACACGTACCGACGCAGAGCTGAAAGTAAGCTAAATCCTGAGGTAGAGCCCAACACACGTCCCGACGCAGAGCGGAAAGTAAGCTAAATCCTGAGGTAGAGTTCAACACACGTCCCGACGCAGAGCGGAAAGTAAGCTAAATCCTGAGGTAGAGCCCAACACACGTCCCGACGTAGAGCCCAACACACGTCCCGACGTAGAGCCCAACACACGTCCCGACGCAGAGCCCAACACAATTCCCGACGCAGAGCCCAACACAGGTCCCGACGTAGAGCTGAAAGTAAGCTAAATCCTGAGGTAGAGCCCAACACACGTCACGACGCAGAGCGGAAAGTCAGCTAAATCCTGAGGTACAGCGAAACACACGTCCCGACGCAGAGCGGAATGTAAGCTAAATGCTAAGGTAGAGCCCAACACACGTCCCCACGTAGAGCCCAACACACGTCCCTACGCAGACCTGAAAGTAAGCTAAATCCTGATGTAGAGTCCAACACACGTCCCGACGTAGATTCCAACACACGTCCCGACGTAGAGCCCAACGCACGTCCCGACGTAGAGCCCAACGCACGTCCCGACGTAGAGCCCAACGCACGTCCCGACGTAGAGCGCAACGCACGTCCCGACGCAGAGCCCAAGGCACGTCCCGACGTAGAGCCGAACACATGTCCCGACGTAGAGCCCAACACACGTCCCGACGTAGAGCTGAAAGTAAGCTAAATCCTGATGTAGAGCCCAACACACGTCCCGACGTAGAGCCCAACACACGTCCCGACGTAGAGCCCAACACACGTCCCGACGCAGAGCCCAACACACGTCCCGAAGTAGAGCCCAACACACGTCCCGACGCAGAGCCCAACACACTTCCCGACGCAGAGCCCAACACACGTCCCGACGTAGAGCTGAAAGTAAGCTAAATCCTGATGTAGAGCCCAACACACGTCCCGACGCAGAGCCCAACACACGTCCCGACGTAGAGCTGAAAGTAAGCTAAATCCTGAGGTAGAGCCCAACACACGTCCCGACGCAGAGCGGAAAGTCTGCTAAATCCTGAGGTACAGCGAAACACACGTCCCAACGCAGAGCGGAATGTAAGCTAAATCCTGAGGTAGAGCCCAACACACGTCCCCACGTAGAGCCCAACCCACGTCCCGACGTAGAGCCCAACACACGTCCCGACGTAGAGCCCAACACACGTCTCGACGTAGAGTCCAAAAGACGTCCCGACTCAGAGCCCAACACACGTCCCGACGTAGAGCTGAAAGTAAGATTAATCCTGACGTAGACCCCAACGCACGTCCCGACGTAGAGACCAACGCACGTCCCGACGTAGAGACCAACGCACGTCCCGACGTAGAGCCCAACGCACGTCCCGACGTAGAGCCCAACGCACGTCCCAACGTAGAGCCCAACGCACGTGCCGACGTAGAGCTGAAAGTAAGCTAAATCCTGATGTAGAGCCCAACACACGTCCCGACGTAGAGCCCAACGCACGTCCCGACGTAGAGCCCAACGCACGTCCCGACGTAGAGCCCAACGCACGTCCCGACGTAGAGCCCAACGCACGTCCCGACGTAGAGCCCAACACATGTCCCGACGTAGAGCCCAACACACGTCCCGACGTAGAGCTGAAAGTAAGCTAAATCCTGATGTAGAGCCCAACAGACGTCCCGACGTAGAGCCCAACGCACGTCCCGACGTAGAGCCCAACACACGTCCCGACGTAGAGCCCAACACACGTCCCGACGTAGAGCCCAACACATGTCCCGACGTAGAGCTGAAAGTAAGCTAAATCCTGATGTAGAGCCCAACACACGTCCCGACGTAGAGCCCAACACACGTCCCGACGTACAGCCCAACACACGTCCCGACGCAGAGCCCAACACACGTCCCGAAGTAGAGCCCAACACACGTCCCGACGCAGAGCCCAACACACTTCCCGACGCAGAGCCCAACACACGTCCCGACGTAGAGCCCAACACACGTCCCGACGTAGAGCTGAAAGTAAGCTAAATCCTGAGGTAGAGCCCAACACACGTCCCGACGCAGAGCGGAAAGTAAGTTAAATCCTGAGGTAGAGCCCAACACGCGTCCCGACGCAGAGCGGAAAGTAAGATAAATCCTGAGGTAGAGCCCAACACACGTCGCGACGCAGAGCGGAAAGTAAGGTAAATCCTGAGGTAGAGCCCAACACACGTCCCGACGCAGAGCGGAAAGTAAGTAAAATCCTGAGGTAGAGCCCAACACACGTCCCGACGCAGAGCGGAAAGTAAGCTAAATCCTGAGGTAGAGCAAAACACACGTCCCCACGTAGAGCCCAACACACGTCCCGACGTAGAGCCCAACACACGTTCCGATGTAGAGATGAAAGTAAGCTAAATGCCGACGTAGAGCCCAACACACATCCCGACGCAGAGCCCAACACACGTCCCGACGTAGAGCCCAACACACGTACCGACGCAGAGCTGAAAGTAAGCTAAATCCTGAGGTAGAGCCCAACACACGTCCCGACGCAGAGCGGAAAGTAAGCTAAATCCTGAGGTAGAGTTCAACACACGTCCCGACGCAGAGCGGAAAGTAAGCTAAATCCTGAGGTAGAGCCCAACACACGTCCCGACGTAGAGCCCAACACACGTCCCGACATAGAGCCCAACACACGTCCCGACGTAGAGCCCAACACACGTCCCGACGTAGAGCCCAACACACGTCCCGACGTAGAGCCCAACACACGTCCCGACGTAGAGCTGAATGTAAGCTAAATCCTGAGGTAGAGCCCAACACACGTCCCGACACAGAGTGGAAAGTAAGCTAAATCCTGAGGTAGAGCCCAAAAAACGTCCCGACGCAGAGCGGAAAGTAAGCTAAATCCTGAGGTAGAGCCCAACACACGTCCCGACGCAGAGCGGAAAGTAAGCTAAATCCTGAGGTAGAGCCCAACACACGTCCCGACGTAGAGCCCAACCCACGTCCCGACGTAGAGCCCAACACACGTCCCGACGTAGAGCCCAACACACGTCCCGACGTAGAGTCCAAAACACGTCCCGAATCAGAGCCCAACACACGTCCCGACGTAGAGCTGAAAGTAAGATTAATCCTGACGTAGACCCCAACGCACGTCCCGACGTAGAGAGCAACGCACGTCCCGACGTAGAGACCAACGCACGTCCCGACGTAGAGCCCAACGCACGTCCCGACGTAGAGCCCAACGCACGTCCCGACGTAGAGCTGAAAGTAAGCTAAATCCTGATGTAGAGCCCAACACACGTCCCGACGTAGAGCCCAACGCACGTCCCGACGTAGAGCCCAACGCACGTCCCGACGTAGAGCCCAACGCACGTCCCGACGTAGAGCCCAACGCACGTCCCGACGTAGAGCCCAAGGCACGTCCCGACGTAGAGCCGAACACATGTCCCGACGTAGAGCCCAACACACGTCCCGACGTAGAGCTGAAAGTAAGCTAAATCCTGATGTAGAGCCCAACACACGTCCCGACGTAGAGCCCAACACACGTCCCGACGTACAGCCCAACACACGTCCCGACGCAGAGCCCAACACACGTCCCGAAGTAGAGCCCAACACACGTCCCGACGCAGAGCCCAACACACTTCCCGACGCAGAGCCCAACACACGTCCCGACGTAGAGCTGAAAGTAAGCTAAATCCTGATGTAGAGCCCAACACACGTCCCGACGCAGAGCCCAACACACGTCCCGACGTAGAGCTGAAAGTAAGCTAAATCCTGAGGTAGAGCCCAACACACGTCCCGACGTAGAGCCCAACGCACGTCCCGACGTAGAGCCCAACGCACGTCCCGACGTAGAGCCCAACGCACGTCCCGACGTAGAGCCCAACGCATGTCCCGACGTAGAGCCCAACACACGTCCCGACGTAGAGCTGAAAGTAAGCTAAATCCTGATGTAGAGCCCAACACACGTCCCGACGTAGAGCCCAACACACGTCCCGACGTACAGCCCAACACACGTCCCGACGCAGAGCCCAACACACGTCCCGAAGTAGAGCCCAACACACGTCCCGACGCAGAGCCCAACACACTTCCCGACGCAGAGCCCAACACACGTCCCGACGCAGAGCCCAACACACGTCCCGACGTAGAGCTGAAAGTAAGCTAAATCCTGAGGTAGAGCCCAACACACGTCCCGACGCAGAGCGGAAAGTAAGTTAAATCCTGAGGTAGAGCCCAACACACGTCCCGACGCAGAGCGGAAAGTAAGCTAAATCCTGAGGTAGAGCCCAACACACGTCGCGACGCAGAGCGGAAAGTAAGCTAAATCCTGAGGTAGAGCCCAACACACGTCCCGACGCAGAGCGGAAAGTAAGTAAAATCCTGAGGTAGAGCCCAACACACGTCCCGACGCAGAGCGGAAAGTAAGCTAAATCCTGAGGTAGAGCAAAACACACGTCCCCACGTAGAGCCCAACACACGTCCCGACGTAGAGCCCAACACACGTCCCGACGTAGAGCCCAACACACGTCCCGACGCAGAGCCCAACACACGTCCCGACGTAGAGCCCAGCACACGTCCCGACGTAGAGCTGAAAGTAAGCTAAACCCTGATGTAGAGGCCAACACACGTCCCGACGTAGAGCCCAACACACGTCCCGAAGTAGAGCCCAACACACGTCCCGACTTAGAGCTGAATGTAAGCTAAATCCTGAAATAGAGCCCAACACACGTCCCGACGCAGAGCGGAAAGTAAGCTAAATCCTGAGGTAGAACCCAACACACGTCCCCACGTAGAGCTGAAAGTAACCTAAATCCTGAGGTAGAGCCCAACACACGTCCCGACGTAGAGCCCAACACACGTCCCGACGTAGAGCCCAACACACGTCCCGACGTAGAGCCCAACACACGTCCCGACGCAGAGCCCAACACACGTCCCGACGTAGAGCCCAACACACGTCCCGACGTAGAGCTGAAAGCAAGCTAAATCCTGATGTAGAGCCCAACAAACGTCCCGACGTAGAGCCCAACACACGTCCCGACGTAGAGCCCAACACACGTCCCGACGTCGAGCCCAACACACGTCCCGACGTAGAGCTTAAAGTAAGCTAAATCCTGACGTAGAGCCCAACACGCGTCCCGACGTAGAGCTTAAAGTAAGCTAAATCCTGACGTAGAGCGCAACACACGTCCCGACGTAGAGCCCAACACACGTCCCGACGTAGAGCCCAACACACGTCCCGACGTAGAGCCCAACACACGTCCCGACGTAGAGCTGAAAGTAAGCTAAATCCTGATGTAGAGCCCAACAGACGTCCCGACGTACAGCCCAACAAACGTCCCAACGTAGAGCCCAACACACGTCCTGACGTAGAGCCCAACACACGTCCCGACGTAGAGCCCAACACACGTCCCGACGTAGAGCCCAACAGACGTCCCGACGTAGAGCCCAACACTAGTCCCGACGTAGAGCTTAAAGTAAGCTAAATCCTGACGTAGAGCCCAACACACGTCCCGACGTAGAGCCCAACACACGTCCCGACGTAGAGCCCAACACACGTCCCGACGTAGAGCCCAACACTAGTCCCGACGTAGAGCTTAAAGTAAGCTAAATCCTGACGTAGTGCCCAACACACGTCCCGACGTAGAGCCCAACACACGTCCCGACGTAGAGCCCAACACACGTCCCGACGTAGAGCCCAACACACGTCCCGACATAGAGCCCAGCACACGTCCCGACGCAGAGCCCAACACACATCCCGACGTAGAGCCCAACACACGTTCCGATGTAGAGCTGAAAGTAAGCTAAATCCTGATGTAGAGCCCAACACACGTCCCGACGTAGAGCTGAAAGTAAGCTAAATCCTGTAGTAGAACCCAACACACGTCCCTACGCAGAGCGTCAAGTAAGCTAAATCCTGAGGTAGAGCCCAACACACGTCCCGACGCAGAGCGGAAAGTAAGCTAAATCCTGAGGTACAGCGAAACACACGTCCCGACGCAGAGAGGAAAGTAAGCTAAATCCTGAGGAAGAGCCCAACACAGGTCCCCACGTAGAGCGGAAAGTAAGCTAAATCCTGAGGTAGAGCCCAACACACGTCCCGACGTAGAGCCCAACACACGTCCCGACGTAGACCTGAAAGTAAGCTAAATACTGATGTAGAGTGCAACGCACGTCCCGACGTAGAGCCCAACACACGTCCCGACGTAGAGCTGAAAGTAAGCTAAATCCTGATGTAGAGCCCAACACACGTCCCGACGTAGAGCCCAACACACGTCCCGACGTAGAGCCCAACGCACGTCCCGACGTAGAGCCCAACACACGTCCCGACGTAGAGCTGAAAGTAAGCTAAATCCTGATGTAGAGCCCAACACACGTCCCGACGTAGAGCCCAACACACGTCCCGACGTAGAGCCCAACACACGTCCTGACGTAGAGCCCAACACACGTCCCGACATAGAGCTGAAAGTAAGCTAAATCCCGACGTAGAGCCCAACACACGTCCCGACGTAGAGCCCAACACACGTCCCGACGTAGAGCCCAACACACGTCCCGACGTAGAGCCCAACACACGTCCCGACATAGAGCCCAACACACGTCCCGACGTAGAGCTGAAATAAGTTAAATCCTGATGTAGAGCCCAACACACGTCCCGACATAGAGCCCAACACACGTCCCGACGTCGAGCCCAACACACGTCCCGACGTCGAGCCCAACACACGTCCCGACGTAGAGCTTAAAGTAAGCTAAATCCTGACGTAGAGCCCAACACGCGTCCCGACGTAGAGCTTAAAGTAAGCTAAATTCTGACGTAGAGCGCAACACACGTCCCGACGTAGAGCCCAACACACGTCCCGACGTAGAGCCCAACACACGTCCCGACGTAGAGCCCAACACACGTCCCGACGTAGAGATGAAAGTAAGCTAAATCCTGATGTAGAGCCCAACAGACGTCCCGACGTACAGCCCAACACACGTCCCGACGTAGAGCCCAACACACGTCCCGACGTAGAGCCCAACACACGTCCCGACGTAGAGCCCAACACTAGTCCCGACGTAGAGCTTAAAGTAAGCTAAATCCCGACGTAGAGCCCAACACACGTCCCGACGTAGAGCCCAACACACGTCCCGACGTAGAGCCCAGCACACGTCCCGACGCAGAGCCCAACACACGTTCCGATGTAGAGCTGAAAGTAAGCTAAATCCTGATGTAGAGCCCAACACACGTCCCGACGTAGAGCTGAAAGTAAGCTAAATCCTGAGGTAGAACCCAACACACGTCCCTACGCAGAGCGGAAAGTAAGCTAAATCCTGAGGTAGAGCCCAACACACGTCCCGACGCAGAGCGGAAAGTAAGCTAAATCCTGAGGTACAGCGAAACACACGTCCCGACGCAGAGCGGAAAGTAAGCTAAATCCTGATGTAGAGCCCAACACACGTCCCGACGTAGAGCTGAAAGTAAGCTAAATCCTGAGGAAGAGCCCAACACACGTCCCCACGTAGAGCGGAAAGTAAGCTAAATCCTGAGGTAGAGCCCAACACACGTCCCGACGTAGAGCCCAACACACGTCCCGACGTAGACCTGAAAGTAAGCTAAATACTGATGTAGAGTGCAACGCACGTCCCGACGTAGAGCCCAACACACGTCCCGACGTAGAGCCCAACACACGTCCCGACGTAGAGCCCAACACACGTCCCGACGTAGAGCTGAAAGTAAGCTAAATCCTGATGTAGAGCCCAACACACGTCCCGACGTAGAGCCCAACACACGTCCCGACGTAGAGCCCAACACACGTCCCGACGTAGAGCCCAACACACGTCCCGACGTAGAGCCCAACTCACGTCCCAACGTAGAGCTGAAAGTAAGCTAAATCCTGATGCAGAGCCCAACACACGTCCCGACGTAGAGCCCAACACACGTCCCGACGTAGAGCCCAACGCACGTCCCGACGTAGAGCCCAACACACGTCCCGACGTAGAGCTAAAAGTAAGCTAAATCCTGATGTAGAGCCCAACAGACGTCCCGACGTAGAGCCCAACACACGTCCCGACGTAGAGCCCAACACACGTCCCGACGTAGAGCCCAACACACGTCCCGACGTAGAGCTGAAAGTAAGCTAAATCCTGATGTAGAGCCCAACACACGTCCCGACGTAGAGCCCAACACATGTCCCGACGTAGAGCCCAACACACGTCCCGACGTAGAGCTGAAAGTAAGCTAAATCCCGACGTAGAGCCCAACACACATCCCGACGTAGAGCCCAACACACGTCCCGACGTAGAGCTGAAAGTAAGCTAAATCCTGATGTAGAGCCCAACACACGTCCCGACGTAGAGCCCAACACACGTCCCGACGTAGAGCCCAACACACGTCCCGACGTAGAGCCCAACTCACGTCCCAACGTAGAGCTGAAAGTAAGCTAAATCCTGATGCAGAGCCCAACACACGTCCCGACGTAGAGCCCAACACACGTCCCGACGTAGAGCCCAACGCACGTCCCGACGTAGAGCCCAACACACGTCCCGACGTAGAGCTGAAAGTAAGCTAAATCCTGATGTAGAGCCCAACACACGTCCCGACGTAGAGCCCAACACACGTCCCGACGTAGAGCCCAACACACGTCCCGACGTAGAGCCCAACACACGTCCCGACGTAGAGCTGAAAGTAAGCTAAATCCTGATGTAGAGCCCAACACACGTCCAGACGTAGAGCCCAACACACGTCCCGACGTAGAGCCCAACACACGTCCCGATGTAGAGCTGAAAGTAAGCTAAATCCCGACGTAGAGCCCAACACACGTCCCGACGTAGAGCCCAACACACGTCCCGACATAGAGCCCAAGACACGTCCCGACGTAGAGCTGAAAGTAAGCTAAATCCTGATGTAGAGCCCAACACACGTCCCGACGTAGAGCCCAACACACGTCCCGACGTAGAGCTGAAAGTAAGCTAAATCCTGATGTAGAGCCCAACACACGTCCCGACGTAGAGCCCAACACACGTCCCGACGTAGAGCCCAACACACGTCCGGACGCATAGCCCAACACACGTCCCGACGTAGAGCGCAACACACGTCCCCATGTAGAGCTGAAAGTAAGCTAAATCCTGATGTAGAGCCCAACACACATCCCAACGCAGAGCCCAACACACGTCCCAACGTAGAGCTGAAAGTAAGCTAAAGCCTGAGGTAGAGCCCAACACACGTCCCGACGCAGAGCGGAAAGTAAGCTAAATCCTGAGGTAGAGCCGAACACACGTCCCGACGCAGAGCGGAAAGTAAACTAAATCCTGAGGTACAGCGAAACACACGTCCCGACGCAGAGCGTAAAGTAAGCTAAATCCTGAGGTAGAGCCCAACACACGTCCCCACGTAGAGCTGAAAGTAAGCTAAATCCTGAGGTAGAGCCCAACACACGTCCCGACGTAGAGTCCAACACACGTCCCGACGTAGAGTCCAACACACGTCCCGACGTAGAGTCCAACACACGTCCCGACGTAGAGCTGGAAGTAAGGTAAATCCCGACGTAGAGCCCAACACACGTCCCGACGTAGAGTCCAACACACGTCCCGACGTAGAGTCCAACACACGTCCCGACGTAGAGCTGGAAGTAAGGTAAATCCCGACGTAGAGCTGGAAGTAAGCTAAATCCCGACGTAGAGCTCAACACACGTCCCGACGTAGAGCCCAACACACGTCCCGACGTAGAGCCCAACACACGTCCCGACGTAGAGCCAAACACACGTCTTGACGCAGAGCGGAAAGTAAGCTAAATCCTGAGGTAGAGCCCAAAACACCTCCCCACGTAGAGCTGAAAGTAAACTAAATCCTGAGGTAGAGCCCAACAAACGTCCCGACGCAGAGCGGAAAGTAAGCTAAATCCTGAGGTAGAGCCCAACAAACGTCCCGACGCAGAGCGGAAAGTAAGCTAAATCCTGAGGTAGAGCCCAACACACGTCCCCACGTAGAGCTGAAAGTAAGCTAAATCCTGAGGTAGAGCTCAACACACGTCCCGACGTAGAGCCCAACACACGTCCCGACGTAGAGCCCAACACACGTCCCGACGTAGAGTCCAAAACACGTCCCGACTCAGAGCCCAACACACATACAGACGTAGAACCCAACACACGTTCCGACGTAGAGCTGAAAGTAAGCTAAATACAGATGTAGAGCCCAACACACGTCCCGATGCAGAGCCCAACACACGTCCCGACGTAGAGCTGAAAGTAAGCTAAATCCTGAGGTACAGCCCAACATACGTCCCGACGCAGAGCGTAAAGTAAGCTAAATCCTGAGGTAGAGCCCAACACACGTCCCCATGTAGAGCTGAAAGTAAGCTAAATCCTGAGGTAGAGCCCAACACACGTCCCGACGTAGAGCACAACACACGTCCCGATGTAGACCTGAAAGTAAGCTAAATCCCGATGTAGAGCCTAACACACGTCCCGACGTAGAGTCCAACACACGTCTCGACGTAGAGTCCAACACACGCCCCGACGTAGACTCCAACACACGTCCCGACGTAGAGCCCAACACACGTCCCGACGTAGAGCCCAACACACGTCCCGACGTAGAGCCCAACACACGTCCCGACGTAGAGTCCAAAACACGTCCCGACTCAGAGCGTAAAGTAAGCTAAATCCTGAGGTAGAGCCCAACAAACGTCCCGACGCAGAGCGGAAAGTAAGCTAAATCCCGAGGTACAGCCTAACATACGTCCCGACGCAGAGCGTAAAGTAAGCTAAATCCTGAGGTAGAGCCCAACACACGTCCCCATGTAGAGCTGAAAGTAAGCTAAATCCTGAGGTAGAGCCCAACACACGTCCCGACGTAGAGCCCAACACACGTCCCGACGTAGAGCCCAACGCACGTCCCGACGTAGAGCCCAACACACGTCCCGACGTAGAGCTGAAAGTAAGCTAAATCCTGATGTAGAGCCCAACACATGTCCCGACGTAGAGCCCAACACACGTCCCGACGTAGAGCCCAACACACGTCCCGACGTAGAGTCCAAAACACGTCCCGACTCAGAGCCCAACACACGTCCCGACGTAGAGCCCAACACACGTCCCGACGTAGAGCCCAACACACGTCCCGACGCAGAGCGGAAAGTAAGCTAAATCCTGAGGTAGAGCCCAAAACACGTCCCCACGTAGAGCTGAAAGTAAGCTAAATCCTGAGGTAGAGCCCAACAAACGTCCCGACGCAGAGCGGAAAGTAAGCTAAATCCTGAGGTAGAGCCCAACAAACGTCCCGACGCAGAGCGGAAAGTAAGCTAAATCCTGAGGTAGAGCCCAACACACGTCCCCACGTAGAGCTGAAAGTAAGCTAAATCCTGAGGTAGAGCCCAACACACGTCCCGACGTAGAGCCCAACACATGTCCCGACGTAGAGCCCAACACACGTCCCGACGTAGAGTCCAAAACACGTCCCGACTCAGAGCCCAACACACATACAGACGTAGAACCCAACACGTTCCGACGTAGAGCTGAAAGTAAGCTAAATACTGATGTAGAGCCCAACACACGTCCCGATGCAGAGCCGAACACACGTCCCGACTTAGAGCTGAAAGTAAGCTAAATCCTGAGGTAGAGCCCAACACACGTCCCGACGCAGAGCGTAAAGTAAGCTAAATCCCGAGGTACAGCCCAACATACGTCCCGACGCAGAGCGTGAAGTAAGCTAAATCCTGAGGTAGAGCCCAACACACGTCCCCATGTAGAGCTGAAAGTAAGCTAAATCCTGAGGTAGAGCCCAACACACGTCCCGACCTAGAGCCCAACACACGTCCCGACGTAGACCTGAAAGTAAGCTAAATCCCGATGTAGAGCCTAACACACGTCCCGACGTAGAGTCCAACACACGTCCCGACGTAGAGTCCAACACACGCCCCGACGTAGACTCCAACACACGTCCCGACGTAGAGCCCAACACACGTCCCGACGTAGAGCCCAACACACGTCCCGACGTAGAGCCCAACACACGTCCCGACGCAGAGTGGAAAGTAAGCTAAATCCTGAGGTAGAGCCCAAAACACGTCCCCATGTAGAGCTGAAAGTAAGCTAAATCCTGAGGTAGAGCCCAACAAACGTCCCGACGCAGAGCGGAAAGTAAGCAAAATCCTGAGGTAGATCCCAACAAACGTCCCGACGCAGAGCGGAAAGTAAGCTAAATCCTGCGGTAGAGCCCAACACACGTCCCCACGTAGAGCTGAAAGTAAGCTAAATCCTGAGGTAGAGCCCAACACACGTCCCGACGTAGAGCCCAACACATGTCTCGACGTAGAGCCCAACACACGTCCCGACGTAGAGTCCAAAACACGTCCCGACTCAGAGCCCAACACACGTCCCGACGTAGAGCCCAACACACGTTCCGACGTAGAGCTGAAAGTAAGCTAAATACTGATGTAGAGCCCAACACACGTCCCGATGCAGAGCCCAACACACGTCCCGAAGTAGAGCTGAAAGTAAGCTAAATCCTGAGGTAGAGCCCAACACACGCCCCGACGCAGAGCGTAAAGTAAGCTAAATCCTGAGGTAGATCCCAACACACGTCCCCATGTAGAGCTGAAAGTAAGCTAAATCCTGAGGTAGAGCCCAACACACGACCCGACGTAGAGCCCAACACACGTCCCGACGTAGACCTGAAAGTAAGCTAAATCCTGATGTAGAGCCTAACACATGTCCCGACGTAGAGTCCAACACACGTCCCGACGTAGACTGCAACACACGTCCCGACGTAGAGTCCAACACACGTCCCGACGTAGAGCTGGAAGTAAGCTAAATCCCGACGTAGAGCCCAACACACGTCCCGACGTAGAGCCCAACACACGTCCCGACGTAGAGCCCAACACACGTCCCGACGTAGAGCTGAATGTAAGCTAAATCCTGAGGTAGAGTCCAACACACGTCCCGACGCAGAGCGGAAAGTAAGCTAAATCCTGAGGTAGAGCCCAACACACGTCCCCACGTAGAGCTGAAAGTAAGCTAAATCCTGAGGTAGAGCCCAACACACGTCCCGACGTAGACCTGAAAGTAAGCTAAATACTGATGTAGAGTACAACACACGTCCCGACGTAGAGTCCAACACACGTCCCGACGTAGAGCCCAACACACGTCCCGACGTAGAGCCCAACAAACGTCCCGACGTAGAGCCCAACACACGTCCCGACGCAGAGCAGAAAGTAAGCTAAATCCTGAGGTAGAGCCCAAAACACGTCCCCACGTAGAGCTGAAAGTAAGCTAAATCCTGAGGTAGAGCCCAACAAACGTCCCGACGCAGAGCGGAAAGTAAGCTAAATCCTGAGGTAGAGCCCAACAAACGTCCCGACGCAGAGCGGAAAGTAAGCTAAATCCTGAGGTAGAGCCGAACACACGTCCCCACGTAGAGCTGAAAGTAAGCTAAATCCTGAGGTAGAGCCCAACACACGTCCCGACGTAGAGCCCAACACATGTCCCGACGTAGAGCCCAACACACGTCCCGACGTAGAGCCCAAAACACGTCCCGACTCAGAGCCCAACACACGTCCCGACGTAGAGCCCAACACACGTTCCGAAGTAGAGCTGAAAGTAAGCTAAATACTGATGTAGAGCCCAACACACGTCCCGATGCAGAGCCCAACACACGTCCCGAAGTAGAGCTGAAAGTAAGCTAAATCCTGAGGTAGAGCCCAACACACGCCCCGACGCAGAGCGTAAAGTAAGCTAAATCCCGAGGTACAGCCCAACATACGTCCCGACGCAGAGCGTAAAGTAAGCTAAATCCTGAGGTAGAGCCCAACACACGTCCCCATGTAGAGCTGAAAGTAAGCTAAATCCTGAGGTAGAGCCCAACACACGTCCCGACGTAGAGCCCAACACAAGTCCCGACGTAGCCCTGAAAGTAAGCTAAATCCTGATGTAGAGCCTAACAGACGTCCCGACGTAGAGTCCAACACACGTCCCGACGTAGAGTCCAACACACGTCCCGACGTAGACTGCAACACACGTCCCGACGTAGAGTCCAACACACGTCCCGACGTAGAGCTGGAAGTAAGCTAAATCCCGACGTAGAGCCCAACACACGTCCTGACGTAGAGCCCAACACACGTCCCGACGTAGAGCCCAACACATGTCCCGACGTAGAGCCCAACACACGTCCCGACGTAGAGCTGAATGTAAGCTAAATCCTGAGGTAGAGTCCAACACACGTCCCGACGCAGAGAGGAAAGTAAGCTAAATCCTGAGGTACAGCCCAACACACATCCCCACGTAGAGCTGAAAGTAAGCTAAATCCTGAGGTAGAGCCCAACACACGTCCCGACGTAGACCTGAAAGTAAGCTAAATACTGATGTAGAGTCCAACACACGTCCCGACGTAGAGTCCAACACACGTCCCGACGTAGAGTCCAACACACGTCCCGACGTAGAGCTGGAAGTAAGCTAAATCCCGACGTAGAGCTGGAAGTAAGCTAAATCCCGACGTAGAGCCCAACACACGTCCCGACGTAGAGCCCAACACACGTCCCGACGTAGAGCCCAACACACGTCCCGACGTAGAGCTGAATGTAAGCTAAATCCTGAGGTAGAGCCCAACACACGTCCCGACGCAGAGCGGAAAGTAAGCTAAATCCTGAGGTAGAGCCCAACAAACGTCCCGACGCAGAGCAGAAAGTAAGCTAAATCCCGAGGTAGAGCCCAACACACGTCCCCACGTAGAGCTGAAAGTAAGCTAAATCCTGAGGTAGAGCCCAACACACGTCCCGACATAGAGCCCAACACACGTCCCGACGTAGAGCCCAACACACGTCCCGACGCAGAGCGGAAATTAAGCTAAATCCTGAGGTAGAGCCCAACACACGTCCCCACGTAGAGCTGAAAGTAAGCTAAATCCTGAGGTAGAGCCCAACAAACGTCCCGACGCAGAACGGAAAGTAAGCTAAATCCTGAGGTAGAGCCCAACAAACGTCCCGACGCAGAGCGGAAAGTAAGCTAAATCCTGAGGTAGAGCCCAACACACGTCCCCACGTAGAGCTGAAAGTAAGCTAAATCCTGAGGTAGAGCCCAACACACGTCCCGACGTAGAGCCCAACACATGTCCCGACGTAGAGCCCAACACACGTCCCGACGTAGAGTCCAAAACACGTCCCGACTCAGAGCCCAACACACGTCCCGACGTAGAGCCCAACACACGTTCCGACGTAGAGCTGAAAGTAAGCTAAATACTGATGTAGAGCCCAACACACGTCCCGTCGTAGACTCCAACACACGTCCCGACGTAGAGTCCAACACACGTCCCGACGTAGAGCTGGAAGTAAGCTAAATCCCGACGTAGAGCCCAACACACGTCTCGACGTAGAGCCCAACACACGTCCCGACGTAGAGCCCAACACACGTCCCGACGTAGAGCCCAACACACGTCCCGACGTAGAGCTGAATGTAAGCTAAATCCTGAGGTAGAGCCCAACACACGTCCCCACGTAGAGCTGAAAGTAAGATAAATCCTAAGGTAGAGCCCAACTCACGTCCCGACGTAGAGCCCAACACACGTCCCGACGTAGAGCCCAACACACGTCCCGACGTAGAGTCCAACACACGTCCCGACGTAGACTCCAACACACGTCCCGACGTAGAGTCCAACACACGTCCCGACGTAGAGCTGGAAGTAAGCTAAATCCCGACGTAGAGCCCAACACACGTCCCGACGTAGAGCTGGAAGTAAGCTAAATCCTGACGTAGAGCCCAACACACGTCCCGACGTAGAGCTGTAAGTAAGCTAAATCCTGAGGTAGAGCCCAACACACGTCCCCACATAGAGCTGAAAGTAAGCTAAATCCTGAGGTAGAGTCCAACACACGTCCCGACGTAGAGTCCAACACACATCCCGACGTAGAGCTGGAAGTAAGCTACGTCCCGACGTAGAGCTAGAAGTAAGCTAAATCCCGACGTAGAGCCCAACACACGTCCCGACGTAGAGCCCAACACACGTCCCGACGTAGAGCCCAACACACGTCCCGACGTAGAGCCCAACACACGTCCCGACGTAGATCTGAAAGTAAGCTAAATCCTGACGTAGAGCCCAACACACGTCCCGACGTAGAGCCCTACAGACGTCCCGACGCAGAGCCCAACACACGTCCCGACGTAGAGTCCAACACGCGTCCCGACGTAGAGCCCAACACACGTCCCGACGTAGATCTGAAAGTAAGCTAAATCCTGACGTAGAGCCCAACACACGTCCCGACGTAGAGCCCTACACACGTCCCGACGCAGAGCCCTACACACGTCCCGACGTAGAGCCCTACACACGTCCCGACGTAGAGTCCAACACACGTCCCGACGTAGAGTCCAACACACGTCCCTACGTAGAGTTGGAAGTAAGGTAAATCCCCACGTAGAGCCCAACACACGTCCCGACGTAGAGCCCAACACACGTCCCGACGTAGAGCCCAACACACGTCCCGACGCAGAGCGGAAAGTAAGCTAAATCCTGAGGTAGCGCCCAAAACACGTCCCCACGTAGAGCGGAAAGTAAGCTAAAACCTGAGGTAGAGCCCAACACACGTCCCCACGTAGAGCTGAAAGTAAGCTAAATCCTGAGGTAGAGCCCAACACACGTCCCGACGTAGAGCCCAACACACGTCCCGACGTATACCTGAAAGTAAGCTAAATCCTGAGGTAGAGCCTAACACACGTCCCGACGTAGAGTCCAACACACGTCCCGACATAGAGTGCAACACACGTCCCGACGTAGAGTCCAACACACGTCCCGACGTAGACCTGGAAGTAAGCTAAATCCCGACATAGAGCCCAACACACGTTCCGACGTAGAGCCCAACACACGTCCCGACGTAGAGCCCAACACACGTCCCGACGTAGAGCTGAATGTAAGCTAAATCCTGAGGTAGAGCCCAACACACGTCCCGACGCAGAGCGGAAAGTAAGCTAAATCCTGAGAAAGAGCCCAACACACGTCCCGACGTAGAGCGGAAAGTAAGCTAAATCCTGAGGTAGAGCCCAACACACGTCCCCACGTAGAGCTGAAAGTAAGCTAAATCCTAAGGTAGAGCCCAACACACGTCCCGACGTAGAGCCCAACACACGTCCCGACGTAGAGCCCAACACACATCCCGACGTAGAGCCCAACACACGTCCCGACGTAGAGCCCAACACACGTCCCGACGTAGAGCCCAACACACGTCCCGACGTAGAGTCCAACACACGTCCCAACGTAGAGCAAAACACACGTCCCGACGTAGAGTCCAACACACGTCCCGATGTAGAGCCCAACACACGTCCCGACGTAGAGCTGTAAGTAAGCTAAATCCCGACGTAGAGCCCAACACACGTCCCGACGTAGAGCTGGAAGTAAGCTACATCCCGACGTAGAGCCCAACACACGTCCCGACGTAGAGCTGAAAGTAAGCTAAATCCTGACGTAGAGCCCAACACACGTCCCCACGTAGAGCTGAAAGTAAGCTAAATCCTGAGGTAGAGTCCAACACACGTCCCGATGTAGAGTCCAACACACGTCCCGACGTAGAGTCCAACACACGTCCCGACGTAGAGTCCAACACACGTCCCGACGTAGAGCTGGAAGTAAGCTACGTCCCGACGTAGAGCTAGAAGTAAGCTAAATCCCGACGTAGAGCCCAACACACGTCCCGACGTAGAGCCCAACACACGTCCCGACGTAGAGCCCAACACACGTCCCGACGTAGATCTGAAAGTAAGCTAAATCCTGACGTAGAGCCCAACACACGTCCCGACGTAGAGCCCAACACACGTCCCGACGCAGAGCCCAACACACGTCCCGACGCAGAGCCCAACACTCGTCCCGACGTAGAGCCCAACACACGTCCCGACGCAGAGCGGAAAGTAAGCTAAATCCTGAGGTAGAGCCCAACACACGTCCCGACGCAGAGCGGAAAGTAAGCTAAATCCTGAGGTAGAGCCCAACACACGTCCCGACGTAGAGCCCAACACACGTCCCGACGTAGAGCCCAAAACACGTCCCGACGTAGAGCCCAACACACGTCCCGACGTAGAGCCCAACGCACGTCCCGACGTAGAGCCCAACGCACGTCCCGACGTAGAGCCCAACACACGTCCCGACGTAGAGCTGTAAGTAAGCTAAATCCCGACGTAGAGCCCAACACACGTCCCGACGTAGAGCTGGAAGTAAGCTACATCCCGACGTAGAGCCCAACACACGTCCCGACGAAGAGCCGAAAGTAAGCTAAATCCTGAGGTAGAGCCCAACACACGTCCCCACGTAGAGCTGAAAGTAAGCTAAATCCTGAGGTAGAGTCCAACACACGTCCCGACGTAGAGTCCAACACACGTCCCGACGTAGAGTCTAACACACGTCCCGACGTAGAGCTGGAAGTAAGCTAAATCCCGACGTAGAGCCCAACACACGTCCCGAAGTAGAGCCCAAAACACGTCCCGACGTAGAGCCCAACACACGTCCCGACGTAGATCTGAAAGTAAGTTAAATCCTGACGTAGAGCGCAACACACGTCCCGACGTAGAGCCCAACACACGTCCCGACGTAGAGCCCAACACACGTCCCGACGTAGAGCTGGAAGTAAGCTAAATCCCGACGTAGAGCTCAACACACGTCCCGACGTAGAGCTGGAAGTAAGCTAAATCCCGACGTAGAGCCCAACACACGTCCCGACGTAGAGCTGAAAGTAAGCTAAATCCTGAGGTAGAGCCCAACACACGTCCCCACGTAGAGCTGAAAGTAAGCTAAATCCTGAGGAAGAGCCCAACACACGTCCCCACGTAGAGTCCAACACACGTCCCGACGTAGAGTCCAACACACGTCCCGACGTAGAGCTGGAAGTAAGCTAAATCCCGACGTAGAGCCCAACACACGTCCCGAAGTAGAGCCCAAAACACGTCCCGACGTAGAGCCCAACACACGTCCCGACGTAGATCTGAAAGTAACTTAAATCCTGACGTAGAGCGCAACACACGTCCCGACGTAGAGCCCAACACACGTCCCGACGTAGAGCCCAACACACGTCCCGACGTAGAGCCCAACACACGTCCCGACGCAGAGCCCAACACACGTCCCGACGTAGAGCCCAACACACGTCCCGACGCAGAGCCCAACACACGTCCCGACGCAGAGCCCAACACACGTTCCGATGTAGAGGTGAAAGTAAGATAAATCCTAAGGTAGAGCCCAACACACGTCCCGACGTAGAGCCCAACACACGTCCCGACGTAGAGCCCAACACACGTCCCGACGTAGAGCTGCAAGTAAGCTAAATCCCGACATAGAGCCCAACACACGTCCCGAAGTAGAGCTGGAAGTAAGCTAAATCCTGACGTAGAGCCCAACACACGTCCCGACGTAGAGCTGAAAGTAAGCTAAATCCTGAGGTAGAGCCCAACACACGTCCCGACGTAGAGCTGAAAGTAAGCTAAATCCTGAGGTAGAGTCCAACACACGTCCTGACGTAGAGTCCAACACACGTCCCGACGTAGAGCTGGAAGTAAGCTACGTCCCGACGTAGAGCTAGAAGTAAGCTAAATCCCGACGTATAGCCCAACGCACGTCCCTACGTAGAGCCCAACACACGTCCCGACGTAGAGCCCAACACACGTCCCGACGTAGAGCCCAACACACGTCCCGACGTAGATCTGAAAGTAAGCTAAATCCTGACGTAGAGCCCAACACACGTCCCGACGTAGAGCCCAACAAACGTCCCGACGTAGAGCCCTACACACGTCCCGACGTAGAGCCCAACACACGTTCCGACGTAGAGCTGAAAGTAAGCTAAATCCTGAGGTAGAGTCCAACACACGTCCCGACGTAGAGTCCAACACACGTCCCGACGTAGAGTCCAACACACGTCCCGACGTAGAGTCCAACACACGTCCCGACGTAGAGCTGGAAGTAAGCTACGTCCCGACGTAGAGCTAGAAGTAAGCTAAATCCTGATGTAGAGCCCAACACACGTCCCGACGTAGAGCCCAACACACGTCCCGACGTAGAGCCCAACACACGTCCCGACGCAGAGCCCAACACACGTCCCGACGTAGAGCCCAACACACGTCCCGACGCAGAGCCCAACACACGTCCCGACGCAGAGACCAACACACGTTCCGATGTAGAGCTGAAAGTAAGCTAAATCCTGAGATAGAGCCCAACACACGTCCCGACACAGAGCGGAAAGTAAGCTAAATCCTGAGGTAGAGCTCAACACACGTCCCGACGCAGAGCGGAAAGCAAGCTAAATCCTGAGGTAGAGCCCAAAACACGTCCCGATGCAGAGCGGAAAGTAAGCTAAATCCTGAGGTAGAGCCCAACACACGTCCCCACGTAGAGCTGAAAGTAAGCTAAATCCTGAGGTAGAGCCCAACACACGTCCCGACGTAGAGCCCAACACACGTCCCGACGTAGACCTGAAAGTAAGCTAAATACTGATGTAGAGCCCAACACACGTCCCGACGTAGAGTCCAACACACGTCCCGACGTAGAGCTGGAAGTAAGCTAAATCCCGACGTAGAGCTGGAAGTAAGCTAAATCCCGACGTAGAGCCCAACACAGGTCCCGACGTAGAGCCCAACACACGTCCCGACGTAGAGCCCAACACACGTCCCGACGCAGAGCCCAACACACGTCCCGACGCAGAGCCCAACACACGTTCCGATGTAGAGGTGAAAGTAAGATAAATCCTAAGGTAGAGCCCAACACACGTCCCGACGTAGAGCCCAACACACGTCCCGACGTAGAGCCCAACACACGTCCCGACGTAGAGCTGCAAGTAAGCTAAATCCCGACGTAGAGCCCAACACACGTCCCGAAGTAGAGCTGGAAGTAAGCTAAATCCTGACGTAGAGCCCAACACACGTCCCGACGTAGAGCTGAAAGTAAGCTAAATCCTGAGGTAGAGCCCAACACACGTCCCGACGTAGAGCTGAAAGTAAGCTAAATCCTGAGGTAGAGTCCAACACACGTCCTGACGTAGAGTCCAACACACGTCCCGACGTAGAGCTGGAAGTAAGCTACGTCCCGACGTAGAGCTAGAAGTAAGCTAAATCCCGACGTATAGCCCAACGCACGTCCCTACGTAGAGCCCAACACACGTCCCGACGTAGAGCCCAACACACGTCCCGACGTAGAGCCCAACACACGTCCCGACGTAGATCTGAAAGTAAGCTAAATCCTGACGTAGAGCCCAACACACGTCCCGACGTAGAGCCCAACAAACGTCCCGACGTAGAGCCCTACACACGTCCCGACGTAGAGCCCAACACACGTTCCGACGTAGAGCTGAAAGTAAGCTAAATCCTGAGGTAGAGTCCAACACACGTCCCGACGTAGAGTCCAACACACGTCCCGACGTAGAGTCCAACACACGTCCCGACGTAGAGTCCAACACACGTCCCGACGTAGAGCTGGAAGTAAGCTACGTCCCGACGTAGAGCTAGAAGTAAGCTAAATCCTGATGTAGAGCCCAACACACGTCCCGACGTAGAGCCCAACACACGTCCCGACGTAGAGCCCAACACACGTCCCGACGCAGAGCCCAACACACGTCCCGACGTAGAGCCCAACACACGTCCCGACGCAGAGCCCAACACACGTCCCGACGCAGAGACCAACACACGTTCCGATGTACAGCTGAAAGTAAGCTAAATCCTGAGATAGAGCCCAACACACGTCCCGACACAGAGCGGAAAGTAAGCTAAATCCTGAGGTAGAGCTCAACACACGTCCCGACGCAGAGCGGAAAGCAAGCTAAATCCTGAGGTAGAGCCCAAAACACGTCCCGATGCAGAGCGGAAAGTAAGCTAAATCCTGAGGTAGAGCCCAACACACGTCCCCACGTAGAGCTGAAAGTAAGCTAAATCCTGAGGTAGAGCCCAACACACGTCCCGACGTAGAGCCCAACACACGTCCCGACGTAGACCTGAAAGTAAGCTAAATACTGATGTAGAGCCCAACACACGTCCCGACGTAGAGTCCAACACACGTCCCGACGTAGAGCTGGAAGTAAGCTAAATCCCGACGTAGAGCTGGAAGTAAGCTAAATCCCGACGTAGAGCCCAACACAGGTCCCGACGTAGAGCCCAACACACGTCCCGACGTAGAGCCCAACACACGTCCCGACGCAGAGCCCAACACACGTCCCGACGCAGAGCCCAACACACGTTCCGATGTAGAGGTGAAAGTAAGATAAATCCTAAGGTAGAGCCCAACACACGTCCCGACGTAGAGCCCAACACACGTCCCGACGTAGAGCCCAACACACGTCCCGACGTAGAGCTGCAAGTAAGCTAAATCCCGACGTAGAGCCCAACACACGTCCCGAAGTAGAGCTGGAAGTAAGCTAAATCCTGACGTAGAGCCCAACACACGTCCCGACGTAGAGCTGAAAGTAAGCTAAATCCTGAGGTAGAGCCCAACACACGTCCCGACGTAGAGCTGAAAGTAAGCTAAATCCTGAGGTAGAGTCCAACACACGTCCTGACGTAGAGTCCAACACACGTCCCGACGTAGAGCTGGAAGTAAGCTACGTCCCGACGTAGAGCTAGAAGTAAGCTAAATCCCGACGTATAGCCCAACGCACGTCCCTACGTAGAGCCCAACACACGTCCCGACGTAGAGCCCAACACACGTCCCGACGTAGAGCCCAACACACGTCCCGACGTAGATCTGAAAGTAAGCTAAATCCTGACGTAGAGCCCAACACACGTCCCGACGTAGAGCCCAACAAACGTCCCGACGTAGAGCCCTACACACGTCCCGACGTAGAGCCCAACACACGTTCCGACGTAGAGCTGAAAGTAAGCTAAATCCTGAGGTAGAGTCCAACACACGTCCCGACGTAGAGTCCAACACACGTCCCGACGTAGAGTCCAACACACGTCCCGACGTAGAGTCCAACACACGTCCCGACGTAGAGCTGGAAGTAAGCTACGTCCCGACGTAGAGCTAGAAGTAAGCTAAATCCTGACGTAGAGCCCAACACACGTCCCGACGTAGAGCCCAACACACGTCCCGACGTAGAGCCCAACACACGTCCCGACGCAGAGCCCAACACACGTCCCGACGTAGAGCCCAACACACGTCCCGACGCAGAGCCCAACACACGTCCCGACGCAGAGACCAACACACGTTCCGATGTACAGCTGAAAGTAAGCTAAATCCTGAGATAGAGCCCAACACACGTCCCGACACAGAGCGGAAAGTAAGCTAAATCCTGAGGTAGAGCTCAACACACGTCCCGACGCAGAGCGGAAAGCAAGCTAAATCCTGAGGTAGAGCCCAACACACGTCCCGATGCAGAGCGGAAAGTAAGCTAAATCCTGAGGTAGAGCCCAACACACGTCCCCACGTAGAGCTGAAAGTAAGCTAAATCCTGAGGTAGAGCCCAACACACGTCCCGACGTAGAGCCCAACACACGTCCCGACGTAGACCTGAAAGTAAGCTAAATACTGATGTAGAGCCCAACACACGTCCCGACGTAGAGTCCAACACACGTCCCGACGTAGAGCTGGAAGTAAGCTAAATCCCGACGTAGAGCTGGAAGTAAGCTAAATCCCGACGTAGAGCTGGAAGTAAGCTAAATCCCGACGTAGAGCCCAACACAGGTCCCGACGTAGAGCCCAACACACGTCCCGACGTAGAGCCCAACACACGTCCCGACGTAGAGCCCAACACACGTCCCGACGTAGAGCTGAATGTAAGCTATATCCTGAGGTAGAGCCCAACACACGTCCCGACGCAGAGCGGAAAGTAAGCTAAATCCTGAGGTAGAGCCCAACAAACGTCCCGACGCAGAGCGGAAAGTAAGCTAAATCCTGAGGTAGAGCCCAACAAACGTCCCGACGCAGAGCGGAAAGTAAGCTAAATCCTGAGGTAGAGCCCAACACACGTCCCCACGTAGAGCTGAAAGTAAGCTAAATCCTGAGGTAGAGCCCAACACACGTCCCGACGTAGAGCCCAACACACATCCCGACGTAGAGCCCAACACACGTCCCGACGTAGAGTCCAAAACACGTCCCGACTCAGAGCCAAACACATGTCCCGACGTAGAGCCCAACACACGTTCCGACGTAGAGCTGAAAGTAAGCTAAATACTGATGTAGAGCCCAACACACGTCCCGACGTAGAGCCCAACACACGTCCCGACGTAGAGTCCAAAACACGTCCCGACGTAGAGTCCAACACACGTCCCGACGTAGAGCTGGAAGTAAGCTAAATCCCGACGTAGAGCCCAACACACGACCCGACGTAGAGCCCAACACACGTCCCGACGTAGAGCCCAACACACGTCCCGACGTAGAGCCCAACACACGTCCCGACGTAGAGACCAACACACGTCCCGACGTAGAGCCCCACATACGTCCCGACGTGGAGCCCAACACACGTCCCGACGTAGAGCCCAACACACGTCCCGACGTAGAGCCCAACACACGTCCCGACGTAGAGCTGAAAGTAAGCTAAATCCTGAGGTAGAGCCCAACACACGTCCCAACGTAGAGCCCAACACACGTCCCGACGTAGAGCCCAACACACGTCCCGACGTAGAGCCCAACACACGTCCCGACGTAGACCTGAAAGTAAGCTAAATCCTGAGGTAGAGCCCAACGCACGTCCCGACGTAGACCTGAAAGTAAGCTAAATCCTGAGGTAGAGCCCAACACACGTCCCGACGTAGAGTCCAACACACGTTCCGACGCAGAGTCCAACACACGTCCCGACGTAGAGTCCAACACACGTCCCGACGTAGAGCTGGAAGTAAGCTAAATCCCGACGTAGAGCCCAACACACGTCCCGACGTAGAGTCCAACACACGTCCCGACGTAGAGCTGGAAGTAAGTTAAATCCCAACGTAGAGCCCAACACACGTCCCGACGTAGAGTCCAACACACGTTCCGACGCAGAGTCCAACACACGTCCCGACGTAGAGTCCAACACACGTCCCGACGTAGAGCTGGAGTAAGCTAAATCCCGACGTAGAGCCCAACACACGTCCCGACGTAGAGTCCAACACACGTCCCGACGTAGAGCTGGAAGTAAGCTAAATCCCAACGTAGAGCCCAACACACGTCCTGACGTAGAGCCCAACACACGTCCCGACGTAGACCTGAAAGTAAGCTAAATCCTGAGGTAGAGCCCAACACACGTCCCGACGCAGAGCGGAAAGTAAGTTAAATCCTGAGGTAGAGCCCAACACACGTCCCGACGCAGAGCGGAAAGTAAGCTAAATCCTGAGGTAGAGCCCAACACACGTCCCCACGTAGAGCTGAAAGTAAGCTATATCCTGAGGTAGAGCCCAACACACGTCCCGACGTAGAGCCCAACACACGTCCCGACGTAGAGCCCAACACACGTCCCGACGTAGAGGTGGAAGTAAGCTAAATCCCGACGTAGAGCCCAACACACGTCCTGACGTAGAGCTGAACGTAAGCTAAATCCTGAGGTAGAGCCCAACACACGTCCCCACGTAGAGCTGAAAGTAAGCTAAATCCTGAGGTAGAGCCCAACACACGTCCCCACGTAGAGCTGAAAGTAAGCTAAATCCTGAGGTAGAGCCCAACACACGTCCCGACGCAGAGCCCAACACACGTCCCGACGTAGAGCCCAACACACGTCCCGACGTAGACCTGAAAGTAAGCTAAATCCTGATGTAGAGCCCAACGCACGTCCCGACGCAGAGCCAAACACACGTCCCGACGCAGAGCCAAACACACGTCCCGACGCAGAGCCAAACACACGTCCCGACGTAGAGCTGAAAGTAAGCTAAATCCTGATATAGAGCCCAACACACGTCCCGACGCAGAGCCCAACACACGTCCCGACGTAGAGCCCAACACACGTCCCGACGCAGAGCCAAACACACGTCCCGACGCAGAGCCAAACACACGTCCCGACGCAGAGCCAAACACACGTCCCGACGTAGAGCCCAACACACGTCCCGACGTAGAGCTGAAAGTAAGCTAAATCCTGATATAGAGCCCAACACACGTCCCGACGCAGAGCCCAACACACGTCCCGACGTAGAGCCCAACTCACGTCCCAACGTAGAGCTGAAAGTAAGCTAAATCCTGATGTAGAGCCCAACGCACGTCCCGACGCAGAGCCAAACACACGTCCCGACGCAGAGCCAAACACACGTCCCGACGCAGAGCCAAACACACGTCCCGACGTAGAGCTGAAAGTAAGCTAAATCCTGATATAGAGCCCAACACACGTCCCGACGCAGAGCCCAACACACGTCCCGACGTAGAGCCCAACACACGTCCCGACGTAGACCTGAAAGTAAGCTAAATCCTGATGTAGAGCCCAACGTACGTCCCGACGCAGAGCGCAACACACATCCCGACGTAGAGCCCCACAGACGTCCCGACGTAGAGCCCCACACACGTCCCGACGTAGAGCCCCACACACGTCCCGACGTAGAACCCCACACACGTCCCGACGCAGAGCCCAACACACGTCCCGACGCAGAGCCCAACACACGTCCCGACGTAGACCTGAAAGTAAGCTAAATCCTGAGGTAGAGCCCAACACACGTCCCGATGTAGAGCCCAACACACGTCCCGACGTAGCGCCCAACACACGTCCCGACGTAGAGTCCAACACACGTCCCGACGTAGAGCTGGAAGTAAGCTAAATCCCGACGTAGAGCCCAACACACTTCCCGACGTAGAGCCCAACACACGTCCCGACGTAGAGCCCAACACACGTCCCGACGTAGAGCTGAAAGTAAGCTAAATCCTGAGGTAGAGCCCAACACACGTCCCGACGCAGAGCGGAAAGTAAGCTAAATCCTGAGGTAGAGCCCAACACACGTCCCGACGTAGAGTCCAACACACGTCCCGACGTAGAGCTGGAAGTAAGCTAAATCCCGACGTAGAGTCCAACACACCTCCCGACGTAGAGCTGGAAGTAAGCTAAATCCCGACGTAGAGCCCAACACACGTCCCGACGTAGAGCTGGAAGTAAGCTAAATCCCGACGTAGAGCCCAACACACGTCCCGACGTACAGCTGAAAGTAAGCTAAATCCTGAGGGAGAGCCCAGCACACGTCCCCACGTAGAGCAGAAAGTAAGCTAAATCCTAAGGTAGAGCCCAACACACTTCCCCACGTAGAGCTGAAAGTAAGCTAAATCCTGAGGTAGAGCCCAACACACGTCCCGACGTAGAGCCCAACACACGTCCCGACGCTGAGCCAAACACACGTCCCGACGCAGAGCCAAACATACGTCCCGACGCAGAGCCAAACACACGTCCCGACGTAGAGCTGAAAGTAAGCTAAATCCTGATGTAGAGCCCAACACACGTCCCGACGCAGAGCCCAACACACGTCCCGACGTAGAGCCCAACACACGTCCTGACGCAGAGCGGAAAGTAAGCTAAATCCTGAGGTAGAGCCCAAAACACGTCCCGACGCAGAGCGGAAAGTAAGCTAAATCCTCAGGTAGAGCCCAACACACGTCCCCACGTAGAGCTGAAGTAAGCTAAATCCTGAGGTAGAGCCCAACACACGTCCCGATGTAGAGCCCAACACACGTCCCGACGTAGACCTGAAAGTAAGCTAAATCCTGAGGTAGAGCCCAACGCACGTCTCGACGCAGAGCGCAACACACGTCCCGACGTAGAGCCCCACACACGTCCCGACGTAGAGCCCCACACACGTCCCGACGTAGAGCCCAACACACGTCCCGAAGTAGAGCCCCACACACATCCCGACGCAGAGCCCAACACACGTCCCGACGCAGAGCCCAACACATGTCCCGACGCAGAGCCAAACACACGTCCCGACGTAGAGCCCAACACACGTCCCGACGTAGAGCTGAAAGTAAGCTAAATCCTGAGGTAGAGCCCAACACACGTCCCGATGTAGAGCCCAACACACGTCCCGACGCAGAGCCAAACACACGTCCCGACGCAGACCCAAACACACGTCCCGACGCAGAGCCAAACACACGTCCCGACGTAGAGCCCAACACACGTCCCGACGTAGAGCTGAAAGTAAGCTAAATCCTGATATAGAGCCCAACACACGTCCCGACGCAGAGCCCAACACACGTCCCGACGTAGAGCCCAACACACGTCCCGACGTAGACCTGAAAGTAAGCTAAATCCTGATGTAGAGCCCAACGCACGTCCCGACGCAGAGCCAAACACACGTCCCGACGCAGAGCCAAACACACGTCCCGACGCAGAGCCAAATACACGTCCCGACGTAGAGCCCAACACACGTCCCGACGTAGAGCTGAAAGTAAGCTAAATCCTGATATAGAGCCCAACACACGTCCCAACGCAGAGCCCAACACACGTCCCGACGTAGAGCCCAACACACGTCCCGACGTAGACCTGAAAGTAAGCTAAATCCTGATGTAGAGCCCAACGCACGTCCCGACGCAGAGCGCAACACACATCCCGACGTAGAGCCCCACACACGTCCCGACGTAGAGCCCCACACACGTCCCGACGTAGAGCCCCACACACGTCCCGACGCAGAGCCCCACACACGTCCCGACGCAGAGCCCAACACACGTCCCGACGCAGAGCCAAACACACGTCCCGACGTAGAGCCCAACACACGTTCCGATGTAGAGCTGAAAGTAAGCTAAATCATGATGTAGAGCCCAACACACGTCCCGACGCAGAGCCCAACACACGTCCCGACGTAGAGCCCAACACACGTCCCGACGCAGAGCGGAAAGTAAGCTAAATCCTGAGGTAGAGCCCAACACACGTCCCGACGCAGAGCGGAAAGTAAGCTAAATCCTGAGGTAGAGCCCAACACACGTCCCCACGTAGAGCTGAAAGTAAGCTAAATCCTGAGGTAGAGCCCAACACACGTCCCGACCTAGAGCCCAACACACGTCCCGACGTAGACCTGAAAGTAAGCTAAATCCTGAGGTAGAGCCCAACACACGTCCCGACCTAGAGCCCAACACACGTCCCGACGTAGACCTGAAAGTAAGCTAAATCCTGAGGTAGAGCCCAACACACGTCCCGACGCAGAGCAGAAAGTAAGCTAAATCCTGAGGTAGAACCCAACACACGTCCCCACGTAGAGCTGAAAGTAAGCTAAATCCTGAGGTAGAGCCCAACACACGTCCCAACGTAGAGCCCAACACACGTCCCGACGTAGACCTGAAAGTAAGCTAAATCCTGATGTAGAGCCCAACACACGTCCCGATGTAGAGCCCAACACACGTCCCGACGTAGCGCCCAACACACGTCCCGACGTAGAGTCCAACACACGTCCCGACGTAGAGCTGCAAGTAAGCTAAATCCCGACGTAGAGCCCAACACACTTCCCGACGTAGAGCCCAACACACGTCCCGACGTAGAGCCCAACACACGTCCCGACATAGAGCTGAAAGTAAGCTAAATCCTGAGGTAGAGCCGAACACACGTCCCGACGCAGAGCGGAAAGTAAGCTAAATCCTGAGGTAGAGCCCAACACACGTCCCGACGTAGAGTCCAACACACGTCCCGACGTAGAGCTGGAAGTAAGCTAAATCCCGACGTAGAGTCCAACACACGTCCCGACGTAGAGCTGGAAGTAAGCTAAATCCCGACGTAGAGCCCAACACACGTCCCGACGTAGAGCTGGAAGTAAGCTAAATCCCGACGTAGAGCCCAACACACGTCCCGACGTACAGCTGAAAGTAAGCTAAATGCTGAGGGAGAGCCCAACACACGTCCCCACGTAGAGCAGAATGTAAGCTAAATCCTGAGGTAGAGCCCAACACACCTCCCCACGTAGAGCTGAAAGTAAGCTAAATCCTGAGGTAGAGCCCAACACACGTCCCGACGTAGAGCCCAACACACGTCCCGACGCTGAGCCAAACACACGTCCCGACGCAGAGCCAAACATACGTCCCGACGCAGAGCCAAACACACGTCCCGACGTAGAGCTGAAAGTAAGCTAAATCCTGATGTAGAGCCCAACACGCGTCCCGACGCAGAGCCCAACACACGTCCCGACGTAGAGCCCAACACACGTCCTGACGCAGAGCGGAAAGTAAGCTAAATCCTGAGGTAGAGCCCAAAACACGTCCCGACGCAGAGCGGAAAGTAAGCTAAATCCTCAGGTAGAGCCCAACACACGTCCCCACGTAGAGCTGAAAGTAAGCTAAATCCTGAGGTAGAGCCCAACACACGTCCCGATGTAGAGCCCAACACACGTCCCGATGTAGAGCCCAACACACGTCCCGACGTAGACCTGAAAGTAAGCTAAATCCTGAGGTAGAGCCCAACGCACGTCTCGACGCAGAGCGCAACACACGTCCCGACGTAGAGCCCCACACACGTCCCGACGTAGAGCCCCACACACGTCCCGACGTAGAGCCCCACACACGTCCCGACGTAGAGCCCAACACACGTCCCGACGTAGAGCGGAAAGTAAGCTAAATCCTGAGGTAAAGCCCAACACACGTCCCGACGCAGAGCGGAAAGTAAGCTAAATCCTGAGGTAGAGCCCAAGACACGTCCCGACGCAGAGCGGAAAGTAAGCTAAATCCTGAGGTAGAGCCCAACACACGTCCCCACGTAGAGCTGAAAGTAAGCTAAATCCTGAGGTAGAGCCCAACACACGTCCCGACGTAGAGCCCAACACACGTCCCGACGTAGAGCCCAACACACGTCCCGACGCAGAGCTGAAAGTAAGCTAAACCCTGAGGTAGAGCCCAACACACGTGCCGACGTAGAGCTGAAAGTAAGCTAAATCCTGAGGTAGAGTCCAACATACGTCCCGACGTAGAGCCCAACACATGTCCCGACGTAGAGCCCCACACACGTCCCGACGTAGAGCCCCACACACGTCCCGACGTAGAGCCCCACACACGTCCCGACGTAGAGCCCAACACACGTCCCGACGCAGAGCGGAAAGTAAGCTAAATCCTGAGGTAGAGCCCAACACACGTCCCCACGTAGAGCTGAAAGTAAGCTAAATCCTGAGGTAGAGCCCAACACACGTCCCGATGTAGAGCCCAACACACGTCCCGACGCAGAGCCAAACACACGTCCCGACGCAGAGCCAAACACACGTCCCGACGCAGAGCCAAACACACGTCCCGACGCAGAGCCAAACACACGTCCCGACGCAGAGCCAAACACACGTCCCGACGTAGAGCCCAACACACGTCCCGACGTAGAGCTGAAAGTAAGCTAAATCCTGATATAGAGCCCAACACACGTCCCGACGCAGAGCCCAACACACGTCCCGACGTAGAGCCCAACACACGTCCCGACGTAGACCTGAAAGTAAGCTAAATCCTGATGTAGAGCCCAACGCACGTCCCGACGCAGAGCCAAACACACGTCCCGACGCAGAGCCAAACACACGTCCCGACGTAGAGCCCAACACACGTCCCGACGTAGAGCTGAAAGTAAGCTAAATCCTGATATAGAGCCCAACACACATCCCGACGCAGAGCCCAACACACGTCCCGACGTAGAGCCCAACAGACGTCCCGACGTAGACCTGAAAGTAAGCTAAATCCTGATGTAGAGCCCAACGCACGTCCCGACGCAGAGCGCAACACACATCCCGACGTAGAGCCCCACACACGTCCCGACGTAGAGCCCCACACACGTCCCGACGTAGAGCCCCACACACGTCCCGACGTAGAACCCCACACACGTCCCGACGCAGAGCCCAACACACGTCCCGACGCAGAGCCCAACACACGTCCCGACGCAGAGCCAAACACACGTCCCGACGTAGAGCCCAACACACGTTCCGATGTAGAGCTGAAAGTAAGCTAAATCATGATGTAGAGCCCAACACACGTCCCGACGCAGAGCCCAACACACGTCCCGACGTAGAGCCCAACACACGTCCCGACGCAGAGCGGAAAGTAAGCTAAATCCTGAGGTAGAGCCCAACACACGTCCCGACGCAGAGCGGAAAGTAAGCTAAATCCTGAGGTAGAGCCCAACACACGTCCCCACGTAGAGCCCAACACACGTCCCGACGTAGACCTGAAAGTAAGCTAAATCCTGAGGTAGAGCCCAACACACGTCCCGACCTAGAGCCCAACACACGTCCCGACGTAGACCTGAAAGTAAGCTAAATCCTGAGGTAGAGCCCAACACACGTCCCGAGGCAGAGCAGAAAGTAAGCTAAATCCTGAGGTAGAACCCAACACACGTCCCCACGTAGAGCTGAAAGTAAGCTAAATCCTGAGGTAGAGCCCAACACACGTCCCGATGTAGAGCCCAACACACGTCCCGACGTAGCGCCCAACACACGTCCCGACGTAGAGTCCAACACACGTCCCGACGTAGAGCCCAACACACGTCCCGTCGTAGAGCTGGAAGTAAGCTCAATCCCGACGTAGAGCCCAACACACTTCCCGACGTAGAGCCCAACACACGTCCCGACGTAGAGCCCAACACACGTCCCGACGTAGAGCTGAAAGTAAGCTAAATCCTGAGGTAGAGCCCAACACACGTCCCGACGCAGAGCGGAAAGTAAGCTAAATCCTGAGGTAGAGCCCAACACACGTCCCGACGTAGAGTCCAACACACGTCCCGACGTAGAGCTGGAAGTAAGCTAAATCCCGACGTAGAGTCCAACACACGTCCCGACGTAGAGCTGGAAGTAAGCTAAATCCCGACGTAGAGCCCAACACACGTCCCGACGTAGAGCTGGAAGTAAGCTAAATCCTGAGGGAGAGCCCAACACACGTCCCCACGTAGAGCAGAAAGTAAGCTAAATCCTGAGGTAGAGCCCAACACACTTCCCCACGTAGAGCTGAAAGTAAGCTAAATCCTGAGGTAGAGCCCAACACACGACCCGACGCAGAGCGGAAAGTAAGCTAAATCCTGAGGTAGAGCCCAACACACGTCCCGACGCAGAGCGGAAAGTAAGCTAAATCCTGAGGTAGAGCCCAACACACGTCCCGACGTAGAGCCCAACACACGTCCCGACGTAGAGCCCAACACACGTCCCGACGCAGAGCTGAAAGTAAGCTAAACGCTGAGGTAGAGCCCAACACACGTGCCGACGTAGAGCTGAAAGTAAGCTAAATCCTGAGGTAGAGCCCAACACACGTCCCGACGTAGAGCCCAACACACGTCCCGACGTAGAGCCCAACACACGTCCCGACGCAGAGCTGAAAGTAAGCTAAACGCTGAGGTAGAGCCCAACACACGTGCCGACGTAGAGCTGAAAGTAAGCTAAATCCTGAGGTAGAGCCCAACACACGTCCCGACGTAGAGCCCAACACATGTCCCGACGTAGAGCCCCACACACGTCCCGACGTAGAGCCCCACACACGTCCCGACGTAGAGCCCCACACACGTCCCGACGTAGAGCCCCACACACGTCCCGACGTAGAGCCCCACACACGTCCCGACGTAGAGCCCAACACACGTCCCGACGTAGAGCCCCACACACGTCCCGACGTAGAGCCCCACACACGTCCCGTCGTAGAGCCCCACACACGTCCCGATGTAGAGCCCAACACACGTCCCGACGCAGAGCCAAACACATGTCCCGACGTAGAGCCCAACACACGTCCCGACGTAGAGCTGAAAGTAAGCTAAATCCTGACGTAGAGCCCAACAGACGTCCCGACGCAGAGCCCAACACACGTCCCGACGTAGAGCCCAACACACGTCCCGACGCAGAGCGGAAAGTAAGCTAAATCCTGAGGTAGAGCCCAACACACGTCCCGACGCAGAGCGGAAAGTAAGCTAAATCCTGAGGTAGAGCCCAACACACGTCCCGACGCAGAGCGGAAAGTAAGCTAAATCCTGAGGTAGAGCCCAACACAAGTCCCGACACAGAGCGGAAAGTAAGCTAAATCCTGAGGTAGAGCCCAAAACACGTCCCGATGTAGAGCCCAACACACGTCCCGACGTAGACCTGAAAGTAAGCTAAATCCTGAGGTAGAGCCCAACACACGTCCGACGCAGAGCGGAAAGTAAGCTAAATCCTGAGGTAGAGCCCAACACACATCCGACGCAGAGCGCTAAGTAAGCTAAATCCTGAGGTAGAGCCCAACACACGTCCCGACGCAGGGCGGAAAGTAAGCTAAATCCTGAGGTAGAGCCCAACACACGTCCCGAGGTAGAGCCCAACACACGTCCCGACGTAGAGCCCAACACACGTCCCGACGTAGAGCCCAACACATGTCCCGACGTAGAGCAGAAAGTAAGCTAAATCCTGAGGTAGAGCCCAACACAGGTCCCCACGTAGAGCTGAAAGTAAGCTAAATCCTGAGGTAGAGCCCAACACACGTCCCGACGTAGAGCCCAACACACGTTCCGACGTAGAGCCCAACACACGCCCCGACGTAGAGCCCAACACACGCCCCGACGTAGAGCCCAACACACGTCTCGACGTAGAGCCCAACACACGTCCCGACGTAGAGCCCAACACACGTCCCGTCGTAGAGCTGAACGTTAGCTCAATACAGACGTTGAGCCCAACACACGTCCCGACGTAGAGCTGAAAGTAAGCTAAATCCTGATGTAGAGCCCAACACACGTCCCGACGTAGAGCCCAAGACACGTCCCGACGTAGAACCCAAGACACGTCCCGACGTAGAGCCCAACACACGTCCCGACGTAGAGCTGGAAATAAGCTAAATCCCGACGTAGAGCCCAACACACATCCCGACGTAGAGCCCAACACACGTCCCGACGTAGAGCCCAACACACGTCCCGACGTAAAGCCCAACACACGTCCCGACGTACAGCCCAACACACGTCCCGACGTAGAGCTGGAAAGAAGCTAAATCCCGACGTAGAGCTGGAAATAAGCTAAATCCCGACGTAGAGCCCAACACACATCCCGACGTAGAGCCCAACACACGTCCCGACGCAGAGCTGAAAGTAAGCTAAATCCTGAGATAGAGCCCAACACATGGCCCGATGCAGAGCGGAAAGTAAGCTAAAACCTGAGGTGGAGTCGAACACACGTCCCGACGTAGAGTCCAACACACGTCCCGACGTAGAGTCCAACACACGTCCCGACGTAGAGCTGGAAGTAAGCTCAATCCCGACGTAGAGCCCAACACACATCCCGACGTAGAGCTGGAAGTAAGCTCAATCCCGACGTAGAGCCCAACACACGTCCCGACGTAGAGCTGGAAGTAAGCTCAATCCCGACGTAGAGCCCAACACACGTCCCGACGTAGAGCTGAAAGTAAGCTAAATCCTGAGGTAGAGCCCAACACACGTCCCCACGTAGAGCTGAAAGTAAGCTAAATCCTGAGGAAGAGCCCAATACACGTCCCCACGTAGAGCTGAAAGTAAGCTAAATCCCGAGGTAGAGCCCAACACACATCCCGACGTAGAGCCCAACACACATCCCAACGCAGAGCCCAACACACGTCCCAACGTAGAGCTGAAAGTAAGCTAAAGCCTGAGGTAGAGCCCAACACACGTCCCGACGCAGAGCGGAAAGTAAGCTAAATCCTGAGGTAGAGCCCAACACACGTCCCGACGCAGAGCGGAAAGTAAGCTAAATCCTGAGGTAGAGCCCAACACACGTCCCGACGCAGAGCGGAAAGTAAGCTAAATCCTGAGGTAGAGCCCAACACACGTCCCCACGTAGAGCTGAAAGTAAGCTAAATCCTGAGGTAGAGCCCAACACACGTCCCGACGTAGAGCCCAACACACGTCCCGACGTAGAGCCCAACACACGTCCCGACGCAGAGCTGAAAGTAAGCTAAACGCTGAGGTAGAGCCCAACACACGTGCCGACGTAGAGCTGAAAGTAAGCTAAATCCTGAGGTAGAGCCCAACACACGTCCCGACGTAGAGCGCAACACATGTCCCGACGTAGAGCCCCACACACGTCCCGACGTAGAGCCCCACACACGTCCCGACGTAGAGCCCCACACACGTCCCGACGTAGAGCCCAACACACGTCCCGACGCAGAGCCCAACACACGTCCCGACGCAGAGCCCAACACACGTCCCGTTGTAGAGCTGAACGTTAGCTAACTACAGACGTTGAGCCCAACACACGTCCCGACGTAGAGCTGAAAGTAAGCTAAATCCTGATGTAGAGCCCAACACACGTCCCGACGTAGAGCCCAAGACACGTCCCGACGTAGAACCCAAGACACGTCCCGACGTAGAGCCCAACACACGTCCCGACGTAGAGCTGGAAATAAGCTAAATCCCGACGTAGAGCCCAACACACATCCCGACGTAGAGCCCAACACACGTCCCGACGTAGAGCCCAACACACGTCCCGACGTAAAGCCCAACACACGTCCCGACGTACAGCCCAACACACGTCCCGACGTAGAGCTGGAAAGAAGCTAAATCCCGACGTAGAGCTGGAAATAAGCTAAATCCCGACGTAGAGCCCAACACACATCCCGACGTAGAGCCCAACACACGTCCCGACGCAGAGCTGAAAGTAAGCTAAATCCTGAGATAGAGCCCAACACATGGCCCGATGCAGAGCGGAAAGTAAGCTAAAACCTGAGGTGGAGTCGAACACACGTCCCGACGTAGAGTCCAACACACGTCCCGACGTAGAGTCCAACACACGTCCCGACGTAGAGCTGGAAGTAAGCTCAATCCCGACGTAGAGCCCAACACACGTCCCGACGTAGAGCTGGAAGTAAGCTCAATCCCGACGTAGAGCCCAACACACGTCCCGACGTAGAGCTGGAAGTAAGCTCAATCCCGACGTAGAGCCCAACACACGTCCCGACGTAGAGCTGAAAGTAAGCTAAATCCTGAGGTAGAGCCCAACACACGTCCCCACGTAGAGCTGAAAGTAAGCTAAATCCTGAGGAAGAGCCCAATACACGTCCCCACGTAGAGCTGAAAGTAAGCTAAATCCCGAGGTAGAGCCCAACACACATCCCGACGTAGAGCCCAACACACATCCCAACGCAGAGCCCAACACACGTCCCAACGTAGAGCTGAAAGTAAGCTAAAGCCTGAGGTAGAGCCCAACACACGTCCCGACGCAGAGCGGAAAGTAAGCTAAATCCTGAGGTAGAGCCCAACACACGTCCCGACGCAGAGCGGAAAGTAAGCTAAATCCTGAGGTAGAGCCCAACACACGTCCCGACGCAGAGCGGAAAGTAAGCTAAATCCTGAGGTAGAGCCCAACACACGTCCCCACGTAGAGCTGAAAGTAAGCTAAATCCTGAGGTAGAGCCCAACACACGTCCCGACGTAGAGCCCAACACACGTCCCGACGTAGAGCCCAACACACGTCCCGACGCAGAGCTGAAAGTAAGCTAAACGCTGAGGTAGAGCCCAACACACGTGCCGACGCAGAGCGGAAAGTAAGCTAAATCCTGAGGTAGAGCCCAACACACGTCCCGACGTAGAGCCCAACACATGTCCCGACGTAGAGCCCCACACACGTCCCGACGTAGAGCCCCACACACGTCCCGACGTAGAGCCCCACACACGTCCCGACGTAGAGCCCCACACACGTCCCGACGTAGAGCCCCACACACGTCCCGATGTAGAGCCCCACACACGTCCCGATGTAGAGCCCAACACACGTCCCGACGTAGAGCCCCACACACGTCCCGACGTAGAGCCCCACACACGTCCCGTCGTAGAGCCCCACACACGTCCCGATGTAGAGCCCAACACACGTCCCGACGCAGAGCCAAACACACGTCCCGACGTAGAGCCCAACACACGTCCCGACGTAGAGCTGAAAGTAAGCTAAATCCTGACGTAGAGCCCAACAGACGTCCCGACGCAGAGCCCAACACACGTCCCGACGTAGAGCCCAACACACGTCCCGACGCAGAGCGGAAAGTAAGCTAAATCCTGAGGTAGAGCCCAACACACGTCCCGACGCAGAGCGGAAAGTAAGCTAAATCCTGAGGTAGAGTCCAACACACGTCCCGACGCAGAGCGGAAAGTAAGCTAAATCCTGAGGTAGAGCCCAACACACGTCCCGACGCAGAGCGGAAAGTAAGCTAAGTCCTGAGGTAGAGCCCAACACAAGTCCCGACACAGAGCGGAAAGTAAGCTAAATCCTGAGGTAGAGCCCAAAACACGTCCCGATGTAGAGCCCAACACACGTCCCGACGTAGACCTGAAAGTAAGCTAAATCCTGAGGTAGAGCCCAACACACGTCCGACGCAGAGCGGAAAGTAAGCTAAATCCTGAGGTAGAGCCCAACACACATCCGACGCAGAGCGCTAAGTAAGCTAAATCCTGAGGTAGAGCCCAACACACGTCCCGACGCAGGGCGGAAAGTAAGCTAAATCCTGAGGTAGAGCCCAACACACGTCCCGAGGTAGAGCCCAACACACGTCCCGACGTAGAGCCCAACACACGTCCCGACGTAGAGCCCAACACATGTCCCGACGTAGAGCAGAAAGTAAGCTAAATCCTGAGGTAGAGCCCAACACAGGTCCCCACGTAGAGCTGAAAGTAAGCTAAATCCTGAGGTAGAGCCCAACACACGTCCCGACGTAGAGCCCAACACACGTTCCGACGTAGAGCCCAACACACGCCCCGACGTAGAGCCCAACACACGTCTCAACGTAGAGCCCAACACACGTCCCGACGTAGAGCCCAACACACGTCCCGTCGTAGAGCTGAACGTTAGCTCAATACAGACGTTGAGCCCAACACACGTCCCGACGTAGAGCTGAAAGTAAGCTAAATCCTGATGTAGAGCCCAACACACGTCCCGACGAAGAGCCCAACACACGTCCCGACGTAGAGCCCAACACACGTCCTTACGTAGAGCTGGAAATAAGCTAAATCCCGACGTAGAGCCCAACACACATCCCGACGACGAGCCCAACACATGTCCCGACGTACAGCCCAACACACGTCCCGACGCAGAGCTGAAAGTAAGCTAAATCCTGAGATAGAGCCCAACACACGTCTCGACGCAGAGCGGAAAGTAAGCTAAATCCTGAGGTAGAGTCCAACACACGTCCCGACGTAGAGTCCAACACACGTCCCGACGTAGAGTCCAACACACGTCCCGACGTAGAGTCCAACGCACGTCCCGACGTAGAGCTGAAAGTAAGCTAAATCCTGATGTAGAGCCAAACACACGTCCCGACGTAGAGCCCAACACACGTCCCGACGTAGAGCCCAACACACGTCCCGACGTAGAGTCCTACGCACGTCCCGACGTAGAGCCCAACGCACGTCCCGACGCAGAGCCCAACACACGTCCCGACGTAGAGCCCAACACACGTCCCGACGTAGAGCTGAAAGTAAGCTAAATCCTAAGGTAGAGCCCAACACACGTCCCGACGTAGAGACCAACAGACGTCCCGACGTAGAGCCCAACACACGTCCCGACGTAGAGCCCAACACACGTCCCAACGCAGAGCCCAACACACGTCCCGACGCAGAGCCCAACACTCGTCCCGTCGTAGAGCTGAACGTTAGCTAACTACAGACGTTGAGCCCAACACACGTCCCGACGTAGAGCTGAAAGTAAGCTAAATCCTGATGTAGAGCCCAACACACGTCCCGACGTAGAGCCCAAGACACGTCCCGACGTAGAACCCAAGACACGTCCCGACGTAGAGCCCAACACACGTCCCGACGTAGAGCTGGAAATAAGCTAAATCCCGACGTAGAGCCCAACACACATCCCGACGTAGAGCCCAACACACGTCCCGACGTAGAGCCCAACACACGTCCCGACGTAAAGCCCAACACACGTCCCGACGTAGAGCCCAACACACGTCCCGACGTAGAGCTGGAAAGAAGCTAAATCCCGACGTAGAGCTGGAAATAAGCTAAATCCCGACGTAGAGCCCAACACACATCCCGACGTAGAGCCCAACACACGTCCCGACGCAGAGCTGAAAGTAAGCTAAATCCTGAGATAGAGCCCAACACATGGCCCGATGCAGAGCGGAAAGTAAGCTAAAACCTGAGGTGGAGTCGAACACACGTCCCGACGTAGAGTCCAACACACGTCCCGACGTAGAGTCCAACACACGTCCCGACGTAGAGCTGGAAGTAAGCTCAATCCCGACGTAGAGCCCAACACACGTCCCGACGTAGAGCTGGAAGTAAGCTCAATCCCGACGTAGAGCCCAACACACGTCCCGACGTAGAGCTGGAAGTAAGCTCAATCCCGACGTAGAGCCCAACACACGTCCCGACGTAGAGCTGAAAGTAAGCTAAATCCTGAGGTAGAGCCCAACACACGTCCCCACGTAGAGCTGAAAGTAAGCTAAATCCTGAGGAAGAGCCCAATACACGTCCCCACGTAGAGCTGAAAGTAAGTTAAATCCCGAGGTAGAGCCCAACACACATCCCGACGTAGAGCCCAACACACATCCCGACGTAGAGCCCAACACACATCCCAACGCAGAGCCCAACACACGTCCCAACGTAGAGCTGAAAGTAAGCTAAAGCCTGAGGTAGAGCCCAACACACGTCCCGACGCAGAGCGGAAAGTAAGCTAAATCCTGAGGTAGAGCCCAACACACGTCCCGACGCAGAGCGGAAAGTAAGCTAAATCCTGAGGTAGAGCCCAACACACGTCCCGACGCAGAGCGGAAAGTAAGCTAAATCCTGAGGTAGAGCCCAACACACGTCCCCACGTAGAGCTGAAAGTAAGCTAAATCCTGAGGTAGAGCCCAACACACGTCCCGACGTAGAGCCCAACACACGTCCCGACGTAGAGCCCAACACACGTCCCGACGCAGAGCTGAAAGTAAGCTAAACGCTGAGGTAGAGCCCAACACACGTGCCGACGTAGAGCTGAAAGTAAGCTAAATCCTGAGGTAGAGCCCAACACACGTCCCGACGTAGAGCCCAACACATGTCCCGACGTAGAGCCCCACACACGTCCCGACGTAGAGCCCCACACACGTCCCGACGTAGAGCCCCACACACGTCCCGACGTAGAGCCCAACACACGTCCCGACGCAGAGCCCAACACACGTCCCGACGCAGAGCCCAACACACGTCCCGTTGTAGAGCTGAACGTTAGCTAACTACAGACGTTGAGCCCAACACACGTCCCGACGTAGAGCTGAAAGTAAGCTAAATCCTGATGTAGAGCCCAACACACGTCCCGACGAAGAGCCCAAGACACGTCCCGACGTAGAACCCAAGACACGTCCCGACGTAGAGCCCAACACACGTCCCGACGTAGAGCTGGAAATAAGCTAAATCCCGACGTAGAGCCCAACACACATCCCGACGTAGAGCCCAACACACGTCCCGACGTAGAGCCCAACACACGTCCCGACGTAAAGCCCAACACACGTCCCGACGTACAGCCCAACACACGTCCCGACGTAGAGCTGGAAAGAAGCTAAATCCCGACGTAGAGCTGGAAATAAGCTAAATCCCGACGTAGAGCCCAACACACATCCCGACGTAGAGCCCAACACACGTCCCGACGCAGAGCTGAAAGTAAGCTAAATCCTGAGATAGAGCCCAACACATGGCCCGATGCAGAGCGGAAAGTAAGCTAAAACCTGAGGTGGAGTCGAACACACGTCCCGACGTAGAGTCCAACACACGTCCCGACGTAGAGTCCAACACACGTCCCGACGTAGAGCTGGAAGTAAGCTCAATCCCGACGTAGAGCCCAACACACGTCCCGACGTAGAGCTGGAAGTAAGCTCAATCCCGACGTAGAGCCCAACACACGTCCCGACGTAGAGCTGGAAGTAAGCTCAATCCCGACGTAGAGCCCAACACACGTCCCGACGTAGAGCTGAAAGTAAGCTAAATCCTGAGGTAGAGCCCAACACACGTCCCCACGTAGAGCTGAAAGTAAGCTAAATCCTGAGGAAGAGCCCAATACACGTCCCCACGTAGAGCTGAAAGTAAGCTAAATCCCGAGGTAGAGCCCAACACACATCCCGACGTAGAGCCCAACACACATCCCAACGCAGAGCCCAACACACGTCCCAACGTAGAGCTGAAAGTAAGCTAAAGCCTGAGGTAGAGCCCAACACACGTCCCGACGCAGAGCGGAAAGTAAGCTAAATCCTGAGGTAGAGCCCAACACACGTCCCGACGCAGAGCGGAAAGTAAGCTAAATCCTGAGGTAGAGCCCAACACACGTCCCGACGCAGAGCGGAAAGTAAGCTAAATCCTGAGGTAGAGCCCAACACACGTCCCCACGTAGAGCTGAAAGTAAGCTAAATCCTGAGGTAGAGCCCAACACACGTCCCGACGTAGAGCCCAACACACGTCCCGACGTAGAGCCCAACACACGTCCCGACGCAGAGCTGAAAGTAAGCTAAACGCTGAGGTAGAGCCCAACACACGTGCCGACGTAGAGCTGAAAGTAAGCTAAATCCTGAGGTAGAGCCCAACACACGTCCCGACGTAGAGCCCAACACATGTCCCGACGTAGAGCCCCACACACGTCCCGACGTAGAGCCCCACACACGTCCCGACGTAGAGCCCCACACACGTCCCGACGTAGAGCCCCACACACGTCCCGACGTAGAGCCCAACACACGTCCCGACGTAGAGCCCCACACACGTCCCGACGTAGAGCCCCACACACGTCCCGACGTAGAGCCCCACACACGTCCCGTCGTAGAGCCCCACACACGTCCCGATGTAGAGCCCAACACACGTCCCGACGCAGAGCCAAACACACGTCCCGACGTAGAGCCCAACACACGTCCCGACGTAGAGCTGAAAGTAAGCTAAATCCTGACGTAGAGCCCAACAGACGTCCCGACGCAGAGCCCAACACACGTCCCGACGTAGAGCCCAACACACGTCCCGACGCAGAGCGGAAAGTAAGCTAAATCCTGAGGTAGAGCCCAATACACGTCCCGACGCAGAGCGGAAAGTAAGCTAAATCCTGAGGTAGAGTCCAACACACGTCCCGACGCAGAGCGGAAAGTAAGCTAAATCCTGAGGTAGAGCCCAACACACGTCCCGACGCAGAGCGGAAAGTAAGCTAAGTCCTGAGGTAGAGCCCAACACAAGTCCCGACACAGAGCGGAAAGTAAGCTAAATCCTGAGGTAGAGCCCAAAACACGTCCCGATGTAGAGCCCAACACACGTCCCGACGTAGACCTGAAAGTAAGCTAAATCCTGAGGTAGAGCCCAACACACGTCCGACGCAGAGCGGAAAGTAAGCTAAATCCTGAGGTAGAGCCCAACACACATCCGACGCAGAGCGCTAAGTAAGCTAAATCCTGAGGTAGAGCCCAACACACGTCCCGACGCAGGGCGGAAAGTAAGCTAAATCCTGAGGTAGAGCCCAACACACGTCCCGAGGTAGAGCCCAACACACGTCCCGACGTAGAGCCCAACACACGTCCCGACGTAGAGCCCAACACATGTCCCGACGTAGAGCAGAAAGTAAGCTAAATCCTGAGGTAGAGCCCAACACAGGTCCCCACGTAGAGCTGAAAGTAAGCTAAATCCTGAGGTAGAGCCCAACACACGTCCCGACGTAGAGCCCAACACACGTTCCGACGTAGAGCCCAACACACGCCCCGACGTAGAGCCCAACACACGCCCCGACGTAGAGCCCAACACACGTCTCGACGTAGAGCCCAACACACGTCCCGACGTAGAGCCCAACACACGTCCCGTCGTAGAGCTGAACGTTAGCTCAATACAGACGTTGAGCCCAACACACGTCCCGACGTAGAGCTGAAAGTAAGCTAAATCCTGATGTAGAGCCCAACACACGTCCCGACGAAGAGCCCAACACACGTCCCGACGTAGAGCCCAACACACGTCCCTACGTAGAGCTGGAAATAAGCTAAATCCCGACGTAGAGCCCAACACACATCCCGACGACGAGCCCAACACATGTCCCGACGTACAGCCCAACACACGTCCCGACGCAGAGCTGAAAGTAAGCTAAATCCTGAGATAGAGCCCAACACACGTCTCGACGCAGAGCGGAAAGTAAGCTAAATCCTGAGGTAGAGTCCAACACACGTCCCGACGTAGAGTCCAACACACGTCCCGACGTAGAGTCCAACACACGTCCCGACGTAGAGTCCAACGCACGTCCCGACGTAGAGCTGAAAGTAAGCTAAATCCTGATGTAGAGCCAAACACACGTCCCGACGTAGAGCCCAACACACGTCCCGACGTAGAGCCCAACACACGTCCCGACGTAGAGTCCTACGCACGTCCCGACGTAGAGCCCAACGCACGTCCCGACGCAGAGCCCAACACACGTCCCGACGTAGAGCCCAACACACGTCCCGACGTAGAGCTGAAAGTAAGCTAAATCCTAAGGTAGAGCCCAACACACGTCCCGACGTAGAGACCAACAGACGTCCCGACGTAGAGCCCAACACACGTCCCGACGTAGAGCCCAACACACGTCCCGACGCAGAGCCCAACACACGTCCCGACGCAGAGCCCAACACACGTCCCGTCGTAGAGCTGAACGTTAGCTAACTACAGACGTTGAGCCCAACACACGTCCCGACGTAGAGCTGAAAGTAAGCTAAATCCTGATGTAGAGCCCAACACACGTCCCGACGTAGAGCCCAAGACACGTCCCGACGTAGAACCCAAGACACGTCCCGACGTAGAGCCCAACACACGTCCCGACGTAGAGCTGGAAATAAGCTAAATCCCGACGTAGAGCCCAACACACATCCCGACGTAGAGCCCAACACACGTCCCGACGTAGAGCCCAACACACGTCCCGACGTAAAGCCCAACACACGTCCCGACGTAGAGCCCAACACACGTCCCGACGTAGAGCTGGAAAGAAGCTAAATCCCGACGTAGAGCTGGAAATAAGCTAAATCCCGACGTAGAGCCCAACACACATCCCGACGTAGAGCCCAACACACGTCCCGACGCAGAGCTGAAAGTAAGCTAAATCCTGAGATAGAGCCCAACACATGGCCCGATGCAGAGCGGAAAGTAAGCTAAAACCTGAGGTGGAGTCGAACACACGTCCCGACGTAGAGTCCAACACACGTCCCGACGTAGAGTCCAACACACGTCCCGACGTAGAGCTGGAAGTAAGCTCAATCCCGACGTAGAGCCCAACACACGTCCCGACGTAGAGCTGGAAGTAAGCTCAATCCCGACGTAGAGCCCAACACACGTCCCGACGTAGAGCTGGAAGTAAGCTCAATCCTGAGGTAGAGCCCAACACACGTCCCCACGTAGAGCTGAAAGTAAGCTAAATCCTGAGGAAGAGCCCAACACACGTCCCCACGTAGAGCTGAAAGTAAGCTAAATCCCGAGGTAGAGCCCAACACACATCCCGACGTAGAGCCCAACACACGTCCCGACGTAGAGCCCAACACACGTCCCGACGCAGAGCTGAAAGTAAGCTAAATCCTGATGTAGAGCCCAACACACGTCCCGACGTAGAGCCCAAGACACGTCCCGACGTAGAACCCAAGACATGTCCCGACGTAGAGCCCAACACACGTCCCGACGTAGAGCTGGAAATAAGCTAAATCCCGACGTAGAGCCCAACACACATCCCGACGTAGAGCCCAACACACGTCCCGACGTAGAGCCCAACACACGTCCCGACGTAAAGCCCAACACACGTCCCGACGTAGAGCCCAACACACGTCCCGACGTAGAGCTGGAAAGAAGCTAAATCCCGACGTAGAGCTGGAAATAAGCTAAATCCCGACGTAGAGCCCAACACACATCCCGACGTAGAGCCCAACACACGTCCCGACGCAGAGCTGAAAGTAAGCTAAATCCTGAGATAGAGCCCAACACATGGCCCGATGCAGAGCGGAAAGTAAGCTAAAACCTGAGGTGGAGTCGAACACACGTCCCGACGTAGAGTCCAACACACGTCCCGACGTAGAGTCCAACACACGTCCCGACGTAGAGCTGGAAGTAAGCTCAATCCCGACGTAGAGCCCAACACACGTCCCGACGTAGAGCTGGAAGTAAGCTCAATCCCGACGTAGAGCCCAACACACGTCCCGACGTAGAGCTGGAAGTAAGCTCAATCCCGACGTAGAGCCCAACACACGTCCCGACGTAGAGCTGAAAGTAAGCTAAATCCTGAGGTAGAGCCCAACACACGTCCCCACGTAGAGCTGAAAGTAAGCTAAATCCTGAGGAAGAGCCCAACACACGTCCCCACGTAGAGCTGAAAGTAAGCTAAATCCCGAGGTAGAGCCCAACACACATCCCGACGTAGAGCCCAACACACGTCCCGACGTAGAGCCCAACACACGTCCCGACGCAGAGCTGAAAGTAAGCTAAATCCTGAGATAGAGCCCAACACACGTCCCCACGTAGAGCTGAAAGTAAGCTAAATCCTGAGGTAGACCCCAACACACGTCCCCACGTAGAGCTGAAAGTAAGCTAAATCCTGAGGTAGAGCCCAACACAAGTCCCCACGTAGAGCTGAAAGTAAGCTAAATCCTGAGGTAGAGTCCAACACACGTCGCGACGTAGAGTCCAACACACGTCCCGTCGTAGAGCCCCACAGACGTCCCGATGTAGAGCCCAACACACGTCCCGATGTAGAGCCCAACACACGTCCCGACGCAGAGCCAAACACACGTCCCGACGTAGAGCCCAACACACGTCCCGACGTAGAGCTGAAAGTAAGCTAAATCCTGATGTAGAGCCCAACAGACGTCCCGACGCAGAGCCCAACACACGTCCCGACGTAGAGCCCAACACACGTCCCGACGCAGAGCGGAAAGTAAGCTAAATCCTGAGGTAGAGCCCAACACACGTCCCGACGCAGAGCGGAAAGTAAGCTAAATCCTGAGGTAGAGTCCAACACACGTCCCGACGCAGAGCGGAAAGTAAGCTAAATCCTGAGGTAGAGCCCAACACACGTCCCGACGCAGAGCGGAAAGTAAGCTAAATCCTGAGGTAGAGCCCAACACAAGTCCCGACACAGAGCGGAAAGTAAGCTAAATCCTGAGGTAGAGCCCAAAACACGTCCCGATGTAGAGCCCAACACACGTCTCGACGTAGACCTGAAAGTAAGCTAAATCCTGAGTTAGAGCCCAACACACGTCCCGACGCAGAGCGGAAAGTAAGCTAAATCCTGAGGTAGAGCCCAACACACGTCCCGACGCAGAGCGGAAAGTAAGCTAAATCCTGAGGTAGAGCCCAACACACGTCCCGACGCAGAGCGGAAAGTAAGCTAAATCCTGAGGTAGAGCCCAACACACGTCCCGACGCAGAGCGGAAAGTAAGCTAAATCCTGAGGTAGAGCCCAACACACGTCCCCACGTAGAGCTGAAAGTAAGCTAAATCCTGAGGTAGAGCCCAACACACGTCCCGACGTAGAGCCCAACACACGTCCCGACGTAGAGCCCAACACACGTCCCGACGCAGAGCTGAAAGTAAGCTAAACGCTGAGGTAGAGCCCAACACACGTGCCGACGTAGAGCTGAAAGTAAGCTAAATCCTGAGGTAGAGCCCAACACACGTCCCGACGTAGAGCCCAACACATGTCCCGACGTAGAGCCCCACACACGTCCCGACGTAGAGCCCCACACACGTCCCGACGTAGAGCCCCACACACGTCCCGACGTAGAGCCCCACACACGTCCCGACGTAGAGCCCAACACACGTCCCGACGTAGAGCCCCACACACGTCCCGACGTAGAGCCCCACACACGTCCCGACGTAGAGCCCCACACACGTCCCGTCGTAGAGCCCCACACACGTCCCGATGTAGAGCCCAACACACGTCCCGACGCAGAGCCAAACACACGTCCCGACGTAGAGCCCAACACACGTCCCGACGTAGAGCTGAAAGTAAGCTAAATCCTGACGTAGAGCCCAACAGACGTCCCGACGCAGAGCCCAACACACGTCCCGACGTAGAGCCCAACACACGTCCCGACGCAGAGCGGAAAGTAAGCTAAATCCTGAGGTAGAGCCCAATACACGTCCCGACGCAGAGCGGAAAGTAAGCTAAATCCTGAGGTAGAGTCCAACACACGTCCCGACGCAGAGCGGAAAGTAAGCTAAATCCTGAGGTAGAGCCCAACACACGTCCCGACGCAGAGCGGAAAGTAAGCTAAGTCCTGAGGTAGAGCCCAACACAAGTCCCGACACAGAGCGGAAAGTAAGCTAAATCCTGAGGTAGAGCCCAAAACACGTCCCGATGTAGAGCCCAACACACGTCCCGACGTAGACCTGAAAGTAAGCTAAATCCTGAGGTAGAGCCCAACACACGTCCGACGCAGAGCGGAAAGTAAGCTAAATCCTGAGGTAGAGCCCAACACACATCCGACGCAGAGCGCTAAGTAAGCTAAATCCTGAGGTAGAGCCCAACACACGTCCCGACGCAGGGCGGAAAGTAAGCTAAATCCTGAGGTAGAGCCCAACACACGTCCCGAGGTAGAGCCCAACACACGTCCCGACGTAGAGCCCAACACACGTCCCGACGTAGAGCCCAACACATGTCCCGACGTAGAGCAGAAAGTAAGCTAAATCCTGAGGTAGAGCCCAACACAGGTCCCCACGTAGAGCTGAAAGTAAGCTAAATCCTGAGGTAGAGCCCAACACACGTCCCGACGTAGAGCCCAACACACGTTCCGACGTAGAGCCCAACACACGCCCCGACGTAGAGCCCAACACACGCCCCGACGTAGAGCCCAACACACGTCTCGACGTAGAGCCCAACACACGTCCCGACGTAGAGCCCAACACACGTCCCGTCGTAGAGCTGAACGTTAGCTCAATACAGACGTTGAGCCCAACACACGTCCCGACGTAGAGCTGAAAGTAAGCTAAATCCTGATGTAGAGCCCAACACACGTCCCGACGAAGAGCCCAACACACGTCCCGACGTAGAGCCCAACACACGTCCCTACGTAGAGCTGGAAATAAGCTAAATCCCGACGTAGAGCCCAACACACATCCCGACGACGAGCCCAACACATGTCCCGACGTACAGCCCAACACACGTCCCGACGCAGAGCTGAAAGTAAGCTAAATCCTGAGATAGAGCCCAACACACGTCTCGACGCAGAGCGGAAAGTAAGCTAAATCCTGAGGTAGAGTCCAACACACGTCCCGACGTAGAGTCCAACACACGTCCCGACGTAGAGTCCAACACACGTCCCGACGTAGAGTCCAACGCACGTCCCGACGTAGAGCTGAAAGTAAGCTAAATCCTGATGTAGAGCCAAACACACGTCCCGACGTAGAGCCCAACACACGTCCCGACGTAGAGCCCAACACACGTCCCGACGTAGAGTCCTACGCACGTCCCGACGTAGAGCCCAACGCACGTCCCGACGCAGAGCCCAACACACGTCCCGACGTAGAGCCCAACACACGTCCCGACGTAGAGCTGAAAGTAAGCTAAATCCTAAGGTAGAGCCCAACACACGTCCCGACGTAGAGACCAACAGACGTCCCGACGTAGAGCCCAACACACGTCCCGACGTAGAGCCCAACACACGTCCCGACGCAGAGCCCAACACACGTCCCGACGCAGAGCCCAACACACGTCCCGTCGTAGAGCTGAACGTTAGCTAACTACAGACGTTGAGCCCAACACACGTCCCGACGTAGAGCTGAAAGTAAGCTAAATCCTGATGTAGAGCCCAACACACGTCCCGACGTAGAGCCCAAGACACGTCCCGACGTAGAACCCAAGACACGTCCCGACGTAGAGCCCAACACACGTCCCGACGTAGAGCTGGAAATAAGCTAAATCCCGACGTAGAGCCCAACACACATCCCGACGTAGAGCCCAACACACGTCCCGACGTAGAGCCCAACACACGTCCCGACGTAGAGCCCAACACACGTCCCGACGTAAAGCCCAACACACGTCCCGACGTAGAGCCCAACACACGTCCCGACGTAGAGCTGGAAAGAAGCTAAATCCCGACGTAGAGCTGGAAATAAGCTAAATCCCGACGTAGAGCCCAACACACATCCCGACGTAGAGCCCAACACACGTCCCGACGCAGAGCTGAAAGTAAGCTAAATCCTGAGATAGAGCCCAACACATGGCCCGATGCAGAGCGGAAAGTAAGCTAAAACCTGAGGTGGAGTCGAACACACGTCCCGACGTAGAGTCCAACACACGTCCCGACGTAGAGTCCAACACACGTCCCGACGTAGAGCTGGAAGTAAGCTCAATCCCGACGTAGAGCCCAACACACGTCCCGACGTAGAGCTGGAAGTAAGCTCAATCCCGACGTAGAGCCCAACACACGTCCCGACGTAGAGCTGGAAGTAAGCTCAATCCTGAGGTAGAGCCCAACACACGTCCCCACGTAGAGCTGAAAGTAAGCTAAATCCTGAGGAAGAGCCCAACACACGTCCCCACGTAGAGCTGAAAGTAAGCTAAATCCCGAGGTAGAGCCCAACACACATCCCGACGTAGAGCCCAACACACGTCCCGACGTAGAGCCCAACACACGTCCCGACGCAGAGCTGAAAGTAAGCTAAATCCTGATGTAGAGCCCAACACACGTCCCGACGTAGAGCCCAAGACACGTCCCGACGTAGAACCCAAGACATGTCCCGACGTAGAGCCCAACACACGTCCCGACGTAGAGCTGGAAATAAGCTAAATCCCGACGTAGAGCCCAACACACATCCCGACGTAGAGCCCAACACACGTCCCGACGTAGAGCCCAACACACGTCCCGACGTAAAGCCCAACACACGTCCCGACGTAGAGCCCAACACACGTCCCGACGTAGAGCTGGAAAGAAGCTAAATCCCGACGTAGAGCTGGAAATAACCTAAATCCCGACGTAGAGCCCAACACACATCCCGACGTAGAGCCCAACACACGTCCCGACGCAGAGCTGAAAGTAAGCTAAATCCTGAGATAGAGCCCAACACATGGCCCGATGCAGAGCGGAAAGTAAGCTAAAACCTGAGGTGGAGTCGAACACACGTCCCGACGTAGAGTCCAACACACGTCCCGACGTAGAGTCCAACACACGTCCCGACGTAGAGCTGGAAGTAAGCTCAATCCCGACGTAGAGCCCAACACACGTCCCGACGTAGAGCTGGAAGTAAGCTCAATCCCGACGTAGAGCCCAACACACGTCCCGACGTAGAGCTGGAAGTAAGCTCAATCCCGACGTAGAGCCCAACACACGTCCCGACGTAGAGCTGAAAGTAAGCTAAATCCTGAGGTAGAGCCCAACACACGTCCCCACGTAGAGCTGAAAGTAAGCTAAATCCTGAGGAAGAGCCCAACACACGTCCCCACGTAGAGCTGAAAGTAAGCTAAATCCCGAGGTAGAGCCCAACACACATCCCGACGTAGAGCCCAACACACGTCCCGACGTAGAGCCCAACACACGTCCCGACGCAGAGCTGAAAGTAAGCTAAATCCTGAGATAGAGCCCAACACACGTCCCCACGTAGAGCTGAAAGTAAGCTAAATCCTGAGGTAGACCCCAACACACGTCCCCACGTAGAGCTGAAAGTAAGCTAAATCCTGAGGTAGAGCCCAACACAAGTCCCCACGTAGAGCTGAAAGTAAGCTAAATCCTGAGGTAGAGTCCAACACACGTCGCGACGTAGAGTCCAACACACGTCCCGTCGTAGAGCCCCACAGACGTCCCGATGTAGAGCCCAACACACGTCCCGATGTAGAGCCCAACACACGTCCCGACGCAGAGCCAAACACACGTCCCGACGTAGAGCCCAACACACGTCCCGACGTAGAGCTGAAAGTAAGCTAAATCCTGATGTAGAGCCCAACAGACGTCCCGACGCAGAGCCCAACACACGTCCCGACGTAGAGCCCAACACACGTCCCGACGCAGAGCGGAAAGTAAGCTAAATCCTGAGGTAGAGCCCAACACACGTCCCGACGCAGAGCGGAAAGTAAGCTAAATCCTGAGGTAGAGTCCAACACACGTCCCGACGCAGAGCGGAAAGTAAGCTAAATCCTGAGGTAGAGCCCAACACACGTCCCGACGCAGAGCGGAAAGTAAGCTAAATCCTGAGGTAGAGCCCAACACAAGTCCCGACACAGAGCGGAAAGTAAGCTAAATCCTGAGGTAGAGCCCAAAACACGTCCCGATGTAGAGCCCAACACACGTCTCGACGTAGACCTGAAAGTAAGCTAAATCCTGAGGTAGAGCCCAACACACGTCCGACGCAGAGCGGAAAGTAAGCTAAATCCTGAGGTAGAGCCCAACACACATCCGACGCAGAGCGCTAAGTAAGCTAAATCCTGAGGTAGAGCCCAACACACGTCCCGACGCAGGGCGGAAAGTAAGCTAAATCCTGAGGTAGAGCCCAACACACGTCCCGAGGTAGAGCCCAACACACGTCCCGACGTAGAGCCCAACACACGTCCCGACGTAGAGCCCAACACACGTCCCGACGTAGAGCCCAACACATGTCCCGACGTAGAGCAGAAAGTAAGCTAAATCCTGAGGTAGAGCCCAACACACGTCCCGACGTAGAGCTGAAAGTAAGCTAAATCCTGATGTAGAGCCCAACACACGTCCCGACGTAGAGCCCAACACACGTCCCGACGTAGAGCCCAACACACGTCCCTACGTAGAGCTGGAAATAAGCTAAATCCCGACGTAGAGCCCAACACACATCCCGACGAAGAGCCCAACACATGTCCCGACGTACAGCCCAACACACGTCCCGACGCAGAGCTGAAAGTAAGCTAAATCCTGAGATAGAGCCCAACACACGTCTCGACGCAGAGCGGAAAGTAAGCTAAATCCTGAGGTAGAGTCCAATACACGTCCCGACGTAGAGTCCAACACACGTCCCGACGTAGAGTCCAACACACGTCCCGACGTAGAGTCCAACGCACGTCCCGACGTAGAGCTGAAAGTAAGCTAAATCCTGATGTAGAGCCCAACACACGTCCCGACGTAGAGCCCAACACACGTCCCGACGTAGAGCCCAACACACGTCCCGACGTAGAGTCCTACGCACGTCCCGACGTAGAGCCCAACGCACGTCCCGACGCAGAGCCCAACACACGTCCCGACGTAGAGCCCAACACACGTCCCGACGTAGAGCTGAAAGTAAGCTAAATCCTAAGGTAGAGCCCAACACACGTCCCGACGTAGAGCCCAACAGACGTCCCGACGTAGAGCCCAACACACGTCCCGACGTAGAGCCCAACACACGTCCCGACGCAGAGCCCAACACACGTCCCGACGCAGAGCACAACACACGTCCCGTCGTAGAGCTGAACGTTAGCTAACTACAGACGTTGAGCCCAACACACGTCCCGACGTAGAGCTGAAAGTAAGCTAAATCCTGATGTAGAGCCCAACACACGTCCCGACGTAGAGCCCAAGACACGTCCCGACGTAGAACCCAAGACACGTCCCGACGTAGAGCCCAACACACGTCCCGACGTAGAGCTGGAAATAAGCTAAATCCCGACGTAGAGCCCAACACACATCCCGACGTAGAGCCCAACACACGTCCCGACGTAGAGCCCAACACACATCCCGACGTAAAGCCCAACACACGTCCCGACGTAGAGCCCAACACACGTCCCGACGTAGAGCTGGAAATAAGCTAAATCCCGACGTAGAGCTGGAAATAAGCTAAATCCCGACGTAGAGCCCAACACACATCCCGACGTAGAGCCCAACACACGTCCCGACGCAGAGCTGAAAGTAAGCTAAATCCTGAGATAGAGCCCAACACATGGCCCGATGCAGAGCGGAAAGTAAGCTAAAACCTGAGGTGGAGTCGAACACACGTCCCGACGTAGAGTCCAACACACGTCCCGACGTAGAGTCCAACACACGTCCCGACGTAGAGTCCAACACACGTCCCGACGTAGAGTCCAACACACGTCCCGACGTAGAGCTGGAAGTAAGCTCAATCCCGACGTAGAGCCCAACACACGTCCCGACGTAGAGCTGGAAGTAAGCTCAATCCCGACGTAGAGCCCAACACACGTCCCGACGTAGAGCTGGAAGTAAGCTCAATCCCGACGTAGAGCCCAACACACGTCCCGACGTAGAGCTGAAAGTAAGCTAAATCCTGAGGTAGAGCCCAACACACGTCCCCACGTAGAGCTGAAAGTAAGCTAAATCCTGAGGAAGAGCCCAACACACGTCCCCACGTAGAGCTGAAAGTAAGCTAAATCCCGAGGTAGAGCCCAACACACATCCCGACGTAGAGCCCAACACACGTCCCGACGTAGAGCCCAACACACGTCCCGACGCAGAGCTGAAAGTAAGCTAAATCCTGAGATAGAGCCCAACACACATCCCGACGTAGAGCGGAAAGTAAGCTAAATCCTGAGGTAGAGCCCAACACACGTCCCCACGTAGAGCTGAAAGTAAGCTAAATCCTAAGGTAGAGCCCAACACATGTCCCGACGTAGAGCCCAACACACGTCCCGACGTAGAGCCCAACACACGTCCCGACGTAGAGCCCAACACACGTCCCGACGTAGAGCCCAGCACACGTCCCGACGTAGAGCCCAACACACGTCCCGACGTAGAGCCCAACACACGTCCCGACGTAGAGCCCAACACACGTCCCAAGGTAGAGCTGGAAGTAAGCTAAATCCCGACGTAGAGCCCAACACACGTCCCGACGTAGAGCTGGAAGTAAGCTAAATCCCGACGTAGAGCCCAACGCACGTCCCGACGTAGAGCTGAAAGTAAGCTAAATCCTGAGGTAGAGCCCAACACACGTCCCCACGTAGAGCTGAAAGTAAGCTAAATCCTGAGGTAGAGTCCAACACACGTCCCGACGTAGAGTCCAACACACGTCCCGACGCAGAGCCCAACACACGTCCCGACGCAGAGCCCAACACACGTCCCGTCGTAGAGCTAAACGTTAGCTAACGACAGACGTTGAGCCCAACATACGTCCCGACGTAGAGCTGAAAGTAAGCTAAATCCTGATGTAGAGCCCAACACACGTCCCGACGTAGAGCCCAAGACACGTCCCGACGTAGAACCCAAGGCACGTCCCGACGTAGAGCCCAACACACGTCCCGACGTAGAGCTGGAAATAAGCTAAATCCCGACGTAGAGCCCAACACACATCCCGACGTAGAGCCCAACACACGTCCCGACGTAGAGCCCAACACACGTCCCGACGTAGAGCCCAACACGCGTCCCGACGTAGAGCCCAACACGCGTCCCGACGTAGAGCTGGAAATAAGCTAAATCCCGACGTAGAGCCCAACACACATCCCGACGTAGAGCCCAACACACGTCCCGACGCAGAGCTGAAAGTAAGCTAAATCCTGAGATAGAGCCCAACACATGTCCCGATGCAGAGCGGAAAGTAAGCTAAAACCTGAGGTGGAGTCCAACACACGTCCTGACTTAGAGTCCAACACACGTCCCGACGTAGAGTCCAACACACGTCCCGACGTAGAGCTGGAAGTAAGCTCAATCCCTACGTAGAGCCCAACACACGTCCCGACGTAGAGCTGGAAGTAAGCTCAATCCCGACGTAGAGCCCAACACACGTCCCGACGTAGAGCTGGAAGTAAGCTCAATCCCGACGTAGAGCCCAACACACGTCCCGACGTAGAGCTGAAAGTAAGCTAAATCCTGAGGAAGAGCCCAACACACGTCCCGACGTAGAGCTGAAAGTAAGCTAAATCCCGAGGTAGAGCCCAACACACATCCCGACGTAGAGCCCAACACACGTCCCGACGTAGAGCCCAACACACGTCCCGACGTAGAGCCCAACACACGTCCCGACGCAGAGCTGAAAGTAAGCTAAATCCTGAGATAGAGCCCAACACACGTCCCCACGTAGAGCGGAAAGTAAGCTAAATCCTGAGGTAGAGCCCAACACAAGTCCCCACGTAGAGCTGAAAGTAAGCTAAATCCTGAGGTAGAGCCCAACACAAGTCCCCACGTAGAGCTGAAAGTAAGCTAAATCCTGAGGTAGAGCCCAACACATGTCCCGACGTAGAGCCCAACACACGTCCCGACGTAGAGCCCAACACACGTCCTGACGTACAGCCCCACACACGTCCTAACGTACAGCCCCACACACGTCCCGACGTAGAGCCCAACACACGTCCCGACGCAGAGCCAAACACACGTCCCGACGTAGAGCCCAACACACGTCCCGACCTAGAGCCCAACACACGTCCCGACGCAGAGCGGAAAGTAAGCTAAATCCCGACGTACAGCCCAACACACGTCCCGACGTAGAGTCCAACACACGTCCCGACGTAGAGTCCAACAAACGTCCCGACGTAGACCTGGAAGTAAGCTAAATCCCGACGTAGAGCCCAACACACGTCCCGACGTAGAGCCCAACACACGTCCCGACGTAGAGCCCAACACACGTCCCGACGTAGAGCTGAATGTAAGCTAAATCCTGAGGTAGAGCCCAATACACGTCCCGACGCAGAGCGGAAAGTAAGCTAAATCCTGAGATAGAGCCCAACACACATCCCGACGTAGAGCGGAAAGTAAGCTAAATCCTGAGGTAGAGCCCAACACACGTCCCCACGTAGAGCTGAAAGTAAGCTAAATCCTAAGGTAGAGCCCAACACACGTCCCGACGTAGAGCCCAACACACGTCCCGACGTAGAGCCCAACACACGTCCCGACGTAGAGCCCAACACACGTCCCGACGTAGAGCTGGAAGTAAGCTAAATCCCGACGTAGAGCCCAACACACGTCCCGACGTAGAGCTGGAAGTAAGCTAAATCCCGACGTAGAGCCCAACGCACGTCCCGACGTAGAGCTGAAAGTAAGCTAAATCCTGAGGTAGAGCCCAACACACGTCCCCACGTAGAGCTGAAAGTAAGCTAAATCCTGAGGTAGAGTCCAACACACGTCCCGACGTAGAGTCCAACACACGTCCCGACTTAGTGTCCAACACACGTCCCGACGTAGAGTCCAACACACGTCCCGACGTAGACCTGGAAGTAAGCTAAATCCCGACGTAGAGCCCAACACACGTCCCGACGTAGAGCTGGAAGTAAGCTAAATCCCCACGTAGAGCCCAACACACGTCCCGACGTAGAGCCCAACACACGTCCCGACGTAGAGCCCAACACACGTCCCGACGTAGAGCCCAACACACGTCCCGACGTAGAGCCCAACACACGTCCCGACGTAGAGTCCAACACACGTCCCGACGTAGAGTCCAACACACGTCCCGACGTAGAGCTAGAAGTAAGCTAAACCCCGACGTAGAGCCCAACACACGTCCCTACGTAGAGCCCAACACACGTCCCGACGTAGAGCCCAACACACGTCCCGACGTAGATCTGAAAGTAAGCAAAATCCTGACGTAGAGCCCAACACACGTCCCGACGTAGAGCCCAACATACGTCCCGACGCAGAGCCCAACACACGTCCCGACGCAGAGCCCAACACACGTCCCGACGCAGAGCCCAACACACGTCCCGACGCAGAGCCCAACACACGTCCCGACGCAGAGCCCAACACACGTCCCGACGCAGAACCCAACACACGTCCCGACGCAGAGCCCAACACACGTTCCGATGTAGAGCTGAAAGTAAGCTAAATCCTGAGGTAGAGCCCAACACACGTCCCGACGCAGAGCGGAAAGTAAGCTAAATCCTGAGGTAGAGCCCAACACACGTCCCGACGCAGAGCGGAAAGCAAGCTAAATCCTGACGTAGAGCCCAACACACGTCCCGACGCAGAGCGGAAAGTAAGCTAAATCCTGAGGTAGAGCCCAACACACGTCCCGACGTAGAGCTGTAAGTAAGCTAAATCCTAAAGGTAGAGCCCAACACACGTCCCGACGTAGAGCCCAACACACGTCCCGACGTAGAGCCCAACGCACGTCCCGACGTAGAGCCCAACGCACGTCCCGACGTAGAGCCCAACGCACGTCCCGACGTAGAGCCCAACGCGCGTCCCGACGTAGAGCCCAACGCACGTCCCGACGTAGAGCTGAAAGTAAGCTAAATCCTGAGGTAGAGCCCAACACACGTCCCCACGTAGAGCTGAAAGTAAGCTAAATCCTGAGGTAGAGTCCAACACACGTCCCGACGCAGAGCGGAAAGTAAGCTAAATCCTGAGGTAGAGTCCAACACACATCCCGACGCAGAGCGGAAAGTAAGCTAAATCCTGAGGTAGAGTCCAACACACGTCCCGACGCAGAGCGGAAAGTAAGCTAAATCCTGAGGTAGAGCCCAACACACGTCCCGACGCAGAGCGGAAAGTAAGCTAAATCCTGAGGTAGACCCCAACACACGTCCCCACGTAGAGCTGAAAGTAAGCTAAATCCTGAGGTAGAGCCCAAAACACGTCCTGATGTAGAGCCCAACAAACGTCCCGACGTAGACCTGAAAGTAAGCTAAATCCTGAGGTAGAGCCGAACACACGTCCGACGCAGAGCGGAAAGTAAGCTAAATCCTGAGGTAGAGCCCAACACACATCCGACGCAGAGCGTTAAGTAAGCTAAATCCTGAGGTAGAGCCCAACACACGTCCCCACGTAGAGCTGAAAGTAAGCTAAATCCTAAGGTAGAGCCCAACACATGTCCCGACGTAGAGCCCAACACACGTCCCGACGTAGAGCCCAACACACGTCCCGACGTAGAGCCCAACACACGTCCCGACGTAGAGCCCAGCACACGTCCCGACGTAGAGCCCAACACACGTCCCGACGTAGAGCCCAACACACGTCCCGACGTAGAGCCCAACACACGTCCCAAGGTAGAGCTGGAAGTAAGCTAAATCCCGACGTAGAGCCCAACACACGTCCCGACGTAGAGCTGGAAGTAAGCTAAATCCCGACGTAGAGCCCAACGCACGTCCCGACGTAGAGCTGAAAGTAAGCTAAATCCTGAGGTAGAGCCCAACACACGTCCCCACGTAGAGCTGAAAGTAAGCTAAATCCTGAGGTAGAGTCCAACACACGTCCCGACGTAGAGTCCAACACACGTCCCGACGCAGAGCCCAACACACGTCCCGACGCAGAGCCCAACACACGTCCCGTCGTAGAGCTAAACGTTAGCTAACGACAGACGTTGAGCCCAACATACGTCCCGACGTAGAGCTGAAAGTAAGCTAAATCCTGATGTAGAGACCAACACACGTCCCGACGTAGAGCCCAAGACACGTCCCGACGTAGAACCCAAGACACGTCCCGACGTAGAGCCCAACACACGTCCCGACGTAGAGCTGGAAATAAGCTAAATCCCGACGTAGAGCCCAACACACGTCCCGACGTAGAGCCCAACACACGTCCCGACGTAGAGCCCAACACACGTCCCGACGTAGAGCCCAACACGCGTCCCGACGTAGAGCTGGAAATAAGCTAAATCCCGACGTAGAGCCCAACACACATCCCGACGTAGAGCCCAACACACGTCCCGACGCAGAGCTGAAAGTAAGCTAAATCCTGAGATAGAGCCCAACACATGTCCCGATGCAGAGCGGAAAGTAAGCTAAAACCTGAGGTGGAGTCCAACACACGTCCTGACGTAGAGTCCAACACACGTCCCGACGTAGAGTCCAACACACGTCCCGACGTAGAGCTGGAAGTAAGCTCAATCCCTACGTAGAGCCCAACACACGTCCCGACGTAGAGCTGGAAGTAAGCTCAATCCCGACGTAGAGCCCAACACACGTCCCGACGTAGAGCTGGAAGTAAGCTCAATCCCGACGTAGAGCCCAACACACGTCCCGACGTAGAGCTGAAAGTAAGCTAAATCCTGAGGAAGAGCCCAACACACGTCCCCACGTAGAGCTGAAAGTAAGCTAAATCCCGAGGTAGAGCCCAACACACATCCCGACGTAGAGCCCAACACACGTCCCGACGTAGAGCCCAACACACGTCCCGACGCAGAGCTGAAAGTAAGCTAAATCCTGAGATAGAGCCCAACACACGTCCCCACGTAGAGCGGAAAGTAAGCTAAATCCTGAGGTAGAGCCCAACACAAGTCCCCACGTAGAGCTGAAAGTAAGCTAAATCCTGAGGTAGAGCCCAACACAAGTCCCCACGTAGAGCTGAAAGTAAGCTAAATCCTGAGGTAGAGCCCAACACATGTCCCGAAGTAGAGCCCAACACACGTCCCGACGTAGAGCCCAACACACGTCCTGACGTACAGCCCCACACACGTCCTAACGTACAGCCCCACACACGTCCCGACGTAGAGCCCAACACACGTCCCGACGCAGAGCCAAACACACGTCCCGACGTAGAGCCCAACACACGTCCCGACCTAGAGCCCAACACACGTCCCGACGTAGAGCCCAACACACGTCCCGACGCAGAGCGGAAAGTAAGCTAAATCCTGAGGTAGAGCCCAACACACGTCTCCACGTAGAGCGGAAAGTAAGCTAAATCCTGAGGTAGAGCCCAACACACGTCCCGACGTAGAGCCCAACACACGTCCCGACGTAGACCTGAAAGTAAGCTAAATCCCGACGTAGAGCCCAACACACGTCCCGACGTAGAGCCCAACACACGTCCCGACGTAGAGCCCAACACACGTCCCGACGTAGAGCTGAATGTAAGCTAAATCCTGAGGTAGAGCCCAATACACGTCCCGACGCAGAGCGGAAAGTAAGCTAAATCCTGAGATAGAGCCCAACACACATCCCGACGTAGAGCGGAAAGTAAGCTAAATCCTGAGGTAGAGCCCAACACACGTCCCCACGTAGAGCTGAAAGTAAGCTAAATCCTAAGGTAGAGCCCAACACACGTCCCGACGTAGAGCCCAACACACGTCCCGACGTAGAGCCCAACACACGTCCCGACGTAGAGCCCAACACACGTCCCGACGTAGAGCCCAACACACGTCCCGACGTAGAGCCCAACACACGTCCCGACGTAGAGCTGGAAGTAAGCTAAATCCCGACGTAGAGCCCAACACACGTCCCGACGTAGAGCTGGAAGTAAGCTAAATCCCGACGTAGAGCCCAACGCACGTCCCGACGTAGAGCTGAAAGTAAGCTAAATCCTGAGGTAGAGCCCAACACACGTCCCCACGTAGAGCTGAAAGTAAGCTAAATCCTGAGGTAGAGTCCAACACACGTCCCGACGTAGAGTCCAACACACGTCCCGACTTAGTGTCCAACACACGTCCCGACGTAGAGTCCAACACACGTCCCGACGTAGACCTGGAAGTAAGCTAAATCCCGACGTAGAGCCCAACACACGTCCCGACGTAGAGCTGGAAGTAAGCTAAATCCCCACGTAGAGCCCAACACACGTCCCGACGTAGAGCCCAACACACGTCCCGACGTAGAGCCCAACACACGTCCCGACGTAGAGCCCAACACACGTCCCGACGTAGAGCCCAACACACGTCCCGACGTAGAGCCCAACACACGTCCCGACGTAGAGCCCAACACACGTCCCCACGTAGAGTCCAACACACGTCCCGACGTAGAGTCCAACACACGTCCCGACGTAGAGCTAGAAGTAAGCTAAACCCCGACGTAGAGCCCAACACACGTCCCTACGTAGAGCCCAACACACGTCCCGACGTAGAGCCCAACACACGTCCCGACGTAGATCTGAAAGTAAGCAAAATCCTGACGTAGAGCCCAACACACGTCCCGACGTAGAGCCCAACATACGTCCCGACGCAGAGCCCAACACACGTCCCGACGCAGAGCCCAACACACGTCCCGACGCAGAGCCCAACACACGTCCCGACGCAGAACCCAACACACGTCCCGACGCAGAGCCCAACACACGTTCCGATGTAGAGCTGAAAGTAAGCTAAATCCTGAGGTAGAGCCCAACACACGTCCCGACGCAGAGCGGAAAGTAAGCTAAATCCTGAGGTAGAGCCCAACACACGTCCCGACGCAGAGCGGAAAGCAAGCTAAATCCTGAGGTAGAGCCCAACACACGTCCCGACGCAGAGCGGAAAGTAAGCTAAATCCTGAGGTAGAGCCCAACACACGTCCCGACGTAGAGCTGTAAGTAAGCTAAATCCTAAAGGTAGAGCCCAACACACGTCCCGACGTAGAGCCCAACACACGTCCCGACGTAGAGCCCAACGCAAGTCCCGACGTAGAGCCCAACGCACGTCCCGACGTAGAGCCCAACGCACGTCCCGACGTAGAGCCCAACGCACGTCCCGACGTAGAGCCCAACGCACGTCCCGACGTAGAGCTGAAAGTAAGCTAAATCCTGAGGTAGAGCCCAACACACGTCCCCACGTAGAGCTGAAAGTAAGCTAAATCCTGAGGTAGAGTCCAACACACGTCCCGACGTAGAGTCCAACACACGTACCGACTTAGAGTCCAACACACGTCCCGACGTAGAGTCCAACACACGTCCCGACGTAGAGCTGGAAGTAAGCTACGTCGCGACGTAGAGCTAGAAGTAAGCTAAATCCTGACGTAGAGCCCAACACACGTCCCGACGTAGAGCCCAACACACGTCCCGACGTAGAGCCCAACACACGTCCCAACGTAGAGCCCAACACACGTCCCGACGTAGATCTGAAAGTAAGCAAAATCCTGACGTAGAGCCCAACACACGTCCCGACGTAGAGCCCAACACACGTCCCGACGTAGAGCCCAACACACGTCCCGACGCAGAGCCCAACACACGTCCCGACGCAGAGCCCAACACACGTCCCGACGCAGAGCCCAACACACGTCCCGACGCAGAACCCAACACACGTCCTGATGCAGAGCCCAACACACGTTCCGATGTAGAGCTGAAAGTAAGCTAAATCCTGAGGTAGAGCCCAACACACGTCCCGACGCAGAGCGGAAAGTAAGCTAAATCCTGAGGTAGAGCCCAACACACGTCCCGACGCAGAGCGGAAAGCAAGCTAAATCCTGAGGTAGAGCCCAACACACGTCCCGACGCAGAGCGGAAAGTAAGCTAAATCCTGAGGTAGAGCCCAACACAAGTCCCGACGTAGAGCTGTAAGTAAGCTAAATCCTAAAGGTAGAGCCCAACACACGTCCCGACGTAGAGCCCAACACACGTCCCGACGTAGAGCCCAACGCACGTCCCGACGTAGAGCCCAACGCACGTCCCGACGTAGAGCCCAACGCACGTCCCGACGTAGAGCCCAACGCGCGTCCCGACGTAGAGCCCAACGCACGTCCCGACGTAGAGCTGAAAGTAAGCTAAATCCTGAGGTAGAGCCCAACACACGTCCCCACGTAGAGCTGAAAGTAAGCTAAATCCTGAGGTAGAGTCCAACACACGTCCCGACGCAGAGCGGAAAGTAAGCTAAATCCTGAGGTAGAGTCCAACACACGTCCCGACGCAGAGCGGAAAGTAAGCTAAATCCTGAGGTAGAGTCCAACACACGTCCCGACGCAGAGCGGAAAGTAAGCTAAATCCTGAGGTAGAGCCCAACACACGTCCCGACGCAGAGCGGAAAGTAAGCTAAATCCTGAGGTAGACCCCAACACACGTCCCCACGTAAAGCTGAAAGTAAGCTAAATCCTGAGGTAGAGCCCAAAACACGTCCCGATGTAGAGCCCAACAAACGTCCCGACGTAGACCTGAAAGTAAGCTAAATCCTGAGGTAGAGCCGAACACACGTCCGACGCAGAGCGGAAAGTAAGCTAAATCCTGAGGTAGAGCCCAACACACATCCGACGCAGAGCGCTAAGTAAGCTAAATCCTGAGGTAGAGCCCAACACACGTCCCGACGCAGGGCGGAAAGTAAGCTAAATCCTAATGTAGAGCCCAACACACGTCCCGACGTAGAGCCCAACACATGTCCCGAAGTAGAGCAGAAAGTAAGCTAAATCCTGAGGTAGAGCCCAACACAGGTCCCCACGTAGAGCTGAAAGTAAGCTAAATCCTGAGGTAGAGCCCAACACACGTCCCGACGTAGAGCCCAACACACGTTCCGACGTAGAGCCCAACACACGCCCCGACGTAGAGCCCAACACACGCCCCGACGTAGAGCCCAACACACGTCTCGACGTAGAGCCCAACACACGTCCCGACGTAGAGCCCAACACACGTCCCGTCGTAGAGCTGAACGTTAGCTAAATACAGACGTTGAGCCCAACACACGTCCCGACGTAGAGCTGAAAGTAAGCTAAATCCTGATGTAGAGCCCAACACACGTTCCGACGTAGAGCCCAACACACGTCCCGACGTAGAGCCCAACACACGTCCCGACGTAGAGCCCAACACACGTCCCTACGTAGAGCTGGAAATAAGCTAAATCCCGACGTAGAGCCCAACACACATCCCGACGAAGAGCCCAACACATGTCCCGACGTACAGCCCAACACACGTCCCGACGCAGAGCTGAAAGTAAGCTAAATCCTGAGATAGAGCCCAACACACGTCCCGACGCAGAGCGGAAAGTAAGCTAAATCCTGAGGTAGAGTCCAACACACGTCCCGACGTAGAGTCCAACACACATCCCGACGTAGAGTCCAACACACGTCCCGACGTAGAGTCCAACGCACGTCCCGACGTAGAGTCCAACGCACGTCCCGACGTAGAGCTGAAAGTAAGCTAAATCCTGATGTAGAGCCCAACACACGTCCCGACGTAGAGCCCAACACACGTCCCGACGTAGAGCCCAACACACGTCCCGACGTAGAGTCCTACGCACGTCCCGACGTAGAGCCCAACGCACGTCCCGACGCAGAGCCCAACACACGTCCCGACGTAGAGCCCAACACACGTCCCGACGTAGAGCTGAAAGTAAGCTAAATCCTGATGTAGAGCCCAACACACGTCCCGACGTAGAGCCCAACACACGTCCCGACGTAGAGCTGAAAGTAAGCTAAATCCTGATGTAGAGCCCAACACACGTCCCGACGTAGAGCCCAACACACGTCCCGACGTAGAGCCCAACACACGTCCCGACGTAGAGCCCAACACACGTCCCGACGCAGAGCCCAACACACGTCCCGACGCAGAGCCCAACACACGTCCCGACGCAGAGCCCAACACACGTCCCGACGCAGAGCCCAACACACGTCCCGACGTAGAGCTGGAAATAAGCTAAATCCCGACGTAGAGCCCAACACACATCCCGACGTAGAGCCCAACACACGTCCCGACGCAGAGCTGAAAGTAAGCTAAATCCTGAGATAGAGCCCAACACATGTCCCGATGCAGAGCGGAAAGTAAGCTAAAACCTGAGGTGGAGTCCAACACACGTCCGGACGTAGAGTCCAACACACGTCCCGACGTAGAGCTGGAAGTAAGCTCAATCCCTACGTAGAGCCCAACACACGTCCCGACGTAGAGCTGGAAGTAAGCTCAATCCCGACGTAGAGCCCAACACACGTCCCGACGTAGAGCTGGAAGTAAGCTCAATCCCGACGTAGAGCCCAACACACGTCCCGACTTAGAGCTGAAAGTAAGCTAAATCCTGAGGTAGAGCCCAACACACGTCCCCACGTAGAGCTGAAAGTAAGCTAAATCCTGAGGAAGAGCCCAACACACGTCCCCACGTAGAGCTGAAAGTAAGCTAAATCCCGAGGTAGAGCCCAACACACATCCCGACGTAGAGCCCAACACACGTCCCGACGTAGAGCCCAACACACGTCCCGACGCAGAGCTGAAAGTAAGCTAAATCCTGAGATAGAGCCCAACACACGTCCCCACGTAGAGCGGAAAGTAAGCTAAATCCTGAGGTAGAGCCCAACACAAGTCCCCACGTAGAGCTGAAAGTAAGCTAAATCCTGAGGTAGAGCCCAACACAAGTCCCCACGTAGAGCTGAAAGTAAGCTAAATCCTGAGGTAGAGCCCAACACATGTCCCGACGTAGAGCCCAACACACGTCCCGACGTAGAGCCCAACACACGTCCTGACGTACAGCCCCACACACGTCCTAACGTACAGCCCCACACACGTCCCGACGTAGAGCCCAACACACGTCCCGACGCAGAGCCAAACACACGTCCCGACGTAGAGCCCAACACACGTCCCGACCTAGAGCCCAACACACGTCCCGACGCAGAGCGGAAAGTAAGCTAAATCCTGAGGTAGAGCCCAACACACGTCTCCACGTAGAGCGGAAAGTAAGCTAAATCCTGAGGTAGAGCCCAACACACGTCCCGACGTAGAGCCCAACACACGTCCCGACGTAGACCTGAAAGTAAGCTAAATCCCGACGTACAGCCCAACACACGTCCCGACGTAGAGTCCAACACACGTCCCGACGTAGAGTCCAACAAACGTCCCGACGTAGACCTGGAAGTAAGCTAAATCCCGACGTAGAGCCCAACACACGTCCCGACGTAGAGCCCAACACACGTCCCGACGTAGAGCCCAACACACGTCCCGACGTAGAGCTGAATGTAAGCTAAATCCTGAGGTAGAGCCCAATACACGTCCCGACGCAGAGCGGAAAGTAAGCTAAATCCTGAGATAGAGCCCAACACACATCCCGACGTAGAGCGGAAAGTAAGCTAAATCCTGAGGTAGAGCCCAACACACGTCCCCACGTAGAGCTGAAAGTAAGCTAAATCCTAAGGTAGAGCCCAACACATGTCCCGACGTAGAGCCCAACACACGTCCCGACGTAGAGCCCAACACACGTCCCGACGTAGAGCCTAACACACGTCCCGACGTAGAGCCCAACACACGTCCCGACGTAGAGCCCAACACACGTCCCGACGTAGAGCTCAACACACGTCCCGACGTAGAGCTGGAAGTAAGCTAAATCCCGACGTAGAGCCCAACACACGTCCCGACGTAGAGCTGGAAGTAAGCTAAATCCCGACGTAGAGCCCAACGCACGTCCCGACGTAGAGCTGAAAGTAAGCTAAATCCTGAGGTAGAGCCCAACACACGTCCCCACGTAGAGCTGAAAGTAAGCTAAATCCTGAGGTAGAGTCCAACACACGTCCCGACTTAGTGTCCAACACACGTCCCGACGTAGAGTCCAACACACGTCCCGACGTAGACCTGGAAGTAAGCTAAATCCCGACGTAGAGCCCAACACACGTCCCGACGTAGAGCTGGAAGTAAGCTAAATCCCCACGTAGAGCCCAACACACGTCCCGACGTAGAGCCCAACACACGTCCCGACGTAGAGCCCAACACACGTCCCGACGTAGAGTCCAACACACGTCCCGACGTAGAGCTAGAAGTAAGCTAAACCCCGACGTAGAGCCCAACACACGTCCCTACGTAGAGCCCAACACACGTCCCGACGTAGAGCCCAACACACGTCCCGACGTAGATCTGAAAGTAAGCAAAATCCTGACGTAGAGCCCAACACACGTCCCGACGTAGAGCCCAACATACGTCCCGACGCAGAGCCCAACACACGTCCCGACGCAGAGCCCAACACACGTCCCGACGCAGAGCCCAACACACGTCCCGACGCAGAACCCAACACACGTCCCGACGCAGAGCCCAACACACGTTCCGATGTAGAGCTGAAAGTAAGCTAAATCCTGAGGTAGAGCCCAACACACGTCCCGACGCAGAGCGGAAAGTAAGCTAAATCCTGAGGTAGAGCCCAACACACGTCCCGACGCAGAGCGGAAAGCAAGCTAAATCCTGAGGTAGAGCCCAACACACGTCCCGACGCAGAGCGGAAAGTAAGCTAAATCCTGAGGTAGAGCCCAACACACGTCCCGACGTAGAGCTGTAAGTAAGCTAAATCCTAAAGGTAGAGCCCAACACACGTCCCGACGTAGAGCCCAACACACGTCCCGACGTAGAGCCCAACACACGTCCCGACGTAGAGCTGAAAGTAAGCTAAATCCTGATGTAGAGCCCAACACACGTCCCGACGTAGAGCCCAACACACGTCCCGACGTAGAGCCCAACACACGTCCCGACGTAGAGCCCAACACACGTCCCGACGCAGAGCCCAACACACGTCCCGACGCAGAGCCCAACACACGTCCCGACGCAGAGCCCAACACACGTCCCGACGCAGAGCCCAACACACGTCCCGACGTAGAGCTGGAAATAAGCTAAATCCCGACGTAGAGCCCAACACACATCCCGACGTAGAGCCCAACACACGTCCCGACGCAGAGCTGAAAGTAAGCTAAATCCTGAGATAGAGCCCAACACATGTCCCGATGCAGAGCGGAAAGTAAGCTAAAACCTGAGGTGGAGTCCAACACACGTCCGGACGTAGAGTCCAACACACGTCCCGACGTAGAGCTGGAAGTAAGCTCAATCCCTACGTAGAGCCCAACACACGTCCCGACGTAGAGCTGGAAGTAAGCTCAATCCCGACGTAGAGCCCAACACACGTCCCGACGTAGAGCTGGAAGTAAGCTCAATCCCGACGTAGAGCCCAACACACGTCCCGACTTAGAGCTGAAAGTAAGCTAAATCCTGAGGTAGAGCCCAACACACGTCCCCACGTAGAGCTGAAAGTAAGCTAAATCCTGAGGAAGAGCCCAACACACGTCCCCACGTAGAGCTGAAAGTAAGCTAAATCCCGAGGTAGAGCCCAACACACATCCCGACGTAGAGCCCAACACACGTCCCGACGTAGAGCCCAACACACGTCCCGACGCAGAGCTGAAAGTAAGCTAAATCCTGAGATAGAGCCCAACACACGTCCCCACGTAGAGCGGAAAGTAAGCTAAATCCTGAGGTAGAGCCCAACACAAGTCCCCACGTAGAGCTGAAAGTAAGCTAAATCCTGAGGTAGAGCCCAACACAAGTCCCCACGTAGAGCTGAAAGTAAGCTAAATCCTGAGGTAGAGCCCAACACATGTCCCGACGTAGAGCCCAACACACGTCCCGACGTAGAGCCCAACACACGTCCTGACGTACAGCCCCACACACGTCCTAACGTACAGCCCCACACACGTCCCGACGTAGAGCCCAACACACGTCCCGACGCAGAGCCAAACACACGTCCCGACGTAGAGCCCAACACACGTCCCGACCTAGAGCCCAACACACGTCCCGACGCAGAGCGGAAAGTAAGCTAAATCCTGAGGTAGAGCCCAACACACGTCTCCACGTAGAGCGGAAAGTAAGCTAAATCCTGAGGTAGAGCCCAACACACGTCCCGACGTAGAGCCCAACACACGTCCCGACGTAGACCTGAAAGTAAGCTAAATCCCGACGTACAGCCCAACACACGTCCCGACGTAGAGTCCAACACACGTCCTGACGTAGAGTCCAACAAACGTCCCGACGTAGACCTGGAAGTAAGCTAAATCCCGACGTAGAGCCCAACACACGTCCCGACGTAGAGCCCAACACACGTCCCGACGTAGAGCCCAACACACGTCCCGACGTAGAGCTGAATGTAAGCTAAATCCTGAGGTAGAGCCCAATACACGTCCCGACGCAGAGCGGAAAGTAAGCTAAATCCTGAGATAGAGCCCAACACACATCCCGACGTAGAGCGGAAAGTAAGCTAAATCCTGAGGTAGAGCCCAACACACGTCCCCACGTAGAGCTGAAAGTAAGCTAAATCCTAAGGTAGAGCCCAACACATGTCCCGACGTAGAGCCCAACACACGTCCCGACGTAGAGCCCAACACACGTCCCGACGTAGAGCCTAACACACGTCCCGACGTAGAGCCCAACACACGTCCCGACGTAGAGCCCAACACACGTCCCGACGTAGAGCTCAACACACGTCCCGACGTAGAGCTGGAAGTAAGCTAAATCCCGACGTAGAGCCCAACACACGTCCCGACGTAGAGCTGGAAGTAAGCTAAATCCCGACGTAGAGCCCAACGCACGTCCCGACGTAGAGCTGAAAGTAAGCTAAATCCTGAGGTAGAGCCCAACACACGTCCCCACGTAGAGCTGAAAGTAAGCTAAATCCTGAGGTAGAGTCCAACACACGTCCCGACTTAGTGTCCAACACACGTCCCGACGTAGAGTCCAACACACGTCCCGACGTAGACCTGGAAGTAAGCTAAATCCCGACGTAGAGCCCAACACACGTCCCGACGTAGAGCTGGAAGTAAGCTAAATCCCCACGTAGAGCCCAACACACGTCCCGACGTAGAGCCCAACACACGTCCCGACGTAGAGCCCAACACACGTCCCGACGTAGAGCCCAACACACGTCCCGACGTAGAGTCCAACACACGTCCCGACGTAGAGCTAGAAGTAAGCTAAACCCCGACGTAGAGCCCAACACACGTCCCTACGTAGAGCCCAACACACGTCCCGACGTAGAGCCCAACACACGTCCCGACGTAGATCTGAAAGTAAGCAAAATCCTGACGTAGAGCCCAACACACGTCCCGACGTAGAGCCCAACATACGTCCCGACGCAGAGCCCAACACACGTCCCGACGCAGAGCCCAACACACGTCCCGACGCAGAGCCCAACACACGTCCCGACGCAGAACCCAACACACGTCCCGACGCAGAGCCCAACACACGTTCCGATGTAGAGCTGAAAGTAAGCTAAATCCTGAGGTAGAGCCCAACACACGTCCCGACGCAGAGCGGAAAGTAAGCTAAATCCTGAGGTAGAGCCCAACACACGTCCCGACGCAGAGCGGAAAGCAAGCTAAATCCTGAGGTAGAGCCCAACACACGTCCCGACGCAGAGCGGAAAGTAAGCTAAATCCTGAGGTAGAGCCCAACACACGTCCCGACGTAGAGCTGTAAGTAAGCTAAATCCTAAAGGTAGAGCCCAACACACGTCCTGACGTAGAGCCCAACACACGTCCCGACGTAGAGCCCAACGCACGTCCCGACGTAGAGCCCAACGCACGTCCCGACGTAGAGCCCAACGCACGTCCCGACGTAGAGCTGAAAGTAAGCTAAATCCTGAGGTAGAGCCCAACACACGTCCCCACGTAGAGCTGAAAGTAAGCTAAATCCTGAGGTAGAGTCCAACACACGTCCCGACGTAGAGTCCAACACACGTCCCGACTTAGTGTCCAACACACGTCCCGACGTAGAGTCCAACACACGTCCCGACGTAGACCTGGAAGTAAGCTAAATCCCGACGTAGAGCCCAACACACGTCCCGACGTAGAGCTGGAAGTAAGCTAAATCCCCACGTAGAGCCCAACACACGTCCCGACGTAGAGCCCAACACACGTCCCGACGTAGAGCCCAACACACGTCCCGACGTAGAGCCCAACACACGTCCCGACGTAGAGCCCAACACACGTCCCGACGTAGAGTCCAACACACGTCCCGACGTAGAGCTAGAAGTAAGCTAAACCCCGACGTAGAGCCCAACACACGTCCCTACGTAGAGCCCAACACACGTCCCGACGTAGAGCCCAACACACGTCCCGACGTAGATCTGAAAGTAAGCAAAATCCTGACGTAGAGCCCAACACACGTCCCGACGTAGAGCCCAACATACGTCCCGACGCAGAGCCCAACACACGTCCCGACGCAGAGCCCAACACACGTCCCGACGCAGAGCCCAACACACGTCCCGACGCAGAGCCCAACACACGTTCCGATGTAGAGCTGAGAGTAAGCTAAATCCTGAGGTAGAGCCCAACACACGTCCCGACGCAGAGCGGAAAGTAAGCTAAATCCTGAGGTAGAGCCCAACACACGTCCCGACGCAGAGCGGAAAGCAAGCTAAATCCTGAGGTAGAGCCCAACACACGTCCCGACGCAGAGCGGAAAGTAAGCTAAATCCTGAGGTAGAGCCCAACACACGTCCCGACGTAGAGCTGTAAGTAAGCTAAATCCTAAAGGTAGAGCCCAACACACGTCCCGACGTAGAGCCCAACGCACGTCCCGACGTAGAGCCCAACGCACGTCCCGACGTAGAGCCCAACGCACGTCCCGACGTAGAGCTGAAATTAAGCTAAATCCTGAGGTAGAGCCCAACACACGTCCCCACGTAGAGCTGAAAGTAAGCTAAATCCTGAGGTAGAGTCCAACACACGTCCCGACGTAGAGTCCAACACACGTCCCGACGTAGAGTCCAACACACGTCCCGACGTAGAGTCCAACACACGTCCCGACGTAGAGCTGGAAGTAAGCTACGTCGCGACGTAGAGCTAGAAGTAAGCTAAATCCTGACGTAGAGCCCAACACACGTCCCGACGTAGAGCCCAACACACGTCCCGACGTAGAGCCCAACACACGTCCCGACGTAGAGCCCAACACACGTCCCGACGTAGATCTGAAAGTAAGCAAAATCCTGACGTAGAGCCCAACACACGTCCCGACGTAGAGCCCAACACACGTCCCGACGTAGAGCCCAACACACGTCCCGACGCAGAGCCCAACACACGTCCCGACGCAGAGCCCAACACACGTCCCGACGCAGAACCCAACACACGTCCCGACGCAGAGCCCAACACACGTTCCGATGTAGAGCTGAAAGTAAGCTAAATCCTGAGGTAGAGCCCAACACACGTCCCGACGCAGAGCGGAAAGTAAGCTAAATCCTGAGGTAGAGCCCAACACACGTCCCGACGCAGAGCGGAAAGCAAGCTAAATCCTGAGGTAGAGCCCAACACACGTCCCGACGCAGAGCGGAAAGTAAGCTAAATCCTGAGGTAGAGCCCAACACACGTCCCGACGTAGAGCTGTAAGTAAGCTAAATCCTAAAGGTAGAGCCCAACACACGTCCCGACGTAGAGCCCAACACACGTCCCGACGTAGAGCCCAACGCACGTCCCGACGTAGAGCCCAACGCACGTCCCGACGTAGAGCCCAACGCACGTCCCGACGTAGAGCCCAACGCACGTCCCGACGTAGAGCCCAACGCGCGTCCCGACGTAGAGCCCAACGCACGTCCCGACGTAGAGCTGAAAGTAAGCTAAATCCTGAGGTAGAGCCCAACACACGTCCCCACGTAGAGCTGAAAGTAAGCTAAATCCTGAGGTAGAGTCCAACACACGTCCCGACGCAGAGCGGAAAGTAAGCTAAATCCTGAGGTAGAGCCCAACACACGTCCCGACGCAGAGCGGAAAGTAAGCTAAATCCTGAGGTAGACCCCAACACACGTCCCCACGTAGAGCTGAAAGTAAGCTAAATCCTGAGGTAGAGCCCAAAACACGTCCCGATGTAGAGCCCAACAAACGTCCCGACGTAGACCTGAAAGTAAGCTAAATCCTGAGGTAGAGCCGAACACACGTCCGAGGCAGAGCGGAAAGTAAGCTAAATCCTGAGGTAGAGCCCAACACACATCCGACGCAGAGCGCTAAGTAAGCTAAATCCTGAGGTAGAGCCCAACACACGTCCCGACGCAGGGCGGAAAGTAAGCTAAATCCTGATGTAGAGCCCAACACACGTCCCGACGTAGAGCCCAACACATGTCCCGAAGTAGAGCAGAAAGTAAGCTAAATCCTGAGGTAGAGCCCAACACAGGTCCCCACGTAGAGCTGAAAGTAAGCTAAATCCTGAGGTAGAGCCCAACACACGTCCCGACGTAGAGCCCAACACACGTTCCGACGTAGAGCCCAACACACGCCCCGACGTAGAGCCCAACACACGCCCCGACGTAGAGCCCAACACACGTCCCGACGTGGAGCCCAACACATGTCTCGACGTAGAGCCCAACACACGTCCCGACGTAGAGCCCAACACACGTCCCGTCGTAGAGCTGAACGTTAGCTAAATACAGACGTTGAGCCCAACACAAGTCCCGACGTAGAGCTGAAAGTAAGCTAAATCCTGATGTAGAGCCCAACACACGTCCCGACGTAGAGCCCAACACACGTCCCGACGTAGAGCCCAACACACGTCCCGACGTAGAGCTGGAAATAAGCTAAATCCCGACGTAGAGCCCAACACACATCCCGACGAAGAGCCCAACACATGTCCCGACGTACAGCCCAACACACGTCCCGACGCAGAGCTGAAAGTAAGCTAAATCCTGAGATAGAGCACAACACACGTCCCGACGCAGAGCGGAAAGTAAGCTAAATCCTGAGGTAGAGTCCAACACACGTCCCGACGTAGAGTCCAACACACATCCCGACGTAGAGTCCAACACACGTCCCGACGTAGAGTCCAACGCACGTCCCGACGTAGAGGTGAAAGTAAGCTAAATCCTGATGTAGAGCCCAACACACGTCCCGACGTAGAGCCCAACACACGTCCCGACGTAGAGCCCAACACACGTCCCGACGTAGAGTCCTACGCACGTCCCGACGTAGAGCCCAACGCACGTCCCGACGCAGAGCCCAACACACGTCCCGACGGAGAGCCCAACACACGTCCCGACGTAGAGCTGAAAGTAAGCTAAATCCTGATGTAGAGCCCAACACACGTCCCGACGTAGAGCCCAACACACGTCCCGACGTAGAGCTGAAAGTAAGCTAAATCCTGATGTAGAGCCCAACACACGTCCCGACGTAGAGCCCAACACACGTCCCGACGTAGAGCCCAACACACGTCCCGATGTAGAGCCCAACACACGTCCCGACGCAGAGCCCAACACACGTCCCGACGCAGAGCCCAACACACGTCCCGACGCAGAGCCCAACACACGTCCCGACGCAGAGCCCAACACACGTCCCGACGTAGAGCTGGAAATAAGCTAAATCCCGACGTAGAGCCCAACACACATCCCGACGTAGAGCCCAACACACGTCCCGACGCAGAGCTGAAAGTAAGCTAAATCCTGAGATAGAGCCCAACACATGTCCCGATGCAGAGCGGAAAGTAAGCTAAAACCTGAGGTGGAGTCCAACACACGTCCTGACGTAGAGTCCAACACACGTCCCGACGTAGAGTCCAACACACGTCCCGACGTAGAGCTGGAAGTAAGCTCAATCCCTACGTAGAGCCCAACACACGTCCCGACGTAGAGCTGGAAGTAAGCTCAATCCCGACGTAGAGCCCAACACACGTCCCGACGTAGAGCTGAAAGTAAGCTAAATCCTGAGGTAGAGCCCAACACACGTCCCCACGTAGAGCTGAAAGTAAGCTAAATCCTGAGGAAGAGCCCAACACACGTCCCCACGTAGAGCTGAAAGTAAGCTAAATCCCGAGGTAGAGCCCAACACACATCCCGACGTAGAGCCCAACACACGTCCCGACGTAGAGCCCAACACACGTCCCGACGCAGAGCTGAAAGTAAGCTAAATCCTGAGATAGAGCCCAACACACGTCCCCACGTAGAGCGGAAAGTAAGCTAAATCCTGAGGTAGAGCCCAACACAAGTCCCCACGTAGAGCTGAAAGTAAGCTAAATCCTGAGGTAGAGCCCAACACAAGTCCCCACGTAGAGCTGAAAGTAAGCTAAATCCTGAGGTAGAGCCCAATACATGTCCCGACGAAGAGCCCAACACACGTCCCGACGTAGAGCCCAACACACGTCCTGACGTACAGCCCCACACACGTCCTAACGTACAGCCCCACACACGTCCCGACGTAGAGCCCAACACACGTCCCGACGCAGAGCCAAACACACGTCCCGACGTAGAGCCCAACACACGTCCCGACCTAGAGCCCAACACACGTCCCGACGCAGAGCGGAAAGTAAGCTAAATCCTGAGGTAGAGCCCAACACACGTCTCCACGTAGAGCGGAAAGTAAGCTAAATCCTGAGGTAGAGCCCAACACACGTCCCGACGTAGAGCCCAACACACGTCCCGACGTAGACCTGAAAGTAAGCTAAATCCCGACGTACAGCCCAACACACGTCCCGACGTAGAGTCCAACACACGTCCCGACGTAGAGTCCAACAAACGTCCCGACGTAGACCTGGAAGTAAGCTAAATCCCGACGTAGAGCCCAACACACGTCCCGACGTAGAGCCCAACACACGTCCCGACGTAGAGCCCAACACACGTCCCGACGTAGAGCTGAATGTAAGCTAAATCCTGAGGTAGAGCCCAATACACGTCCCGACGCAGAGCGGAAAGTAAGCTAAATCCTGAGATAGAGCCCAACACACATCCCGACGTAGAGCGGAAAGTAAGCTAAATCCTGAGGTAGAGCCCAACACACGTCCCCACGTAGAGCTGAAAGTAAGCTAAATCCTAAGGTAGAGCCCAACACATGTCCCGACGTAGAGCCCAACACACGTCCCGACGTAGAGCCCAACACACGTCCCGACGTAGAGCCCAACACACGTCCCGACGTAGAGCTCAACACACGTCCCGACGTAGAGCTGGAAGTAAGCTAAATCCCGACGTAGAGCCCAACACACGTCCCGACGTAGAGCTGGAAGTAAGCTAAATCCCGACGTAGAGCCCAACGCACGTCCCGACGTAGAGCTGAAAGTAAGCTAAATCCTGAGGTAGAGCCCAACACACGTCCCCACGTAGAGCTGAAAGTAAGCTAAATCCTGAGGTAGAGTCCAACACACGTCCCGACGTAGAGTCCAACACACGTCCCGACTTAGTGTCCAACACACGTCCCGACGTAGAGTCCAACACACGTCCCGACGTAGACCTGGAAGTAAGCTAAATCCCGACGTAGAGCCCAACACACGTCCCGACGTAGAGCTGGAAGTAAGCTAAATCCCCACGTAGAGCCCAACACACGTCCCGACGTAGAGCCCAACACACGTCCCGACGTAGAGCCCAACACACGTCCCGACGTAGAGTCCAACACACGTCCCGACGTAGAGCTAGAAGTAAGCTAAACCCCGACGTAGAGCCCAACACACGTCCCTACGTAGAGCCCAACACACGTCCCGACGTAGAGCCCAACACACGTCCCGACGTAGATCTGAAAGTAAGCAAAATCCTGACGTAGAGCCCAACACACGTCCCGACGTAGAGCCCAACATACGTCCCGACGCAGAGCCCAACACACGTCCCGACGCAGAGCCCAACACACGTCCCGACGCAGAGCCCAACACACGTCCCGACGCAGAACCCAACACACGTCCCGACGCAGAGCCCAACACACGTTCCGATGTAGAGCTGAAAGTAAGCTAAATCCTGAGGTAGAGCCCAACACACGTCCCGACGCAGAGCGGAAAGTAAGCTAAATCCTGAGGTAGAGCCCAACACACGTCCCGACGCAGAGCGGAAAGCAAGCTAAATCCTGAGGTAGAGCCCAACACACGTCCCGACGCAGAGCGGAAAGTAAGCTAAATCCTGAGGTAGAGCCCAACACACGTCCCGACGTAGAGCTGTAAGTAAGCTAAATCCTAAAGGTAGAGCCCAACACACGTCCCGACGTAGAGCCCAACACACGTCCCGACGTAGAGCCCAACCCACGTCCCGACGTAGAGCCCAACGCACGTCCCGACGTAGAGCCCAACGCACGTCCCGACGTAGAGCTGAAAGTAAGCTAAATCCTGAGGTAGAGCCCAACACACGTCCCCACGTAGAGCTGAAAGTAAGCTAAATCCTGAGGTAGAGTCCAACACACGTCCCGACGTAGAGTCCAACACACGTCCCGACTTAGAGTCCAACACACGTCCCGACGTAGAGTCCAACACACGTCCCGACGTAGAGCTGGAAGTAAGCTACGTCGCGACGTAGAGCTAGAAGTAAGCTAAATCCTGACGTAGAGCCCAACACACGTCCCGACGTAGAGCCCAACACACGTCCCGACGTAGAGCCCAACACACGTCCCGACGTAGATCTGAAAGTAAGCAAAATCCTGACGTAGAGCCCAACACACGTCCCGACGTAGAGCCCAACACACGTCCCGACGCAGAACCCAACACACGTCCCGACGCAGAGCCCAACACACGTTCCGATGTAGAGCTGAAAGTAAGCTAAATCCTGAGGTAGAGCCCAACACACGTCCCGACGCAGAGCGGAAAGTAAGCTAAATCCTGAGGTAGAGCCCAACACACGTCCCGACGCAGAGCGGAAAGCAAGCTAAATCCTGAGGTAGAGCCCAACACACGTCCCGACGCAGAGCGGAAAGTAAGCTAAATCCTGAGGTAGAGCCCAACACACGTCCCGACGTAGAGCTGTAAGTAAGCTAAATCCTAAAGGTAGAGCCCAACACACGTCCCGACGTAGAGCCCAACACACGTCCCGACGTAGAGCCCAACGCACGTCCCGACGTAGAGCCCAACGCACGTCCCGACGTAGAGCCCAACGTACGTCCCGACGTAGAGCCCAACGCGCGTCCCGACGTAGAGCCCAACGCACGTCCCGACGTAGAGCTGAAAGTAAGCTAAATCCTGAGGTAGAGCCCAACACACGTCCCCACGTAGAGCTGAAAGTAAGCTAAATCCTGAGGTAGAGTCCAACACACGTCCCGACGCAGAGCGGAAAGTAAGCTAAATCCTGAGGTAGAGTCCAACACACGTCCCGACGCAGAGCGGAAAGTAAGCTAAATCCTGAGGTAGACCCCAACACACGTCCCCACGTAGAGCTGAAAGTAAGCTAAATCCTGAGGTAGAGCCCAAAACACGTCCCGATGTAGAGCCCAACAAACGTCCCGACGTAGACCTGAAAGTAAGCTAAATCCTGAGGTAGAGCCGAACACACGTCCGACGCAGAGCGGAAAGTAAGCTAAATCCTGAGGTAGAGCCCAACACACATCCGACGCAGAGCGCTAAGTAAGCTAAATCCTGAGGTAGAGCCCAACACACGTCCCGACGCAGGGCGGAAAGTAAGCTAAATCCTGAGGTAGAGCCCAACACACGTCCCGAGGTAGAGCCCAACACACGTCCCGACGTAGAGCCCAACACATGTCCCGAAGTAGAGCAGAAAGTAAGCTAAATCCTGAGGTAGAGCCCAACACAGGTCCCCACGTAGAGCTGAAAGTAAGCTAAATCCTGAGGTAGAGCCCAACACACGTCCCGACGTAGAGCCCAACACACGTTCCGACGTAGAGTCCAACACACGCCCCGACGTAGAGCCCAACACACGCCCCGACGTAGAGCCCAACACACGTCCCGACGTAGAGCCCAACACACGTCTCGACGTAGAGCCCAACACACGTCCCGACGTAGAGCCCAACACACGTCCCGTCGTAGAGCTGAACGTTAGCTAAATACAGACGTTGAGCCCAACACACGTCCCGACGTAGAGATGAAAGTAAGCTAAATCCTGATGTAGAGCCCAACACACGTCCCGACGTAGAGCCCAACACACGTCCCGACGTAGAGCCCAACACACGTCCCTACGTAGAGCTGGAAATAAGCTAAATCCCGACGTAGAGCCCAACACACATCCCGACGAAGAGCCCAACACATGTCCCGACGTACAGCCCAACACACGTCCCGACGCAGAGCTGAAAGTAAGCTAAATCCTGAGATAGAGCCCAACACACGTCCCGACGCAGAGCGGAAAGTAAGCTAAATCCTGAGGTAGAGTCCAACACACGTCCCGACGTAGAGTCCAACACACATCCCGACGTAGAGTCCAACACACGTCCCGACGTAGAGTCCAACGCACGTCCCGACGTAGAGCTGAAAGTAAGCTAAATCCTGATGTAGAGCCCAACACACGTCCCGACGTAGAGCCCAACACACGTCCCGACGTAGAGCCCAACACACGTCCCGACGTAGAGTCCTACGCACGTCCCGACGTAGAGCCCAACGCACGTCCCGACGCAGAGCCCAACACACGTCCCGACGTAGAGCCCAACACACGTCCCGACGTAGAGCTGAAAGTAAGCTAAATCCTGATGTAGAGCCCAACACACGTCCCGACGTAGAGCCCAACACACGTCCCGACGTAGAGCTGAAAGTAAGCTAAATCCTGATGTAGAGCCCAACACACGTCCCGACGTAGAGCCCAACACACGTCCCGACGGAGAGCCCAACAGACGTCCCGACGTAGAGCTGAAAGTAAGCTAAATCCTGAGGTAGAGCCCAACACACGTCCCGACGTAGAGCCCAACACATGTCCCGACGTAGACCTGAAAGTAAGCTAAATCCTGATGTAGAGTCCAACACACGTCCCGACGTAGAGTCCAACACACGTCCCGACGTAGAGTCCAACACACGTCCCGACGTAGAGCTGAAAGTAAGCTAAATCCTGATCTAGAGCCCAACACACGTCCCGACGCAGAGCCCAACACACGTCCCTACGTAGAGCTGAAAGTAAGCTAAATCCTGAGGTAGAGCCCAACACACGTCCCGACGCAGAGCGGAAAGTAAGCTAAATCTTGAGGTACAGCCCAACATACGACCCGACGCAGAGCGGAAAGTAAGCTAAATCCTCAGGTAGAGCCCAACACACGTCTCCATGTAGAGCTGAAAGTAAGCTAAATCCTGAGGTAGAGCCCAACACACGTCCCGACATAGACCTGAAAGTAAGCTAAATCCTGATGTAGAGCCTAACACACGTCCCGACGTAGAGCCCAACACACGTCCCGACATAGACCTGAAAGTAAGCTCAATCCTGATGTAGAGTCCAACACACGTCCCGACGTAGAGTCCAACACACGTCCCTACGTAGAGTCCAACACACGTCCCGACGTAGAGTCCAACACACGTCCCGACGTAGAGCTGGAAGTAAGCTAAATCCCCACATAGAGCCCAACACACATCCCGACGTAGAGCCCAACACACGTCCCGACGTAGAGCCCAACACACGTCCCGACGCAGAGCGGAAAGTAAGCTAAATCCTGAGGTAGAGCCCAACACACGTCCCGACGCAGAGCGGAAAGTAAGCTAAATCCTGAGGTAGAGCCCAAAAAACGTCCCGACGCAGAGCGGAAAGTAAGCTAAATCCTGAGGTAGAGCCCAACACACGTCCCCATGTAGAGCGGAAAGTAAGCTAAATCCTGAGGTAGAGCCCAACACACGTCCCGACGTAGAGCTCAACACACGTCCCGACGTAGAGCCCAACACACGTCCCGACGTAGAGCCCAACACACGTCCCGACGTAGAGCCCAACACACGTCCCGACGGAGAGCCCAACACACGTCCCGACGTACAGCTGAAAGTAAGCTAAATCCTGACGTAGAGCCCAACGCACGTCCCGACGTAGAGCCCAACGCACGTCCCGACGTAGAGACCAACGCACGTCCCGACGTAGAGACCAACGCACGTCCCGACTTAGAGACCAACGCACGTCCCGACGTAGAGCCCAACGCACGTCCCGACGTAGAGCTGAAAGTAAGCTAAATACTGATGTAGAGCCCAACACACGTCCCGACGTAGAGCCCAACACACGTCCCGACGGAGAGCCCAATACACGTCCTGACGTACAGCTGAAAGTAAGCTAAATCCTGACGTAGAGCCCAACGCACGTCCCGACGTAGAGACCAACGCACGTCCCGACGTAGAGCCCAACGCACGTCCCGACGTAGAGCCCAACGCACGTCCCGACGTAGAGCCCAACGCAGGTCCCGACGTAGAGCCCAACGCAGGTCCCGACGTAGAGCCCAACGCACATCCCGACGTAGAGCCCAACACACGTCCCGACGTAGAGCCCAACACACGTCCCGACGTAGAGCTGAAAGTAAGCTAAATCCTGATGTAGAGCCCAACACACGTCCCGACGTAGAGCCCAACACACGTCCTGACGCAGAGCCCAACACACGTCCCGACGCAGAGCCCAACACACGTCCCGACGCAGAGCCCAACACACGTCGCGACGTGGAGCTGAAAGTAAGCTAAATCCTGATGTAGAGCCCAACACACGTCCCGACGCAGAGCGGAAAGTAAGATAAATCCTGAGGTAGAGCCCAAAAAACGTCCCGACTCAGAGCGGAAAGTAAGCTAAATCCTGAGGTAGAGCCCAACACACGTCCCCACGTAGAGCGGAAAGTAAGCTAAATCCTCAGGTAGAGCCCAACACACGTCCCGACGTAGAGCCCAACACACGTCCCGACGTAGAGCCCAACACACGTCCAGACGTAGAACCCAACACACGTCCCGACGGAGAGCCCAACACACGTCCCGACGTACAGCTGAAAGTAAGCTAAATCCTGAGGTAGAGCCCAACACACGTCCCGACGTAGAGCCCAACACACGTCCCGACATTGACCTGAAAGTAAGCTAAATCCTGATGTAGAGCCTAACACACGTCCCGACGTAGAGTCCAACACACGTCCCGACGTAGAGTCCAACACACGTCCCGACGTAGAGTCCAACACACGTCCCGACGTAGAGTCCAACACACGTCCCGACGTAGAGCTGAAAGTAAGCTAAATCCTGAGGTAGAGCCCAACACACGTCCCGACGCAGAGCGGAAAGTAAGCTAAATCCTGAGGTAGAGCCCAACACACGTCCCCACGTAGAGCCCAACACACATCCCGACGTAGAGCCCAACACACGTCCCGACGTAGAGCCCAACACACGTCCCGACGTAGAGCCCAACACACGTTCCGACGTAGAGCGGGAAGTAAGCTAAATCCCGACGTAGAGCCCAACACACGTCCCGACGTATACCCCAACGCACGTCCCGACGTAGAACCCAACGCACGTCCCGACGTAGAGCCCAACGCACGTCCCGACGTAGAACCCAACGCAGGTCCCGACGTAGAGCCCAACGCACGTCCCGACGTAGAGCCCAACGCACGTCCCGACGTAGAACCCAACGCACGTCCCGACGTAGAACCCAACGCACGTCCCGACGTAGAGCCCAACACACGTCCCGACGTAGAGCCCAACACACGTCCCGACGTAGAGCCCAACACACGTCCCGACGTAGAGCCCAACACACGTCCTGACGGAGAGCCCAACACACGCCCCGACGGAGAGCCCAACACTCGCCCCGACGGAGAGCCCAACACACGTCCCGACGTAGAGCTGAAAGTAAGCTAAATCCTGACGTAGAGCCCAACGCAGGTCGCGACGTAGAGCCCAACGCAGGTCGCGACGTAGAGCCCAACGCACGTCCCGACGTAGAGCCCAACGCACGTCCCGACGTAGAGCCCAACGCACGTCCCGACGTAGAGCTGAAAGTAAGCTAAATCCTAAAGGTAGAGCCCAACACACGTCCCGACGTAGAGCCCAACACACGTCCCGACGTAGAGCCCAACGCAGGTCCCGACGTAGAGCCCAACGCACGTCCCGACGTAGAGCCCAACGCACGTCCCGACGTAGAGCCCAACGCACGTCCCGACGTAGAGCCGAACGCACGTCCCGACGTAGAGCACAACACACGTTCCGACGTAGAGCGGGAAGTAAGCTAAATCCCGACGTAGAGCCCAACACACGTCCCGACGTAGAGCGGGAAGTAGCTAAATCCCGACGTAGAGCCCAACACACGTCCCGACGTAGAGCCCAACACACGTCCCGACGTAGTGCTCAACACACGTCCCGACGTAGAACCCAACACACGTCCCGATGGAGAGCCCAACAGACGTCCCGACGTAGAGCTGAAAGTAAGCTAAATCCTGACATAGAGCCCAACGCACGTCCCGACGTAGAGCCCAACGCACGTCCCGACGTAGAGACCAACGCACGTCCCGACGTAGAGCCCAACGCACGTCCCGACGTAGAGCTGAAAGTAAGGTAAATCCTGATGTAGAGCCCAACACACGTCCCGACGTAGAGCCCAACAGACGTCCCGACGTAGAGCCCAACGCACGTCCCGACGTAGAGCCCAACGCACGTCCCGACGTAGAGCCCAACGCACGTCCCGACGTAGAGCCCAACGCACGTCCCGACGTAGAGCCCAACGCAGGTCCCGACGTAGAGCCCAACGCAGGTCCCGACGTAGAGCCCAACGCACATCCCGACGTAGAGCCCAACGCACATCCCGACGTAGAGCCCAACGCAGGTCCCGACGTAGAGCCCAACGCACATCCCGACGTAGAGCCCAACACACGTCCCGACGTAGAGCTGAAAGTAAGCTAAATCCTGATGTAGAGCCCAACACACGTCCCGACGTAGAGCCCAACACACGTCCCGACGCAGAGCCCAACACACGTCCCGACGCAGAGCCCAACACACGTCCCGACGTAGAGCTGAAAGTAAGCTAAATCCTGATGTAGAGCCCAACACACGTCTCGACGCAGAGCCCAACACACGTCCCTACGTAGAGCTGAAAGTAAGCTAAATCCTGAGGTAGAGCCCAACACACGTCCCGACGCAGAGCGGAAAGTAAGCTAAATCCTGAGGTACAGCCCAACACACGACCCGACGCAGAGCGGAAAGTAAGCTAAATCCTGAGGTACAGCCCAACACACGACCCGACGCAGAGCGGAAAGTAAGCTAAATCCTCAGGTAGAGCCCAACACACGTCTCCATGTAGAGCTGAAAGTAAGCTAAATCCTGAGGTAGAGCCCAACACACGTCCCGACATAGACCTGAAAGTAAGCTAAATCCTGATGTAGAGCCTAACACACGTCCCGACGTAGAGCCCAACACACGTCCCGACATAGACCTGAAAGTAAGCTCAATTCTGATGTAGAGTCCAACACACGTCCCCACGTAGAGTCCAACACACGTCCCGACGTAGAGTCCAACACACGTCCCGACGTAGAGTCCAACACACGTCCCGACGTAGAGCTGGAAGTAAGCTAAATCCCCACGTAGAGCCCAACACACATCCCGACGTAGAGCCCAACACACGTCCCGACGTAGAGCCCAACACACGTCCCGATGTAGAGCTGAAAGTAAGCTAAATCCTGAGGTAGAGCCCAACACACGTCCCGATGCAGAGCGGAAAGTAAGCTAAATCCTGAGGTAGAGCCCAAAAAATGTCCCGACGCAGAGCGGAAAGTAAGCTAAATCCTGAGGTAGAGCCCAACACACGTCCCCACGTAGAGCGGAAAGTAAGCTAAATCCTGAGGTAGAGCCCAACACACGTCCCGACGTAGAGCCCAACACACGTCCCGACGTAGAGCCCAACACACGTCCCGACGTAGAGCCCAACACACGTCCCGACGTACAGCTGAAAGTAAGCTAAATCCTGACGTAGAGCCCAACGCACGTCCCGACGTAGAGACCAACGCACATCCCGACGTATAGACCAACGCACGTCCCGACGTAGAGACCAACGCACGTCCCGACGTAGAGAACAACGCACGTCCCGACGTAGAGACCAAGGCACGTCCCGACGTAGAGCCCAACGCACGTCCCGACGTAGAGATGAAAGTAAGCTAAATCCTGAAGTAGAGCCCATCACACGTCCCGACGTAGAGCCCAACACACGTCCCGACGTAGAGCCCAACGCACGTCCCGACGTAGAGCCCAACGCACGACCCGACGTAGAGCCCAACGCACGTCCCGACGTAGAGCCCAACGCAGGTCCCGACGTAGAGCCCAACGCACATCCCGACGTAGAGCCTAACACACGTCCCGACGTAGAGCCCAACACACGTCCCGACGAAGAGCTGAAAGTAAGCTAAATCCTGATGTAGAGCCCAACACACGTCCCGACGTAGAGCCCAACACACGTCCCGACGTAGAGCCCAACACACGTCCCGACGTAGAGCCCAACACACGTCCCGACGTAGAGCCCAACACACGTCCCGACGCAGAGCCCAACAGACGTACCGACGTAGAGCCCAACACACGTCCTAACGCAGAGCCCAACACACGTCCCGACGCAGAGCCCAACACACGTCCCGACGTGGAGCTGAAAGTAAGCTAAATCCTGATGTAGAGCCCAACACAGGTCCCGACGCAGAGCGGAAAGTTAGCTAAATCCTGAGGTAGAGCCCAACACACGTCCCGACGTAGAGCTGAAAGTAAGCTAAATCCTGATGTAGAGCCCAACACACGTCCCGACGTAGAGCCCAACACACGTCCCGACGTAGAGCCCAACACACGTCCCGACGTACAGCTGAAAGTAAGCTAAATCCTGACGTAGAGCCCAACGCACGTCCCGACGTAGAGACCAACGCACATCCCGACGTATAGACCAACGCACGTCCCGACGTAGAGACCAACGCACGTCCCGACGTAGAGAACAACGCACGTCCCGACGTAGAGACCAAGGCACGTCCCGACGTAGAGCCCAACGCACGTCCCGACGTAGAGATGAAAGTAAGCTAAATCCTGAAGTAGAGCCCATCACACGTCCCGACGTAGAGCCCAACACACGTCCCGACGTAGAGCCGAACGCACGTCCCGACGTAGAGCCCAACGCACGACCCGACGTAGAGCCCAACGCACGTCCCGACGTAGAGCCCAACGCAGGTCCCGACGTAGAGCCCAACGCACATCCCGACGTAGAGCCTAACACACGTCCCGACGTAGAGCCCAACACACGTCCCGACGAAGAGCTGAAAGTAAGCTAAATCCTGATGTAGAGCCCAACACACGTCCCGACGTAGAGCCCAACACACGTCCCGACGTAGAGCCCAACACACGTCCCGACGTAGAGCCCAACACACGTCCCGACGTAGAGCCCAACACACGTCCCGACGCAGAGCCCAACAGACGTACCGACGTAGAGCCCAACACACGTCCTAACGCAGAGCCCAACACACGTCCCGACGCAGAGCCCAACACACGTCCCGACGTGGAGCTGAAAGTAAGCTAAATCCTGATGTAGAGCCCAACACAGGTCCCGACGCAGAGCGGAAAGTTAGCTAAATCCTGAGGTAGAGCCCAACACACGTCCCCACGTAGAGCTGAAAGTAAGCTAAATCCTGATGTAGAGCCCAACACACGTCCCGACGTAGAGCCCAACGCACGTCCCGACGTAGAGCCCAACGCACGTCCCGACGTAGAGCCCAACGCACGTCCCGACGTAGAGCCCAACGCACGTCCCGACGTAGAGCCCAACGCACATCCCGACGTAGAGTCCAACACACGTCCCGACGTAGAGTCCAACACACGTCCCGACGTAGAGCTGAAAGTAAGCTAAATCCTGAGGTAGAGCCCAACACACGTCCCGACGCAGAGCGGAAAGTAAGCTAAATCCTGAGGTAGAGCCCAACACACGTCCCCACGTAGAGCCCAACACACATCCCGACGTAGAGCCCAACACACGTCCCGACGTAGAGCCCAACACACGTCCCGACGTAGAGCCCAACACACGTTCCGACGTAGAGCGGGAAGTAAGCTAAATCCCGACGTAGAGCCCAACACACGTCCCGACGTATACCCCAACGCACGTCCCGACGTAGAACCCAACGCACGTCCCGACGTAGAGCCCAACGCACGTCCCGACGTAGAACCCAACGCAGGTCCCGACGTAGAGCCCAACGCACGTCCCGACGTAGAGCCCAACGCACGTCCCGACGTAGAACCCAACGCACGTCCCGACGTAGAGCGCAACACACGTCCCGACGTAGAGCCCAACACACGTCCCGACGTAGAGCCCAACACACGTCCCGACGTAGAGCCCAACACACGTCCCGACGTAGAGCCCAACACACGTCCCGACGTAGAGCCCAACACACGTCCCGACGGAGAGCCCAACACACGCCCCGATGGAGAGCCCAACACTCGCCCCGACGGAGAGCCCAACACACGTCCCGACGTAGAGCTGAAAGTAAGCTAAATCCTGACGTAGAGCCCAACGCAGGTCGCGACGTAGAGCCCAACGCAGGTCGCGACGTAGAGCCCAACGCACGTCCCGACGTAGAGCCCAACGCACGTCCCGACGTAGAGCCCAACGCACGTCCCGACGTAGAGCTGAAAGTAAGCTAAATCCTAAAGGTAGAGCCCAACACACGTCCCGACGTAGAGCCCAACACACGTCCCGACGTAGAGCCCAACGCAGGTCCCGACGTAGAGCCCAACGCACGTCCCGACGTAGAGCCCAACGCACGTCCCGACGTAGAGCCCAACGCACGTCCCGACGTAGAGCCCAACGCACGTCCCGACGTAGAGCCGAACGCACGTCCCGACGTAGAGCACAACACACGTTCCGACGTAGAGCGGGAAGTAAGCTAAATCCCGACGTAGAGCCCAACACACGTCCCGACGTAGAGCGGGAAGTAGCTAAATCCCGACGTAGAGCCCAACACACGTCCCGACGTAGAGCCCAACACACGTCCCGACGTAGAGCTCAACACACGTCCCGACGTAGAACCCAACACACGTCCCGATGGAGAGCCCAACAGACGTCCCGACGTAGAGCTGAAAGTAAGCTAAATCCTGACATAGAGCCCAACGCACGTCCCGACGTAGAGCCCAACGCACGTCCCGACGTAGAGACCAACGCACGTCCCGACGTAGAGCCCAACGCACGTCCCGACGTAGAGCTGAAAGTAAGGTAAATCCTGATGTAGAGCCCAACACACGTCCCGACGTAGAGCCCAACAGACGTCCCGACGTAGAGCCCAACGCACGTCCCGACGTAGAGCCCAACGCACGTCCCGACGTAGAGCCCAACGCACGTCCCGACGTAGAGCCCAACGCACGTCCCGACGTAGAGCCCAACGCAGGTCCCGACGTAGAGCCCAACGCAGGTCCCGACGTAGAGCCCAACGCACATCCCGACGTAGAGCCCAACGCAGGTCCCAACGTAGAGCCCAACGCACATCCCGACGTAGAGCCCAACACATGTCCCGACGTAGAGCCCAACACACGTCCCCACGTAGAGCTGATAGTAAGCTAAATCCTGATGTAGAGCCCAACACACGTCCCGACATAGAGCCCAACACACGTCCCGACGTAGAGCCAAACACACGTCCCGACGTAGAGCCAAACACACGTCCCGAAGATGAGCCCAACACACGTCCCGACGTAGAGCCCAAAACACGTCCCGACGTAGAGCTGAAAGTAAGCTAAATCCTGAGGTAGAGCCCAACACACGTCCCGACGCAGAGCGGAAAGTAAGCTAAATCCTGAGGTAGAGCCCAAAAAACGTCCCGACGCAGAGCGGAAAGTAAGCTAAATCCTGAGGTAGAGCCCAACACACGTCCCCACGTAGAGCGGAAAGTAAGCTAAATCCTGAGGTAGAGCCCAACACACGTCCCGACGTAGAGCCCAACACACGTCCCGACGTAGAGCCCAACACACGTCCCGACGTAGAGCCCAACACACGTCCCGACGTACAGCTGAAAGTAAGCTAAATCCTGACGTAGAGCCCAACGCACGTCCCGACGTAGAGACCAACGCACGTCCCGACGTATAGACCAACGCACGTCCCGACGTAGAGACCAACGCACGTCCCGACGTAGAGCCCAACGCACGTCCCGACGTAGAGATGAAAGTAAGCTAAATCCTGAAGTAGAGCCCAACACACGTCCCGACGTAGAGCCCAACACACGTCCCGACGTAGAGCCCAACGCACGTCCCGACGTAGAGCCCAACGCACGACCCGACGTAGAGCCCAACGCACGTCCCGACGTAGAGCCCAACGCAGGTCCCGACGTAGAGCCCAACGCACATCCCGACGTAGAGCCCAACACACGTCCCGACGTAGAGCCCAACACACGTCCCGACGTAGAGTTGAAAGTAAGCTAAATCCTGATGTAGAGCCCAACACACGTCCCGACGTAGAGCCCAACACACGTCCCGACGTAGAGCCCAACACACGTCCCGACGTAGAGCCCAACACACGTCCCGACGTAGAGCCCAACACACGTCCCGACGCAGAGCCCAACACACGTACCGACGTAGAGCCCAACACATGTCCCAACGCAGAGCCCAACACACGTCCCGACGCAGAGCCCAACACACGTCCCGACGTGGAGCTGAAAGTAAGCTAAATCCTGATGTAGAGCCCAACACAGGTCCCGACGCAGAGCGGAAAGTTAGCTAAATCCTGAGGTAGAGCCCAACACACGTCCCCACGTAGAGCTGAAAGTAAGCTAAATCCTGATGTAGAGCCCAACACACGTCCCGACGTAGAGCCCAACGCACGTCCCGACGTAGAGCCCAACGCACGTCCCGACGTAGAGCCCAACGCACGTCCCGACGTAGAGCCCAACGCACGTCCCGACGTAGAGCCCAACGCAGGTCCCGACGTAGAGCCCAACGCACATCCCGACGTAGAGCCCAACACACGTCCCGACGTAGAGCTGAAAGTAAGCTAAATCCTGATGTAGAGCCCAACACACGTCCCGACGTAGAGCCCAACACACGTCCCGACGTAGAGCCCAACACACGTCCCGACGCAGAGCCCAACACACGTCCCGACGCAGAGCCCAACACACGTCCCGACGTAGAGCTGAAAGTAAGCTAAATCCTGATGTAGAGCCCAACACACGTCTCGACGCAGAGCCCAACACACGTCCCTACGTAGAGCTGAAAGTAAGCTAAATCCTGAGGTAGAGCCCAACACACGTCCCGACGCAGAGCGGAAAGTAAGCTAAATCCTGAGGTACAGCCCAACACACGACCCGACGCAGAGCGGAAAGTAAGCTAAATCCTGAGGTACAGCCCAACACACGACCCGACGCAGAGCGGAAAGTAAGCTAAATCCTCAGGTAGAGCCCAACACACGTCTCCATGTAGAGCTGAAAGTAAGCTAAATCCTGAGGTAGAGCCCAACACACGTCCCGACATAGACCTGAAAGTAAGCTAAATCCTGATGTAGAGCCTAACACACGTCCCGACGTAGAGCCCAACACACGTCCCGACATAGACCTGAAAGTAAGCTCAATTCTGATGTAGAGTCCAACACACGTCCCCACGTAGAGTCCAACACACGTCCCGACGTAGAGTCCAACACACGTCCCGACGTAGAGTCCAACACACGTCCCGACGTAGAGCTGGAAGTAAGCTAAATCCCCACGTAGAGCCCAACACACATCCCGACGTAGAGCCCAACACACGTCCCGACATAGAGCCCAACACACGTCCCGATGTAGAGCTGAAAGTAAGCTAAATCCTGAGGTAGAGCCCAACACACGTCCCGATGCAGAGCGGAAAGTAAGCTAAATCCTGAGGTAGAGCCCAAAAAACATCCCGACGCAGAGCGGAAAGTAAGCTAAATCCTGAGGTAGAGCCCAACACACGTCCCCACGTAGAGCGGAAAGTAAGCTAAATCCTGAGGTAGAGCCCAACACACGTCCCGACGTAGAGCCCAACACACGTCCCGACGTAGAGCCCAACACACGTCCCGACGTAGAGCCCAACACACGTCCCGACGTACAGCTGAAAGTAAGCTAAATCCTGACGTAGAGCCCAACGCACGTCCCGACGTAGAGACCAACGCACATCCCGACGTATAGACCAACGCACGTCCCGACGTAGAGACCAACGCACGTCCCGACGTAGAGAACAACGCACGTCCCGACGTAGAGAACAACGCACGTCCCGACGTAGAGCCCAACGCACGTCCCGACGTAGAGATGAAAGTAAGCTAAATCCTGAAGTAGAGCCCATCACACGTCCCGACGTAGAGCCCAACACACGTCCCGACGTAGAGCCCAACGCACGTCCCGACGTAGAGCCCAACGCACGACCCGACGTAGAGCCCAACGCACGTCCCGACGTAGAGCCCAACGCAGGTCCCGACGTAGAGCCCAACGCACATCCCGACGTAGAGCCTAACACACGTCCCGACGTAGAGCCCAACACACGTCCCGACGAAGAGCTGAAAGTAAGCTAAATCCTGATGTAGAGCCCAACACACGTCCCGACGTAGAGCCCAACACACGTCCCGACGTAGAGCCCAACACACGTCCCGACGTAGAGCCCAACACACGTCCCGACGTAGAGCCCAACACACGTCCCGACGCAGAGCCCAACAGACGTACCGACGTAGAGCCCAACACACGTCCTAACGCAGAGCCCAACACACGTCCCGACGCAGAGCCCAACACACGTCCCGACGTGGAGCTGAAAGTAAGCTAAATCTTGATGTAGAGCCCAACACAGGTCCCGACGCAGAGCGGAAAGTTAGCTAAATCCTGAGGTAGAGCCCAACACACGTCCCGACGTAGAGCCCAACACACGTCCCGACGTAGAGCCCAACACACGTCCCGACGTAGAGCCCAACACACGTCCCGACGTAGAGCCCAACGCACGTCCCGACGTAGAGCCCAACGCACGTCCCGACGTAGAGCCCAACGCACATCCCGACGTAGAGCCCAACACACGTCCCGACGTAGAGCTGAAAGTAAGCTAAATCCTGATGTAGAGCCCAACACACGTCCCGACGTAGAGCCCAACACACGTCCCGACGCAGAGCCCAATACACGTCCCGACGTAGAGCTGAAAGTAAGCTAAATCCTGATGTAGAGCCCAACACACGTCCCGACGCAGAGCCCAACACACGTCCCGACGTAGAACTGAAAGTAAGCTAAATCCTGAGGTAGAGCCCAACACACGTCCTGACCCAGAGCGGAAAGTAAGCTAAATCCTGAGGTAGAACCCAACACACGTCCCGACGCAGAGCGGAAAGTCAGCTAAATCCTGAGGTACAGCGAAACACACGTCCCGACGCAGAGCGGAATGTAAGCTAAATCCTGAGGTAGAGCCCAACACACGTTCCCACGTAGAGCTGAAAGTAAGCTAAATCCTGAGGTAGAGCCCAACACACGTCCCGACGTAGAGCCCAACACACGTCCCGACGTAGACCTGAAAGTAAGCTAAATCCTGATGTAGAGTCCAACACACGTCCCGACGTAGAGCCCAACGCACGTCCCGACGTAGAGCCCAACGCACGTCCCGACGTAGAGCCCAACGCACGTCCCGACGTAGAGCCCAACGCAGGTCCCGACGTAGAGCCCAACGCACATCCCGACGTAGAGCACAACACACGTCCCGACGTAGAGCTGAAAGTAAGCTAAATCCTGATGTAGAGCCCAACACACGTCCCGACGTAGAGCCCAACACACGTCCCGACGCAGAGCCCAACACACGTCCCGACGCAGAGCCCAACACACGTCCCGACGTAGAGCTGAAAGTAAGCTAAATCCTGATGTAGAGCCCAACACACGTCCCGATGCAGAGCCCAACACACGTCCCGACGTAGAACTGAAAGTAAGCTAAATCCTGAGGTAGAGCCCAACACACGTCCTGACCCAGAGCGGAAAGTAAGCTAAATCCTGAGGTAGAGCCCAACACACGTCCCGACGCAGAGCGGAAAGTCAGCTAAATCCTGAGGTACAGCGAAACACACGTCCCGACGCAGAGCGGAATGTAAGCTAAATCCTGAGGTAGAGCCCAACACACGTCCCCACGTAGAGCTGAAAGTAAGCTAAATCCTGAGGTAGAGCCCAACACACGTCCCGACGTAGAGCCCAACACACGTCCCGACGTAGACCTGAAAGTAAGCTAAATCCTGATGTAGAGTCCAACACACGTCCCGACGTAGAGTCCAACACACGTCCCGACGTAGAGTCCAACACACGTCCCGACGTAGAGTCCAACACACGTCCCGACGTAGAGCTGAAAGTAAGCTAAATCCTGATGTAGAGCCCAACACACGTCCCGACGCAGAGCCAAACACACGTCCCTACGTAGAGCTGAAAGTAAGCTAAATCCTGAGGTAGAGCCCAACACACGTCCCGACGCAGAGCGGAAAGTAACCAAAATCCTGAGGTACAGCCCAACACACGACCCGACGCAGAGCGGAAAGTAAGCTAAATCCTGAGGTAGAGCCCAACACACGTCCCGACGTAGAGCTGAAAGTAAGCTAAATCCTGAGGTAGAGCCCAACACACGTCCCGACGTAGAGCCCAACACACGTCCCGACGTAGCCCTGAAAGTAAGCTAAATCCTGATGTAGAGCTTAACACACGTCCCGACGTAGAGCCCAACGCACGTCCCGACGTAGAGTCCAACACACGTCCCGACGTAGAGTCCAACACACGTCCCGACGTAGAGCTGGAAGTAAGCTAAATCCCGACGTAGAGCCCAACACACGTCCCGACGTAGAGCCCAACACACGTCCCGACGTAGAGCCCAACACACGTCCCGACGTAGAGTCCAACGCACGTCCCGACGTAGAGCCCAACGCACATCCCGACGTAGAGCCCAACACACGTCCCGACGTAGAGCCCAACACTCGTCCTGACGTAGAGCCCAACACACATCCCCACGTAGAGCTGAAAGTAAGCTAAATCCTGATGTAGAGCCCAACACACGTCCCGACGTAGAGCCCAACACACGTCCCGACGTAGAGCCCAACACACGTCCCGACGTAGAGCCCAACATACGTCCCGACGAAGAGCCCAACACACGTCCCGACGCAGAGCCCAACACACGTCCCGATGTAGAGCCCAACACACGTTCCGACGTAGAGCTGAAAGTAAGCTAAATCCTGATGTAGAGCCCAACACACGTCCCGACGCAGAGCCCAACACACGTCCCGACGTAGAGCTGAAAGTAAGCTAAATCCTGAGGTAGAGCCCAACACACGTCCCGACCCAGAGCGGAAAGTAAGCTAAATCCTGAGGTAGAGCCCAACACACGTCCCGACGCAGAGCGGAACGTCAGCTAAATCCTGAGGTACAGCGAAACACACGTCCCGACGCAGAGCGGAATGTAAGCTAAATCCTGAGGTAGAGCCCAACACACGTCCCCACTTAGAGCTGAAAGTAAGCTAAATCCTGAGGTAGAGCCCAACACACGTCCTGACGTAGAGCCCAACACATGTCCCGACGTAGACCTGAAAGTAAGCTAAATCCTGATGTAGAGTCCAACACACGTCCCGACGTAGAGTCCAACACACGTCCCGACGTAGAGTCCAACACACGTCCCGACGTAGAGCGGAATGTAAGCTAAATCCTGAGGTAGAGCCCAACACACGTCCCCACGTAGAGCTGAAAGTAAGCTAAATCCTGAGGTAGAGCCCAACACACGTCCTGACGTAGAGCCCAACACATGTCCCGACGTAGACCTGAAAGTAAGCTAAATCCTGATGTAGAGTCCAACACACGTCCCGACGTAGAGTCCAACACACGTCCCGACGTAGAGTCCAACACACGTCCCGACGTAGAGTCCAACACACGTCCCGACGTAGAGTCCAACACACGTCCCGACGTAGAGCTGAAAGTAAGCTAAATCCTGATGTAGAGCCCAACACACGTCCCGACGTAGAGTCCAACACACGTCCCGACGTAGAGCTGAAAGTAAGCTAAATCCTGATGTAGAGCCCAACACACGTCCCGACGTAGAGCTGAAAGTAAGCTAAATCCTGATGTATAGCCCAACACACGTCCCGACGCAGAGCCCAACACACGTCCCTACGTAGAGCTGAAAGTAAGCTAAATCCTGAGGTAGAGCCCAACACACGTCCCGACGCAGAGCGGAAAGTAAGCTAAATCCTAAGGTACAGCCCAACACACGACCCGACGCAGAGCGGAAAGTAAGCTAAATCCTGACGTAGAGCCCAACACACGTCCCCACGTAGAGCTGAAAGTAAGCTAAATCCTGAGGTAGAGCCCAACACACGTCCCGACATAGACCTGAAAGTAAGCTCAATCCTGATGTAGAGTCCAATACATGTCCCGACGTAGAGTCCAACACACGTCCCCACGTAGAGTCCAACACACGTCCCGACGTAGAGTCCAACACACGTCCCGACGTAGAGTCCAACACACGTCCCGACGTAGAGTTGGAAGTAAGCTAAATCCCCACGTAGAGCCCAACACACATCCCGACGTAGAGCCCAACACACGTCCCGACGTAGAGCCCAACACACGTCCCGACGTAGAGCCCAACACAGGTCCCGACGTAGAGCTGAAAGTAAGCTAAATCCTGAGGTAGAGCCCAACACACGTCCCGACGCAGAGCGGAAAGTAAGCTAAATCCTGAGATAGAGCCCAAAATACGTCCCGACGCAGAGCGGAAAGTAAGCTAAATCCTGAGGTAGAGCCCAACACACGTCCCCACGTAGAGCGGAAAGTAAGCTAAATCCTGAGGTAGAGCCCAACACACGTCCCGACGTAGAGCCCAACACACGTCCCGACGTAGAGCCCAACACACGTCCCGACGTAGAGCCCAACACACGTCCCGACGGAGAGCCCAAAACACGTCCCGACGTACAGCTGAAAGTAAGCTAAATCCTGACGTAGAGCCCAACGCACGTCCCGACGTAGAGACCAACGCACGTCCCGACGTAGAGCGGGAAGTAAGCTAAATCCCGACGTAGAGCCCAACACACGTCCCGACGCAGAGCCCAACACACGTCCCGACGCAGAGCCCAACACACGTCCCGACGCAGAGCCCAACACACGTCCCGACGTGGAGCTGCAAGTAAGCTAAATCCTGATGTAGAGCCCAACACAGGTCCCGACGCAGAGCGGAAAGTAAGCTAAATCCTGAGGTAGAGCCCAACACACGTCCCCACGTAGAGCTGAAAGTAAGCTAAATCCTGATGTAGAGCCCAACACACGTCCCGACGTAGAGCCCAACGCACGTCCCGACGTAGAGCCCAACGCACGTCCCGACGTAGAGCCCAACGCACGTCCCGACGTAGAGCCCAACGCACGTCCCGACGTAGAGCCCAACGCACGTCCCGACGTAGAGCCCAACGCACGTCCCGACGTAGAGCTGAAAGTAAGCTAAATCCAAATGTAGAGCCCAACACACGTCCCGACGTAGAGCCCAACACACGTCCCGACGTAGAGCCCAACACACGTCCCGACGCAGAGCCCAACACACGTCCCGACGCAGAGCCCAACACACGTCCCGACGCAGAGCCCAACACACGTCCCGACGTAGAGCTGAAAGTAAGCTAAATCCTGATGTAGAGCCCAACACACGTCCCGACGCAGAGCCCAACACACGTCCCGACGTAGAACTGAAAGTAAGCTAAATCCTGAGGTAGAGCCCAACACACGTCCTGACCCAGAGCGGAAAGTAAGCTAAATCCTGTGGTAGAGCCCAACACACGTCCTGACCCAGAGCGGAATGTAAGCTAAATCCTGAGGTAGAGCCCAACACACGTCCCCACGTAGAGCTGAAAGTAAGCTAAATCCTGAGGTAGAGCCCAACACACGTCCCGACGTAGAGCCCAACACACGTCCCGACGTAGAGCCCAACACACGTCCCGACGTAGACCTGAAAGTAAGCTAAATCCTGATGTAGAGTCCAACACACGTCCCGACGTAGAGTCCAACACACGTCCCGACGTAGAGTCCAACACACGTCCCGACGTAGAGCTGAAAGTAAGCTAAATCCTGAGGTAGAGCCCAACACACGTCCCGACGCAGAGCGGAACGTCAGCTAAATCCTGAGGTACAGCGAAACACACGTCCCGACGCAGAGCGGAATGTAAGCTAAATCCTGAGGTAGAGCCCAACACACGTCCCCACGTAGAGCTGAAAGTAAGCTAAATCCTGAGGTAGAGCCCAACACACGTCCTGACGTAGAGCCCAACACATGTCCCGACGTAGACCTGAAAGTAAGCTAAATCCTGATGTAGAGTCCAACACACGTCCCGACGTAGAGTCCAACACACGTCCCGACGTAGAGTCCAACACACGTCCCGACGTAGAGTCCAACACACGTCCCGACGTAGAGCGGAATGTAAGCTAAATCCTGAGGTAGAGCCCAACACACGTCCCCACGTAGAGCTGAAAGTAAGCTAAATCCTGAGGTAGAGCCCAACACACGTCCTGACGTAGAGCCCAACACATGTCCCGACGTAGACCTGAAAGTAAGCTAAATCCTGATGTAGAGTCCAACACACGTCCCGACGTAGAGTCCAACACACGTCCCGACGTAGAGTCCAACACACGTCCCGACGTGGAGTCCAACACACGTCCCGACGTAGAGTCCAACACACGTCCCGACGTAGAGCTGAAAGTAAGCTAAATCCTGATGTAGAGCCCAACACACGTCCCGACGTAGAGTCCAACACACGTCCCGACGTAGAGCTGAAAGTAAGCTAAATCCTGATGTAGAGCCCAACACACGTCCCGACGTAGAGCTGAATGTAAGCTAAATCCTGATGTAGAGCCCAACACACGTCCCGACGCAGAGCCCAACACACGTCCCTACGTAGAGCTGAAAGTAAGCTAAATCCTGAGGTAGAGCCCAACACACGTCCCGACGCAGAGCGGAAAGTAAGCTAAATCCTAAGGTACAGCCCAACACACGACCCGACGCAGAGCGGAAAGTAAGCTAAATCCTGAGGTAGAGCCCAACACACGTCCCCACGTAGAGCTGAAAGTAAGCTAAATCCTGAGGTAGAGCCCAACACACGTCCCGACATAGACCTGAAAGTAAGCTCAATCCTGATGTAGAGTCCAATACACGTCCCGACGTAGAGTCCAACGCACGTCCCCACGTAGAGTCCAACACACGTCCCGACGTAGAGTCCAACACACGTCCAGACGTAGAGTCCAACACACGTCCCGACGTAGAGTTGGAAGTAAGCTGAATCCCCACGTAGAGCCCAACACACATCCCGACGTAGAGCCCAACACACGTCCCGACGTAGAGCCCAACACACGTCCCGACGTAGAGCCCAACACACGTCCCGACGTAGAGCTGAAAGTAAGCTAAATCCTGAGGTAGAGCCCAACACACGTCCCGACGCAGAGCGGAAAGTAAGCTAAATCCTGAGATAGAGCCCAAAATACGTCCCGACGCAGAGCGGAAAGTAAGCTAAATCCTGAGGTAGAGCCCAACACACGTCCCCACGTAGAGCGGAAAGTAAGCTAAATCCTCAGGTAGAGCCCAACACACGTCCCGACGTAGAGCCCAACACACGTCCCGACGTAGAGCCCAACACACGTCCCGACGGAGAGCCCAACACACGTCCCGACGGAGAGCCCAACACACGTCCCGACGGAGAGCCCAACACACGTCCCGACGGAGAGCACAAAACACGTCCCGACGTACAGCTGAAAGTAAGCTAAATCCTGACGTAGAGCCCAACGCACGTCCCGACGTAGAGACCAACGCACGTCCCGACGTAGAGCGGGAAGTAAGCTAAATCCCGACGTAGAGCCCAACACACGTCCTGACGCAGAGCCCAACACACGTCCCGACGCAGAGCCCAACACACGTCCCGACGCAGAGCCCAACACACGTCCCGACGTGGAGCTGCAAGTAAGCTAAATCCTGATGTAGAGCCCAACACAGGTCCCGACGCAGAGCGGAAAGTAAGCTAAATCCTGAGGTAGAGCCCAACACACGTCCCCACGTAGAGCTGAAAGTAAGCTAAATCCTGATGTAGAGCCCAACACACGTCCCGACGTAGAGCCCAACGCACGTCCCGACGTAGAGCCCAACGCACGTCCCGACGTAGAGCCCAACGCACGTCCCGACGTAGAGCCCAACGCACGTCCCGACGTAGAGCCCAATGCACATCCCGACGTAGAGCCCAACACACGTCCCGACGTAGAGCTGAAAGTAAGCTAAATCCTGATGTAGAGCCCAACAGACGTCCCGACGTAGAGCCCAACACACGTCCCGACGCAGAGCCCAACACACGTCCCGACGCAGAGCCCAACACACGTCCCGACGCAGAGCCCAACACACGTCCCGACGTAGAGCTGAAAGTAAGCTAAATCCTGATGTAGAGCCCAACACACGTCCCGACGCAGAGCCCAACACACGTCCCGACGTAGAAATGAAAGTAAGCTAAATCCTGAGGTAGAGCCCAACACACGTCCTGACCCAGAGCGGAAAGTAAGCTAAATCCTGAGGTAGAGCCCAACACACGTCCCGACGCAGAGCGGAAAGTCAGCTAAATCCTGAGGTACAGCGAAACACACGTCCCGACGCAGAGCGGAATGTAAGCTAAATCCTGAGGTAGAGCCCAACACACGTCCCCACGTAGAGCTGAAAGTAAGCTAAATCCTGAGGTAGAGCCCAACACACGTCCCGACGTAGAGCCCAACACACGTCCCGACGTAGACCTGAAAGTAAGCTAAATCCTGATGTAGAGTCCAACACACGTCCCGACGTAGAGTCCAACACACGTCCCGACGTAGAGTCCAACACACGTCCCGACGTAGAGTCCAACACACGTCCCGACGTAGAGCTGAAAGTAAGCTAAATCCTGATGTAGAGCTCAACACACGTCCCGACGCAGAGCCAAACACACGTCCCTACGTAGAGCTGAAAGTAAGCTAAATCCTGAGGTAGAGCCCAACACACGTCCCGACGTAGAGCCCAACACACGTCCCGACGTAGACCTGAAAGTAAGCTAAATCCTGATGTAGAGTCCAACACACGTCCCGACGTAGAGTCCAACACACGTCCCGACGGAGAGCCCAACACACGTCCCTACGTAGAGCTGAAAGTAAGCTAAATCCTGATGTAGAGCCCAACGCACGTCCCGACGTAGAGACCAACGCACGTCCCGACGTAGAGCCCAACGCACGTCCCGACGTAGAGCCCAACGCACGTCCCGACGTAGAGCTGAAAGTAAGCTAAATCCTGATGTAGAGCCCAACACACGTCTCGACGTAGAGCCCAACAGACGTCCCGACGTAGAGCCCAACGTACTTCCCGACGTAGAGCCCAACGCACGTCCCGACGTAGAGCCCAACGCACGTCCCGACGTAGAGCCCAACGCACGTCCCGACGTAGAGCCCAACGCACGTCCCGACGTAGAGCCCAACGCAGGTCCCGACGTAGAGCCCAACGCAGGTCCCGACGTAGAGCCCAACGCACATCCCGACGTAGAGCCCAACGCACATCCCGACGTAGAGCTCAACACACGTCCAGACGTAGAGCCCAACACACGACCCCACGTAGAGCTGAAAGTAAGCTAAATCCTGATGTAGAGCCCAACACACGTCCCGACGTAGAGCCCAACACACGTCCCCACGTAGAGCCCAACACACGTCCCGACGTAGAGCCCAACACACGTCCCGACGCAGAGCCCAACACACGTCCCGACGTAGAGTCCAACACACGTCCCGACGTAGAGCTGAAAGTAAGCTAAATCCTGATGTAGAGCCCAACACACGTCCCGACGTAGAGTCCAACACACGTCCCGACGTAGAGCTGAAAGTAAGCTAAATCCTGATGTAGAGCCCAACACACGTCCCGACGCAGAGCCCAACACACGTCCCTACGTAGAGCTGAAAGTAAGCTAAATCCTGAGGTAGAGCCCAACACACGTCCCGACGCAGAGCGGAAAGTAAGCTAAATCCTAAGGTACAGCCCAACACACGACCCGACGCAGAGCGGAAAGTAAGCTAAATCCTGAGGTAGAGCCCAACACACGTCCCCACGTAGAGCTGAAAGTAAGCTAAATCCTGAGGTAGAGCCCAACACACGTCCCGACATAGACCTGAAAGTAAGCTCAATCCTGATGTAGAGTCCAACACACGTCCCCACGTAGAGTCCAACACACGTCCCGACGTAGAGTCCAACACACGTCCCGACGTAGAGTCCAACACACGTCCCGACGTAGAGTTGGAAGTAAGGTAAATCCCCACGTAGAGCCCAACACACATCCCGACGTAGAGCCCAACACACGTCCCGACGTAGAGCCCAACACACGTCCCGACGTAGAGCCCAACACACGTCCCGACGTAGAGCCCAACACACGTCCCGATGTAGAGCTGAAAGTAAGCTAAATCCTGAGGTAGAGCCCAACACACGTCCCGACGCAGAGCGGAAAGTAAGCTAAATCCTGAGATAGAGCCCAAAATACGTCCCGACGCAGAGCGGAAAGTAAGCTAAATCCTGAGGTAGAGCCCAACACACGTCCCCACGTAGAGCGGAAAGTAAGGTAAATCCTGAGGTAGAGCCCAACACACGTCCCGACGTAGAGCCCAACACACGTCCCGACGTAGAGCCCAACACACGTCCCGACGTAGAGCCCAACACACGTCCCGACGTAGAGCCCAACACACGTCCCGACGGAGAGCCCAAAACACGTCCCGACGTACAGCTGAAAGTAAGCTAAATCCTGACGTAGAGCCCAACGCATGTCCCGACGTAGAGACCAACGCACGTCCCGACGTAGAGCGGGAAGTAAGCTAAATCCCGACGTAGAGCCCAACACACGTTCCGACGTAGAGCGGGAAGTAAGCTAAATCCCGACGTAGAGCCCAACACACGTCCCGACGTAGAGCCCAACACACGTCCCGACGTAGAACCCAACACACGTCCCGACGGAGAGCCCAACACACGTCCCGACGTAGACCTGAAAGTAAGCTAAATCCTGAGGTAGAGCCCAACGCACGTCCCGACGTAGAGACCAACGCACGTCCCGACGTAGAGCCCAACGCACGTCCCGACGTAGAGCCCAACGCACGTCCCGACGTAGAGCCCAACGCACGTCCCGACGTAGAGCCCAACGCACGTCCCGACGTAGAGCTGAAAGTAAGCTAAATCGTGATGTAGAGCCCAACACACGTCTCGACGTAGAGCCCAACAGAAGTCCCGACGTAGAGCCCAACGCACGTCCCGACGTAGAGCCCAACGCACGTCCCGACGTAGAGCCCAACGCACGTCCCGACGTAGAGCCCAACGCACGTCCCGACGTAGAGCCCAACGCACGTCCCGACGTAGAGCCCAACGCAGGTCCCGACGTAGAGCCCAACGCACATCCCGACGTAGAGCCCAACGCACATCCCGACGTAGAGCTCAACACACGTCCAGACGTAGAGCCCAACACACGTCCCCACGTAGAGCTGAAAGTAAGCTAAATCCTGATGTAGAGCCCAACACACGTCCCGACGTAGAGCCCAACACACGTCCCCACGTAGAGCCCAACACACGTCCCGACGTAGAGCCCAACACACGTCCCGACGCAGAGCCCAACACACGTCCCGACGCAGAGCCCAACACACGTCCCGACGTAGAGCCCAACACACGTTCCGACGTAGAGCTGAAAGTAAGCTAAATCCTGATGTAGAGCCCAACACACGTCCCGACGCAGAGCCCAACACACGTCCCGACGTAGAGCTGAAAGTAAGCTAAATCCTGAGGTAGAGCCCAACACACGTCCCGACCCAGAGCGGAAAGTAAGCTAAATCCTGAGGTAGAGCCCAACACACGTCCCGACGCAGAGCGGAAAGTCAGCTAAATCCTGAGGTACAGCGAAACACACGTCCCGACGCAGAGCGGAATAAAAGCTAAATCCTGAGGTAGAGCCCAACACACGTCCCCACGTAGAGCTGAAAGTAAGCTAAATCCTGAGGTAGAGCCCAACACACATCCCGACGTAGAGCCCAACACACGTCCCGACGCAGAGCCCAACACACGTCCCGACGCAGAGCCCAACACACGTCCCGACGCAGAGCCCAACACACGTCCCGACGCAGAGCCCAACACACGTCCCGACGTGGAGCTGAAAGTAAGCTAAATCCTGACGTAGAGCCCAACACACGTCCCGACGTAGAGCCCAACACACGTCCCGACGTAGAGCCCAACACACGTCCCGACGTAGAGCCCAACACACGTCCCGACGCAGAGCCCAACACACGTCCCGACGCAGAGCCCAACACACGTCCCGACGCAGAGCCCAACACACGTCCCGACGTAGAGCTGAAAGTAAGCTAAATCCTGATGTAGAGCCCAACACACGTCCCGACGCAGAGCCCAACACACGGCCCGACGTAGAGCTGAAAGTAAGCTAAATCCTGACGTAGAGCCCAACACACGTCCCGACCCAGAGCGGAAAGTAAGCTAAATCCTGAGGTAGAGCCCAACACACGTCCCGACGCAGAGCGGAACGTCAGCTAAATCCTGAGGTACAGCGAAACACACGTCCCGACGCAGAGCGGAATGTAAGCTAAATCCTGAGGTAGAGCCCAACACACGTCCCCACATAGAGCTGAAAGTAAGCTAAATCCTGAGGTAGAGCCCAACACACGTCCTGACGTAGAGCCCAACACATGTCCCGACGTAGACCTGAAAGTAAGCTAAATCCTGATGTAGAGTCCAACACACGTCCCGACGTAGAGTCCAACACACGTCCCGACGTAGAGTCCAACACACGTCCCGACGTAGAGTCCAACACACGTCCCGACGTAGAGCTGAAAGTAAGCTAAATCCTGATGTAGAGCCCAACACACGTCCCGACGCAGAGCCCAACACACGTCCCGACGCAGAGCGGAAAGTAAGCTAAATCCTGAGGTACAGCCCAACACACGACCCGACGCAGAGCGGAAAGTAAGCTAAATCCTGAGGTAGAGCCCAACACACGTCCCCACGTAGAGCTGAAAGTAAGCTAAATCCTGAGGTAGAGCCCAACACACGTCCCGACATAGACCTGAAAGTAAGCTCAATCCTGATGTAGAGTCCAATACACGTCCCGACGTAGAGTCCAACACACGTCCCGACGTAGAGCCCAACACACGTCCCGACGTAGACCTGAAAGTAAGCTAAATCCTGATGTAGAGCCTAACACACGTCCCGACGTAGAGCCCAACACACGTCCCGACGTAGAGTCCAACACACGTCCCGACGTAGAGTCCAACACACGTCCCGACGTAGAGCTGGAAGTAAGCTAAATCCCGACGTAGAGCCCAACACACGTCCCGACGTAGAGCCCAACACACGTCCCGACGTAGAGCCCAACACACGTCCCGACGTAGAGTCCAACACACGTCCCGACGTAGTGCCCAACGCACATCCCGACGTAGAGCCCAACACATGTCCCGACGTAGAGCCCAACACACGTCCCGACGTAGAGCCCAACACACGTCCCCACGTAGAGCTGAAAGTAAGCTAAATCCTGACGTAGAGCCCAACACACGTCCCGACGTAGAGCCCAACACACGTCCCGACGTAGAGCCCAACACACGTCCCGACGTAGAGTCCAACACACGTCCCGACGCAGAGCCCAACACACGTCCCGACGCAGAGCCCAACACACGTCCCGACTCAGAGCCCAACACACGTCCCGATGTAGAGCCCAACACACGTTCCGACGTAGAGCTGAAAGTAAGCTAAATCCTGATGTAGAGCCCAACACACGTCCCGACGCAGAGCCCAACACACGGCCCGACGTAGAGATGAAAGTAAGCTAAATCCTGACGTAGAGCCCAACACACGTCCCGACCCAGAGCGGAAAGTAAGCTAAATCCTGAGGTAGAGCCCAACACACGTCCCGACGCAGAGCGGAACGTCAGCTAAATCCTGAGGTACAGCGAAACACACGTCCCGACGCAGAGCGGAATGTAAGCTAAATCCTGAGGTAGAGCCCAACACACGTCCCCACGTAGAGCTGAAAGTAAGCTAAATCCTGAGGTAGAGCCCAACACACGTCCTGACGTAGAGCCCAACACATGTCCCGACGTAGACCTGAAAGTAAGCTAAATCCTGATGTAGAGTCCAACACACGTCCCGACGTAGAGTCCAACACACGTCCCGACGTAGAGTCCAACACACGTCCCGACGTAGAGCTGAAAGTAAGCTAAATCCTGATGTAGAGCCCAACACACGTCCCGACGCAGAGCCCAACACACGTCCCTACGTAGAGCTGAAAGTAAGCTAAATCCTGAGGTAGAGCCCAACAGACGTCCCGACGCAGAGCGGAAAGTAAGCTAAATCCTGAGGTACAGCCCAACACACGACCCGACGCAGAGCGGAAAGTAAGCTAAATCCTGAGGTAGAGCCCAACACACGTCCCCATGTAGAGCTGAAAGTAAGCTAAATCCTGAGGTAGAGCCCAACACACGTCCCGACATAGACCTGAAAGTAAGCTCAATCCTGATGTAGAGTCCAATACACGTCCCGACGTAGAGTCCAACACACGTCCCCACGTAGAGTCCAACACACGTCCCGACGTAGAGTCCAACACACGTCCCGACGTAGAGTCCAACACACGTCCCGACGTAGAGTTGGAAGTAAGCTAAATCCCCACGTAGAGCCCAACACACATCCCGACGTAGAGCCCAACACACGTCCCGACGTAGAGCCCAACACACGTCCCGACGTAGAGCCCAACACACGTCCCGACGTAGAGCTGAAAGTAAGCTAAATCCTGAGGTAGAGCCCAACACACGTCCCGACGCAGAGCGGAAAGTAAGCTAAATCCTGAGATAGAGCCCAAAATACGTCCCGACGCAGAGCGGAAAGTAAGCTAAATCCTGAGGTAGAGCCCAACACACGTCCCCACGTAGAGCGGAAAGTAAGCTAAATCCTGAGGTAGAGCCCAACACACGTCCCGACGTAGAGCCCAACACACGTCCCGACGTAGAGCCCAACACACGTCCCGACGTAGAACCCAACACACGTCCCGACGTAGAACCCAACACACGTCCCGACGTAGAGCCCAACACACGTCCCGACGTAGAACCCAACACACGTCCCGACGGAGAGCCCAACACACGTCCCGACGTACAGCTGAAAGTAAGCTAAATCCTGACGTAGAGCCCAACGCACGTCCCGACGTAGAGACCAACGCACGTCCCGACGTAGAGCGGGAAGTAAGCTAAATCCCGACGTAGAGCCCAACACACGTTCCGACGTAGAGCGGGAAGTAAGCTAAATCCCGACGTAGAGCCCAACACACGTCCTGACGTAGAGCCCAACACACGTCCCGACGTAGAACCCAACACACGTCCCGACGCAGAGCCCAACACACGTCCCTACGTAGAGCTGAAAGTAAGCTAAATCCTGAGGTAGAGCCCAACAGACGTCCCGACGCAGAGCGGAAAGTAAGCTAAATCCTGAGGTACAGCCCAACACACGACCCGACGCAGAGCGGAAAGTAAGCTAAATCCTGAGGTAGAGCCCAACACACGTCCCCATGTAGAGCTGAAAGTAAGCTAAATCCTGAGGTAGAGCCCAACACACGTCCCGACATAGACCTGAAAGTAAGCTCAATCCTGATGTAGAGTCCAATACACGTCCCGACGTAGAGTCCAACACACGTCCCCACGTAGAGTCCAACACACGTCCCGACGTAGAGTCCAACACACGTCCCGACGTAGAGTCCAACACACGTCCCGACGTAGAGTTGGAAGTAAGCTAAATCCCCACGTAGAGCCCAACACACATCCCGACGTAGAGCCCAACACACGTCCCGACGTAGAGCCCAACACACGTCCCGACGTAGAGCCCAACACACGTCCCGACGTAGAGCTGAAAGTAAGCTAAATCCTGAGGTAGAGCCCAACACACGTCCCGACGCAGAGCGGAAAGTAAGCTAAATCCTGAGATAGAGCCCAAAATACGTCCCGACGCAGAGCGGAAAGTAAGCTAAATCCTGAGGTAGAGCCCAACACACGTCCCCACGTAGAGCGGAAAGTAAGCTAAATCCTGAGGTAGAGCCCAACACACGTCCCGACGTAGAGCCCAACACACGTCCCGACGTAGAGCCCAACACACGTCCCGACGTAGAACCCAACACACGTCCCGACGTAGAACCCAACACACGTCCCGACGTAGAGCCCAACACACGTCCCGACGTAGAACCCAACACACGTCCCGACGGAGAGCCCAACACACGTCCCGACGTACAGCTGAAAGTAAGCTAAATCCTGACGTAGAGCCCAACGCACGTCCCGACGTAGAGACCAACGCACGTCCCGACGTAGAGCGGGAAGTAAGCTAAATCCCGACGTAGAGCCCAACACACGTTCCGACGTAGAGCGGGAAGTAAGCTAAATCCCGACGTAGAGCCCAACACACGTCCTGACGTAGAGCCCAACACACGTCCCGACGTAGAACCCAACACACGTCCCGACGGAGAGCCCAACACACGTCCCGACGTAGAGCTGAAAGTAAGCTAAATCCTGATGTAGAGCCCAACGCACGTCCCGACGTAGAGACCAACGCACGTCCCGACGTATAGACCAACGCACGTCCCGACGTAGAGCCCAACGCACGTCCCGACGTAGAGCCCAACGCACGTCCCGACGTAGAGCTGAAAGTAAGCTAAATCGTGATGTAGAGCCCAACACACGTCCCGACGTAGAGCCCAACAGACGTCCCGACGTAGAGCCCAACACACGTCCCGACGTAGAGCCCAACGCACGTCCCGACGTAGAGCCCAACGCACGTCCCGACGTAGAGCCCAACGCACGTCCCGACGTAGAGCCCAACGCACGTCCCGACGTAGAGCCCAACGCAGGTCCCGACGTAGAGCCCAACGCAGGTCCCGACGTAGAGCCCAACACACGTCCCGACGTACAGCCCAACGCAGGTCCCGACGTACAGCCCAACGCACATCCCGACGTAGAGCCCAACGCACATCCCGACGTAGAGCCCAACACATGTCCCGACGTAGAGCCCAACACACGTCCAGACGTAGAGCCCAACACACGTCCCCACGTAGAGCTGAAAGTAAGCTAAATCCTGATGTAGAGCCCAACACACGTCCCGACGTAGAGCCCAACACACGTCCCCACGTAGAGCCCAACACACGTCCCCACGTAGAGCCCAACACACGTCCCGACGTAGAGCCCAACACACGTTCCGACGTAGAGCTGAAAGTAAGCTAAATCCTGATGTAGAGCCCAACACACGTCCCGACGCAGAGCCCAACACACGTCCCGACGTAGAGCTGAAAGTAAGCTAAATCCTGAGGTAGAGCCCAACACACGTCCCGACGCAGAGCGGAAAGTCAGCTAAATCCTGAGGTACAGCGAAACACACGTCCCGACGCAGATCGGAATAAAAGCTAAATCCTGAGGTAGAGCCCAACACACGTCCCCACGTAGAGCTGAAAGTAAGCTAAATCCTGAGGTAGAGCCCAACACACGTCCCGACGTAGAGCCCAACACATGTCGCGACGTAGACCTGAAAGTAAGCTAAATCCTGATGTAGAGTCCAACACACGTCCCGACGTAGAGTCCAACACACATCCCGACGTAGAGTCCAACACACATCCCGACGTAGAGCTGAAAGTAAGCTAAATCCTGATGTAGAGCCCAACACACGTCCCGACGCAGAGCCCAACACACGTCCCTACGTAGAGCTGAAAGTAAGCTAAATCCTGAGGTAGAGCCCAACACACGTCCCGACGCAGAGCGGAAAGTAAGCTAAATCCTGAGGTACAGCCCAACACACGACCCGACGCAGAGCGGAAAGTAAGTGAAATCCTCAGGTAGAGCCCAACACACGTCTCCACGTAGAGCTGAAAGTAAGCTAAATTCTGAGGTAGAGCCCAACGCACGTCCCGACATAGACCTGAAAGTAAGCTAAATCCTGATGTAGAGCCTAACACACGTCCCGACGTAGAGCCCAACACACGTCCCGACATAGACCTGAAAGGAAGCTCAATCCTGATGTAGAGTCCAACACACGTCCCGACGTAGAGTCCAACACACGTCCCGACGTAGAGTCCAACACACGTCCCGACGTAGAGTCCAACACACGTCCCGACGTAGAGCTGGAAGTAAGCTAAATCCCCACGTAGAGCCCAACACACATCCCGACGTAGAGCCCAACACACGTCCCGACGTAGAGCCCAACACACGTCCCGACGTAGAGCTGAAAGTAAGCTAAATCCTGAGGTAGAGCCCAACACACGTCCCGACGCAGAGCGGAAAGTAAGCTAAATCCTGAGGTAGAGCCCAAAAAACGTCCCGACATAGAGCGGAAAGTAAGCTAAATCCTGAGGTAGAGCCCAACACACGTCCCCACGTAGAGCGGAAAGTAAGATAAATCCTGAGGTAGAGCCCAACACACGTCCCGACGTAGAGCCCAACACACGTCCCGACGTAGAGCCCAACACACGTCCCGATGGAGAGCCCAACACACGTCCCGACGGAGAGCCCAACACACGTCCCGACGTAGAACCGAACACACGTCCCGACGGAGAGCCCAACACACGTCCCGACGTACAGCTGAAAGTAAGCTAAATCCTGACGTAGAGCCCAACGCACGTCCCGACGTAGAGCCCAACGCACGTCCCGACGTAGAGCCCAACGCACGTCCCGACGTAGAGCCCAACGCACGTCCCGACGTAGAGACCAACGCACGTCCCGACGTAGAGACCAACGCACGTCCCGACGTAGAGACCAACGCACGTCCCGACGTAGATCTGAAAGTAAGCTAAATCCTGATGAAGAGCCCAACACACGTCCCGACGTAGAGCCCAACGCACGTCCCGACGTAGAGCCCAACGCACGTCCCGACGTAGAGCCCAACGCACGTCCCGACGTAGAGCCCAACGCACGTCCCGACGTAGAGCCCAACGCACGTCCCGACGTAGAGCCCAACGCACGTCCCGACGTAGAGCCCAACGCAGGTCCCGACGTAGAGCCCAACGCACATCCCGACGTAGAGCCCAACGCAGGTCCCGACGTAGAGCTGAAAGTAAGCTAAATCCTGATGTAGAGCCCAACACACGTCCCGACGTAGAGCCCAACACACGTCCCGACGTAGAGCCCAACACACGTCCCGACGTAGAGCCCAACACACGTCCCGACGCAGAGCCCAACACACGTCCCGACGCAGAGCCCAACACACGTCCCGACGTGGAGATGAAAGTAAGCTAAATCCTGATGTAGAGCCCAACACACGTCCCGACGCAGAGCGGAAAGTAAGCTACATCCTGAGGTAGAGCCCAAAAAACGTCCCGACGCAGAGCGGAAAGTAAGCTAAATCCTGAGGTAGAGCCCAACACACGTCCCCACGTAGAGCGGAAAGTAAGCTAAATCCTGAGGTAGAGCCCAACACACGTCCCGACGTAGAGCCCAACACACGTCCCGACGTAGAGCCCAACACACGTCCCGACGTAGAGCCCAACACACGTCCCGACGTAGAGCCCAACACACGTCCCGACGTAGAGCTGAAAGTAAGCTAAATACTGAGGTAGACCCCAACACACGTCCCGACCCAGAGCGGAAAGTAAGCTAAATCCTGAGGTAGAGCCCAACACACGTCCCGACGCAGAGCGGAAAGTCAGCTAAATCCTGAGGTACAGCGAAACACACGTCCCGACGCAGAGCGGAATGTAAGCTAAATCCTGAGGTAGAGCCCAACACACGTCCCCACGTAGAGCTGAAAGTAAGCTAAATCCTGAGGTAGAGCCCAACACACATCCCGACGTAGAGCCCAACACACGTCCCTACGTAGACCTGAAAGTAAGCTAAATCCTGATGTAGAGTCCAACACACGTCCCGACGTAGAGTCCAACACACGTCCCGACGTAGAGTCCAACACACGTCCCTACGTAGAGCTGAAAGTAAGCTAAATCCTGAGGTAGAGCCCAACACACGTCCCGACGCAGAGCGGAAAGTAACGTAAATCCTGAGGTACAGCCCAACACACGACCCGACGCAGAGCGGAAAGTAAGCTAAATCCTGAGGTAGAGCCCAACACACGTCCCCACGTAGAGGTGAAAGTAAGCTAAATCCTGAGGTAGAGCCCAACACACGTCCCGACGTAGAGCCCAACACACGTCCCGACGTAGACCTGAAAGTAAGCTAAATCCTGATGTAGAGCCTAACACACGTCCCGACGTAGAGCCCAACGCACGTCCCGACGTAGAGCCCAACACACGTCCCGACGTAGAGCCCAACACACGTCCCGACGTAGAGCCCAACACACGTCCCGACGTAGAGCCCAACACACGTCCCGACGTAGAGTCCAACACACGTCCCGACGTAGAGTCCAACACACGTCCCGACGTAGAGCTGGAAGTAAGCTAAATCCCGACGTAGAGCCTAACACACACGTCCCGACGTAGAGTCCAACGCACGTCCCGACGTAGAGCCCAACGCACGTCCCGACGTAGAGCCCAACGCACGTCCCGACGTAGAGCCCAACACACGTCCCGACGTAGAGCCCAACACACGTCCCCACGTAGAGCTGAAAGTAAGCTAAATCTTGATGTAGAGCCCAACACACGTCCCGACGTAGAGCCCAACACACGTCCCGACGTAGAGCCCAACACACGTCCCGACGCAGAGCCCAACACACGTCCCGACGCAGAGCCCAACACACGTCCCGACGCAGAGCCCAACACACGTCCCGACGCAGAGCCCAACACACGTCCCGACGCAGAGCCCAACACCCGTCCCGACGTAGAGCCCAACACACGTTCCGACGTAGAGCTGAAAGTAAGCTAAATCCTGATGTAGAGCCCAACACACGTCCCGACGTAGAGCCCAACACACGTCCCGACGTAGAGCCCAACACACGTCCCGACGTAGAGCCCAACACACGTCCCGACGCAGAGCCCAACACACGTCCCGACGCAGAGCCCAACACACGTCCCGACGCAGAGCCCAACACCCGTCCCGACGTAGAGCCCAACACACGTTCCGACGTAGAGCTGAAAGTAAGCTAAATCCTGATGTAGAGCCCAACACACGTCCCGACGCAGAGCCCAACACACGTTCCGACGTAGAGCTGAAAGTAAGCTAAAACCTGAGCTAGAGCCCAACACACGTCCCGACCCAGAGCGGAAAGTAAGCTAAATCCTGAGGTAGAGCCCAACACACGTCCCGACGCAGCGCGGAAATTCAGGTAAATCCTGAGGTACAGCGAAACACGCGTCCCGACGCAGAGCGGAATGTAAGCTAAATCCTGAGGTAGAGCCCAACACACGTCCCCACGTAGAGCTGCAAGTAAGCTAAATCCTGAGGTAGAGCCCAACACACGTCCCGACGCAGAGCGGAAAGTAAGCTAAATCCTGAGATAGAGCCCAAAAAACGTCCCGACGCAGAGCGGAAAGTAAGCTAAATCCTGAGGTAGAGCCCAACACACGTCCCGACGTAGAGCCCAACACACGTCCCGACGTAGAGCCCAACACACGTCCCGACGTAGAACCCAACACACGTCCCGACGTAGAGCTGAAAGTAAGCTAAATACTGAGGTAGAGCCCAACACACGTCCCGACCCAGAGCGGAAAGTAAGCTAAATCCTGAGGTAGAGCCCAACACACGTCCCGACGCAGAGCGGAAAGTCAGCTAAATCCTGAGGTACAGCGAAACACACGTCCCGACGCAGAGCGGAATGTAAGCTAAATCCTGAGGTAGAGCCCAACACACGTCCCCACGTAGAGCTGAAAGTAAGCTAAATCCTGAGGTAGAGCCCAACACACATCCCGACGTAGAGCCCAACACACGTCCCTACGTAGAACTGAAAGTAAGCTAAATCCTGATGTAGAGTCCAACACACGTCCCGACGTAGAGTCCAACACACGTCCCGACGTAGAGTCCAACACACGTCCCTACGTAGAGCTGAAAGTAAGCTAAATCCTGAGGTAGAGCCCAACACACGTCCCAAAGCAGAGCGGAAAGTAACGTACATCCTGAGGTACAGCCCAACACACGACCCGACGCAGAGCGGAAAGTAAGATAAATCCTGAGGTAGAGCCCAACACACGTCCCCACGTAGAGGTGAAAGTAAGCTAAATCCTGAGGTAGAGCCCAACACACGTCCCGACGTAGAGCCCAACACACGTCCCGACGTAGACCTGAAAGTAAGCTAAATCCTGATGTAGAGCCTAACACACGTCCCGACGTAGAGCCCAACGCACGTCCCGACGTAGAGCCCAACGCACGTCCCGACGTAGAGCCCAACGCACGTCCCGACGTAGAGCCCAACACATGTCCCGACGTAGAGCCCAACACATGTCCCGACGTAGACCTGAAAGTAAGCTAAATCCTGAGATAGAGCCCAAAAAACGTCCCGACGCAGAGCGGAAAGTAAGCTAAATCCTGAGGTAGAGCCCAACACACGTCCCGACGTAGAGCCCAACACACGTCCCGACGTAGAGCCCAACACATGTCCCGACGTAGAGCCCAACACATGTCCCGACGTAGACCTGAAAGTAAGCTAAATCCTGATGTAGAGCCCAACACCCGTCCCGACGTAGAGCCCAACACACGTTCCGACGTAGAGCTGAAAGTAAGCTAAATCCTGATGTAGAGCCCAACACGCGTCGCGACGCAGAGCCCAACACACGTCCCGACGTAGAGCTGAAAGTAAGCTAAAACCTGAGCTAGAGCCCAACACACGTCCCGACCCAGAGCGGAAAGTAAGCTAAATCCTGAGGTAGAGCCCAACACACGTCCCGACGCAGCGCGGAAAGTCAGCTAAATCCTGAGGTACAGCGAAACACGCGTCACGACGCAGAGCGGAATGTAAGCTAAATCCTGAGGTAGAGCCCAACACACGTCCCCACGTAGAGCTGCAAGTAAGCTAAATCCTGAGGTAGAGCCCAACACACGTCCCGACGCAGAGCGGAAAGTAAGCTAAATCCTGAGATAGAGCCCAAAAAACGTCCCGACGCAGAGCGGAAAGTAAGCTAAATCCTGAGGTAGAGCCCAACACACGTCCCGACGTAGAGCCCAACACACGTCCCGACGTAGAGCCCAACACATGTCCCGACGTAGAGCCCAACACATGTCCCGACGTAGACCTGAAAGTAAGCTAAATCCTGATGTAGAGTCCAACACACGTCCCGACGTAGAGTCCAACACACGTCCCGACGTAGAGTCCAACACACGTCCCGACGTAGAGTCCAACACACGTCCCGACGTAGAGCTGAAAGTAAGCTAAATCCTGATGTAGAGCCCAACACACGTCCCGACGCAGAGCCCAACACACGTCCCTACGTAGAGCTGAAAGTAAGCTAAATCCTGAGGTAGAGCCCAACACACGTCCCGACGCAGAGCGGAAAGTAAGCTAAATCCTGAGGTACAGCCCAACACACGACCCGACGCAGAGCGGAAAGTAAGCTAAATCCTGAGGTAGAGCCCAACACACGTCCCCACGTAGAGCTGAAAGTAAGCTAAATCCTGAGGTAGAGCCTCACACACATCCCGACGTAGAGCCCAACACACGTCCCGACATAGACCTGAAAGTAAGCTCAATCCTAATGTAGAGTCCAACACACGTCCCCACGTAGAGTCCAACACACGTCCCGACGTAGAGCTGAAAGTAAGCTAAATCCTGATGTAGAGCCCAACACACGTCCCGACGCAGAGCCCAACACACGTTCCTACGTAGAGCTGAAAGTAAGCTAAATCCTGAGGTAGAGCCCAACACACGTCCCGACGCAGAGCGGAAAGTAAGCTAAATCCTGAGGTACAGCCCAACACACGACCCGACGCAGAGCGGAAAGTAAGCTAAATCCTCAGGTAGAGCCCAACACACGTCTCCACGTAGAGCTGAAAGTAAGCTAAATCCTGATGTAGACCCTAACACACGTCCCGACGTAGAGCCCAATACACGTCCCGACATAGACCTGAAAGTAAGCTCAATCCTGATGTAGAGTCCAACACACGTCCCGACGTAGAGTCCAACACACGTCCCCACGTAGAGTCCAACACACGTCCCCACGTAGAGTCCAACACACGTCCCGACGTAGAGTCCAACACACGTCCCGACGTAGAGCTGAAAGTAAGCTAAATCCTGAGGTAGAGCCCAACACACGTCCCGACGCAGAGCGGAAAGTAAGCTAAATCCTGAGGTAGAGCCCAAAAAACGTCCTGACGCAGAGCGGAAAGTAAGCTAAATCCTGAGGTAGAGCCCAACACACGTCCCCACGTAGAGCGGAAATTAAGCTAAATCCTGAGGTAGAGCCCAACACACGTCCCGACGTAGAGCCCAACAGACGTCCCGACGTAGAGCCCAACACACGTCCCGACGTAGAGCCCAACACACGTCCCGACGTAGAGCCCAACACACGTCCCGACGTAGAACCGAACACACGTCCCGACGGAGAGCCCAACACACGTCCCGATGTAGAGCTGAAAGTAAGCTAAATCCTGAGGTATACCCCAACACACGTCCCGACGCAGAGCGGAAAGTAAGCTAAATCCTGAGGTAGAGCCCAAAAAACGTCCCGACGCAGAGCGGAAAGTAAGCTAAATCCTGAGGTAGAGCCCAACACACGTCCCCACGTAGAGCGGAAAGTAAGCTAAATCCTGAGGTAGAGCCCAACACACGTCCCGACGTAGAGCCCAACACACGTCCCGACGTAGAGCCCAACACACGTCCCGACGTAGAGCCCAACACACGTCCCGACGTAGAACCGAACACACGTCCCGACGGAGAGCCCAAGACACGTCCCGACGTACAGCTGAAAGTAAGCTAAATCCTGACGTAGAGCCCAACGCACGTCCCGACGTAGAGACCAACGCACGTCCCGACGTATAGAACAACGCACGTCCCGACGTAGAGACCAACGCACGTCCCGACGTAGAGCCCAACGCACGTCCCGACGTAGAGCCCAACGCACGTCCCGACGTAGAGCCCAACGCACGTCCCGACGTAGAGCTGAAAGTAAGCTAAATCCTGATGTAGAGCCCAACACACGTCCCGACGTAGAGCCCAACGCACGTCCCGACGTAGAGCCCAACGCACGTCCCGACGTAGAGCCCAACGCACGTCCCGACGTAGAGCCCAACGCAGGTCCCGACGTAGAGCCCAACGCACATCCCGACGTAGAGCCCAACGCACGTCCCGACGTAGAGCTGAAAGTAAGCTAAATCCTGATGTAGAGCCCAACACACGTCCCGACGTAGAGGCCAACACACGTCCCGACGTAGAGCCCAACGCACGTCCCGACGTAGAGCCCAACGCACGTCCCGACGTAGAGCCCAACGCACGTCCCGACGCAGAGCCCAACACACGTCCCGACGTGTAGCGGAAAGTAAGCTAAATCCTGATGTAGAGCCCAACACACGTCCCGACGCAGAGCGGAAAGTAACCTAAATCCTGAGGTAGAGCCCAAAAAACGTCCCGACGTAGAGCCCAACACACGTCCCGACGTAGAGCCCAACACACGTCCCGACGTAGAGCCCAACAGACGTCCCGACGTAGAACCCAACACACGTCCCGACGTAATACCCAACACACGTCCCGACGAAGAGCCCAACACACGTCCCGACGCAGAGCCCAACACACGTCCCGACGCAGAGCCCAACACACGTCCCGACGTAGAGCCCAACACACGTTCCGACGTAGAGCTGAAAGTAAGCTAAATCCTGATGTAGAGCCCAACACACGTCCCGACGCAGAGCCCAACACACGTCCCGACGTAGAGCTGAAAGTAAGCTAAATCCTGAGGTAGAGCCCAACACACGTCCCGACGCAGAGCGGGAAGTCAGCTAAATCCTGAGGTACAGCGAAACACACGTCCTGACGCAGAGCGGAATGTAAGCTAAATCCTGAGGTAGAGCCCAACACACGTCCCCACGTAGAGCTGAAATTAAGCTAAATCCTGATGTAGAGCCCAACACACGTCCCGACGTAGAGCCCAACACATGTCCCGACGTAGACCTGAAAGTAAGCTAAATCCTGATGTAGAGTCCAACACACGTCCCGACGTAGAGTCCAACACACGTCCCGACGTAGAGTCCAACACACGTCCCGACGTAGAGTCCAAGACACGTCCCGACGTAGAGCTGAAAGTAAGCTAAATCCTGATGTAGAGCCCAACACACGTCCCGACGCAGAGCCCAACACACGTCCCTACGTAGAGCTGAAAGTAAGCTAAATCCTGAGGTAGAGCCCAACACACGTCCCAACGCAGAGCGGAAAGTAAGCTAAATCCTGGGGTAGAGCCCAACACACGTCCCCACGTAGAGCTGAAAGTAAGCTAAATCCTGAGGTAGAGCCCAACACACGTCCCGACATAGACCTGAAAGTAAGCTAAATCCTGATGTAGAGCCTAACACACGTCCCGACGTAGAGCCCAACACACGTCCCGACATAGACCTGAAAGTAAACTCAATCCTGATGTAGAGTCCAACACACGTCCCGACGTAGAGTCCAACACACGTCCCCACGTAGAGCCCAACACACGTCCCGACGTAGAACCCAACACACGTCCCGACGGAGAGCCCAACACACGTCCCGACGTACAGCTGAAAGTAAGCTAAATCCTGACGTAGAGCCCAACGCACGTCCCGACGTAGAGCCCAACGCACGTCCCGACGTAGAGCCCAACGCACGTCCCGACGTAGAGACCAAAGCACGTCCCGACGTAGAGACCAACGCACGTCCCGACGTAGAGCCCAACGCACGTACCGACGTAGAGCTGAAAGTAAGCTAAATCCTGAGGTAGAGCCCAACACACGTCCCGACGCAGAGCGGAAAGTAAGCTAAATCCTGAGGTAGAGCCCAAAAAACGTCCCGACGCAGAGCGGAAAGTAAGCTAAATCCTGAGGTAGAGCCCAACACACGTCCCCACGTAGAGCGGAAAGTAAGCTAAATCCTGAGGTAGAGCCCAACACACGTCCCGACGTAGAGCCCAACACACGTCCCGACGTAGAGCCCAACACACGTCCCGACGTAGAACCGAACACACGTCCCGACGGAGAGCCCAACACACGTCCCGACGTACAGCTGAAAGTAAGCTAAATCCTGACGTAGAGCCCAACGCACGTCCCGACGTAGAGACCAACGCACGTCCCGACGTAGAGACCAACGCACGTCCCGACGTAGAGACCAACGCACGTCCCGACGTAGAGACCAACGCACGTCCCGACGTAGAGCCCAACGCATGTCCCGACGTAGAGCTGAAAGTAAGCTAAATCCTGATGTAGAGCCCAACACACGTCCCGACGTAGAGCCCAACGCACGTCCCGACGTAGAGCCCAACGCACGTCCCGACGTAGAGCCCAACGCACGTCCCGACGTAGAGCCCAACGCAGGTCCCGACGTAGAGCCCAACGCAGGTCCCCACGTAGAGCCCAACGCACATCCCGACGTAGAGCCCAACGCACGTCCCGACGTAGAGCCCAACGCACGTCCCGACGTAGAGCTGAAAGTAAGCTAAATCCTGATGTAGAGCCCAACACACGTCCCGACGTAGAGCCCAACACACGTCCCGACGTAGAGCCCAACGCACGTCCCGACGTAGAGCCCAACGCACGTCCCGACGCAGAGCCCAACACACGTCCCGACGTGTAGCTGAAAGTAAGCTAAATCCTGATGTAGAGCCCAACACACGTCCCGACGCAGAGCGGAAAGTAACCTAAATCCTGAGGTAGAGCCCAAAAAACGTCCCGACGTAGAGCCCAACACACGTCCCGACGTAGAGCCCAACACACGTCCCGACGTAGAGCCCAACAGACGTCCCGACGTAGAACCCAACACACGTCCCGACGTAATACCCAACACACGTCCCGACGAAGAGCCCAACACACGTCCCGACGCAGAGCCCAACACACGTCCCGACGCAGAGCCCAACACACGTCCCGACGTAGAGCCCAACACACGTTCCGACGTAGAGCTGAAAGTAAGCTAAATCCTGATGAAGAGCCCAACACACGTCCCGACGCAGAGCCCAACACACGTCCCGACGTAGAGCTGAAAGTAAGCTAAATCCTGAGGTAGAGCCCAACACACGTCCCGACGCAGAGCGGAAAGTCAGCTAAATCCTGAGGTACAGCGAAACACACGTCCTGACGCAGAGCGGAATGTAAGCTAAATCCTGAGGTAGAGCCCAACACACGTCCCCACGTAGAGCTGAAATTAAGCTAAATCCTGAGGTCGAGGCCAACACACGTCCCGACGTAGAGCCCAACACATGTCCCGACGTAGACCTGAAAGTAAGCTAAATCCTGATGTAGAGTCCAACACACGTCCCGACGTAGAGTCCAACACACGTCCCGACGTAGAGTCCAACACACGTCCCGACGTAGAGTCCAACACACGTCCCGACGTAGAGTCCAAGACACGTCCCGACGTAGAGCTGAAAGTAAGCTAAATCCCCACGTAGAGCCCAACACACATCCCGACGTAGAGCCCAACACACGTCCCGACGTAGAGCCCAACACACGTCCCGACGTAGAGCTGAAAGTAAGCTAAATCCTGAGGTAGAGCCAAACACACGTCCCGACGCAGAGCGGAAAGTAAGCTAAATCCTGAGGTAGAGCCAAAAAAACGTCCCGACGCAGAGCGGAAAGTAAGCTAAATCCTGAGGTAGAGCCCAACACACGTCCCCATGTAGAGCGGAAAGTAAGCTAAATCCTGAGGTAGAGCCCAACACACGTCCCGACGTAGAGCCCAACACACGTCCCGACGTAGAGCCCAACACACGTCCCGACGTAGAACCCAACACACGTCCCGACGGAGAGCCCAACACACGTCCCGACGTACAGCTGAAAGTAAGCTAAATCCTGACGTAGAGCCCAACGCACGTCCCGACATAGAGCCCAACGCACGTCCCGACGTAGAGCCCAACGCACGTCCCGACGTAGAGACCAAAGCACGTCCCGACGTAGAGACCAACGCACGTCCCGACGTAGAGCCCAACGCACGTCCCGACGTAGAGCTGAAAGTAAGCTAAATCCTGATGTAGAGCCCAACGCACGTCCCAAAGTAGAGCCCAACGCACGACCCGACGTAGAGCCCAACGCACGTCCCGACGTAGAGCCCAACGCACGTGCCGACGTAGAGCCCAACGCACGTGCCGACGTAGAGCCCAACGCACGTGCCGACGTAGAGCCCAACGCACGTGCCGACGTAGAGCCCAACGCACGTGCCGACGTAGAGCCCAACGCAGGTCCCGACGTAGAGCCCAACGCAGGTCCCGACGTAGAGCCCAACGCAGGTCCCGACGTAGAGCTGAAAGTAAGCTAAATCCTAATGTAGAGCCCAACACACGTCCCGACGTAGAGCCCAACACACGTCCCGACGCAGAGCCCAACACACGTCCCGACGCAGAGCCCAACACTCGTCCCGACGCAGAGCCCAACACACGTCCCGACGCAGAGCCCAACACACGTCCCGACGTAGAGCTGAAAGTAAGCTAAATCCTGATGTAGAGCCCAACACACGTCCCGACGCAGAGCGGTAAGTAAGCTAAATCCTGAGGTAGAGCCCAAAAAATGTCCCGACGCAGTGCGGAAAGTAAGCTAAATCCTGAGGTAGAGCCCAACACACGTCCCCACGTAGAGCGGAAAGTAAGCTAAATCCTGAGGTAGAGCCCAACACACGTCCCGACGTAGAGCCCAACACACGTCCCGACGTAGAGCCCAACACACGTCCCGAAGTAGAGCCCAACACACGTCCCAACGGAGAGCCCAACACACGTCCCGACGTACAGCTGAAAGTAAGCTAAATCCTGATGTAGAGCCCAACGCACGTCCCGACGTAGAGACCAACGCACGTCCCGACGTATAGACCAACGCACGTCCCGACGTAGAGACCAACGCACGTCCCGACGTAGAGCCCAACGCACGTCCAGACGTAGAGTTCAAAGTAAGCTAAATCCTGATGTAGAGCCCAACACACGTCCCGACGTAGAGCCCAACGCACGTCCCGACGTAGAGCCCAACGCACGTCCCGACGTAGAGCCCAACGCACGTCCCGACGTAGAGCCCCACGCACGTCCCGACGTAGAGCCCCACGCACGTCCCGACGTAGAGCCCAACGCAGGTCCCGACTTAGAGCCCAACGCACATCCCGACGTAGAGCCCAACACATGTCCCGACGTAGAGCCCAACACACGTCCCGACGTAGAGCTGAAAATAAGCTAAATCCTGACGTAGAGCCCAACACACGTCCCGACGTAGAGCCCAACACACGTCCCGACGCAGAGCCCAACACACGTCCCGACGTAGAGCCCAACACACGTCCCGACGTAGAGCTGAAAGTAAGCTAAATCCTGATGTAGAGCCCAACACACATCCCGACGTAGAGCCCAACACACGTCCCGACGTAGAGCCCAACACACGTCCCGACGTAGAGCCCAACACACGTCCCGACGCAGAGCCCAACACACGTCCCGACGGAGAGCCCAACACACGTCCCGACGGAGAGCCCAACACACGTCCCGACGTACAGCTGAAAGTAAGCTAAATCCTGACGTAGAGCCCAACGCACGTCCCGACGTAGAGCCCAACGCACGTCCCGACGTAGAGACCAACGCACGTCCCGACGTAGAGCTGAAAGTAAGCTAAATTCTGATGTAGAGCCCAACACACGTCCCGACGTAGAGCCCAACGCACGTCCCGACGTAGAGCCCAACGCACGTCCCGACGTAGAGCCCAACGCACGTCCCGACGTAGAGCCAAACGCACGTCCCGACGTAGAGCCCAACGCAGGTCCCTACGTAGAGCCCAACGCAGGTCCCGACGTAGAGCCCAACGCACGTCCCGACGTAGAGCCCAACGCACGTCCCGACGTAGAGCCCAACGCACGTCCCGACGTAGAGCCAAACGCACGTCCCGACGTAGAGCCCAACGCAGGTCCCTACGTAGAGCCCAACACACGTCCCGACGTAGAGCTGAAAGTAAGCTAAATCCTGATGTAGAGCCCAACACACGTCCCGACGCAGAGCGGTAAGTAAGCTAAATCCTGAGGTAGAGCCCAAAAAATGTCCCGACGCAGTGCGGAAAGTAAGCTAAATCCTGAGGTAGAGCCCAACACACGTCCCCACGTAGAGCGGAAAGTAAGCTAAATCCTGAGGTAGAGCCCAACACACGTCCCGACGTAGAGCCCAACACACGTCCCGACGTAGAGCCCAACACACGTCCCGAAGTAGAGCCCAACACACGTCCCAACGGAGAGCCCAACACACGTCCCGACGTACAGCTGAAAGTAAGCTAAATCCTGATGTAGAGCCCAACGCACGTCCCGACGTAGAGACCAACGCACGTCCCGACGTATAGACCAACGCACGTCCCGACGTAGAGACCAACGCACGTCCCGACGTAGAGCCCAACGCACGTCCAGACGTAGAGTTCAAAGTAAGCTAAATCCTGATGTAGAGCCCAACACACGTCCCGACGTAGAGCCCAACGCACGTCCCGACGTAGAGCCCAACGCACGTCCCGACGTAGAGCCCAACGCACGTCCCGACGTAGAGCCCCACGCACGTCCCGACGTAGAGCCCCACGCACGTCCCGACGTAGAGCCCAACGCAGGTCCCGACTTAGAGCCCAACGCACATCCCGACGTAGAGCCCAACACATGTCCCGACGTAGAGCCCAACACACGTCCCGACGTAGAGCTGAAAATAAGCTAAATCCTGACGTAGAGCCCAACACACGTCCCGACGTAGAGCCCAACACACGTCCCGACGCAGAGCCCAACACACGTCCCGACGTAGAGCCCAACACACGTCCCGACGTAGAGCTGAAAGTAAGCTAAATCCTGATGTAGAGCCCAACACACATCCCGACGTAGAGCCCAACACACGTCCCGACGTAGAGCCCAACACACGTCCCGACGTAGAGCCCAACACACGTCCCGACGCAGAGCCCAACACACGTCCCGACGGAGAGCCCAACACACGTCCCGACGGAGAGCCCAACACACGTCCCGACGTACAGCTGAAAGTAAGCTAAATCCTGACGTAGAGCCCAACGCACGTCCCGACGTAGAGCCCAACGCACGTCCCGACGTAGAGACCAACGCACGTCCCGACGTAGAGCTGAAAGTAAGCTAAATTCTGATGTAGAGCCCAACACACGTCCCGACGTAGAGCCCAACGCACGTCCCGACGTAGAGCCCAACGCACGTCCCGACGTAGAGCCCAACGCACGTCCCGACGTAGAGCCCAACGCACGTCCCGACGTAGAGCCCAACGCACGTCCCGACGTAGAGCCAAACGCACGTCCCGACGTAGAGCCCAACGCAGGTCCCTACGTAGAGCCCAACGCAGGTCCCGACGTAGAGCCCAACACACGTCCCGACGTAGAGCCCAACACACGTCCCGACGCAGAGCCAAACACACGTCCCGACGCAGAGCCCAACACACGTCCCGACGCAGAGCCCAACACACGTCCCGACGTAGAGCTGAAAGTAAGCTAAATCCTGATGTAGAGCCCAACACACGTCCCGACGCCGAGCGGAAAGTAAGCTAAATCCTGAGGTAGAGCCCAAAAAACGTCCCGACGCAGAGCGGAAAGTAAGCTAAATCCTGAGGTAGAGCCCAACACACGTCCCCACGTAGAGCGGAAAGTAAGCTAAATCCTGAGGTAGAGCCCAACACACGTCGCGACGTAGAGCCCAACACACGTCCCGACGGAGAGCCCAACACACGTCCCGACGGAGAGCCCAACACACGTCCCAACGTACAGCTGAAAGTAAGCTAAATCCTGACGTAGAGCCCAACGCACATCCCGACGTAGAGACCAACGCACATCCCGACGTAGAGACCAAAGCACGTCCCGACGTATAGACCAACGCACGTCCCGACGTATAGACCAACGCACGTCCCGACGTAGAGACCAACGCAGGTCCCGACGTAGAGACCAACGCACGTCCCGACGTAGAGACCAACGCACGTCCCGACGTAGAGCTGAAAGTAAGCTAAATCCTGATGTAGAGCCCAACGCACGTCCCGACGTAGAGCCCAACGCACGTCCCGACGTAGAGCCCAAAGCACGTCCCGACGTAGAGCCCAACGCACGTCCCGACGTAGAGCCCAACGCACGTCCCGACGTAGAGCCCAACGCACGTCCCGACGTAGAGCCCAACGCAGGTCCCGACGTAGAGCCCAACGCAGGTCCCGACGTAGAGCCCAACGCACGTCCCGACGTAGAGCCCAACGCACGTCCCGACGTAGAGCCCAACACATGTCCCGACGTAGAGCCCAACACACGTCCCGACGTAGAGCTGAAAGTAAGCTAAATCCTGACGTAGAGCCCAACACACGTCCCGACGCAGAGCCCAACACACGTCCCGACGCAGAGCCCAACACACGTCCCGACGCAGAGCCCAACACACGTCCCGACGTAGAGCCCAACAAATGTCCCGACGTAGAGCCCAACACACGTCCCGACGTAGAGCTGAAAGTAAGCTAAATCCTGATGTAGAGCCCAACACACGTCCCGACGTAGAGCCCAACACACGTCCCGACGTAGAGCCCAACACACGTCCCGACGCAGAGCCCTACACACGTCCCGACGTAGAGCTGAAAGTAAGCTAAATCCTGATGTAGAGCCCAACACACGTCCCGACGCAGAGCGGAAAGTAAGCTAAATCCTGAGGTAGAGCCCAAAAAACGTCCCGACGCACAGCGGAAAGTAAGCTAAATCCTGAGGTAGAGCCCAACACACGTCCCCAAGTAGAGCGGAAACCAAGCTAAATCCTGAGGTAGAGCCCAACACACGTCCCGACGTAGAGCCCAACACACGTCCCGACGTAGAGCCCAATACACGTCCCGACGTAGAGCCCAACACACGTCCCGACGTAGAGCCCAATACACGTCCCGACGTAGAGCCCAATACACGTCCCGACGTAGAGCCCAACACACGTCCCGACGCAGAGCCCAACACACGTCCCGACGCAGAGCCCAACACACGTCCCGACGTAGAGCCCAACACACGTCCCGACGTAGAGCCCAACACACGTCCCGACGTAGAGCCCAACACACGTCCCGACGTAGAGCCCAACACACGTCCCGACGTAGACCCCAACACACGTCCCGACGTAGAGCTGAAAGTAAGCTAAATCCTGATGTAGAGCCCAACACACGTCCCGACGTAGAGCCCAACACACGTCCCGACGTAGAGCCCAACACACGTCCCGACGTAGAGCCCAACACACGTCCCGACGCAGAGCCCAACACACGTCCCGACGTAGAGCTGAAAGTAAGCTAAATCCTGATGTAGAGCCCAACACACGTCCCGACGTAGAGCAGAATGTAAGCTAAATCCTGAGGTAGAGCCCAACACACGTCCCGACGCAGAGTGGAAAGTAAGCTAAATCCTGAGGTAGAGCCCAACACACGTCCCGACGCAGAGCGGAAAGTCAGCTAAATCCTGAGGTACAGCGAAACATACGTCCCGAAGTAGAAGGAATGTAAGCTAAATCCTGAGGTAGAGCCCAACACACGTCCCGACGTAGAGCTGAAAGTAAGCTAAATCCTGAGGTAGAGCCCAACACACGTCCCGACGTAGAGCTGAAAGTAAGCTAAATCCTGAGGTAGAGTCCAACACACGTCCCGACGTAGAGCTGGAAGTAAGCTAAATCCCCACGTAGAGCTCAACACACGTCCCGACGTACAGCCCAACACACGTCCCGACGTAGAGCCGAACACACGTCCCGACGTAGAGCCCAACACACGTCCCGACGTAGAGCCCAACACACGTCCCGACGTAGAGCCCAACACACGTCCCGACGTAGAGCCCAACACACGTCCCGACGTAGAGCTGAAAGTAAGCTAAATCCTGATGTAGAGCCCAACACACGTCCCGACGCAGAGCGGAAAGTAAGCTAAATCCTGAGGTAGAGCCCAAAAAACGTCCCGACGCACAGCGGAAAGTAAGCTAAATCCTGAGGTAGAGCCCAACACACGTCCCCAAGTAGAGCGGAAACTAAGCTAAATCCTGAGGTAGAGCCCAACACACGTCCCGACGTAGAGCCCAACACACGTCCCGACGTAGAGCCCAATACACGTCCCGACGTAGAGCCCAACACACGTCCCGACGTAGAGCCCAACACACGTCCCGACGTAGAGCCCAACACACGTCCCGACGTAGACCCCAACACACGTCCCGACGTAGAGCTGAAAGTAAGCTAAATCCTGATGTAGAGCCCAACACACGTCCCGACGTAGAGCCCAACACAGGTCCCAACGTAGAGCCCAACACACGTCCCGACGTAGAGCCCAACACACGTCCCGACGCAGAGCCCAACACACGTCCCGACGTAGAGCTGAAAGTAAGCTAAATCCTGATGTAGAGCCCAAAACACGTCCCGACGTAGAGCAGAATGTAAGCTAAATCCTGAGGTAGAGCCCAACACACGTCCCGACGCAGAGTGGAAAGTAAGCTAAATCCTGAGGTAGAGCCCAACACACGTCCCGACGCAGAGCGGAAAGTCAGCTAAATCCTGAGGTACAGCGAAACACACGTCCCGAAGCAGAAGGAATGTAAGCTAAACCCTGAGGTAGAGCCCAACACACGTCCCGACGTAGAGCTGAAAGTAAGCTAAATCCTGAGGTAGAGCCCAACACACGTCCCGACGTAGAGCTGGAAGTAAGCTAAATCCCCACGTAGAGCCCAACAGATGTCCCGACGTACAGCCCAACACACGTCCCGACGTAGAGCCCAACACACGTCCCGACGTAGAGCCCAACACACGTCCCGACGTAGAGCCCAACACACGTCCCGACGTCGACCTGAAAGTAAGCTAAATCCTGATGTAGAGCCCAACACACGTCCCGACGTAGAGCCCAACAGACGTCCCGACGCAGAGCCCAACACACGTCCCGACGTAGAGTCCAACACACGTCCCGACGTAGAGTCCAACACACGTCCCGACGTAGAGTCCAACACACGTCCCGACGTAGAGCTGGAAGTAAGCTACGTCCCGACGTAGAGCTAGAAGTAAGCTAAATCCCGACGTAGAGCCCAACACACGTCCCGACGTAGAGCCCAACACACGTCCCGACGTAGAGCCCAACACACGTCCCGACGTAGATCTGAAAGTAAGCTAAATCCTGACGTAGAGCCCAGACACGTCCCGACGTAGAGCCCCACACACGTCCCGACGTAGAGCCCAACACACGTCCCGACGCAGAGCCCAACACACGTCCCAACGCAGAGCCCAACACACGTCCCGACGCAGAGCCCAACACACGTCCCGACGCAGAGCCCAACACACGTCCCGACGCAGAGCCCAACACTCGTCCCGACGTAGAGCCCAACACACGTCCCGACGCAGAGCGGAAAGTAAGCTAAATCCTGAGGTAGAGCCCAACACACGTCCCGACGCAGAGCGGAAAGTAAGCTAAATCCTGAGGTAGAGCCCAACACACATCCCGACGCAGAGCGGAAAGTAAGCTAAATCCTGAGGTAGAGCCAAACACACGTCCCGACGCAGAGCGGAAAGTAAGCTAAATCCTGAGGTAGAGCCCAACACACGTCCCCACGTAGAGCGGAAAGTAAGCTAAATCCTGAGGTAGAGCCCAACACACGTCCCGACGTAGAGCCCAACACACGTCCCGACGTAGAGCCCAACACACGTCCCGACGTAGAGCTGAAAGTAAGCTAAATCCTGATGTAGAGCCCAAAACACGTCCCGACGTAGAGCAGAATGTAAGCTAAATCCTGAGGTAGAGCCCAACACACGTCCCGACGCAGAGTGGAAAGTAAGCTAAATCCTGAGGTAGAGCCCAACACACGTCCCGACGCAGAGCGGAAAGTCAGCTAAATCCTGAGGTACAGCGAAACACACGTCCCGAAGCAGAAGGAATGTAAGCTAAACCCTGAGGTAGAGCCCAACACACGTCCCGACGTAGAGCTGAAAGTAAGCTAAATCCTGAGGTAGAGCCCAACACACGTCCCGACGTAGAGCTGGAAGTAAGCTAAATCCCCACGTAGAGCCCAACAGACGTCCCGACGTACAGCCCAACACACGTCCCGACGTAGAGCCCAACACACGTCCCGACGTAGAGCCCAACACACGTCCCGACGTAGAGCCCAACACACGTCCCGACGTAGAGACCAACACACGTCCCGACGTCGACCTGAAAGTAAGCTAAATCCTGATGTAGAGCCCAACACACGTCCCGACGTAGAGCCCAACAGACGTCCCGACGCAGAGCCCAACACACGTCCCGACGTAGAGTCCAACACACGTCCCGACGTAGAGTCCAACACACGTCCCGACGTAGAGTCCAACACACGTCCCGACGTAGAGTCCAACACACGTCCCGACGTAGAGCTGGAAGTAAGCTACGTCCCGACGTAGAGCTAGAAGTAAGCTAAATCCCGACGTAGAGCCCAACACACGTCCCGACGTAGAGCCCAACACACGTCCCGACATAGAGCCCAACACACGTCCCGACGTAGATCTGAAAGTAAGCTAAATCCTGACGTAGAGCCCAACACACGTCCCGACGTAGAGCCCCACACACGTCCCGACGTAGAGCCCAACACACGTCCCGACGCAGAGCCCAACACACGTCCCAACGCAGAGCCCAACACACGTCCCGACGCAGAGCCCAACACACGTCCCGACGCAGAGCCCAACACACGTCCCGACGCAGAGCCCAACACTCGTCCCGACGTAGAGCCCAACACACGTCCCGACGCAGAGCGGAAAGTAAGCTAAATCCTGAGGTAGAGCCCAACACACGTCCCGACGCAGAGCGGAAAGTAAGCTAAATCCTGAGGTAGAGCCCAACACACGTCCCGACGCAGAGCGGAAAGTAAGCTAAATCCTGAGGTAGAGCCAAACACACGTCCCGACGCAGAGCGGAAAGTAAGCTAAATCCTGAGGTAGAGCCCAACACACGTCCCCACGTAGAGCGGAAAGTAAGCTAAATCCTGAGGTAGAGCCCAACACACGTCCCGACGTAGAGCCCAACACACGTCCCGACGTAGAGCCCAACACACGTCCCGACGTAGAGCCCAACACACGTCCCGACGCAGAGCCCAATACACGTCCCGACGTACAGCTGAAAGTAAGCTAAATCCTGACGTAGAGCCCAACGCACGTCCCGACGTAGAGACCAACGCACGTCCCGACGTATAGACCAACGCACGTCCCGACGTAGAGACCAACGCAGGTCCCGACGTAGAGACCAACGCACGTCCCGACGTAGAGCCCAACGCACGTCCCGACGTAGAGCTGAAAGTAAGCTAAATCCTGATGTAGAGCCCAACACACGTCCCCACGTAGAGCTGAAAGTAAGCTAAATCCTGAGGTAGAGTCCAACACACGTCGCGACGTAGAGTCCAACACACGTCCCGACGTAGAGCTGGAAGTAAGCTAAATCCCCACGTAGAGCCCAACACACGTCCCGACGTAGAGCCCAACACACGTTCCGACGTAGAGCCCAACACACGTCCCGACGTAGAGCCCAACACACGTCCCGACGTAGACCTGAAAGTAAGCTAAATCCTGATGTAGAGTCCAACACACGTCCCATCGTAGAGTCCAACACACGTCCCGACGTAGAGTCCAACACACGTCCCGACGTAGAGCTGAAAGTAAGCTAAATCCTGATGTAGAGCCCAACACACGTCCCGACGCAGAGCCCAACACACGTCCCGACGTAGAGCCCAACAGACGTCCCGACGCAGAACCCAACACACGTCCCGACGTAGAGCCCAACACACGTCCCGACGTAGAGCTGGAAGTAAGCTACGTCCCGACGTAGAGCTAGAAGTAAGCTAAATCCCGACGTAGAGCCCAACACACGTCCCGACGTAGAGCCCAACACACGTCCCGACGTAGAGCCCAACACACGTCCCGACGTAGGTCTGAAAGTAAGCTAAATCCTGACGTAGAGCCCAACACACGTCCCGACGCAGAGCCCAACACACGTCCCGACGCAGAGCCCAACACACGTCCCGACGCAGAGCCCAACACACGTCCCGACGCAGAGCCCAACACACGTCCCGACGCAGAGCCCAACACTCGTCCCGACGTAGAGCCCAACACACGTCCCGACGCAGAGCGGAAAGTAAGCTAAATCCTGAGGTAGAGCCCAACACACGTCCCGACGCAGAGCGGAAAGTAAGCTAAATCCTGAGGTAGAGCCCAACACACATCCCGACGCAGAGCGGAAAGTAAGCTAAATCCTGAGGTAGAGCCCAACACACGTCCCGACGCAGAGCGGAAAGTAAGCTAAATCCTGAGGTAGAGCCAAACACACGTCCCCACGTAGAGCGGAAAGTAAGCTAAATCCTGAGGTAGAGCCAAACACACGTCCCCACGTAGAGCTGAAAGTAAGCTAAATCCTGAGGTAGAGCCCAACACACGTCCCGACGTAGAGCCCAACACACGTCCCGACATTGACCTGAAAGTAAGCTAAATCCTGATGTAGAGCCCAACACACGTCCCGACGTAGAGTCCAACACACGTCCCGACGTAGAGACCAACGCAGGTCCCGACGTAGAGACCAACGCACGTCCCGACGTAGAGCCCAACGCACGTCCCGACGTAGATCTGAAAGTAAGCTAAATCCTGACGTAGAGCCCAACACACGTCCCGACGTAGAGCCCCACACACGTCCCGACGTAGAGCCCAACACACGTCCCGACGCAGAGCCCAACACACGTCCCAACGCAGAGCCCAACACACGTCCCGACGCAGAGCCCAACACACGTCCCGACGCAGAGCCCAACACACATCCCGACGCAGAGCCCAACACTCGTCCCGACGTAGAGCCCAACACACGTCCCGACGCAGAGCGGAAAGTAAGCTAAATCCTGAGGTAGAGCCCAACACACGTCCCCACGTAGAGCGGAAAGTAAGCTAAATCCTGAGGTAGAGCCCAACACACGTCCCGACGTAGAGCCCAACACACGTCCCGACGTAGAGCCCAACACACGTCCCGACGCAGAGCCCAATACACGTCCCGACGTACAGCTGAAAGTAAGCTAAATCCTGACGTAGAGCCCAACGCACGTCCCGACGTAGAGCCCAACGCACGTCCCGACGTATAGACCAACGCACGTCCCGACGTATAGACCAACGCACGTCCCGACGTAGAGACCAACGCAGGTCCCGACGTAGAGACCAACGCAGGTCCCGACGTAGAGACCAACGCACGTCCCGACGTAGAGCCCAACACACGTCCCCACGTAGAGCTGAAAGTAAGCTAAATCCTGAGGTAGAGTCCAACACACGTCGCGACGTAGAGTCCAACACACGTCCCGACGTAGAGCTGGAAGTAAGCTAAATCCCCACGTAGAGCCCAACACACGTCCTGACGTAGAGCCCAACACACGTCCCGACGTAGAGCCCAACACACGTCCCGACGTAGACCTGAAAGTAAGCTAAATCCTGATGTAGAGTCCAACACACGTCCCATCGTAGAGTCCAACACACGTCCCGACGTAGAGTCCAACACACGTCCCGACGTAGAGCTGAAAGTAAGCTAAATCCTGATGTAGAGCCCAACACACGTCCCGACGCAGAGCCCAACACACGTCCCGACGTAGAGCCCAACAGACGTCCCGACGCAGAGCCCAACACACGTCCCGACGTAGAGCCCAACACACGTCCCGACGTAGAGCTTGAAGTAAGCTACGTCCCGACGTAGAGCTAGAAGTAAGCTAAATCCCGACGTAGAGCCCAACACACGTCCCGACGTAGAGCCCAACACACGTCCCGACGTAGAGCCCAACACACGTCCCGACGTAGAGCCCAACACACGTCCCGACGCAGAGCCCAACACACGTCCAGGACGCAGAGCCCAACACACGTCCAGGACGCAGAGCCCAACACACGTCCCGACGCAGAGCCCAACACACGTCCCGACGCAGAGCCCAACACACGTCCCGACGCAGAGCCCAACACACGTCCCGACGCAGAGCCCAACACACGTCCCGACGCAGAGCCCAACACTCGTCCCGACGTAGAGCCCAACACACGTCCCGACGCAGAGCGGAATGTAAGCTAAATCCTGAGGTAGAGCCCAACACACGTCCCGACGCAGAGCGGAAAGTAAGCTAAATCCTGAGGTAGAGCCCAACACACATCCCGACGCAGAGCGGAAAGTAAGCTAAATCCTGAGGTAGAGCCCAACACACGTCCCGACGCAGAGCGGAAAGTAAGCTAAATCCTGAGGTAGAGCCAAACACACGTCCCCACGTAGAGCGGAAAGTAAGCTAAATCCTGAGGTAGAGCTAAACACACGTCCCCACGTAGAGTGAAAGTAAGCTAAATCCTGAGGTAGAGCCCAACACACGTCCCGACGTAGAGCCCAACACACGTCCCGACATTGACCTGAAAGTAAGCTAAATCCTGATGTAGAGCCCAACACACGTCCCGACGTAGAGTCCAACACACGTCCCGACGTAGAGACCAACGCAGGTCCCGACGTAGAGACCAACGCACGTCCCGACGTAGAGCCCAACGCACGTCCCGACGTAGAGCTGAAAGTAAGCTAAATCCTGATGTAGAGCCCAACACACGTCCCCACGTAGAGCTGAAAGTAAGCTAAATCCTGAGGTAGAGTCCAACACACGTCGCGACGTAGAGTCCAACACACGTCCCGACGTAGAGCTGGAAGTAAGCTAAATCCCCACGTAGAGCCCAACACACGTCCCGACGTAGAGCCCAACACACGTCCCGACGTAGAGCCCAACACACGTCCCGACGTAGACCTGAAAGTAAGCTAAATCCTGATGTAGAGTCCAACACACGTCCCATCGTAGAGTCCAACACACGTCCCGACGTAGAGTCCAACACACGTCCCGACGTAGAGCTGAAAGTAAGCTAAATCCTGATGTAGAGCCCAACACACGTCCCGACGCAGAGCCCAACACACGTCCCGACGTAGAGCCCAACAGACGTCCTGACGCAGAGCCCAACACACGTCCCGACGTAGGTCTGAAAGTAAGCTAAATCCTGACGTAGAGCCCAACACACGTCCCGACGTAGAGCCCAACACACGTCCCGACGCAGAGCCCAACACACGTCCCGACGCAGAGCCCAACACACGTCCCGACGCAGAGCCCAACACACGTCCCGACGCAGAGCCCAACACACGTCCCGACGCAGAGCCCAACACTCGTCCCGACGTAGAGCCCAACACACGTCCCGACGCAGAGCGGAAAGTAAGCTAAATCCTGAGGTAGAGCCCAACACACGTCCCGACGCAGAGCGGAAAGTAAGCTAAATCCTGAGGTAGAGCCCAACACACGTCCCGACGCAGAGCGGAAAGTAAGCTAAATCCTGAGGTAGAGCCCAACACACGTCCCGACGCAGAGCGGAAAGTAAGCTAAATCCTGAGGTAGAGCCAAACACACATCCCCACGTAGAGCGGAAAGTAAGCTAAATCCTGAGGTAGAGCCAAACACACGTCCCCACGTAGAGCGGAAAGTAAGCTAAATCCTGAGGTAGAGCCCAACACACGTCCCGACGTAGAGCCCAACACACGTCCCGACATTGACCTGAAAGTAAGCTAAATCCTGATGTAGAGCCCAACACACGTCCCGACGTAGAGTCCAACACACGTCCCGACGTAGAGTCCAACACACGTCCCGACGTAGAGTCCAACACACGTCCCGACGTAGAGTTGGAAGTAAGCTAAATCCCCACGTAGAGCCCAACACACGTCCCGACGTAGAGCCCAACACACGTCCCGACGTAGAGCCCAACACACGTCCCGACGTAGAGCCCAACACACGTCCCGACGTAGAGCCCAACACACGTCCCGACGTAGAGCTGAAAGTAAGCTAAATCCTGAGGTAGAGCCCAACACACGTCCCGACGCAGAGCGGAAAGTAAGCTAAATCCTGAGGTAGAGCCCAACACACGTCCCCACGTAGAGCGGAAAGTAAGCTGAATCCTGAGGTAGAGCCCAACACACGTCCCGACGTAGAGCCCAACACACGTCCCGACGTAGAGCCCAACACACATCCCGACGTAGAGCCCAACACACGTCCCGACGTAGAGCCCAACACACGTCCCGACGTAGAGCCCAACACACGTTCCGACGTAGAGCCCAACACACGTTCCGACGTAGAGCAGGAAGCAAGCTAAATCCCGACGTAGAGCCCAACACACGTCCCGACGTAGAGCCCAACGCACGTCCCGACGTAGAACCCAACGCACGTCCCGACGTAGAACCCAACGCACGTCCCGACGTAGAGCCCAACGCACGTCCCGACGTAGAGCCCAACGCACGTCCCGACATAGAGCCCAACGCACGTCCCGACGTAGAGCTGAAAGTAAGCTAAATCCTGACGTAGAGCCCAACACACGTCCCGACGTAGAGCCCAACACACGTCCCGACGTAGAGCCCAACACACGTCCCGACGGAGAGCCCAACACACGTCCCGACGGAGAGCCCAACACACGTCCCGACGGAGAGCCCAACACACGTCCCGACGGAGAGCCCAACACACGTCCCGACGGAGAGCCCAACACACGCCCCGACGGAGAGCCCAACACTCGCCCCGACGGAGAGCCCAACACACGTCCCGACGTAGAGCTGAAAGTAAGCTAAATCCTGACGTAGAGCCCAACGCAGGTCGCGACGTAGAGCCCAACGCAGGTCGCGACGTAGAGCCCAACGCAGGTCGCGACGTAGAGCCCAACGCAGGTCACGACGTAGAGCCCAACGCAGGTCGCGACGTAGAGCCCAACACAGGTCGCGACGTAGAGCCCAACGCAGGTCGCGACGTAGAGCCCAACGCACGTCCCGACGTAGAGCCCAACACACGTCCCGACGTAGAGCCCAACACACGTCCCGACGTAGAGCTGAAAGTAAGCTAAATCCTGACGTAGAGCCCATCACACGTCTCGACGTAGAGCCCAACACACGTCCCGACGAAGAGCCCAACACACGTCCCGACGTAGAGCCCAACACACGTCCCGACGTAGAGCCCAACACACGTCCCGACGTAGAGCCCAACACACGTCCCGACGTAGAGCTGGAAGTAAGCTAAATCCCGACGTAGAGCCCAACACACGTCCCGACGTAGAGCCCAACACACGTCCCGACGTAGAGCCCAACACACGTCCCGACGTAGAGCCCAACACACGTCCCGACGTAGAGCTGAAAGTAATCTAAATCCTGAGGTAGAGCCCAACACACGTCCCGACGCAGAGCGGAAAGTAAGCTAAATCCTGAGGTAGAGCCCAACACACGTCCCCACGTAGAGCGGAAAGTAAGCTAAATCCTGAGGTAGAGCCCAACACACGTCCCGACGTAGAGCCCAACACACGTCCCGACGTAGAGCCCAAGACACGTCCCGACGTAGAGCCCAACACACGTCCCGACGTAGAGCCCAACAGACGTCCCGACGCAGAGCCCAACACACGTCCCGACGTAGAGCCCAACACACGTCCCGACGTAGAGCTGGAAGTAAGCTACGTCCCGACGTAGAGCTAGAAGTAAGCTAAATCCCGACGTAGAGCCCAACACACGTCCCGACGTAGAGCCCAACACACGTCCCGACGTAGAGCCCAACACACGTCCCGACGTAGGTCTGAAAGTAAGCTAAATCCTGACGTAGAGCCCAACACACGTCCCGACGTAGAGCCCAACACACGTCCCGACGCAGAGCCCAACACACGTCCCGACGCAGAGCCCAACACACGTCCCGACGCAGAGCCCAACACACGTCCCGACGCAGAGCCCAACACACGTCCCGACGCAGAGCCCAGCACACGTCCCGACGCAGAGCCCAGCACACGTCCCGACGCAGAGCCCAACACACGTCCCGACGCAGAGCTCAACACACGTCCCGACGCAGAGCCCAACACTCGTCCCGACGTAGAGCCCAACACACGTCCCGACGCAGAGCGGAATGTAAGCTAAATCCTGAGGTAGAGCCCAACACACGTCCCGACGCAGAGCGGAAAGTAAGCTAAATCCTGAGGTAGAGCCCAACACACGTCCCGACGCAGAGCGGAAAGTAAGCTAAATCCTGAGGTAGAGCCCAACACACGTCCCGACGCAGAGCGGAAAGTAAGCTAAATCCTGAGGTAGAGCCAAACACACGTCCCCACGTAGAGCGGAAAGTAAGCTAAATCCTGAGGTAGAGCCAAACACACGTCCCCACGTAGAGCTGAAAGTAAGCTAAATCCTGAGGTAGAGCCCAACACACGTCCCGACGTAGAGCCCAACACACGTCCCGACATTGACCTGAAAGTAAGCTAAATCCTGATGTAGAGCCCAACACACGTCCCGACGTAGAGTCCAACACACGTCCCGACGTAGAGTCCAACACACGTCCCGACGTAGAGTTGGAAGTAAGCTAAATCCCCACGTAGAGCCCAACACACGTCCCGACGTAGAGCCCAACACACGTCCCGACGTAGAGCCCAACACACGTCCCGACGTAGAGCCCAACACACGTCCCGACGTAGAGCCCAACACACGTCCCGACGTAGAGCCCAACACACGTCCCGACGTAGAGCTGAAAGTAAGCTAAATCCTGAGGTAGAGCCCAACACACGTCCCGACGCAGAGCGGAAAGTAAGCTAAATCCTGAGGTAGAGCCCAACACACGTCCCCACGTAGAGCCCAACACACGTCCCGACGTAGAGCCCAACACACGTCCCGACGTAGAGCCCAACACACGTCCCGACGTAGAGCTGAAAGTAAGCTAAATCCTGATGTAGAGCCCATCACACGTCTCGACGTAGAGCCCAACACACGTCCCGACGTAGAGCCCAACACACGTCCCGACGTAGAGCCCAACACACGTCCCGACGTAGAGCTGGAAGTAAGCTAAATCCCGACGTAGAGCCCAACACACGTCCCGACGTAGAGCCCAACACACGTCCCGACGTAGAGCCCAACACACGTCCCGACGTAGAGCTGAAAGTAAGCTAAATCCTGAGGTAGAGCCCAACACACGTCCCGACGCAGAGCGGAAAGTAAGCTAAATCCTGAGGTAGAGCCCAACACACGTCCCCACGTAGAGCGGAAAGTAAGCTAAATCCTGAGGTAGAGCCCAACACACGTCCCGACGTAGAGCCCAACACACGTCCCGACGTAGAGCCCAACACACGTCCCGACGTAGAGCCCAACACACGTCCCGACGTAGAGCCCAACACACGTTCCGACGTAGAGCCCAACACACGTCCCGACGTAGAGCCCAACACACGTTCCGACGTAGAGCCCAACACACGTTCCGACGTAGAGCGGGAAGTAAGCTAAATCCCGAAGTAGAGCCCAACACACGTCCCGACGTAGAGCCCAACACACGTCCCGACGTAGAGCCCAACGCACGTCCCGACATAGAGCCCAACACACGTCTCGACGTAGAGCTGAAAGTAAGCTAAATCCTGATGTAGAGCCCAACACACGTACCGACGGAGACCCCAACACACGTCCCGACGGAGAGCCCAACACACGTCCCGACGGAGAGCCCAACACACGTCCCGACGGAGAGCCCAACACACGTCCCGACGGAGAGCCCAACACACGTCCCGACGGAGAGCCCAACACACGCCCCGACGGAGAGCCCAACACTCGCCCCGACGGAGAGCCCAACACACGTCCCGACGAAGAGCTGAAAGTAAGCTAAATCCTGACGTAGAGCCCAACGCAGGTCGCGACGTAGAGCCCAACGCAGGTCGCGACGTAGAGCCCAACGCAGGTCCCGAGTAGAGCCCAACGCACGTCCCGACGTAGAGCCCAACGCACGTCCCGACGTAGAGCCCAACGCACGTCCCGACGTAGAGCCCAACGCACGTCCCGACGTAGAGCCCAACGCACGTCCCGATGTAGAGCTGAAAGTAAGCTAAATCCTGAGGTAGAGCCCAACACACGTCCCGACATAGAGCCCAACACACGTCCCGACGTAGAGCCCAACACACGTCCCGACGTAGAGCCCAACGCACGTCCCGACGTAGAGCCCAACGCAGGTCCCGACGTAGAGCCCAACGCACGTCCCGACGTAGAGCCCAACGCACGTCCCGACGTAGAGCCCAACGCACGTCCCGACGTAGAGCCCAACGCACGTCCCGACGTAGAGCCCATCGCACGTCCCGACGTAGAGCCCAAGGCACGTTTCGACGTAGAGCGGGAAGTAAGATAAATCCCGACGTAGAGCCCAACACACGTTCCGACGTAGAGCGGGAAGTAAGCTAAATCCCGACGTAGAGCCCAACACACGTCCCGACGTAGAGCCCAACACACGTCCCGACGTAGAACCCAACACACGTCCCGACGGAGAGCCCAACACACGTCCCGACGTAGAGCTGAAAGTAAGCTAAATCCTGACGTAGAGCCCAACGCACGTCCCGACGTAGAGACCAACGCACGTCCCGACGTAGAGACCAACGCACGTCCCGACGTAGAGACCAACGCACGTCCCGACGTAGAGCTGAAAGTAAGCTAAATCCTGATGTAGAGCCCAAGACACGTCCCGACGTAGAGCCCAACACACGTCCCGACGTAGAGCCCAACACACGTCCCGACGTAGAGCCCAACACACGTCCCGACGTAGAGCTGAAAGTAAGCTAAATCCTGACGTAGAGCCCAACGCACGTCCCGACGTAGAGCCCAACGCACGTCCCGACGTAGAGCCCAACGCACGTCCCGACGTAGAGCCCAACGCACGTCCCGACGTAGAGCCCAACGCACGTCCCGACGTAGAGCCCAACGCAGGTCCCGACGTAGAGCTGAAAGTAAGCTAAATCCTGACGTAGAGCCCAACGCACGTCCCGACGTAGAGCCCAACGCACGTCCCGACGTAGAGACCAACGCACGTCCCGACGTAGAGACCAACGCACGTCCCGACGTAGAGACCAACGCACGTCCCGACGTAGAGCCCAACACACGTCCCGACGTAGAGCTGAAAGTAAGCTAAATCCTGATGTAGAGCCCAACACACGTCCCGACGTAGAACCCAACACACGTAACGACGGAGAGCCCAACACACGTCCCGACGGAGAGCCAAACACACGTCCCGACGGAGAGCTGAAAGTAAGCTAAATCCTGACGTAGACCCCAACGCACGTCCCGACGTAGAGACCAACGCACGTCCCGACGTAGAGCCCAACACACGTCCCGACGTAGAGCCCAACGCAGGTCCCGACGTAGAGCCCAACACACGTCCCGACGTAGAGCCCAACGCAGGTCCCGACGTAGAGCCCAACGCAGGTCCCGACGTAGAGCCCAACGCACGTCCCGACGTAGAGCCCAACACACGTCCCGACGTAGAGCCCAACACACGTCCCGACGTAGAGCCCAACACACGTCCCCACGTACAGCTGAAAGTAAGCTAAATCCTGAGGTAGAGCCCAACACACGTCCCGACGCAGAGCGGAAAGTAAGCTAAATCCTGAGGTAGAGCCAAACACACGTCCCCACGTAGAGCGGAAAGTAAGCTAAATCCTGAGGTAGAGCCAAACACACGTCCCCACGTAGAGCTGAAAGTAAGCTAAATCCTGAGGTAGAGCCCAACACACGTCCCGACGTAGAGCCCAACACACGTCCCGACATTGACCTGAAAGTAAGCTAAATCCTGATGTAGAGCCCAACACACGTCCCGACGTAGAGTCCAACACACGTCCCGACGTAGAGTCCAACACACGTCCCGACGTAGAGTTGGAAGTAAGCTAAATCCCCACGTAGAGCCCAACACACGTCCCGACGTAGAGCCCAACACACGTCCCGACGTAGAGCCCAACACACGTCCCGACGTAGAGCCCAACACACGTCCCGACGTAGAGCCCAACACACGTCCCGACGTAGAGCCCAACACACGTCCCGACGTAGAGCTGAAAGTAAGCTAAATCCTGAGGTAGAGCCCAACACACGTCCCGACGCAGAGCGGAAAGTAAGCTAAATCCTGAGGTAGAGCCCAACACACGTCCCCACGTAGAGCCCAACACACGTCCCGACGTAGAGCCCAACACACGTCCCGACGTAGAGCCCAACACACGTCCCGACGTAGAGCTGAAAGTAAGCTAAATCCTGATGTAGAGCCCATCACACGTCTCGACGTAGAGCCCAACACACGTCCCGACGTAGAGCCCAACACACGTCCCGACGTAGAGCCCAACACACGTCCCGACGTAGAGCTGGAAGTAAGCTAAATCCCGACGTAGAGCCCAACACACGTCCCGACGTAGAGCCCAACACACGTCCCGACGTAGAGCCCAACACACGTCCCGACGTAGAGCTGAAAGTAAGCTAAATCCTGAGGTAGAGCCCAACACACGTCCCGACGCAGAGCGGAAAGTAAGCTAAATCCTGAGGTAGAGCCCAACACACGTCCCCACGTAGAGCGGAAAGTAAGCTAAATCCTGAGGTAGAGCCCAACACACGTCCCGACGTAGAGCCCAACACACGTCCCGACGTAGAGCCCAACACACGTCCCGACGTAGAGCCCAACACACGTCCCGACGTAGAGCCCAACACACGTTCCGACGTAGAGCCCAACACACGTCCCGACGTAGAGCCCAACACACGTTCCGACGTAGAGCCCAACACACGTTCCGACGTAGAGCGGGAAGTAAGCTAAATCCCGAAGTAGAGCCCAACACACGTCCCGACGTAGAGCCCAACACACGTCCCGACGTAGAGCCCAACGCACGTCCCGACATAGAGCCCAACGCACGTCTCGACGTAGAGCTGAAAGTAAGCTAAATCCTGATGTAGAGCCCAACACACGTACCGACGGAGACCCCAACACACGTCCCGACGGAGAGCCCAACACACGTCCCGACGGAGAGCCCAACACACGTCCCGACGGAGAGCCCAACACACGTCCCGACGGAGAGCCCAACACACGTCCCGACGGAGAGCCCAACACACGCCCCGACGGAGAGCCCAACACTCGCCCCGACGGAGAGCCCAACACACGTCCCGACGAAGAGCTGAAAGTAAGCTAAATCCTGACGTAGAGCCCAACGCAGGTCGCGACGTAGAGCCCAACGCAGGTCGCGACGTAGAGCCCAACGCAGGTCCCGAGTAGAGCCCAACGCACGTCCCGACGTAGAGCCCAACGCACGTCCCGACGTAGAGCCCAACGCACGTCCCGACGTAGAGCCCAACGCACGTCCCGACGTAGAGCCCAACGCACGTCCCGATGTAGAGCTGAAAGTAAGCTAAATCCTGAGGTAGAGCCCAACACACGTCCCGACATAGAGCCCAACACACGTCCCGACGTAGAGCCCAACACACGTCCCGACGTAGAGCCCAACGCACGTCCCGACGTAGAGCCCAACGCAGGTCCCGACGTAGAGCCCAACGCACGTCCCGACGTAGAGCCCAACGCACGTCCCGACGTAGAGCCCAACGCACGTCCCGACGTAGAGCCCAACGCACGTCCCGACGTAGAGCCCATCGCACGTCCCGACGTAGAGCCCAAGGCACGTTTCGACGTAGAGCGGGAAGTAAGATAAATCCCGACGTAGAGCCCAACACACGTTCCGACGTAGAGCGGGAAGTAAGCTAAATCCCGACGTAGAGCCCAACACACGTCCCGACGTAGAGCCCAACACACGTCCCGACGTAGAACCCAACACACGTCCCGACGGAGAGCCCAACACACGTCCCGACGTAGAGCTGAAAGTAAGCTAAATCCTGACGTAGAGCCCAACGCACGTCCCGACGTAGAGACCAACGCACGTCCCGACGTAGAGACCAACGCACGTCCCGACGTAGAGACCAACGCACGTCCCGACGTAGAGCTGAAAGTAAGCTAAATCCTGATGTAGAGCCCAAGACACGTCCCGACGTAGAGCCCAACACACGTCCCGACGTAGAGCCCAACACACGTCCCGACGTAGAGCCCAACACACGTCCCGACGTAGAGCTGAAAGTAAGCTAAATCCTGACGTAGAGCCCAACGCACGTCCCGACGTAGAGCCCAACGCACGTCCCGACGTAGAGCCCAACGCACGTCCCGACGTAGAGCCCAACGCACGTCCCGACGTAGAGCCCAACGCACGTCCCGACGTAGAGCCCAACGCAGGTCCCGACGTAGAGCTGAAAGTAAGCTAAATCCTGACGTAGAGCCCAACGCACGTCCCGACGTAGAGCCCAACGCACGTCCCGACGTAGAGACCAACGCACGTCCCGACGTAGAGACCAACGCACGTCCCGACGTAGAGACCAACGCACGTCCCGACGTAGAGCCCAACACACGTCCCGACGTAGAGCTGAAAGTAAGCTAAATCCTGATGTAGAGCCCAACACACGTCCCGACGTAGAACCCAACACACGTAACGACGGAGAGCCCAACACACGTCCCGACGGAGAGCCAAACACACGTCCCGACGGAGAGCTGAAAGTAAGCTAAATCCTGACGTAGACCCCAACGCACGTCCCGACGTAGAGACCAACGCACGTCCCGACGTAGAGCCCAACACACGTCCCGACGTAGAGCCCAACGCAGGTCCCGACGTAGAGCCCAACACACGTCCCGACGTAGAGCCCAACGCAGGTCCCGACGTAGAGCCCAACGCAGGTCCCGACGTAGAGCCCAACGCACGTCCCGACGTAGAGCCCAACACACGTCCCGACGTAGAGCCCAACACACGTCCCGACGTAGAGCCCAACACACGTCCCCACGTACAGCTGAAAGTAAGCTAAATCCTGATGTAGAGCCCAACACACGTCCCGACGCAGAGCCCAACACACGTCCCGACGCAGAGCCCAACACACGTCCCGACGCAGAGCCCAACACACGTCCCGACGCAGAGCCCAACACACGTCCCGACGTAGAGCCCAACACACGTTCCGACGTAGAGCTGAAAGTAAGCTAAATCCTGATGTAGAGCCCAACACACGTCCCGACGTAGAGCCCAACACACGTCCCGACGCAGAGCGGAAAGTCAGCTAAATCCTGAGGTACAGCGAAACACACGTCCCGACGCAGAGCGGAATGTAAGCTAAATCCTGAGGTAGAGCCCAACACACGTCCCCACGTAGAGCTGAAAGTAAGCTAAATCCTGAGGTAGAGCCCAACACACGTCCCGACGTAGAGCCCAACACATGTCCCGACGTAGACCTGAAAGTAAGCTAAATCCTGATGTAGAGTCCAACACACGTCCCGACGTAGAGTCCAACACACGTCCCGACGTAGAGTCCAACACACGTCCCGACGTAGAGTCCAACACACGTCCCGACGTAGAGCTGAAAGTAAGCTAAATCCTGATGTAGAGCCCAACACACGTCCCGACGCAGAGCCCAACACACATCCCTACGTAGAGCTGAATGTAAGCTAAATCCTGAGGTAGAGCCCAACACACGTCCCGACGCAGAGTGGAAAGTAAGCTAAATCCTGAGGTAGAGCCCAACACACGTCCCGACGCAGAGCGGAATGTAAGCTAAACCCTGAGGTAGAGCCCAACACACGTCCCGACGTAGAGCTGAAAGTAAGCTAAATCCTGAGGTAGAGCCCAACACACGTCCCCACGTAGAGCTGAAAGTAAGCTAAATACTGAGGTAGAGTCCAACACACGTCCCGACGTAGAGTCCAACACACGTCCCGACGTAGAGTCCAACACACGTCCCGACGTAGAGCTGGAAGTAAGCTAAATCCCCACGTAGAGCCCAACACACGTCCCGACGTAGAGCCCAACACACGTCCCGACGTAGAGCCCAACGCACGTCCCGACGTAGAGCCCAACGCAGGTCCCGACGTAGAGCTGAAAGTAAGCTAAATCCTGACGTAGAGCCCAACGCACGTCCCGACGTAGAGCCCAACGCACGTCCCGACGTAGAGACCAACGCACGTCCCGACGTAGAGACCAACGCACGTCCCGACGTAGAGACCAACGCACGTCCCGACGTAGAGACCAACGCACGTCCCGACGTAGAGCCCAACACACGTCCCGACGTAGAGCTGAAAGTAAGCTAAATCCTGATGTAGAGCCCAACACACGTCCCGACGTAGAACCCAACACACGTCCCGACGGAGAGCCCAACACACGTCCCGACGGAGAGCCAAACACACGTCCCGACGGAGAGCTGAAAGTAAGCTAAATCCTGACGTAGACCCCAACGCACGTCCCGACGTAGAGACCAACGCACGTCCCGACGTAGAGCCCAACACACGTCCCGACGTAGAGCCCAACGCAGGTCCCGACGTAGAGCCCAACACACGTCCCGACGTAGAGCCCAACGCAGGTCCCGACGTAGAGCCCAACGCAGGTCCCGACGTAGAGCCCAACGCACGTCCCGACGTAGAGCCCAACACACGTCCCGACGTAGAGCCCAACACACGTCCCGACGTAGAGCCCAACACACGTCCCCACGTACAGCTGAAAGTAAGCTAAATCCTGATGTAGAGCCCAACACACGTCCCGACGCAGAGCCCAACACACGTCCCGACGCAGAGCCCAACACACGTCCCGACGCAGAGCCCAACACAGGTCCCGACGCAGAGCCCAACACACGTCCCGACGTAGAGCCCAACACACGTTCCGACGTAGAGCTGGAAGTAAGCTAAATCCTGATGTAGAGCCCAACACACGTCCCGACGTAGAGCCCAACACACGTCCCGACGCAGAGCGGAAAGTCAGCTAAATCCTGAGGTACAGCGAAACACACGTCCCGACGCAGAGCGGAATGTAAGCTAAATCCTGAGGTAGAGCCCAACACACGTCCCCACGTAGAGCTGAAAGTAAGCTAAATCCTGAGGTAGAGCCCAACACACGTCCCGACGTAGAGCCCAACACATGTCCCGACGTAGACCTGAAAGTAAGCTAAATCCTGATGTAGAGTCCAACACACGTCCCGACGTAGAGTCCAACACACGTCCCGACGTAGAGTCCAACACACGTCCCGACGTAGAGTCCAACACACGTCCCGACGTAGAGCTGAAAGTAAGCTAAATCCTGATGTAGAGCCCAACACACGTCCCGACGCAGAGCCCAACACACATCCCTACGTAGAGCTGAATGTAAGCTAAATCCTGAGGTAGAGCCCAACACACGTCCCGACGTAGAGCCCAACGCACGTCCCGACGTAGAGCCCAACGCACGTCCCGACGTAGAGCCCAACGCAGGTCCCGACGTAGAGCTGAAAGTAAGCTAAATCCTGACGTAGAGCCCAACGCACGTCCCGACGTAGAGCCCAACGCACGTCCCGACGTAGAGACCAACGCACGTCCCGACGTAGAGACCAACGCACGTCCCGACGTAGAGACCAACGCACGTCCCGACGTAGAGACCAACGCACGTCCCGACGTAGAGCCCAACACACGTCCCGACGTAGAGCTGAAAGTAAGCTAAATCCTGATGTAGAGCCCAACACACGTCCCGACGTAGAACCCAACACACGTCCCGACGGAGAGCCCAACACACGTCCCGACGGAGAGCCAAACACACGTCCCGACGGAGAGCTGAAAGTAAGCTAAATCCTGACGTAGACCCCAACGCACGTCCCGACGTAGAGCCCAACGCACGTCCCGACGTAGAGCCCAACACACGTCCCGACGTAGAGCCCAACGCAGGTCCCGACGTAGAGCCCAACACACGTCCCGACGTAGAGCCCAACGCAGGTCCCGACGTAGAGCCCAACGCAGGTCCCGACGTAGAGCCCAACGCACGTCCCGACGTAGAGCCCAACACACGTCCCGACGTAGAGCCCAACACACGTCCCGACGTAGAGCCCAACACACGTCCCCACGTACAGCTGAAAGTAAGCTAAATCCTGATGTAGAGCCCAACACACGTCCCGACGCAGAGCCCAACACACGTCCCGACGCAGAGCCCAACACACGTCCCGACGCAGAGCCCAACACAGGTCCCGACGCAGAGCCCAACACACGTCCCGACGTAGAGCCCAACACACGTTCCGACGTAGAGCTGAAAGTAAGCTAAATCCTGATGTAGAGCCCAACACACGTCCCGACGTAGAGCCCAACACACGTCCCGACGCAGAGCGGAAAGTCAGCTAAATCCTGAGGTACAGCGAAACACACGTCCCGACGCAGAGCGGAATGTAAGCTAAATCCTGAGGTAGAGCCCAACACACGTCCCCACGTAGAGCTGAAAGTAAGCTAAATCCTGAGGTAGAGCCCAACACACGTCCCGACGTAGAGCCCAACACATGTCCCGACGTAGACCTGAAAGTAAGCTAAATCCTGAGGTAGAGTCCAACACACGTCCCGACGTAGAGTCCAACACACGTCCCGACGTAGAGTCCAACACACGTCCCGACGTAGAGTCCAACACACGTCCCGACGTAGAGCTGAAAGTAAGCTAAATCCTGATGTAGAGCCCAACACACGTCCCGACGCAGAGCCCAACACACATCCCTACGTAGAGCTGAATGTAAGCTAAATCCTGAGGTAGAGCCCAACACACGTCCCGACGCAGAGTGGAAAGTAAGCTAAATCCTGAGGTAGAGCCCAACACACGTCCCGACGCAGAGCGGTATGTAAGCTAAACCCTGAGGTAGAGCCCAACACACGTCCCGACGTAGAGCTGAAAGTAAGCTAAATCCTGAGGTAGAGCCCAACACACGTCCCCACGTAGAGCTGAAAGTAAGCTAAATACTGAGGTAGAGTCCAACACACGTCCCGACGTAGAGTCCAACACACGTCCCGACGTAGAGTCCAACACACGTCCCGACGTAGAGCTGGAAGTAAGCTAAATCCCCACGTAGAGCCCAACACACGTCCCGACGTAGAGCCCAACACACGTCCCGACGTAGAGCCCAACGCACGTCCCGACGTAGAGCCCAACGCAGGTCCCGACGTAGAGCTGAAAGTAAGCTAAATCCTGACGTAGAGCCCAACGCACGTCCCGACGTAGAGCCCAACGCACGTCCCGACGTAGAGACCAACGCACGTCCCGACGTAGAGACCAACGCACGTCCCGACGTAGAGACCAACGCACGTCCCGACGTAGAGACCAACGCACGTCCCGACGTAGAGCCCAACACACGTCCCGACGTAGAGCTGAAAGTAAGCTAAATCCTGATGTAGAGCCCAACACACGTCCCGACGTAGAACCCAACACACGTCCCGACGGAGAGCCCAACACACGTCCCGACGGAGAGCCAAACACACGTCCCGACGGAGAGCTGAAAGTAAGCTAAATCCTGACGTAGACCCCAACGCACGTCCCGACGTAGAGACCAACGCACGTCCCGACGTAGAGCCCAACACACGTCCCGACGTAGAGCCCAACGCAGGTCCCGACGTAGAGCCCAACACACGTCCCGACGTAGAGCCCAACGCAGGTCCCGACGTAGAGCCCAACGCAGGTCCCGACGTAGAGCCCAACGCACGTCCCGACGTAGAGCCCAACACACGTCCCGACGTAGAGCCCAACACACGTCCCGACGTAGAGCCCAACACACGTCCCCACGTACAGCTGAAAGTAAGCTAAATCCTGATGTAGAGCCCAACACACGTCCCGACGCAGAGCCCAACACACGTCCCGACGCAGAGCCCAACACACGTCCCGACGCAGAGCCCAACACAGGTCCCGACGCAGAGCCCAACACACGTCCCGACGTAGAGCCCAACACACGTTCCGACGTAGAGCTGGAAGTAAGCTAAATCCTGATGTAGAGCCCAACACACGTCCCGACGTAGAGCCCAACACACGTCCCGACGCAGAGCGGAAAGTCAGCTAAATCCTGAGGTACAGCGAAACACACGTCCCGACGCAGAGCGGAATGTAAGCTAAATCCTGAGGTAGAGCCCAACACACGTCCCCACGTAGAGCTGAAAGTAAGCTAAATCCTGAGGTAGAGCCCAACACACGTCCCGACGTAGAGCCCAACACATGTCCCGACGTAGACCTGAAAGTAAGCTAAATCCTGATGTAGAGTCCAACACACGTCCCGACGTAGAGTCCAACACACGTCCCGACGTAGAGTCCAACACACGTCCCGACGCAGAGCCCAACACACATCCCTACGTAGAGCTGAATGTAAGCTAAATCCTGAGGTAGAGCCCAACACACGTCCCGACGTAGAGCCCAACGCACGTCCCGACGTAGAGCCCAACGCACGTCCCGACGTAGAGCCCAACGCAGGTCCCGACGTAGAGCTGAAAGTAAGCTAAATCCTGACGTAGAGCCCAACGCACGTCCCGACGTAGAGCCCAACGCACGTCCCGACGTAGAGACCAACGCACGTCCCGACGTAGAGACCAACGCACGTCCCGACGTAGAGACCAACGCACGTCCCGACGTAGAGACCAACGCACGTCCCGACGTAGAGCCCAACACACGTCCCGACGTAGAGCTGAAAGTAAGCTAAATCCTGATGTAGAGCCCAACACACGTCCCGACGTAGAACCCAACACACGTCCCGACGGAGAGCCCAACACACGTCCCGACGGAGAGCCAAACACACGTCCCGACGGAGAGCTGAAAGTAAGCTAAATCCTGACGTAGACCCCAACGCACGTCCCGACGTAGAGCCCAACGCACGTCCCGACGTAGAGCCCAACACACGTCCCGACGTAGAGCCCAACGCAGGTCCCGACGTAGAGCCCAACACACGTCCCGACGTAGAGCCCAACGCAGGTCCCGACGTAGAGCCCAACGCAGGTCCCGACGTAGAGCCCAACGCACGTCCCGACGTAGAGCCCAACACACGTCCCGACGTAGAGCCCAACACACGTCCCGACGTAGAGCCCAACACACGTCCCCACGTACAGCTGAAAGTAAGCTAAATCCTGATGTAGAGCCCAACACACGTCCCGACGCAGAGCCCAACACACGTCCCGACGCAGAGCCCAACACACGTCCCGACGCAGAGCCCAACACAGGTCCCGACGCAGAGCCCAACACACGTCCCGACGTAGAGCCCAACACACGTTCCGACGTAGAGCTGAAAGTAAGCTAAATCCTGATGTAGAGCCCAACACACGTCCCGACGTAGAGCCCAACACACGTCCCGACGCAGAGCGGAAAGTCAGCTAAATCCTGAGGTACAGCGAAACACACGTCCCGACGCAGAGCGGAATGTAAGCTAAATCCTGAGGTAGAGCCCAACACACGTCCCCACGTAGAGCTGAAAGTAAGCTAAATCCTGAGGTAGAGCCCAACACACGTCCCGACGTAGAGCCCAACACATGTCCCGACGTAGACCTGAAAGTAAGCTAAATCCTGAGGTAGAGTCCAACACACGTCCCGACGTAGAGTCCAACACACGTCCCGACGTAGAGTCCAACACACGTCCCGACGTAGAGTCCAACACACGTCCCGACGTAGAGCTGAAAGTAAGCTAAATCCTGATGTAGAGCCCAACACACGTCCCGACGCAGAGCCCAACACACATCCCTACGTAGAGCTGAATGTAAGCTAAATCCTGAGGTAGAGCCCAACACACGTCCCGACGCAGAGTGGAAAGTAAGCTAAATCCTGAGGTAGAGCCCAACACACGTCCCGACGCAGAGCGGAATGTAAGCTAAACCCTGAGGTAGAGCCCAACACACGTCCCGACGTAGAGCTGAAAGTAAGCTAAATCCTGAGGTAGAGCCCAACACACGTCCCCACGTAGAGCTGAAAGTAAGCTAAATACTGAGGTAGAGTCCAACACACGTCCCGACGTAGAGTCCAACACACGTCCCGACGTAGAGTCCAACACACGTCCCGACGTAGAGCTGGAAGTAAGCTAAATCCCCACGTAGAGCCCAACACACGTCCCGACGTAGAGCCCAACGCACGTCCCGACGTAGAGCCCAACGCACGTCCCGACGTAGAGCCCAACGCAGGTCCCGACGTAGAGCTGAAAGTAAGCTAAATCCTGACGTAGAGCCCAACGCACGTCCCGACGTAGAGCCCAACGCACGTCCCGACGTAGAGACCAACGCACGTCCCGACGTAGAGACCAACGCACGTCCCGACGTAGAGACCAACGCACGTCCCGACGTAGAGACCAACGCACGTCCCGACGTAGAGCCCAACACACGTCCCGACGTAGAGCTGAAAGTAAGCTAAATCCTGATGTAGAGCCCAACACACGTCCCGACGTAGAACCCAACACACGTCCCGACGGAGAGCCCAACACACGTCCCGACGGAGAGCCAAACACACGTCCCGACGGAGAGCTGAAAGTAAGCTAAATCCTGACGTAGACCCCAACGCACGTCCCGACGTAGAGACCAACGCACGTCCCGACGTAGAGCCCAACACACGTCCCGACGTAGAGCCCAACGCAGGTCCCGACGTAGAGCCCAACACACGTCCCGACGTAGAGCCCAACGCAGGTCCCGACGTAGAGCCCAACGCAGGTCCCGACGTAGAGCCCAACGCACGTCCCGACGTAGAGCCCAACACACGTCCCGACGTAGAGCCCAACACACGTCCCGACGTAGAGCCCAACACACGTCCCCACGTACAGCTGAAAGTAAGCTAAATCCTGATGTAGAGCCCAACACACGTCCCGACGCAGAGCCCAACACACGTCCCGACGCAGAGCCCAACACACGTCCCGACGCAGAGCCCAACACAGGTCCCGACGCAGAGCCCAACACACGTCCCGACGTAGAGCCCAACACACGTTCCGACGTAGAGCTGGAAGTAAGCTAAATCCTGATGTAGAGCCCAACACACGTCCCGACGTAGAGCCCAACACACGTCCCGACGCAGAGCGGAAAGTCAGCTAAATCCTGAGGTACAGCGAAACACACGTCCCGACGCAGAGCGGAATGTAAGCTAAATCCTGAGGTAGAGCCCAACACACGTCCCCACGTAGAGCTGAAAGTAAGCTAAATCCTGAGGTAGAGCCCAACACACGTCCCGACGTAGAGCCCAACACATGTCCCGACGTAGACCTGAAAGTAAGCTAAATCCTGATGTAGAGTCCAACACACGTCCCGACGTAGAGTCCAACACACGTCCCGACGTAGAGTCCAACACACGTCCCGACGTAGAGTCCAACACACGTCCCGACGTAGAGCTGAAAGTAAGCTAAATCCTGATGTAGAGCCCAACACACGTCCCGACGCAGAGCCCAACACACATCCCTACGTAGAGCTGAATGTAAGCTAAATCCTGAGGTAGAGCCCAACACACGTCCCGACGCAGAGTGGAAAGTAAGCTAAATCCTGAGGTAGAGCCCAACACACGTCCCGACGCAGAGCGGAATGTAAGCTAAACCCTGAGGTAGAGCCCAACACACGTCCCGACGTAGAGCTGAAAGTAAGCTAAATCCTGAGGTAGAGCCCAACACACGTCCCCACGTAGAGCTGAAAGTAAGCTAAATACTGAGGTAGAGTCCAACACACGTCCCGACGTAGAGTCCAACACACGTCCCGACGTAGAGTCCAACACACGTCCCGACGTAGAGCTGGAAGTAAGCTAAATCCCCACGTAGAGCCCAACACACGTCCCGACGTAGAGCCCAACACACGTCCCGACGTAGAGCCCAACACACGTCCCGACGTAGAGCCCAACACACGTCCCGACGTAGACCTGAAAGTAAGCTAAATCCTGATGTAGAGCCTAACACACGTCCCGACGTAGAGTCCAACACACGTCCCGACATAGAGTGCAACACACGTCCCGACGTAGAGTCCAACACACGTCCCGACGTAGAGTCCAACACACGTCCCGACGTAGACCTGGAAGTAAGCTAAATCCCGACATAGAGCCCAACACACGTCCCGACGTAGAGCCCAACACACGTCCCGACGTAGAGCCCAACACACGTCCCGACGAAGAGCCCAACACACGTCCCGACGTAGAGCTGAATGTAAGCTAAATCCTGAGGTAGAGCCCAACACACGTCCCGACGCAGAGCGGAAAGTAAGCTAAATCCTGAGATAGAGCCCAACACACATCCCGACGTAGAGCGGAAAGTAAGCTAAATCCTGAGGTAGAGCCCAACACACGTCCCGACGTAGAGTCCAACACACGTCCCGACGTAGAGTCCAACACACGTCCCGACGTAGAGCCCAACACACGTCCCGACATAGAGCCCAACACACGTCCCGACGCAGAGCCCAACACACGTCCCGACGTAGAGTCCAACACACGTCCCGACGTAGAGTCCAACACACGTCCCGACGTAGAACTGGAAGTAAGCTAAATCCCCACGTAGAGCCCAACACACGTCCCGACGTAGAACTGGAAGTAAGCTAAATCCCCACGTAGAGCCCAACACACGGCCCGACGTAGAGCCCAACACACGTCCCGACGTAGAGCCCAACACACGTCCCGACGTAGAGCCCAACACACGTCCCGACGTAGAGCCCAACACACGTCCCGACGTAGAGCCCAACACACGTACCGACGCAGAGCGGAATGTAAGCTAAATCCTGAGGTAGAGCCCAACACACGTCCCGACGCAGAGCGGAAAGTAAGCTAAATCCTGAGGTAGAGCCCAACACACGTCACGACGCAGAGCGGAAAGTAAGCTAAATCCTGAGATTAGAGCCCAACACACGTCCCGACGCAGAGTGGAAAGTAAGCTAAATCCTGAGGTAGAGCCCAACACACGTCCCGACGCAGAGCGGAAAGTAAGCTAAATCCTGAGGTAGGGCCAAACACACGTCCCCACGTAGAGCTGAAAGTAAGCTAAATCCTGAGGTAGAGCCCAACACACGTCCCGACGTAGAGCCCAACACACGTCCCGACATTGACCTGAAAGTAAGCTAAATCCTGATGTAGAGCCCAACACACGTCCCGACGTAGAGCCCAACACACGTCCCGACGTAGAGCCCAACACACGTCCCGACGTAGAGCCCAACACACGTCCCGACGTAGAGCCCAACACACGTCCCGACGTAGAGCCCAACACACGTCCCGACGTAGAGCCCAACACATGTCCCGATGCAGAGCCCAATACACGTTCCGATGTAGAGCTGAAAGTAAGGTAAATCCCGACCTAGAGCCCAACACACGTCCCGACGCAGAGCCCAACACTCGTCCCGACGTAGAGCCCAACACACGTCCCTACTCAGAGCGGAAAGTAAGCTACATCCTGAGGTAGAGCCCAACACACGTCCCGACGCAAAGCGGAAAGAAAGCTAAATCCTGAGGTAGAGCCCAACACACGTCCCGACGCAGAGCGGAAAGTAAGCTAAATCCTGAGGTAGAGCCCAACACACGTCCCGACGCAGACCGGAAAGTAAGCTAAATCCTGAGGTAGAGCCAAACACACGTCCCCACGTAGAGCTGAAAGTAAGCTAAATCCTGAGGTAGAGCCCAACACACGTCCCGACGTAGAGCCCAACACACGTCCCGACATTGACCTGAAAGTAAGCTAAATCCTGACGTAGAGTCCAACGCACGTCCCGACGTAGAGTCCAACACACGTCCCGACGTAGAGTCCAACACACGTCCCGACGTAGAACTGGAAGTAAGCTAAATCCCCACGTAGAGCCCAACACACGTCCCGACGTAGAGCCCAACACACGTCCCGACGTAGAACTGGAAGTAAGCTAAATCCCCACGTAGAGCCCAACACACGTCCCGACGTAGAGCCCAACACACGTCCCGACGTAGAGCCCAACACACGTCCCGACGCAGAGCGGAATGTAAGCTAAATCCTGAGGTAGAGCCCAACACACGTCCCGACGCAGAGCGGAAAGTAAGCTAAATCCTGAGGTAGAGCCCAACACACGTCCCGACGCACAGCGGAAAGTAAGCTAAATCCTGAGGTAGAGCCCAACACACGTCCCGACGCAGAGTGGAAAGTAAGCTAAATCCTGAGGTAGAGCCCAACACACGTCCCGACGCAGAGCGGAAAGTAAGCTAAATCCTGAGGTAGGGCCAAACACACGTCCCCACGTAGAGCTGAAAGTAAGCTAAATCCTGAGGTAGAGCCCAACACACGTCCCAACGTAGAGCCCAACACACGTCCCGACATTGACCTGAAAGTAAGCTAAATCCTGATGTAGAGCCCAACACACGTCCCGACGTAGAGCCCAACACACGTCCCGACGTAGAGCCCAACACACGTCCCGACGTAGAGCCCAACACACGTCCCGACGTAGAGCCCAACACACGTCCCGACGTAGAGCCCAACACACGTCCCGACGTAGAGCCCAACACACGTCCCGACGTAGAGCCCAACACACGTCCCGACGTAGAGCCCAACACACGTCCCGACGTAGAGCCCAACACACGTCCCGACGTAGAGCCCAACACACGTCCCGAAGCAGAGCCCAACACACGTCCCGACGTAGAGCCCAGCACACGTCCCGACGTAGAGCCCAACACACGTCCCGATGCAGAGCCCAATACACGTTCCGATGTAGAGCTGAAAGTAAGGTAAATCCCGACTGAGCTCAACACACGTCCCGACGCAGAGCCCAACACTCGTCCCGACGTAGAGCCCAACACACGTCCCTACTCAGAGTGGAAAGTAAGCTACATCCTGAGGTAGAGCCCAACACACGTCCCGACGCAAAGCGGAAAGAAAGCTAAATCCTGAGGTAGAGCCCAACACACGTCCCGACGCAGAGCGGAAAGTAAGCTAAATCCTGAGGTAGAGCCCAACACACGTCCCGACGCAGACCGGAAAGTAAGCTAAATCCTGAGGTAGAGCCAAACACACATCCCCACGTAGAGCTGAAAGTAAGCTAAATCCTGAGGTAGAGCCCAACACACGTCCCGACGTAGAGCCCAACACACGTCCCGACATTGACCTGAAAGTAAGCTAAATCCTGACGTAGAGTCCAACGCACGTCCCGACGTAGAGTCCAACACACGTCCCGACGTAGAGTCCAACACACGTCCCGACGTAGACTCCAACACACGTCCCGACGTATAGCTGGAAGTAAGCTAAATCCCCACGTAGAGCCCAACACACGTCCCGACGTAGAGCCCAACACACGTCCCGACGTAGAGCCCAACACACGTCCCGACGTTGACCTGAAAGTAAGCTAAATCCTGATGTAGAGCCTAACACACGTCCCGACGTAGAGCCCAACACACGTCCCGACGTAGAGCCCAACACACTTCCCGACGTAGAGCCCAACACACGTCCCGACGTAGAGCCCAACACACGTCCCGACGTAGAGCCCAACACACGTCCCGACGTAGAGCCCAACACACGTCCCGAAGCAGAGCCCAACACACGTCCCGACGTAGAGCCCAACACACGTCCCGACGTAGAGCCCAGCACACGTCTCGATGCAGAGCCCAATACACGTTCCGATGTAGAGCTGAAAGTAAGGTAAATCCCGATCTAGAGCCCAACACAAGTCCCGACGCAGAGCCCAACACTCGTCCCGACGTAGAGCCCAACACACGTCCCTACGCAGAGCGGAAAGTAAGCTAAATCCTGAGGTAGAGACCAACACACGTCCCGACGCAAAGCGGAAAAAAAGCTAAATCCTGAGGTAGAGCCCAACACACGTCCCGACGCAGAGCGGAAAGTAAGCTAAATCCTGAGGTAGAGCCCAACACACGTCCCGACGCAGACCTGAAAGTAAGCTAAATCCTGAGGTAGAGCCAAACACACGTCCCCACGTAGAGCTGAAAGTAAGCTAAATCCTGAGGTAGAGCCCAACACACGTCCCGACGTAGAGCCCAACACACGTCCCGACATTGACCTGAAAGTAAGCTAAATCCTGACGTAGAGTCCAACACACGTCCCGACGTAGAGTCCAACACACGTCCCGACGTAGAGCCCAACACACGTCCCGACGTAGAGCCCAACACACGTCCCGACGTAGAGCCCAACACACGTCCCGACGTAGAGCTGAAAGTAAGCTAAATCCTGAGGTAGAGCCCAACACACGTCCCGACGCAGAGCGGAAAGTAAGCTAAATCCTGAGGTAGAGCCCAACACACGTCCCAATGCAGAGCGGAAAGTAAGCTAAATCCTGAGGTAGAGCCCAACAAACGTCCCCACGTAGAGCAGAAAGTAAGCTAAATCCTGAGGTAGAGCCCAACACACGTCCCGACGTAGAGCCCAACACACGTCCCGACGTAGAGCCCAACACACATCCCGACGTAGAGCCCAACACACGTCCCCACGTAGAGTCCAAAACACGTCCCGACGTAGAGCCCAACACACGTTCCGACGTAGAGCGGGAAGTAAGCTAAAACCTGACGTAGAGCCCAACACACGTCCCGACGTAGAGCCCAACACACGTCCCGACGTAGAGCCCAACACACGTCCCGACGTAGAGCCCAACACACGTCCCGACGTAGAGCCCAACACACGTCCCGACGGAGAGCCCAACACACGTCCCGACGGAGAGCCCAACACACGTCCCGACGGAGAGCCCAACACACGTCCCGACGGAGAGCCCAACACACGTCCCGACGGAGAGCCCAACACTCACCCAGACGTAGAGCCCAACACACGTCCCGACGTAGAGCTGAAAGTAAGCTAAATCCTGAGGTAGAGCCCAACACACGTCCTGACGTAGAGCCCAACACACGTCCCGACGTAGACCTGAAAGTAAGCTAAATCCTGATGTAGAGCCTAACACACGTCCCGACGTAGAGCCCAACGCACGTCCCGACGTAGAGCCCAACGCACGTCCCGACGTAGAGCTGAAAGTAAGCTAAATCCTGAGGTAGAACCCAACACACGTCCCGACGTAGAGCCCAACACACGTCCCGACGCAGAGCCCAACACACGTCCCGACGCAGAGCCCAACACACGTCCCGACGCAGAGCGGAAAGTAAGCTAAATCCTGAGGTAGGGCCAAACACACGTCCCCACGTAGAGCTGAAAGTAAGCTAAATCCTGAGGTAGAGCCCAACACACGTCCCAACGTAGAGCCCAACACACGTCCCGACATTGACCTGAAAGTAAGCTAAATCCTGATGTAGAGCCTAACACACGTCCCGACGTAGAGCCCAACACACGTCCCGACGTAGAGCCCAACACACGTCCCGACGTAGAGCCCAACACACGTCCCGACGTAGAGCCCAACACACGTCCCGACGTAGAGCCCAACACACGTCCCGACGTAGAGCCCAACACACGTCCCGACGTAGAGCCCAACACACGTCCCGACGTAGAGCCCAACACACGTCCCGACGTAGAGCCCAACACACGTCCCGACGTAGAGCCCAACACACGTCCCGAAGCAGAGCCCAACACACGTCCCGACGTAGAGCCCAGCACACGTCCCGACGTAGAGCCCAACACACGTCCCGATGCAGAGCCCAATACACGTTCCGATGTAGAGCTGAAAGTAAGGTAAATCCCGACTGAGCTCAACACACGTCCCGACGCAGAGCCCAACACTCGTCCCGACATAGAGCCCAACACACGTCCCTACTCAGAGTGGAAAGTAAGCTACATCCTGAGGTAGAGCCCAACACACGTCCCGACGCAAAGCGGAAAGAAAGCTAAATCCTGAGGTAGAGCCCAACACACGTCCCGACGCAGAGCGGAAAGTAAGCTAAATCCTGAGGTAGAGCCCAACACACGTCCCGACGCAGACCGGAAAGTAAGCTAAATCCTGAGGTAGAGCCAAACACACATCCCCACGTAGAGCTGAAAGTAAGCTAAATCCTGAGGTAGAGCCCAACACACGTCCCGACGTAGAGCCCAACACACGTCCCGACGTAGAGCCCAACACACGTCCCGACGTAGAGCCCAACACACGTCCCGACGTATAGCTGGAAGTAAGCTAAATCCCCACGTAGAGCCCAACACACGTCCCGACGTAGAGCCCAACACACGTCCCGACGTAGAGCCCAACACACGTCCCGACGTTGACCTGAAAGTAAGCTAAATCCTGATGTAGAGCCTAACACACGTCCCGACGTAGAGTCCAACACACGTCCCGACGTAGAGTCCAACACACGTCCCGACGTAGAGTCCAACACACGTCCCGACGTAGACTCCAACACACGTCCCGACGTATAGCTGGAAGTAAGCTAAATCCCCACGTAGAGCCCAACACACGTCCCGACGTAGAGCCCAACACACGTCCCGACGTAGAGCCCAACACACGTCCCGACGTTGACCTGAAAGTAAGCTAAATCCTGATGTAGAGCCTAACACACGTCCCGACGTAGAGCCCAACACACGTCCCGACGTAGAGCCCAACACACTTCCCGACGTAGAGCCCAACACACGTCCCGACGTAGAGCCCAACACACGTCCCGACGTAGAGCCCAACACACGTCCCGACGTAGAGCCCAACACACGTCCCGAAGCAGAGCCCAACACACGTCCCGACGTAGAGCCCAACACACGTCCCGACGTAGAGCCCAGCACACGTCTCGATGCAGAGCCCAATACACGTTCCGATGTAGAGCTGAAAGTAAGGTAAATCCCGATCTAGAGCCCAACACAAGTCCCGACGCAGAGCCCAACACTCGTCCCGACGTAGAGCCCAACACACGTCCCTACGCAGAGCGGAAAGTAAGCTAAATCCTGAGGTAGAGACCAACACACGTCCCGACGCAAAGCGGAAAAAAAGCTAAATCCTGAGGTAGAGCCCAACACACGTCCCGACGCAGAGCGGAAAGTAAGCTAAATCCTGAGGTAGAGCCCAACACACGTCCCGACGCAGACCTGAAAGTAAGCTAAATCCTGAGGTAGAGCCAAACACACGTCCCCACGTAGAGCTGAAAGTAAGCTAAATCCTGAGGTAGAGCCCAACACACGTCCCGACGTAGAGCCCAACACACGTCCCGACATTGACCTGAAAGTAAGCTAAATCCTGACGTAGAGTCCAACACACGTCCCGACGTAGAGTCCAACACACGTCCCGACGTAGAGCCCAACACACGTCCCGACGTAGAGCCCAACACACGTCCCGACGTAGAGCCCAACACACGTCCCGACGTAGAGCCCAACACACGTCCCGACGTAGAGCTGAAAGTAAGCTAAATCCTGAGGTAGAGCCCAACACACGTCCCGACGCAGAGCGGAAAGTAAGCTAAATCCTGAGGTAGAGCCCAACACACGTCCCAATGCAGAGCGGAAAGTAAGCTAAATCCTGAGGTAGAGCCCAACAAACGTCCCCACGTAGAGCAGAAAGTAAGCTAAATCCTGAGGTAGAGCCCAACACACGTCCCGACGTAGAGCCCAACACACGTCCCGACGTAGAGCCCAACACACATCCCGACGTAGAGCCCAACACACGTCCCCACGTAGAGTCCAAAACACGTCCCGACGTAGAGCCCAACACACGTTCCGACGTAGAGCGGGAAGTAAGCTAAAACCTGACGTAGAGCCCAACACACGTCCCGACGTAGAGCCCAACACACGTCCCGACGTAGAGCCCAACACACGTCCCGACGTAGAGCCCAACACACGTCCCGACGGAGAGCCCAACACACGTCCCGACGGAGAGCCCAACACACGTCCCGACGGAGAGCCCAACACACGTCCCGACGGAGAGCCCAACACTCACCCAGACGTAGAGCCCAACACACGTCCCGACGTAGAGCTGAAAGTAAGCTAAATCCTGATGTAGAGCCCAACACACGTCCCCACGTAGAGCTGAAAGTAAGCTAAATCCTGAGGTAGAGCCCAACACACGTCCTGACGTAGAGCCCAACACACGTCCCGACGTAGACCTGAAAGTAAGCTAAATCCTGATGTAGAGCCTAACACACGTCCCGACGTAGAGCCCAACGCACGTCCCGACGTAGAGCCCAACGCACGTCCCGACGTAGAGCTGAAAGTAAGCTAAATCCTGAGGTAGAACCCAACACACGTCCCGACGTAGAGCCCAACACACGTCCCGACGCAGAGCCCAACACACGTCCCGACGCAGAGCCCAACACACGTCCCGACGCAGAGCCCAACACACGTCCCGACGCAGAGCCCAACACACGTCCCGACGCAGAGCCCAACACACGTCCCGACGCAGAGCCCAAGACACGTCCCGACGCAGAGCCCAACACACGTCCCGACGCAGAGCCCAACACACGTCCCGACGCAGAGCCCAACACACATTCCGATGTAGAGCTGAAAGTAAGCGAAATCCTGATGTAGAGCCGAACACACGTCCCGACGCAGAGCCCAACACACGTCCCGACGCAGAGCCCAACACACGTCCCGACGCAGAGCCCAACACACGTCCCGACGCAGAGCCCAACACACGTCCCGACGCAGAGCCCAACACACATTCCGATGTAGAGCTGAAAGTAAGCTAAATCCTGAGGTAGAGCCTAACACACGTCCCGACGCAGAGCGGAAAGTAAGCTAAATCCTGAGGTAGAGCCCAACACACGTCCCGACGCAGAGCGGAAAGTAAGCTAAATCCTGAGGTAGAGCCCAACACACGTCCCGACGCAGAGCGGAAAGTAAGCTAAATCCTGAGGTAGAGCCCAACACACGTCCCGACGCAGAGCGGAAAGTAAGCTAATCCTGAGGTAGAGCCCAACACACGTCCCGACGCAGAGCCCAACACACGTCCCGACGGAGAGCCCAACACACGTCCCGACGGAGAGCCCAACACACGTCCCGACGGAGAGCCCAACACACGTCCCGACGGCGAGCCCAACACACGTCCCGACGGAGAGCCCAACACACGCCCCGACGGAGAGCCCAACACTCACCCCGACGGAGAGACCAACACACGTCCCGACGTAGAGCTGAAAGTAAGCTAAATCCAGACGTAGAGCCCAACGCACGTCCCGACGTAGAGCCCAACGCACGTCCCGACGTAGAGCCCAACGCACGTCCCGACGTGGAGCCCAACGCACGTCCCGACGTGGAGCCCAACGCACGTCCCGACGTGGAGCCCAACGCACGTCCCGACGTAGAGCCCAACGCACGACCCGACGTAGAGCTGAAAGTAAGCTAAATCCTGACGTAGAGCCCAAAACACGTCCCGACGTAGAGCCCAACACACGTCCCGACGTAGAGCCCAACACACATCCCGACGTAGAGCCCAACACACATCCCGACGTAGAGCCCAACACACATCCCGACGTAGAGCCCAACACACGTCCCGACGCAGAGCGGAAAGTAAGCTAAATCCGGAGGTAGAGCCCAACACACGTCCCGAAGCAGAGAGGAAAGTAAGCTAAATCCTGAGGTATAGCCAAACACACGTCCCCACGTAGAGCTGAAAGTAAGCTAAATCCTGAGGTAGAGCCCAACACACGTCCCCACGTAGAGCTGAAAGTAAGCTAAATCCTGAGGTAGAGCCCAACACACGTCCCGACGTAGAGCCCAACACACGTCCCGACGTAGACCTGAAAGTAAGCTAAATCCTGATGTAGAGCCTAACACACGTCCCGACGTAGAGTCCAACACACGTCCCGACGTAGAGTCCAACAGACGTCCCGACGCAGAGCGGAAAGTCAGCTAAATCCTGAGGTACAGCGAAACACACGTCCCGACGCAGAGCGGAATGTAAGCTAAATCCTGAGGTAGAGCCCAACACACGTCCCCACGTAGAGCTGAAAGTAAGCTAAATCCTGAGGTAGAGCCCAACACACGTCCCGACGTAGAGCCCAACACATGTCCCGACGTAGACCTGAAAGTAAGCTAAATCCTGATGTAGAGTCCAACACACGTCCCGACGTAGAGTCCAACACACGTCCCGACGTAGAGTCCAACACACGTCCCGACGTAGAGTCCAACACACGTCCCGACGTAGAGTCCAACACACGTCCCGAAGTAGAGTCCAACACACGTCCCGACGTAGAGTCCAACACACATCCCGACATAGAGTCCAACACACGTCCCGACGTAGACCTGAAAGTAAGCTAAATCCCGACGTAGAGCCCAACACACGTCCCGACGTAGAGCCCAACACACGTCCCGACGTAGAGCCCAACACACGTCCCGACGTAGAGCCCAACACACGTCCCGACGTAGAGCCCAACACACGTCCCGACGTAGAGCCCAACACACGTCCCGACGTAGAGCCCAACACACGTCCCGACGTAGAGCCCAACACACGTCCCGACGTAGAGCTGAATGTAAGCTAAATCCTGAGGTAGAGCCCAACACACGTCCCGACGCAGAGCGGAAAGTAAGCTAAATCCTGAGGTAGAGCCCAACACACGTCCCCACGTAGAGCTGAAATTAAGCTAAATCCTAAGGTAGAGCCCAACACACGTCCCGACGTAGAGCCCAACACACGTCCCGACGTAGAGCCCAACACACGTCCCGACGTAGAGCCCAACACACGTCCCGACGTAGAGCTGGAAGTAAGCTAAATCCCGACGTAGAGCCCAACACACGTCCCGACGTAGAGCTGAAAGTAAGCTAAATCCTGAGGTAGAGCCCAACACACGTCGCGACGTAGAGTCCAACACACGTCCCGACGTAGAGCTGGAAGTAAGCTACGTCCCGACGTAGAGCTAGAAGTAAGCTAAATCCCGACGTAGAGCCCAACACACGTCCCGACGTAGAGCCCAACACACGTCCCGACGTAGAGCCCAACACACGTCCCGACGTAGAGCCGAACACACGTCCCGACGTAGAGCCCAACACACGTCCCGACGTAGAGCCCAACACACGTCCCAACGTAGAGCCCAACACACGTCCCAACGTAGATCTGAAAGTAAGCTAAATCCTGCCGTAGAGCCCAACACACGTCCCGACGTAGAGCCCAACACACGTCCCGACGTAGATCTGAAAGTAAGCTAAATCCTGACGTAGAGCCCAACACACGTCCCGACGTAGAGCCCAACACACGTCCCGACGTAGAGCCCAACACACGTCCCGACGTAGAGCCCAACACACGTCCCGACGTAGAGCCCAACACACGTCCCGACGTAGAGTCCAACACACGTCCCGACGTAGAGCTGGAAGTAAGCTAAATCCCCACGTAGAGCCCAACACACGTCCCGAAGTAGAGCCCAACACACGTCCCGACGGAGAGCCCAACACACGTCCCGACGGAGAGCCCAACACACGCCCCGACGGAGAGCCCAACACTCGCCCCGACGGAGAGCCCAACACACGTCCCGACGTAGAGCTGAAAGTAAGCTAAATTCTGACGTACAGCCCAACGCAGGTCGCGACGTAGAGCCCAACGCAGGTCGCGACGTAGAGCCCAACGCAGGTCGCGACGTAGAGCCCAACGCAGGTCGCGACGTAGAGCCCAACGCACGTCCCGACGTAGAGCCCAACGCACGTCCCGACGTAGAGCCCAACGCACGTCCCGACGTAGAGCCCAACGCACGTCCCGACGTAGAGCTGAAAGTAAGCTAAATCCTGAGGTAGAACCCAACACACGTCCCGACGTAGAGCCCAACACACGTCCCGACGTAGAGCCAAACACACGTCCCGACGCAGAGCCCAACACACGTCCCGACGCAGAGCCCAACACACATTCCGATGTAGAGCTGAAAGTAAGCGAAATCCTGATGTAGAGCCGAACACACGTCCCGACGCAGAGCCCAACACACGTCCCGACGCAGAGCCCAACACACATTCCGATGTAGAGCTGAAAGTAAGCTAAATCCTGAGGTAGAGCCTAACACACGTCCCGACGCAGAGCGGAAAGTAAGCTAAATCCTGAGGTAGAGCCCAACACACGTCCCGACGCAGAGCGGAAAGTAATCTAAATCCTGAGTTAGAGCCCAACACACGTCCCGACGCAGAGCGGAAATTAAGCTAAATCCTGAGGTAGAGCCCAACACACGTCCCGACGCAGAGCGGAAAGTAAGCTAATCCTGAGGTAGAGCCCAACACACGTCCCGACGCAGAGCCCAACACACGTCCCGACGTAGAGCCCAACACACGTCCCGACGGAGAGCCCAACACACGTCCCGACGGAGAGCCCAACGCACGTCCCGACGTAGAGCCCAACGCACGTCCCGACGTAGAGCCCAACGCACGTCCCGACGGAGAGCCCAACACACGTCCCGACGGAGAGCCCAACACACGCCCCGACGGAGAGCCCAACACTCACCCCGACGGAGAGACCAACACACGTCCCGACGTAGAGCTGAAAGTAAGCTAAATCCAGACGTAGAGCCCAACGCACGTCCCGACGTAGAGCCCAACGCACGTCCCGACGTAGAGCCCAACGCACGTCCCGACGTAGAGCCCAACGCACGTCCCGACGTGGAGCCCAACGCACGTCCCGACGTGGAGCGCAACGCACGTCCCGACGTAGAGCCCAACGCACGTCCCGACGTAGAGCCCAACGCACGTCCCGACGTAGAGCTAAAAGTAAGCTAAATCCTGACGTAGAGCCCAAAACACGTCCCGACGTAGAGCCCAACACACGTCCCGACGTAGAGCCCAACACACGTCCCGACGTAGAGCCCAACACACATCCCGACGTAGAGCCCAACACACGTCCCGACGTAGAGCCCAACACACGTCCCGACGTAGAGCCCAACACACGTCCCGACGTAGAGCTGGAAGTAAGCTAAATCCCGACGTAGAGCCCAACACACGTCCCGACGTAGAGCTGAAAGTAAGCTAAATCCTGAGGTAGAGCCCAACACACGTCGCGACGTAGAGTCCAACACACGTCCCGACGTAGAGCTGGAAGTAAGCTACTTCCCGACGTAGAGCTAGAAGTAAGCTAAATCCCGACGTAGAGCCCAACACACGTCCCGACGTAGAGCCCAACACACGTCCCGACGTAGAGCCCAACACACGTCCCGACGTAGAGCCCAACACACGTCCCGACGTAGAGCCCAACACACGTCCCGACGTAGAGCCCAACACACGTCCCGACGTAGATCTGAAAGTAAGCTAAATCCTGCCGTAGAGCCCAACACACGTCCCGACGTAGAGCCCAACACACGTCCCGACGTAGGTCTGAAAGTAAGCTAAATCCTGACGTAGAGCCCAACACACGTCCCGACGTAGAGCCCAACACACGTCCCGACGTAGAGCCCAACACACGTCCCGACGTAGAGCCCAACACACGTCCCGACGTAGAGCCCAACACACGTCCCGACGTAGAGCTGGAAGTAAGCTAAATCCCGACGTAGAGCCCAACACACGTCCCGACGTAGAGCTGGAAGTAAGCTAAATCCCGACGTAGAGCCCAACACACGTCCCGACGGAGAGCCCAACACACGTCCCGACGGAGAGCCCAACACACGTCCCGACGGAGACCCCAACACACGCCCCGACGGAGAGCCCAACACTCACCCCGACGGAGAGACCAACACACGTCCCGACGTAGAGCTGAAAGTAAGCTAAATCCAGACGTAGAGCCCAACAGACGTCCCGACGTAGAGCCCAACGCACGTCCCGACGTAGAGCCCAACGCACGTCCCGACGTGGAGCCCAACGCACGTCCCGACGTGGAGCCCAATGCACGTCCCGACGTGGAGCCCAACGCACGTCCCGACGTAGAGCCCAACGCACGTCCCGACGTAGAGCCCAACGCACGTCCCGACGTAGAGCTGAAAGTAAGCTAAATCCTGACGTAGAGCCCAACACACGTCCCGACGTAGAGCCCAACACACATCCCGACGTAGAGCCCAACACACATCCCGACGTAGAGCCCAACACACATCCCGACGTAGAGCCCAACACACATCCCGACGTAGAGCCCAACACACGTCCCGACGCAGAGCGGAAAGTAAGCTAAATCCGGAGGTAGAGCCCAACACACGTCCCGAAGCAGAGAGGAAAGTAAGCTAAATCCTGAGGTATAGCCAAACACACGTCCCCACGTAGAGCTGAAAGTAAGCTAAATCCTGAGGTAGAGCCCAACACAAGTCCCCACGTAGAGCAGAAAGTAAGCTAAATCCTGAGGTAGAGCCCAACACACGTCCCGACGTAGAGCCCAACACACGTCCCGACGTAGACCTGAAAGTAAGCTAAATCCTGATGTAGAGCCTAACACACGTCCCGACGTAGAGTCCAACACACGTCCCGACGTAGAGTCTAACACACGTCCCGACGTAGAGTCCAACACACGTCCCGACGTAGAGTCCAACACACATCCCGACATAGAGTCCAACACACGTCCCGACGTAGACCTGAAAGTAAGCTAAATCCCGACGTAGAGCCCAACACACGTCCCGACGTAGAGCCCAACACACGTCCCGACGTAGAGCCCAACACACGTCCCGACGTAGAGCTGAATGTAAGCTAAATCCTGAGGTAGAACTCAACACACGTCCCGACGCAGAGCGGAAAGAAAGCTAAATCCTGAGGTAGAGCCCAACACACGTCCCCACGTAGAGCTGAAATTAAGCTAAATCCTAAGGTAGAGCCCAACACACGTCCCGACGTAGAGCCCAACACACGTCCCGACGGAGAGCCCAACACACGTCCCGACGGAGAGCCCAACACACGTCCCGACGGAGAGCCCAACACACGTCCCGACGGAGAGCCCAACACACGTCCCGACGGAGAGTCCAACACACGTCCCGACGGAGAGCCCAACACACGTCCCGACGGAGAGCCCAACACACGTCCCGACGGAGAGCCCAACACACGCCCCGACGGAGAGCCCAACACTCACTCCGACGGAGAGACCAACACACGTCCCGACGTAGAGCTGAAAGTAAGCTAAATCCAGACGTAGAGCCCAACGCACGTCCCGACGTAGAGCCCAACGCACGTCCCGACGTAGAGCCCAACGCACGTCCCGACGTAGAGCCCAACGCACGTCCCGACGTGGAGCAGAACGCACGTCCCGACGTGGAGCCCAACGCACGTCCCGACGTGGAGCGCAACGCACGTCCCGACGTAGAGCCCAACGCACGTCCCGACGTAGAGCTAAAAGTAAGCTAAATCCTGACGTAGAGCCCAAAACACGTCCCGACGTAGAGCCCAACACACGTCCCGACGTAGAGCCCAACACACGTCCCGACGTAGAGCCCAACACACGTCCCGACGTAGAGCCCAACACACATCCCGACGTAGAGCCCAACACACGTCCCGACGTAGAGCCCAACACACGTCCCGACGTAGAGCCCAACACACGTCCCGACGCAGAGCGGAAAGTAAGCTAAATCCTGAGGTAGAGCCCAACACACGTCCCGAAGCAGAGAGGAAAGTAAGCTAAATCCTGAGGTAGAGCCCAACACACGTCCCCACGTAGAGCTGAAAGTAAGCTAAATCCTGAGGTAGAGCCCAACACACGTCCCCACGTAGAGCTGAAAGTAAGCTAAATCCTGAGGTAGAGCCCAACACACGTCCCGACGTAGAGCCCAACACACGTCCCGACGTAGAGCCCAACACACGTCCCGACGTAGACCTGAAAGTAAGCTAAATCCTGATGTAGAGCCTAACACACGTACCGACGTAGAGTCCAACACACGTCCCGACGTAGAGTCCAACACACGTCCCGACGTAGAGTCCAACACACGTCCCGACGTAGAGTCCAACACACGTCCCGACGTAGACCTGGAAGTAAGCTAAATCCCGACGTAGAGCCCAACACACGTCCCGACGTAGAGCCCAACACACGTCCCGACGTAGAGCCCAACACACGTCCCGACGTAGAGCTGAATGTAAGCTAAATCCTGAGGTAGAGCCCAACACACGTCCCGACGCAGAGCGGAAAGTAAGCTAAATCCTGAGGTAGAGCCCAACACACGTCCCCACGTAGAGCTGAAATTAAGCTAAATCCTAAGGTAGAGCCCAACACACGTCCCGACGTAGAGCCCAACACACGTCCCGACGTAGAGCCCAACACACGTCCCGACGTAGAGCTGGAAGTAAGCTAAATCCCGACGTAGAGCCCAACACACGTCCCGACGTAGAGCTGGAAGTAAGCTAAATCCCGACGTAGAGCCCAACACACGTCCCGACGTAGAGCTGGAAGTAAGCTAAATCCCGACGTAGAGCCCAACACACGTCCCGACGGAGAGCCCAACACACGTCCCGACGGAGAGCCCAACACACGTCCCGACGGAGAGCCCAACACACGTCCCGACGGAGAGCCCAACACACGCCCCGACGGAGAGCCCAACACTCACCCCGACGTAGAGCCCAACGCACGTCCCGACGTAGAGCCCAACGCACGTCCCGACGTGGAGCCCAACGCACGTCCCGACGTGGAGCCCAACGCACGTCCCGACGTGGAGCCCAACGCACGTCCCGACGTGGAGCCCAACGCACGTCCCGACGTGGAGCCCAACGCACGTCCCGACGTAGAGCCCAACGCACGTCCCGACGTAGAGCTGAAAGTAAGCTAAATCCTGACGTAGAGCCCAAAACACGTCCCGACGTAGAGCCCAACACACGTCCCGACGTAGAGCCCAACACACGTCCCGACGTAGAGCCCAACACACGTCCCGACGTAGAGCCCAACACACATCCCGACGTAGAGCCCAACACACGTCCCGACGCAGAGCGGAAAGTAAGCTAAATCCGGAGGTAGAGCCCAACACACGTCCCGAAGCAGAGAGGAAAGTAAGCTAAATCCTGAGGTATAGCCAAACACACGTCCCCACGTAGAGCTGAAAGTAAGCTAAATCCTGAGGTAGAGCCCAACACACGTCCCCACGTAGAGCTGAAAGTAAGCTAAATCCTGAGGTAGAGCCCAACACACGTCCCGACGTAGAGCCCAACACACGTCCCGACGTAGACCTGAAAGTAAGCTAAATCCTGATGTAGAGCCTAACACACGTCCCGACGTAGAGTCCAACACACGTCCCGACGTAGAGTCCAACACACGTCCCGACGTAGACCTGAAAGTAAGCTAAATCCCGACGTAGAGCCCAACACACGTCCCGACGTAGAGCCCAACACACGTCCCGACGTAGAGCCCAACACACGTCCCGACGTAGAGCCCAACACACGTCCCGACGTAGAGCCCAACACACGTCCCGACGTAGAGCTGAATGTAAGCTAAATCCTGAGGTAGAGCCCAACACACGTCCCGACGCAGAGCGGAAAGTAAGCTAAATCCTGAGGTAGAGCCCAACACACGTCCCCACGTAGAGCTGAAATTAAGCTAAATCCTAAGGTAGAGCCCAACACACGTCCCGACGTAGAGCCCAACACACGTCCCGACGTAGAGCCCAACACACGTCCCGACGTAGAGCTGGAAGTAAGCTAAATCCCGACGTAGAGCCCAACACACGTCCCGACGTAGAGCTGAAAGTAAGCTAAATCCTGAGGTAGAGCCCAACACACGTCGCGACGTAGAGTCCAACACACGTCCCGACGTAGAGCTGGAAGTAAGCTACGTCCCGACGTAGAGCTAGAAGTAAGCTACGTCCCGACGTAGAGCTAGAAGTAAGCTAAATCCCGACGTAGAGCCCAACACACGTCCCGACGTAGAGCCCAACACACGTCCCGACGTAGAGCCCAACACACGTCCCGACGTAGAGCCCAACACACGTCCCGACGTAGAGCCCAACACACGTCCCGACGTAGATCTGAAAGTAAGCTAAATCCTGCCGTAGAGCCCAACACACGTCCCGACGTAGAGCCCAACACACGTCCCGACGTAGATCTGAAAGTAAGCTAAATCCTGACGTAGAGCCCAACACACGTCCCGACGTAGAGCCCAACACACGTCCCGACGTAGAGCCCAACACACGTCCCGACGTAGAGCCCAACACACGTCCCGACGTAGAGCTGGAAGTAAGCTAAATCCCGACGTAGAGCCCAACACACGTCCCGACGTAGAGCTGGAAGTAAGCTAAATCCCGACGGAGAGCCCAACACACGTCCCGACGGAGAGCCCAACACACGTCCCGACGGAGAGCCCAACACACGTCCCGACGGAGAGCCCAACACACGTCCCGACGGAGAGCCCAACACACGTCCCGACGGAGAGCCCAACACTCACCCCGACGGAGAGACCAACACACGTCCCGACGTAGAGCTGAAAGTAAGCTAAATCCAGACGTAGAGCCCAACGCACGTCCCGACGTAGAGCCCAATGCACGTCCCGACGTAGAGCCCAACGCACGTCCCGACGTGGAGCCCAACGCACGTCCCGACGTGGAGCCCAACGCACGTCCCGACGTGGAGCCCAACGCACGTCCCGACGTAGAGCCCAACGCACGTCCCGACGTAGAGCCCAACGCACGTCCCGACGTAGAGCTGAAAGTAAGCTAAATCCTGACGTAGAGCCCAAAACACGTCCCGACGTAGAGCCCAACACACGTCCCGACGTAGAGCCCAACACACGTCCCGACGTAGAGCCCAACACACATCCCGACGTAGAGCCCAACACACATCCCGACGTAGAGCCCAACACACATCCCGACGTAGAGCCCAACACACATCCCGACGTAGAGCCCAACACACGTCCCGACGCAGAGCGGAAAGTAAGCTAAATCCGGAGGTAGAGCCCAACACACGTCCCGAAGCAGAGAGGAAAGTAAGCTAAATCCTGAGGTATAGCCAAACACACGTCCCCACGTAGAGCTGAAAGTAAGCTAAATCCTGAGGTAGAGCCCAACACACGTCCCCACGTAGAGCTGAAAGTAAGCTAAATGCTGAGGTAGAGCCCAACACACGTCCCGACGTAGAGCCCAACACACGTCCCGACGTAGACCTGAAAGTAAGCTAAATCCTGATGTAGAGCCTAACACACGTCCCGACGTAGAGTCCAACACACGTCCCGACGTAGAGTCTAACACACGTCCCGACGTAGAGTCCAACACACGTCCCGACGTAGAGTCCAACACACGTCCCGACATAGAGTCCAACACACGTCCCGACGTAGACCTGAAAGTAAGCTAAATCCCGACGTAGAGCCCAACACACGTCCCGACGTAGAGCCCAACACACGTCCCGACGTAGAGCCCAACACACGTCCCGACGTAGAGCCCAACACACGTCCCGACGTAGAGCTGAATGTAAGCTAAATCCTGAGGTAGAGCCCAACACACGTCCCGACGCAGAGCGGAAAGTAAGCTAAATCCTGAGGTAGAGCCCAACACACGTCCCCACGTAGAGCTGAAATTAAGCTAAATCCTAAGGTAGAGCCCAACACACGTCCCGACGTAGAGCCCAACACACGTCCCGACGTAGAGCCGAACACACGTCCCGACGTAGAGCCCAACACACGTCCCGACGTAGAGCCCAACACACGTCCCGACGTAGAGCTGGAAGTAAGCTAAATCCCGACGTAGAGCCCAACACACGTCCCGACGTAGAGCTGAAAGTAAGCTAAATCCTGAGGTAGAGCCCAACACACGTCGCGACGTAGAGTCCAACACACGTCCCGACGTAGAGCTGGAAGTAAGCTACGTCCCGACGTAGAGCTAGAAGTAAGCTAAATCCCGACGTAGAGCCCAACACACGTCCCGACGTAGAGCCCAACACATGTCCCGACGTAGAGCCCAACACACGTCCCGACGTAGAGCCCAACACACGTCCCGACGTAGAGCCCAACACACGTCCCGACGTAGATCTGAAAGTAAGCTAAATCCTGCCGTAGAGCCCAACACACGTCCCGACGTAGAGCCCAACACACGTCCCGACGTAGATCTGAAAGTAAGCTAAATCCTGACGTAGAGCCCAACACACGTCCCGACGTAGAGCCCAACACACGTCCCGACGTAGAGCCCAACACACGTCCCGACGTAGAGCCCAACACACGTCCCGACGTAGAGCCCAACACACGTCCCGACGTAGAGCTGGAAGTAAGCTAAATCCCCACGTAGAGCCCAACACACGTCCCGAAGTAGAGCCCAACACACGTCCCGACGGAGAGCCCAACACACGTCCCGACGGAGAGCCCAACACACGCCCCGACGGAGAGCCCAACACTCGCCCCGACGGAGAGCCCAACACACGTCCCGACGTAGAGCTGAAAGTAAGCTAAATTCTGACGTAGAGCCCAACGCAGGTCGCGACGTAGAGCCCAACGCAGGTCGCGACGTAGAGCCCAACGCAGGTCGCGACGTAGAGCCCAACGCACGTCCCGACGTAGAGGCCAACGCACGTCCCGACGTAGAGCCCAACGCACGTCCCGACGTAGAGCCCAACGCACGTCCCGACGTAGAGCTGAAAGTAAGCTAAATCCTGAGGTAGAACCCAACACACGTCCCGACGTAGAGCCCAACACACGTCCCGACGTAGAGCCCAACACACGTCCCGACGTAGAGCCAAACACACGTCCCGACGCAGAGCCCAACACACGTCCTGACGCAGAGCCCAACACACGTCCCGACGCAGAGCCCAACACACGTCCCGACGCAGAGCCCAACACACATTCCGATGTAGAGCTGAAAGTAAGCGAAATCCTGATGTAGAGCCGAACACACGTCCCGACGGAGAGCCCAACACACGTCCCGACGGAGAGCCCAACACACGCCCCGACGGAGAGCCCAACACTCACCCCGACGGAGAGACCAACACACGTCCCGACGTAGAGCTGAAAGTAAGCTAAATCCAGACGTAGAGCCCAACGCACGTCCCGACGTAGAGCCCAACGCACGTCCCGACGTAGAGCCCAACGCACGTCCCGACGTAGAGCCCAACGCACGTCCCGACGTAGAGCCCAACGCACGTCCCGACGTGGAGCCCAACGCACGTCCCGACGTGGAGCGCAACGCACGTCCCGACGTAGAGCCCAACGCACGTCCCGACGTAGAGCTAAAAGTAAGCTAAATCCTGACGTAGAGCCCAAAACACGTCCCGACGTAGAGCCCAACACACGTCCCGACGTAGAGCCCAACACACGTCCCGACGTAGAGCCCAACACACATCCCGACGTAGAGCCCAACACACGTCCCGACGTAGAGCCCAACACACGTCCCGACGTAGAGCCCAACACACGTCCCGACGCAGAGCGGAAAGTAAGCTAAATCCTGAGGTAGAGCCCAACACACGTCCCGAAGCAGAGAGGAAAGTAAGCTAAATCCTGAGGTAGAGCCCAACACACGTCCCCACGTAGAGCTGAAAGTAAGCTAAATCCTGAGGTAGAGCCTAACACACGTCCCCACGTAGAGCTGAAAGCAAGCTAAATCCTGAGGTAGAGCCCAACACACGTCCCGACGTAGAGCCCAACACACGTCCCGACGTAGACCTGAAAGTAAGCTAAATCCTGATGTAGAGCCTAACACACGTCCCGACGTAGAGTCCAACACACGTCCCGACGTAGAGTCCAACACACGTCCCGACGTAGAGTCCAACACACGTCCCGACGTAGAGTCCAACACACGTCCCGACGTAGAGTCCAACACACGTCCCGACGTAGAGTCCAACACACGTCCCGACGTAGAGCCCAACACACGTCCCGACGTAGAGCTGAATGTAAGCTAAATCCTGAGGTAGAGCCCAACACACGTCCCGACGCAGAGCGGAAAGTAAGCTAAATCCTGAGGTAGAGCCCAACACACGTCCCCACGTAGAGCTGAAATTAAGCTAAATCCTAAGGTAGAGCCCAACACACGTCCCGACGTAGAGCCCAACACACGTCCCGACGTAGAGCCCAACACACGTCCCGACGTAGAGCTGGAAGTAAGCTAAATCCCGACGTAGAGCCCAACACACGTCCCGACGTAGAGCTGGAAGTAAGCTAAATCCCGACGTAGAGCCCAACACACGTCCCGACGTAGAGCTGGAAGTAAGCTAAATCCCGACGTAGAGCCCAACACACGTCCCGACGTAGAGCTGAAAGTAAGCTAAATCCGGAGGTAGAGCCCAACACACGTCCCGACGTAGAGTCCAACACACGTCCCGACGTAGAGCTGGAAGTAAGCTACGTCCCGACGTAGAGCTAGAAGTAAGCTAAATCCCGACGTAGAGCCCAACAGACGTCCTGACGTAGAGCCCAACACACGTCCCGACGTAGAGCCCAACACACGTCCCGACGTAGAGCCCAACACACGTCCCGACGTAGATCTGAAAGTAAGCTAAATCCTGCCGTAGAGCCCAACACACGTCCCGACGTAGAGCCCAACACACGTCCCGACGTAGAGCCCAACACACGTCCCGACGTAGATCTGAAAGTAAGCTAAATCCTGACGTAGAGCCCAACACACGTCCCGACGTAGAGCCCAACACACGTCCCGACGAAGAGCCCAACACACGTCCCGACGTAGAGCCCAACACACGTCCCGACGTAGAGCCCAACACACGTCCCGACGTAGAGCCCAACACACGTCCCGACGTAGAGCCCAACACACGTCCCGACGTAGAGCCCAACACACGTCCCGACGCAGAGCCCAACACTCGTCCCGACGTAGAGCCCAACACTCGTCCCGACGTAGAGCCCAACACACGTCCCGACGCAGAGCGGAATGTAAGCTAAATCCTGAGGTAGAGCCCAACACACGTCCCGACGTAGAGCCCAACACACGTCCCGACGTAGAGCCCAACACACGTCCCGACGTAGATCTGAAAGTAAGCTAAATCCTGCCGTAGAGCCCAACACACGTCCCGACGTAGATCTGAAAGTAAGCTAAATCCTGCCGTAGAGCCCAACACACGTCCCGACGTAGAGCCCAACACACGTCCCGACGTAGAGCCCAACACACGTCCCGACGTAGATCTGAAAGTAAGCTAAATCCTGACGTAGAGCCCAACACACGTCCCGACGTAGAGCCCAACACACGTCCCGACGTAGATCTGAAAGTAAGCTAAATCCTGACGTAGAGCCCAACACACGTCCCGACGTAGAGCCCAACACACGTCCCGACGTAGATCTGAAAGTAAGCTAAATCCTGACGTAGAGCCCAACACACGTCCCGACGTAGAGCCCAACACACGTCCCGACGTAGAGCCCAACACACGTCCCGACGTAGAGCCCAACACACGTCCCGACGTAGAGCCCAACACACGTCCCGACGTAGAGCCCAACACACGTCCCGACGTAGAGCCCAACACACGTCCCGACGTAGAGCCCAACACACGTCCCGACGTAGAGCCCAACACACGTCCCGACGTAGAGCCCAACACACGTCCCGACGCAGAGCCCAACACACGTCCCGACGCAGAGCGGAAAGTAAGCTAAATCCTGAGGTAGAGCCCAACACACGTCCCGACGCAGAGCGGAAAGTAAGCTAAATCCTGAGGTAGAGCCCAACACACGTCCCGACGCAGAGCGGAAAGTAAGCTAAATCCTGAGGTAGAGCCCAACACACGTCCCGACGCAGAGCGGAAAGTAAGCTAAATCCTGAGGTAGAGCCCAACACACGTCCCGACGCAGAGCGGAAAGTAAGCTAAATCCTGAGGTAGAGCCCAACACACGTCCCCACGTAGAGCTGAAAGTAAGCTAAATGCTGAGGTAGAGCCCAACACACGTCCCGACGTAGAGCCCAACACACGTCCCGACATTGACCTGAAAGTAAGCTAAATCCTGATGTAGAGCCTAACACACGTCCCGACGTAGAGTCCAACACACGTCCCGACGTAGAGTCCAACACACGTCCCGACGTAGAGTCCAACACACGTCCCGACGTAGAGCTGGAAGTAAGCTAAATCCCCACGTAGAGCCCAACACACGTCCCGACGTAGAGGCCAACACACGTCCCGACGTAGAGGCCAACACACGTCCCGACGGAGAGCCCAACACACGCCCCGACGGAGAGCCCAACACTCGCCCCGACGGAGAGCCCAACACACGTCCCGACGTAGAGGTCATCACACGTCCCGACGTAGAGCTGAAAGTAAGCTAAATCCTGATGTAGAGCCCAACACACGTCGCGACGTAGAGCCCAACACACGTCCCGACGTAGAGCCCAACACACGTCCCGACGTAGAGCCCAACACACGTCCCGACGTAGAGCCCAACGCACGTCCCGACGTGGAGCCCAACGCACGTCCCGACGTGGAGCCCAACGCACGTCCCGACGTGGAGCCCAACGCACGTCCCGACGTGGAGCCCAACGCACGTCCCGACGTGGAGCCCAACGCACGTCCCGACGTGGAGCCCAACGCACGTCCCGACGTAGAGCCCAACGCACGTCCCGACGTAGAGCTAAAAGTAAGCTAAATCCGGACGTAGAGCCCAAAACACGTCCCGACGTAGAGCCCAACACACGTCCCGACGTAGAGCCCAACACACGTCCCGACGTAGAGCCCAACACACGTCCCGAATAGAGCCCAACACACGTCCCGACGTAGAGCCCAACACACGTCCCGACGTAGAGCCCAACACACGTCCCGACGTAGAGCCCAACACACGTCCCGACGTAGAGCCCAACACACGTCCCGACGTAGAGCCCAACACACGTCCCGACGCAGAGCGGAAAGTAAGCTAAATCCTGAGGTAGAGCCCAACACACGTCCCGAAGCAGAGAGGAAAGTAAGCTAAATCCTGAGGTAGAGCCCAACACACGTCCCCACGTAGAGCTGAAAGTAAGCTAAATCCTGAGGTAGAGCCCAACACACGTCCCCACGTAGAGCTGAAAGTAAGCTAAATCCTGAGGTAGAGCCCAACACACGTCCCGACGTAGAGCCCAACACACGTCCCGACGTAGACCTGAAAGTAAGCTAAATCCTGATGTAGAGCCTAACACACGTCCCGACGTAGAGTCCAACACACGTCCCGACGTAGAGTCCAACACACGTCCCGACGTAGAGTCCAACACACGTCCCGACGTAGAGTCCAACACACGTCCCGACATAGAGTCCAACACACGTCCCGACGTAGACCTGGAAGTAAGCTAAATCCCGACGTAGAGCCCAACACACGTCCCGACGTAGAGCCCAACACACGTCCCGACGTAGAGCCCAACACACGTCCCGACGTAGAGCCCAACACACGTCCCGACGTAGAGCTGAATGTAAGCGAAATCCTGAGGTAGAGCCCAACACACGTCCCGACGCAGAGCGGAAAGTAAGCTAAATCCTGAGGTAGAGCCCAACACACGTCCCCACGTAGAGCTGAAATTAAGCTAAATCCTAAGGTAGAGCCCAACACACGTCCCGACGTAGAGCCCAACACACGTCCCGACGTAGAGCCCAACACACGTCCCGACGTAGAGCTGGAAATAAGCTAAATCCCGACGTAGAGCCCAACACACGTCCCGACGTAGAGCTGGAAGTAAGCTAAATCCCGACGTAGAGCCCAACACACGTCCCGACGTAGAGCTGAAAGTAAGCTAAATCCTGAGGTAGAGCCCAACACACGTCCCGACCTAGAGTCCAAAACACGTCCCGACGTAGAGCTGGAAGTAAGCTACGTCCCGACGTAGAGCTAGAAGTAAGCTACGTCCCGACGTAGAGCTAGAAGTAAGCTAAATCCCGACGTAGAGCCCAACACACGTCCCGACGTAGAGCCCAACACACGTCCCGACGTAGAGCCCAACACACGTCCCGACGTAGAGCCCAACACACGTCCCGACGTAGAGCCCAACACACGTCCCGACGTAGATCTGAAAGTAAGCTAAATCCTGCCGTAGAGCCCAACACACGTCCCGACGTAGAGCCCAACACACGTCCCGACGTAGAGCCCAACACACGTCCCGACGTAGATCTGAAAGTAAGCTAAATCCTGACGTAGAGCCCAACACACGTCCCGACGTAGAGCCCAACACACGTCCCGACGTAGAGCCCAACACACGTCCCGACGCAGAGCCCAACACACGTCCCGACGCAGAGCGGAAAGTAAGCTAAATCCTGAGGTAGAGCCCAACACACGTCCCGACGCAGAGCGGAAAGTAAGCTAAATCCTGAGGTAGAGCCCAACACACGTCCCGACGGAGAGCGGAAAGTAAGCTAAATCCTGAGGTAGAGCCCAACACACGTCCCGACGCAGAGCGGAAAGTAAGCTAAATCCTGAGGTAGAGCCCAACACACGTCCCGACGCAGAGCGGAAAGTAAGCTAAATCCTGAGGTAGAGCCCAACACACGTCCCCACGTAGAGCTGAAAGTAAGCTAAATGCTGAGGTAGAGCCCAACACACGTCCCGACGTAGAGCCCAACACACGTCCCGACATTGACCTGAAAGTAAGCTAAATCCTGATGTAGAGCCTAACACACGTCCCGACGTAGAGTCCAACACACGTCCCGACGTAGAGTCCAACACACGTCCCGACGTAGAGCTGGAAGTAAGCTAAATCCCCAATTAGAGCCCAACACACGTCCCGAAGTAGAGGCCAACACACGTCCCGACGTAGAGGCCAACACACGTCCCGACGGAGAGCCCAACACACGCCCCGACGGAGAGCCCAACACTCGCCCCGACGTAGAGGTCATCACACGTCCCGACGTAGAGCTGAAAGTAAGCTAAATCCTGATGTAGAGCCCAACACACGTCGCGACGTAGAGCCCAACACACGTCGCGACGTAGAGCCCAACACACGTCGCGACGTAGAGCCCAACACACGTCCCGACGTAGAGCCCAACACACGTCCCGACGTAGAGCCCAACGCACGTCCCGACGTAGAGCCCAACGCACGTCCCGACGTAGAGCACAACACACGTCCCGACGCAGAGTCCAACACACGTCCCGACGCAGAGCCCAACACACGTCCCGACGCAGAGCCCAACACACGTCCCGACGCAGAGCCCAACACACGTCCCGACGTAGAGCCCAACACACATTCCGATGTAGAGCTGAAAGTAAGCGAAATCCTGAGGTAGAGCCCAACACACGTCCCGACGCACAGCCCAACACACGTCCCGACGTAGAGCTGAAAGTAAGCTAAATCCTGAGGTAGAGCCCAACACACGTCCCGACGCAGAGCGGAAAGTAAGCTAAATCCTGACGTAGAGCCCAACACACGTCCCGACGCAGAGCGGAAAGTAAGCTAAATCCTGAGGTAGAGCCCAACACACGTCCCGACGCAGAGCGGAAAGTAAGCTAAATCCTGAGGTAGAGCCCAACACACGTCCCGACGCAGAACGGAAAGTAAGCTAAATCCTGAGGTAGAGCCCAACACACGTCCCGACGCAGAGCGGAAAGTAAGCTAAATCCTCAGGTAGAGCCAAACACACGTCCCCACGTAGAGCTGAAAGTAAGCTAAATGCTGAGGTAGAGCCCAACACACGTCCCGACGTAGAGCCCAACACACGTCCCGACATTGACCTGAAAGTAAGCTAAATCCTGACGTAGAGCCTAACACACGTCCCGACGTAGAGCCCAACGCACGTCCCGACGTAGAGTCCAACACACGTCCCGACTTAGAGTCCAACACACGTCCCGATGTAGAGTCCAACACACGTCCCGACGTACAGCTGGAAGTAAGCTAAATCCCCACGTAGAGCCCAACACACGTCCCGACGTAGAGCCCAACACACGTCCCGACGGAGAGCCCAACACACGTCCCGACGGAGAGCCCAACACACGTCCCGACGGAGAGCCCAACACACGCCCCGACGGAGAGCCCAACACTCGCCCCGACGGAGAGCCCAACACACGTCCCGACGTAGAGCTGAAAGTAAGCTAAATCCTGACGTAGAGCCCAACGCAGTTCGCGACGCAGAGCCCAACGCAGGTCGCGACGCAGAGCCCAACGCACGTCCCGATGTAGATCCCAACGCACGTCCCGACGTACAGCCCAACGCACGTCCCGACGTACAGCCCAACGCACGTCCCGACGTAGAGCCCAACGCACGTCCCGACGTAGAGCCCAACGCACGTCCCGACGTAGAGCCCAACACACGTCCCTTCGTAGAGCTGAAAGTAAGCTAAATCCTGAGGTAGACCCCAACACACGTCCCGACGTAGAGCCCAACACACGTCCCGACGTAGAGCCCAACACACGTCTCGACGTAGAGCCCAACGCAGGTCCCGAATTAGAGCCCAACTCACGTCCCGACGTAGAGCCCAACGCACGTCCCGACGTAGAGCCCAACGCACGTCCCGACGTAGAGCCCAACGCACGTCCCGACGTAGAGCTGAAAGTAAGCTAAATCCTGATGTAGAGCCCAACACACGTCCTGACGTAGAGCCCAACACACGTCCCGACGTAGAGCCCAACAAACGTCCCGACATAGAGCCCAACACACGTCCCGACGTAGAGCTGAAAGTAAGCTAAATCCTGATGTAGAGCCCAACACACGTCCCGACGTAGAGCCCAACACACGTCCCGACGTAGAGCCCAACACACGTCCCGACGTAGAGCCCAACACACGTCCCGACGTAGAGCCCAACACACGTCCCGACGCAGAGCCCAACACACGTCCCGACGCAGAGCCCAACACACGTCCCGACGCAGAGCCCAACAGACGTCCCAACGCAGAGCCCAACACACGTCCCGACGCAGAGCCCAACACACGTCCCGACGGAGAGCCCAACACACATTCCGATGTAGAGCTGAAAGTAAGCGAAATCCTGATGTAGAGCCCAACACACGTCCCGACGCACAGCCCAACACACGTCCCGACGTAGAGCTGAAAGTAAGCTAAATCCTGAGGTAGAGCCCAACACACGTCCCGACGCAGAGCGGAAAGTAAGCTAAATCCTGAGGTAGAGCCCAACACACGTCCCGACGCAGAGCGGAAAGTAAGCTAAATCCTGAGGTAGAGCCCAACACACGTCCCGATGCAGAGCGGAAAGTAAGCTAAATCCTGAGGTAGAGCCCAACACACGTCCCGATGCAGAGCGGAAAGTAAGCTAAATCCTGAGGTAGAGCCCAACACACGTCCCGACGCAGAGCGGAAAGTAAGCTAAATCCTGAGGTAGAGCCCAACACACGTCCCGACGTAGAGCCCAACACACGTCCCGACATTGACCTGAAAGTAAGCTAAATCCTGATGTAGAGCCTAACACACGTCCCGACGTAGAGTCCAACACACGTCCCGACGTAGAGCCTAACACACGTCCCGACGTAGAGTCCAACACACGTCCCGACGTAGAGTCCAACACACGTCCCGACGTAGAGTCCAACACACGTCCCGACGTAGAGTCCAACACACGTCCCGACGTAGAGTCCAACACACGTCCCGACGTAGAGTCCAACACACGTCCCGACGTAGAGCTGGAAGTAAGCTAAATCCCCACGTAGAGCCCAACACACATCCCGACGTGGAGCTGGAAGTAAGCTAAATCCCCACGTAGAGCCCAACACACATCCCGACGTGGAGCCCAACACACGTCCCGACGGAGAGCCCAACACACGTCCCGACGGATAGCCCAACACTTCCCGACGGATAGCCCAACACACGTCCCGACGGAGAGCCCAACACACGCCCCGACGGAGAGCCCAACACACGCCCCGACGGAGAGCCCAACACACGCCCCGATGGAGAGCCCAACACTCGCCCCGACGGAGAGCCCAACACACGTCCCGACGTAGAGCTGAAAGTAAGCTAAATCCTGACGAAGAGCCCAACGCAGGTCGCGACGTAGAGCCCAACGCAGGTCGCGACGTAGAGCCCAACGCAGGTTGCGACGTAGAGCCCAACGCAGGTCGCGACGTAGAGCCCAACGCACGTCCCGACGTAGAGCCCAACGCACGTCCCGACGTAGAGCTGAAAGTAAGCTAAATCCTGAGGTAGAGCCCAACACACGTCCCGACGTAGAGCCCAACACACGTCCCGACGTAGAGCCCAACACACGTCCCGACCTAGAGCCCAACACACGTCCCGACGTAGAGCCCAACACACGTCCCGACGTAGAGCCCAACGCAGGTCCCGACGTAGAGCCCAACGCAGGTCCCGAAGTAGAGCCCAAGGCAGGTCCCGACGTAGAGCCCAACGCACGTCCCGAAGTAGAGCCCAACGCACGTCCCGACGTAGAGCCCAACGCACGTCCCGACGTAGAGCTCAACGCACGTCCCGACGTAGAGCCCAACGCACGTCCCGACGTAGAGCTGAAAGTAAGCTAAATCCTGAGGTAGAGCCCAACACACGTCCCGACGTAGAGCCCAACACACGTCCCGACGTAGAGCCCAACACACGTCCCGACGTAGAGCCCAACACACGTCCCGACGTAGAGCCCAACACACGTCCCGACGTAGAGCTGAAAGTAATCTAAATCCTGATTTAGAGCCCATCACACGTCTCGACGTAGAGCCCAACACACGTCCCGACGTAGAGCCCAACACACGTCCCGACGCAGAGCCCAACACACGTCCCGACGCAGAGCCCAACACACGTCCCGACGCAGAGCCCAACACACGTCCCGACGCAGAGCCCAACACACGTCCCGACGCAGAGCCCAACACACGTTCCGATGTAGAGCTGAAAGTAAGCGAAATCCTGATGTAGAGCCCAACACACGTCCCGACGCACAGCCCAACACACGTCCCGACGTAGAGCTGAAAGTAAGCGAAATCCTGAGGTAGAGCCCAACACACGTCCCGACGCAGAGCGGAAAGTAAGCTAAATCCTGAGGTAGAGCCCAACACGCGTCCCGACGTAGAGCCCAACACACGTCCCGACGTAGAGCCCAACACACGTCCCGACGTAGAGCCCAACACACGTCCCGACGTAGAGCCCAACACACGTCCCGACGTAGAGCCCAACACACGTCCCGACGCAGAGCCCAACACACGTCCCGACGTAGAGCCCAACACACATTCCGATGTAGAGCTGAAAGTAAGCGAAATCCTGATGTAGAGCCCAACACACGTCCCGACGCACAGCCCAACACACGTCCCGACGCAGAGCGGAAAGTAAGCTAAATCCTGAGGTAGAGCCCAACACACATCCCGACGCAGAGCGGAAAGTAAGCTAAATCCTGAGGTAGAGCCCAACACACGTCCCGACGTAGAGCCCAACACACGTCCCGACGTAGAGCCCAACACACGTCCCGACGTAGAGCCCAACACACGTCCCGACGTACAGCCCAACACACGTCCAGACGTAGAGCTGAAAGTAAGCTAAATCCTGAGGTAGAGCCCAACACACGTCCCGACGTAGAGCCCAACACACGTCCCGACGTAGAGCCCAACTCACGTCCCGACGTAGAGCCCAACTCACGTCCCGACGTAGAGCCCAACGCACGTCCCGACGTAGAGCCCAACGCACGTCCCGACGTAGAGCCCAACGCACGTCCCGACGTAGAGCTGAAAGTAAGCTAAATCCTGAGGTAGAGCCCAACACACGTCCCGACGTAGAGCCCAACACACGTCCCGACGTAGAGCCCAACACACGTCCCGACTTAGAGCCCATCACACGTCCCGACGTAGAGCTGAAAGTAAGCTAAATCCTGATGTAGAGCCCAACACACGTCTCGACGTAGAGCCCAACACACGTCCCGACGTAGAGCCCAACACACGTCCCGACGCAGAGCCCAACACACGTCCCGACGCAGAGCCCAACACACGTCCCGACGCAGAGCCCAACACACGTCCCAACGCAGAGCCCAACACACATTCCGATGTAGAGCTGAAAGTAAGCGAAATCCTGATGTAGAGCCCAACACACGTCCCGACGCACAGCCCAACACACGTCCCGACGCAGAGCGGAAAGTAAGCTAAATCCTGAGGTAGAGCCCAACACACATCCCGACGCAGAGCGGAAAGTAAGCTAAATCCTGAGGTAGAGCCCAACACACGTCCTGACGTAGAGCCCAACACACGTCCCGACGTAGAGCCCAACAAACGTCCCGACATAGAGCCCAACACACGTCCCGACGTAGAGCCCATCACACGTCCCGACGTAGAGCTGAAAGTAAGCTAAATCCTGATGTAGAGCCCAACACACGTCTCGACGTAGAGCCCAACACACGTCCCGACGTAGAGCCCAACACACGTCCCGACGTAGAGCCCAACACACGTCCCGACGCAGAGCCCAACACACGTCCCGACGCAGAGCCCAACACACGTCCCGACGCAGAGCCCAACACACGTCCCGACGCAGAGCCCAACACACGTCCCGACGCAGAGCCCAACACACGTCCCGACGCAGAGCCCAACACACGTCCCGATGTAGAGCTGAAAGTAAGCGAAATCCTGATGTAGAGCCCAACACACGTCCCGACGCACAGCCCAACACACGTCCCGACGTAGAGCGGAAAGTAAGCTAAATCCTGAGGTAGAGCCCAACACACGTCCCGACGCAGAGCGGAAAGTAAGCTAAATCCTGAGGTAGAGCCCAACACACGTCCCGACGCAGAGCGGAAAGTAAGCTAAATCCTGAGGTAGAGCCCAACACACATCCCGACGCAGAGCGGAAAGTAAGCTAAATCCTGAGGTAGAGCCCAACACACGTCCCGACGCAGAGCGGAAAGTAAGCTAAATCCTGAGGTAGAGCCCAACACACGTCCCGACGCAGAGCGGAAAGTAAGCTAAATCCTGAGGTAGAGCCCAACACACGTCCCGACGTAGAGCCCAACACACGTCCCGACATTGACCTGAAAGTAAGCTAAATCCTGATGTAGAGTCCAACACACGTCCCGACGTAGAGTCCAACACACGTCCCGACGTAGAGTCCAACACACGTCCCGACGTAGAGTCCAACACACGTCCCGACGTAGAGTCCAACACTCGTCCCGACGTAGAGTCCAACACACGTCCCGACGTAGAGCTGGAAGTAAGCTAAATCCCCACGTAGAGCCCAACACACGTCCCGACGGAGAGCCCAACACACGTCCCGACGGAGAGCCCAACACACGTCCCGACGGAGAGCCCAACACACGTCCCGACGGAGAGCCCAACACACGTCCCGACGGAGAGCCCAACACACGCCCCGACGGAGAGCCCAACTCACGCCCCGACGGAGAGCCCAACACTCGCCCCGACGGAGAGCCCAACACTCGCCCCGACGGAGAGCCCAACACACGTCCCGACGTAGAGCTGAAAGTAAGCTAAATCCTGACGAAGAGCCCAACGCAGGTCGCGACGTAGAGCCCAACGCAGGTCGCGACGTAGAGCCCAACGCAGGTCGCGACGTAGAGCCCAACGCAGGTCGCGACGTAGAGCCCAACGCAGGTCGCGACGTAGAGCCCAACGCACGTCCCGACGTAGAGCCCAACGCACGTCCCGACGTAGACCCCAACGCACGTCCCGACGTAGAGCTGAAAGTAAGCTAAATCCTGACGAAGAGCCCAACGCAGGTCGCGACGTAGAGCCCAACGCAGGTCGCGACGTAGAGCCCAACGCACGTCCCGACGTAGACCCCAACGCACGTCCCGACGTAGACCCCAACGCACGTCCCGACGTAGAGCTGAAAGTAAGCTAAATCCTGAGGTAGAGCCCAACACACGTCCCCACGTAGAGCCCAACACACGTCCCGACGTAGAGCCCAACACACGTCCCGACGTAGAGCCCAACGCAGGTTCCGACGTAGAGCCCAACGCACGTCCCGAAGTAGAGCCCAACGCACGTCCCGACGTAGAGCCCAACGCACGTCCCGACGTAGAGCCCAACGCACGTCCCGACGTAGAGCCCAACGCACGTCCCGACGTAGAGCTGAAAGTAAGCTAAATCCTGAGGTAGAGCCCAACACACGTCCCGACGTAGAGCCCAACACACGTCCCGACGTAGAGCCCAACACACGTCCCGACGTAGAGCCCAACACACGTCCCGACGTAGAGCCCAACACACGTCCCGACGTAGAGCTGAAATTAATCTAAATCCTGATTTAGAGCCCAACACACGTCCCGACGTAGAGCCCAACACACGTCCCGACGCAGAGCCCAACACACGTCCCGACGCAGAGCCCAACACACGTCCCGACGCAGAGCCCAACACACGTCCCGACGCAGAGCCCAACACACGTCCCGACGCAGAGCCCAACACACGTTCCGATGTAGAGCTGAAAGTAAGCGAAATCCTGATGTAGAGCCCAACACACGTCCCGACGCACAGCCCAACACACGTCCCGACGTAGAGCTGAAAGTAAGCTAAATCCTGAGGTAGAGCCCAACACATGTCCCGACGCAGAGCGGAAAGTAAGCTAAATCCTGAGGTAGAGCCAAACACGCGTCCCGACGCAGAGCGGAAAGTAAGCTAAATCCTGAGGTAGAGCCCAACACACGTCCCGACGTAGAGCCCATCACACGTCCCGACGTAGAGCCCAACACACGTCCCAACGTAGAGCCCAACACACGTCCCGACGTACAGCCCAACACACGTCCCGACGTACAGCCCAACGCACGTCCCGACGTACAGCCAATCACACGTCCCGACGTAGAGCTGAAAGTAAGCTAAATCCTGAGGTAGAGCCCAACACACGTCCCGACGTAGAGCCCAACACACGTCCCGACGGAGAGCCCAACACTCGCCCCGACGGAGAGCCCAACACACGTCCCGACGTAGAGCTGAAAGTAAGCTAAATCCTGACGTAGAGCCCAACGCAGGTCGCGACGTAGAGCCCAACGCAGGTCGCGACGTAGAGCCCAACGCAGGTCGCGACGTAGAGCCCAACGCAGGTCGCGACGTAGAGCCCAACGCAGGTCGCGACGTAGAGCCCAACGCAGGTCGCGACGTAGAGCCCAACGCAGGTCGCGACGTAGAGCCCAACGCACGTCCCAACGTAGAGCCCAACGCACGTCCCGACGTAGAGCTGAAAGTAAGCTAAATCCTGAGGTAGAGCCCAACACACGTCCCGACGTAGAGCCCAACACACGTCCCGACGTAGAGCCCAACGCACGTCCCGACGTAGAGCCCAACGCACGTCCCGACGTAGAGCCCAACGCACGTCCCGACGTAGAGCCCAACGCAGGTCCCGACGTAGAGCCCAACGCACGTCCCGACGTAGAGCCCAACGCACGTCCCGACGTAGATCCCAACGCACGTCCCGACGTAGAGCCCAACGCACGTCCCGACGTAGAGCTGAAAGTAAGCTAAATCCTGAGGTAGAGCCCAACACACGTCCCGACGTAGAGCCCAACACACGTCCCGACGTAGAGCCCAACACACGTCCCGACGCAGAGCCCAACACACGTCCCGACGCAGAGCCCAACACACGTCCCGACGCAGAGCCCAACACACGTCCCGACGCAGAGCCCAACACACGTTCCGATGTAGAGCTGAAAGTAAGCGAAATCCTGATGTAGAGCCCAACACATGTCCCGACGCAGAGCGGAAAGTAAGCTAAATCCTGAGGTAGAGCCAAACACGCGTCCCGACGCACAGCCCAACACACGTCCCGACGTAGAGCGGAAAGTAAGCTAAATCCTGAGGTAGAGCCCAACACACGTCCCGACGCAGAGCGGAAAGTAAGCTAAATCCTGAGGTAGAGCCCAACACACGTCCCGACGCAGAGCGGAAAGTAAGCTAAATCCTGAGGTAGAGCCCAACACACGTCCCGACGCAGAGCGGAAAGTAAGCTAAATCCTGAGGTAGAGCCCAACACACGTCCCGACGCAGAGCGGAAAGTAAGCTAAATCCTGAGGTAGAGCCCAACACACGTCCCGACGCAGAGCGGAAAGTAAGCTAAATCCTGAGGTAGAGCCCAACACACGTCCCGACGCAGAGCGGAAAGTAAGCTAAATCCTAAGGTAGAGCCCAACACACGTCCCGACGTAGAGCCCAACACACGTCCCGACATTGACCTGAAAGTAAGCTAAATCCTGATGTAGAGTCCAACACACGTCCCGACGTAGAGTCCAACACACGTCCCGACGTAGAGTCCAACACACGTCCCGACGTAGAGTCCAACACTCGTCCCGACGTAGAGTCCAACACTCGTCCCGACGTAGAGTCCAACACACGTCCCGACGTAGAGCTGGAAGTAAGCTAAATCCCCACGTAGAGCCCAACACACGTCCCGACGGAGAGCCCAACACACGTCCCGACGGAGAGCCCAACACACGTCCCGACGGAGAGCCCAACACACGTCCCGACGGAGAGCCCAACACACGTCCCGACGGAGAGCCCAACACACGCCCCGACGGAGAGCCCAACTCACGCCCCGACGGAGAGCCCAACTCACGCCCCGACGGAGAGCCCAACACTCGCCCCGACGGAGAGCCCAACACTCGCCCCGACGGAGAGCCCAACACACGTCCCGACGTAGAGCTGAAAGTAAGCTAAATCCTGACGAAGAGCCCAACGCAGGTCGCGACGTAGAGCCCAACGCAGGTCGCGACGTAGAGCCCAACGCAGGTCACGACGTAGAGCCCAACGCAGGTCGCGACGTAGAGCCCAACGCAGGTCGCGACGTAGAGCCCAACGCAGGTCGCGACGTAGAGCCCAACGCAGGTCGCGACGTAGAGCCCAACGCACGTCCCGACGTAGAGCCCAACGCACGTCCCGACGTAGACCCCAACGCACGTCCCGACGTAGAGCTGAAAGTAAGCTAAATCCTGACGAAGAGCCCAACGCAGGTCGCGACGTAGAGCCCAACGCAGGTCGCGACGTAGAGCCCAACGCACGTCCCGACGTAGACCCCAACGCACGTCCCGACGTAGACCCCAACGCACGTCCCGACGTAGAGCTGAAAGTAAGCTAAATCCTGAGGTAGAGCCCAACACACGTCCCCACGTAGAGCCCAACACACGTCCCGACGTAGAGCCCAACACACGTCCCGACGTAGAGCCCAACGCAGGTTCCGACGTAGAGCCCAACGCACGTCCCGAAGTAGAGCCCAACGCACGTCCCGACGTAGAGCCCAACGCACGTCCCGACGTAGAGCCCAACGCACGTCCCGACGTAGAGCCCAACGCACGTCCCGACGTAGAGCTGAAAGTAAGCTAAATCCTGAGGTAGAGCCCAACACACGTCCCGACGTAGAGCCCAACACACGTCCCGACGTAGAGCCCAACACACGTCCCGACGTAGAGCCCAACACACGTCCCGACGTAGAGCCCAACACACGTCCCGACGTAGAGCCCAACACACGTCCCGACGTAGAGCTGAAATTAATCTAAATCCTGATTTAGAGCCCAACACACGTCCCGACGTAGAGCCCAACACACGTCCCGACGTAGAGCCCAACACACGTCCCGACGCAGAGCCCAACACACGTCCCGACGCAGAGCCCAACACACGTCCCGACGCAGAGCCCAACACACGTCCCGACGCAGAGCCCAACACACGTCCCGACGCAGAGCCCAACACACGTTCCGATGTAGAGCTGAAAGTAAGCGAAATCCTGATGTAGAGCCCAACACACGTCCCGACGCACAGCCCAACACACGTCCCGACGTAGAGCTGACAGTAAGCTAAATCCTGAGGTAGAGCCCAACACATGTCCCGACGCAGAGCGGAAAGTAAGCTAAATCCTGAGGTAGAGCCAAACACGCGTCCCGACGCAGAGCGGAAAGTAAGCTAAATCCTGAGGTAGAGCCCAACACACGTCCCGACGTAGAGCCCATCACACGTCCCGACGTAGAGCCCAACACACGTCCCAACGTAGAGCCCAACACACGTCCCGACGTACAGCCCAACACACGTCCCGACGTACAGCCCAACGCACGTCCCGACGTACAGCCAATCGCACGTCCCGACGTAGAGCTGAAAGTAAGCTAAATCCTGAGGTAGAACCCAACACACGTCCCGACGTAGAGCCCAACACACGTCCCGACGGAGAGCCCAACACTCGCCCCGACGGAGAGCCCAACACACGTCCCGACGTAGAGCTGAAAGTAAGCTAAATCCTGACGAAGAGCCCAACGTAGGTCGCGACGTAGAGCCCAACGCAGGTCGCGACGTAGAGCCCAACGCAGGTCGCGACGTAGAGCCCAACGCAGGTCGCGACGTAGAGCCCAACGCAGGTCGCGACGTAGAGCCCAACGCACGTCCCAACGTAGAGCCCAACGCACGTCCCGACGTAGAGCTGAAAGTAAGCTAAATCCTGAGGTAGAGCCCAACACACGTCCCGACGTAGAGCCCAACACACGTCCCGACGTAGAGCCCAACGCACGTCCCGACGTAGAGCCCAACGCACGTCCCGACGTAGAGCCCAACGCAGGTCCCGACGTAGAGCCCAACGCACGTCCCGACGTAGAGCCCAACGCACGTCCCGACGTAGAGCCCAACGCACGTCCCGACGTAGATCCCAACGCACGTCCCGACGTAGAGCCCAACGCACGTCCCGACGTAGAGCTGAAAGTAAGCTAAATCCTGAGGTAGAGCCCAACACACGTCCCGACGTAGAGCCCAACACACGTCCCGACGTAGAGCCCAACACACGTCCCGACGCAGAGCCCAACACACGTCCCGACGCAGAGCCCAACACACGTCCCGACGCAGAGCCCAACACACGTTCCGATGTAGAGCTGAAAGTAAGCGAAATCCTGATGTAGAGCCCAACACATGTCCCGACGCAGAGCGGAAAGTAAGCTAAATCCTGAGGTAGAGCCAAACACGCGTCCCGACGCAGAGCGGAAAGTAAGCTAAATCCTGAGGTAGAGCCCAACACACGTCCCGACGTAGAGCCCATCACACGTCCCGACGTAGAGCCCAACACACGTCCCGACGTACAGCCCAACACACGTCCCGACGTACAGCCCAACACACGTCCCGACGTACAGCCCAACACACGTCCCGACGTACAGCCCATCACACGTCCCGACGTAGAGCTGAAAGTAAGCTAAATCCTGAGGTAGAGCCCAACACACGTCCCGACGTAGAGCCCAACACACGTCCCGACGGAGAGGCCAACACTCGCCCCGACGGAGAGCCCAACACACGTCCCGACGTAGAGCTGAAAGTAAGCTAAATCCTGACGAAGAGCCCAACGTAGGTCGCGACGTAGAGCCCAACGCAGGTCGCGACGTAGAGCCCAACGCAGGTCGCGACGTAGAGCCCAACGCAGGTCGCGACGTAGAGCCCAACGCAGGTCGCGACGTAGAGCCCAACGCAGGTCGCGACGTAGAGCCCAACGCACGTCCCGACGTAGAGCCCAACGCACGTCCCGACGTAGAGCCCAACGCACGTCCCGACGTAGAGCTGAAAGTAAGCTAAATCCTGAGGTAGAGCCCAACACACGTCCCGACGTAGAGCCCAACACACGTCCCGACGCAGAGCCCAACACACGTCCCGACGCAGAGCCCAACACACGTCCCGACGCAGAGCCCAACACACGTCCCGACGCAGAGCCCAACACACGTTCCGATGTAGAGCTGAAAGTAAGCGAAATCCTGATGTAGAGCCCAACACACGTCCCGACGCACAGCCCAACACACGTCCCGACGTAGAGCTGAAAGTAAGCTAAATCCTGAGGTAGAGCCCAACACGCGTCCCGACGCAGAGCGGAAAGTAAGCTAAATCCTGAGGTAGAGCCCAACACGCGTCCCGATGCAGAGCGGAAAGTAAGCTAAATCCTGAGGTAGAGCCCAACACGCGTCCCGACGCAGAGCGGAAAGTAAGCTAAATCCTGAGGTAGAGCCCAACACACGTCCCGACGTAGAGCCCAACACACGTCCCGACGTAGAGCCCAACACACGTCCCGACGTAGAGCCCAACACACGTCCCGACGTACAGCCCAACACACGTCCCGACGTAGAGCCCAACACACGTCCCGACGTACAGCCCAACACACGTCCCGACGTAGAGCTGAAAGTAAGCTAAATCCTGAGGTAGAGCCCAACACACGTCCCGACGCAGAGCGGAAAGTAAGCTAAATCCTGAGGTAGAGCCCATCACACGTCTCGACGTAGAGCCCAACACACGTCCCGACGCAGAGCGGAAAGTAAGCTAAATCCTGAGGTAGAGCCCAACACGCGTCCCGACGCAGAGCGGAAAGTAAGCTAAATCCTGAGGTAGAGCCCAACACACGTCCCGACGTAGAGCCCAACACACGTCCCGACGTAGAGCCCAACACACGTCCCGACGTAGAGCCCAACACACGTCCCGACGTACAGCCCAACACACGTCCCGACGTACAGCCCAACACACGTCCCGACGTACAGCCCATCACACGTCCCGACGTAGAGCTGAAAGTAAGCTAAATCCTGAGGTAGAGCCCAACACACGTCCCGACGTAGAGCCCAACACACGTCCCGACGGAGAGGCCAACACTCGCCCCGACGGAGAGCCTAACACACGTCCCGACGTAGAGCTGAAAGTAAGCTAAATCCTGACGAAGAGCCCAACGTAGGCCGCGACGTAGAGCCCAACGCAGGTCGCGACGTAGAGCCCAACGCAGGTCGCGACGTAGAGCCCAACGCAGGTCGCGACGTAGAGCCCAACGCAGGTCACGACGTAGAGCCCAACGCAGGTCGCGACGTAGAGCCCAACGCAGGTCGCGACGTAGAGCCCAACGCACGTCCCGACGTAGAGCCCAACGCACGTCCCGACGTAGAGCCCAACGCACGTCCCGACGTAGAGCTGAAAGTAAGCTAAATCCTGAGGTAGAGCCCAACACACGTCCCGACGTAGAGCCCAACACACGTCCCGACGTAGAGCCCAACACACGTCCCGACGCAGAGCCCAACACACGTCCCGACGCAGAGCCCAACACACGTCCCGACGCAGAGCCCAACACACGTCCCGACGCAGAGCCCAACACACGTTCCGATGTAGAGCTGAAAGTAAGCGAAATCCTGATGTAGAGCCCAACACACGTCCCGACGCACAGCCCAACACACGTCCCGACGAAGAGCTGAAAGTAAGCTAAATCCTGAGGTAGAGCCCAACACGCGTCCCGACGCAGAGCGGAAAGTAAGCTAAATCCTGAGGTAGAGCCCAACACGCGTCCCGACGCAGAGCGGAAAGTAAGCTAAATCCTGAGGTAGAGCCCAACACGCGTCCCGACGCAGAGCGGAAAGTATGCTAAATCCTGAGGTAGAGCCCAACACACGTCCCGACGTAGAGCCCAACACACGTCCCGACGTAGAGCCCAACACACGTCCCGACGTAGAGCCCAACACACGTCCCGACGTACAGCCCAACACACGTCCCGACGTAGAGCCCAACACACGTCCCGACGTACAGCCCAACACACGTCCCGACGTAGAGCTGAAAGTAAGCTAAATCCTGAGGTAGAGCCCAACACACGTCCCGACGCAGAGAGGAAAGTAAGCTAAATCCTGAGGTAGAGCCCATCACACGTCTCGACGTAGAGCCCAACACACGTCCCGACGCAGAGCGGAAAGTAAGCTAAATCCTGAGGTAGAGCCCAACACGCGTCCCGACGCAGAGCGGAAAGTAAGCTAAATCCTGAGGTAGAGCCCAACACACGTCGCGACGTAGAGCCCAACACACGTCCCGACGTAGAGCCCAACACACGTCCCGACGTAGAGCCCAACACACGTCCCGACGTACAGCCCAACACACGTCCCGACGTACAGCCCAACACACGTCCCGACGTACAGCCCAACACACGTCCCGACGTAGAGCTGAAAGTAAGCTAAATCCTGAGGTAGAGCCCAACACACGTCCCGACGCGGAGCGGAAACTAAGCTAAATCCTGAGGTAGAGCCCAACACACGTCCCGACGTAGAGCCCAACACACGTCCCGACGTAGAGCCCAACACACGTCCCGACGTAGAGCCCAACACACGTCCCGACGTAGAGCCCAACACACGTCCCGACGTAGAGCTGAAAGTAAGCTAAATCCTGAGGTAGAGCCCAACACACGTCCCGACGTAGAGCCCAACACACGTCCCGACGTAGAGCTGAAAGTAAGCTAAATCCTGAGGTAGAGCCCAACACACGTCCCGACGTAGAGCCCAACACACGTCCCGACGTAGAGCTGAATGTAAGCTAAATCCTGACGTAGAGCCCAACACACGTCCCGACGGAGAGCCCAACACACGTCCCGACGGAGAGCCCAACACACGTCCCGACGTACAGCCCAACACACGTCCCGACGTACAGCCCAACACACGTCCCGACGTACAGCCCAACACACGTCCCGACGTACAGCCCAACACACGTCCCGACGTAGAGCGGAAAGTAAGATAAATCCTGAGGTAGAGCCCAACACACGTCCCGACGCAGAGCGGAAAGTAAGCTAAATCCTGAGGTAGAGCCCAACACACGTCCCGACGTAGAGCCCAACACACGTCCCGACGTACAGCCCAACACACGTCCCGACGTAGAGCCCAACACACGTCCCGACGTAGAGCCCAACACACGTCCCGACGTAGAGCTGAAAGTAATCTAAATCCTGATTTAGAGCCCATCACACGTCTCGACGTAGAGCCCAACACACGTCCCGACGTAGAGCCCAACACACGTCCCGACGTAGAGCCCAACACACGTCCCGACGCAGAGCCCAACACACGTCCCGACGCAGAGCCAAACACACGTCCCGACGCAGAGCCCAACACACGTTCCGATGTAGAGCTGAAAGTAAGCGAAATCCTGATGTAGAGCCCAACACACGTCCCGACACACAGCCCAACACACGTCCCGACGTAGAGCTGAAAGTAAGCTAAATCCTGAGGTAGAGCCCAACACACGTCCCGACGCAGAGCTGAAAGTAAGCTAAATCCTGAGGTAGAGCCCAACACACGTCCCGACGCAGAGCGGAAAGTAAGCTAAATCCTGAGGTAGAGCCCAGCACACGTCCCGACGTAGAGCCCAACACACGTCCCGACGTAGAGCCCAACAAACGTCCCGACGTAGAGCCCAACACACGTCCCGACGTAGAGCCCAACACACGTCCCGACGTACAGCCCAACACACGTCCCGACGCACAGCCCAACACACGTCCCGACGTAGAGCTGAAAGTAAGCTAAATCCTGAGGTAGAGCCCAACACGCGTCCCGACGCAGAGCGGAAAGTAAGCTAAATCCTGAGGTAGAGCCCATCACACGTCTCGACGTAGAGCCCAACACACGTCCCGACGCAGAGCGGAAAGTAAGCTAAATCCTGAGGTAGAGCCCAACACGCGTCCCGACGCAGAGCGGAAAGTAAGCTAAATCCTGAGGTAGAGCCCAACACACGTCCCGACGTAGAGCCCAACACACGTCCCGACGTAGAGCCCAACACACGTCCCGACGTAGAGCCCAACACACGTCCCGACGTACAGCCCAACACACGTCCCGACGCAGAGCGGAAAGTAAGCTAAATCCTGAGGTAGAGCCCAACACACGTCCCGACGCAGAGCGGAAAGTAAGCTAAATCCTGAGGTAGAGCCCAACACACGTCCCGACGTAGAGCCCAACACACGTCCCGACGTAGAGCCCAACACACGTCCCGACGTAGAGCCCAACACACGTCCCGACGTAGAGCTGAAAGTAAGCTAAATCCTGAGGTAGAGCCCAACACACGTCCCGACGTAGAGCCCAACACACGTCCCGACGTAGAGCTGAATGTAAGCTAAATCCTGACGTAGAGCCCAACACACGTCCCGACGGAGAGCCCAACACACGTCCCGACGTACAGCCCAACACACGTCCCGACGTACAGCCCAACACACGTCCCGACGTAGAGCTGAAAGTAAGCTAAATCCTGAGGTAGAGCCCAACACACGTCCCGACGTAGAGCCCAACACACGTCCCGACGCAGAGCCCAACACACGTCCCGACGCAGAGCCCAACACACGTCCCGACGCAGAGCCAAACACACGTCCCGACGCAGAGCCAAACACACGTCCCGACGCAGAGCCAAACACACGTACCGACGCAGAGGCAAACACACGTCCCGACGCAGAGGCAAACACACGTCCCGACGAAGAGCCAAACACACGTCCCGACGTAGAGCCCAACACACGTCCCGACGTAGAGCTGAAAGTAAGCTAAATCCTGATGTAGAGCCCAACACACGTACCGACGCAGAGCCCAACACACGTCCCGACGTAGAGCCCAACACACTTCCCGACGCGGAGCCCCACACACGTCCCGACGTAGAGCCCAACACACGTCCCGACGTAGAGCCCAACACACGTCCCGACGTAGAGCCCAACACACGTCCCGACGTAGAGCCCAACACACGTCCCGACGCAGAGCTGAAAGTAAGCTAAATCCTGAGGTAGAGCCCAACACACGTCCCCACGTAGAGCTGAAAGTAAGCTAAATCCTGAGGTAGAGCCCAACGCACGTCCCGACGTAAAGTCCAACACACGTCCCGACGTAGAGTCCAACACACGTCCCGACGTAGAGCTGAAAGTAAGCTAAATCCTGAGGTAGAGCCCCACACACGTCCCGACGTGGAGCCCCACACACGTCCCGACGTGGAGCCCCACACACGTCCCGACGTGGAGCCCAACACACGTCCCGACGTGGAGCCCAACACATGTCCCGACGTAGAGCCCAAAACACGTCCCGACGCAGAGCTGAAAGTAAGCTAAATCCTGAGGTAGAGCCCAACACACGTCCCGACGTAGAGCCCAACACACGTCCCGACGTAGAGCTGAATGTAAGCTAAATCCTGACGTAGAGCCCAACACACGTCCCGACGTAGAGCCCAACACACGTCCCGACGTAGAGCCCAACACACGTCCCGACGTACAGCCCAACACACGTCCCGACGTACAGCCCAACACACGTCCCGACGTAGAGCGGAAAGTAAGCTAAATCCTGAGGTAGAGCCCAACACACGTCCCGACGCAGAGCGGAAAGTAAGCTAAATCCTGAGGTAGAGCCCAACACACGTCCCGACGTAGAGCCCAACACACGTCCCGACGTAGAGCCCAACACACGTCCCGACGTAGAGCCCAACACACGTCCCGACGTAGAGCTGAATGTAAGCTAAATCCTGACGTAGAGCCCAACACACGTCCCGACGGAGAGCCCAACACACGTCCCGACGGAGAGCCCAACACACGTCCCGACGTAGAGCCCAACACACGTCCCGACGCAGAGCTGAAAGTAAGCTAAATCCTGAGGTAGAGCCCAACACACGTCCCGACGTAGAGCCCAACACACGTCCCGACGTAGAGCCCAACACACGTCCCGACGTAGAGCTCAACACACGTCCCGACGTAGAGCCCAACACACGTCCCGACGTAGAGCCCAACACACGTCCCGACGTAGAGCCCAACACACGTCCAGACGTAGAGCTGAAAGTAATCTAAATCCTGATTTAGAGCCCATCACACGTCTCGACGTAGAGCCCAACACACGTCCCGACGCAGAGCCCAACACACGTCCCGACGCAGAGCCCAACACACGTCCCGACGCAGAGCCCAACACACGTCCCGACGCAGAGCCCAACACACGTTCCGATGTAGAGCTGAAAGTAAGCGAAATCCTGATGTAGAGCCCAACACACGTCCCGACACACAGCCCAACACACGTCCCGACGTAGAGCTGAAAGTAAGCTAAATCCTGAGGTAGAGCCCAACACACGTCCCGACGCAGAGCTGAAAGTAAGCTAAATCCTGAGGTAGAGCCCAACACACGTCCCGACGCAGAGCGGAAAGTAAGCTAAATCCTGAGGTAGAGCCCAGCACACGTCCCGACGTAGAGCCCAACACACGTCCCGACGTAGAGCCCAACAAACGTCCCGACGTAGAGCCCAACACACGTCCCGACGTAGAGCCCAACACACGTCCCGACGTACAGCCCAACACACGTCCCGACGCACAGCCCAACACACGTCCCGACGTAGAGCTGAAAGTAAGCTAAATCCTGAGGTAGAGCCCAACACGCGTCCCGACGCAGAGCGGAAAGTAAGCTAAATCCTGAGGTAGAGCCCATCACACGTCTCGACGTAGAGCCCAACACACGTCCCGACGCAGAGCGGAAAGTAAGCTAAATCCTGAGGTAGAGCCCAACACGCGTCCCGACGTAGAGCGGAAAGTAAGCTAAATCCTGAGGTAGAGCCCAACACACGTCCCGACGTAGAGCCCAACACACGTCCCGACGTAGAGCCCAACACACGTCCCGACGTAGAGCCCAACACACGTCCCGACGTACAGCCCAACACACGTCCCGACGCAGAGCGGAAAGTAAGCTAAATCCTGAGGTAGAGCCCAACACACGTCCCGACGCAGAGCGGAAAGTAAGCTAAATCCTGAGGTAGAGCCCAACACACGTCCCGACGTAGAGCCCAACACACGTCCCGACGTAGAGCCCAACACACGTCCCGACGTAGAGCCCAACACACGTCCCGACGTAGAGCTGAAAGTAAGCTAAATCCTGAGGTAGAGCCCAACACACGTCCCGACGTAGAGCCCAACACACGTCCCGACGTAGAGCTGAATGTAAGCTAAATCCTGAGGTAGAGCCCAACACACGTCCCGACGTAGAGCCCAACACACGTCCCGACGCAGAGCCCAACACACGTCCCGACGTACAGCCCAACACACGTCCCGACGTAGAGCTGAAAGTAAGCTAAATCCTGAAGTAGAGCCCAACACACGTCCCAACGTAGAGCCCAACACACGTCCCGACGCAGAGCCCAACACACGTCCCGACGCAGAGCCAAACACACGTCCCGACGCAGAGCCAAACACACGTCCCGACGCAGAGCCAAACACACGTACCGACGCAGAGCCAAACACACGTCCCGACGCAGAGGCAAACACACGTCCCGACGAAGAGCCAAACACACGTCCCGACGTAGAGCCCAACACACGTCCCGACATTGACCTGAAAGTAAGCTAAATCCTGATGTAGAGCCCAACACACGTACCGACGCAGAGCCCAACACACGTCCCGACGTAGAGCCCAACACACGTCCCGACGCGGAGCCCCACACACGTCCCGACGTAGAGCCCAACACACGTCCCGACGTAGAGCCCAACACACGTCCCGACGTAGAGCCCAACACACGTCCCGATGTAGAGCCCAACACACGTCCCGACGCAGAGCTGAAAGTAAGCTAAATCCTGAGGTAGAGCCCAACGCACGTCCCCACGTAGAGCTGAAAGTAAGCTAAATCCTGAGGTAGAGCCCAACGCACGTCCCGACGTAAAGTCCAACACACGTCCCGACGTAGAGTCCAACACACGTCCCGACGTAGAGCTGAAAGTAAGCTAAATCCTGAGGTAGAGCCCCACACACGTCCCGACGTGGAGCCCCACACACGTCCCGACGTGGAGCCCCACACACGTCCCGACGTGGAGCCCAACACACGTCCCGACGTAGAGCCCAACACACGTCCCGACGTAGAGCCCAAAACACGTCCCGACGCAGAGCTGAAAGTAAGCTAAATCCTGAGGTAGAGCCCAACACACGTCCCGACGTAGAGCCCAACACACGTCCCGACGTAGAGCCCAAAACACGTCCCGACGTAGAGCCCAACACACGTCCCGACGTAGAGCCCAACACACGTCCCGACGTAGAGCCCAACACACGTCCCGACGTAGAGCCCAACACACGTCCCGACGTAGAGCTGAAAGTAAGCTAAATCCTGATGTAGAGCCCAACACACGTCCCGACGCAGAGCCCAACACACGTCCCGACGTAGAGCCCAACACACGTCCCGACGTAGAGCCCAACACACGTCCCGACGTAGAGCCCAACACACGTCCCGACGCAGAGCTGAAAGTAAGCTAAATCCTGAGGTAGAGCCCAACACACGTCCCGACGTAGAGCCCAACACACGTCCCGACGTAGAGCCCAACACACGTCCCGACGTAGAGCCCAACACACGTCCCGACGTAGAGCCCAACACACGTCCCGACGTAGAGCCCAACACACGTCCCGACGTAGAGCCCAACACACGTCCCGACGTAGAGCCCAACACACGTCCCGACGTAGAGCCCAACACACGTCCCGACGCAGAGCGGAAAGTAAGCTAAATCCTGAGGTAGAGCCCAACACACGTCCCGACGCAGAGCGGAAAGTAAGCTAAATCCTGAGGTAGAGCCCAACACACGTCCCGACGTAGAGCCCAACACACGTCCCGACGTAGAGCCCAACACACGTCCCGACGTAGAGCCCAACACACGTCCCGACGTAGAGCCCAACACACGTCCCGACGTAGAGCCCAACACACGTCCCGACGTAGAGCTGAAAGTAAGCTAAATCCTGAGGTAGAGCCCAACACACGTCCCGACGCAGAGCGGAAAGTAAGCTAAATCCTGAGGTAGAGCCCAACACACGTCCCGACGCAGAGCCCGACACACGTCCCGACGCAGAGCGCGACACACGTCCCGACGCAGAGCCAAACACACGTCCCGACGCAGAGCCAAACACACGTACCGACGCAGAGCCAAACACACGTCCCGACGCAGAGGCAAACACACGTCCCGACGCAGAGGCAAACACACGTCCCGACGCAGAGCCAAACACACGTCCCGACGCAGAGGCAAACACACGTCCCGACGCAGAGCCCAACACACGTCCCGACGTAGAGCTGAATGTAAGCTAAATCCTGAGGTAGAGCCCAACACACGTCCCCACGTAGAGCTGAAAGTAAGCTAAATCCTGAGGTAGAGCCCAACGCACGTCCCGACGTAAAGTCCAACACACGTCCCGACGTAGAGTCCAACACACGTCCCGACGTAGAGCTGAAAGTAAGCTAAATCCTGAGGTAGAGCCCAACACACGTCCCGACGTAGAGCTGAAAGTAAGCTAAATCCTGAGGTAGAGCCCCACACACGTCCCGACGTGGAGCCCCACACACGTCCCGACGTGGAGCCCCACACACGTCCCGACGTGGAGCCCCACACACGTCCCGACGTGGAGCCCCACACACGTCCCGACGTGGAGCCCCACACACGTCCCGACGTGGAGCCCAACACACGTCCCGACGTGGAGCCCAACACACGTCCCGACGCGGAGCCCAACACACGTCCCGACGTAGAGCCCAACACACGTCCCGACGTAGAGCTGAAAGTAAGCTAAATCCTGAGGTAGAGCCCAACACACGTCCCGACGTAGAGCCCAACACACGTCCCGACGTAGAGCCCAACACACGTCCCGACGTAGAGCTGAAAGTAAGCTAAATCCTGATGTAGAGCCCAACACACGTCCCGACGCAGAGCCCAACACACGTCCCGACGTAGAGCCCAACACACGTCCCGACGTAGAGCCCAACACACGTCCTGACGTAGAGCCCAACACACGTCCTGACGTAGAGCCCAACACACGTCCCGACGCAGAGCTGAAAGTAAGCTAAATCCTGAGGTAGAGCCCAACACACGTCCCGACGTAGAGCCCAACACACGTCCCGACGTAGAGCCCAACACACGTCCCGACGTAGAGCACAACACACGTCCCGACGTAGAGCCCAACACACGTCCCGACGTAGAGCCCAACACACGTCCCGACGTACAGCCCAACACACGTCCCGACGCAGAGCTGAAAGTAAGCTAAATCCTGAGGTAGAGCCCAACACACGTCCCGACGCAGAGCGGAAATTAAGCTAAATCCTGAGGTAGAGCCCAACACACGTCCCGACGTAGAGCCCAACACACGTCCCGACGTAGAGCCCAACACACGTCCCGACGTAGAGCCCAACACACGTCCCGACGTAGAGCCCAACACACGTCCCGACGTAGAGCCCAACACACGTCCCGACGTAGAGCTGAATGTAAGCTAAATCCTGACGTAGAGCCCAACACACGTCCCGACGGAGAGCCCAACACACGTCCCAACGTACAGCCCAACACACGTCCCGACGTACAGCCCAACACACGTCCCGACGTAGAGCTGAAAGTAAGCTAAATCCTGAGGTAGAGCCCAACACACGTCCCGACGCAGAGCGGAAAGTAAGCTAAATCCTGAGGTAGAGCCCAACACACGTCCCGACGCAGAGCCCGACACACGTCCAGACGTAGAGCCCGACACACGTCCCGACGCAGAGCCAAACACACGTCCCGACGCAGAGCCAAACACACGTAGCGACGCAGAGGCAAACACACGTCCCGACGCAGAGGCAAACACACGTCCCGACGCAGAGCCAAACACACGTCCCGACGTAGAGCCCAAAACACGTCCCGACGTAGAGCTGAATGTAAGCTAAATCCTGATGTAGAGCCCAACACACGTACCGACGCAGAGCCCAACACACGTCCCGACGTAGAGCCCAACACACGTCCCGACGCAGAGCGGAAAGTAAGCTAAATCCTGAGGTAGAGCCCAACACACGTCCCGACGCAGAGCGGAAAGTAAGCTAAATCCTGAGGTAGAGCCCAACACACGTCCCGACGCAGAGCGGAAAGTAAGCTAAATCCTGAGGTAGAGCCCAACACACATCCCCACGTAGAGCTGAAATTAAGCTAAATCCTGAGGTAGAGCCCAACGCACGTCCCGACGTAAAGTCCAACACACGTCCCGACGTAGAGTCCAACACACGTCCCGACGTAGAGCTGGAAGTAAGCTAAATCCCGACGTAGAGCCCAACACACGTCCCGACGTAGAGCTGAAAGTAAGCTAAATCCTGAGGTAGAGCCCAACACACGTCCCGACGTAGAGCCCCACACACGTCCCGACGTGGAGCCCCACACACGTCCCGACGTGGAGCCCCACACACGTCCCGACGTGGAGCCCCACACACGTCCCGACGTGGAGCCCCACACACGTCCCGACGTGGAGCCTCACCCACGTCCCGACGTGGAGCCCAAAACACGTCCCGACGTAGAGCCCAACACACGTCCCGACGCAGAGCTGAAAGTAAGCTAAATCCTGAGGTAGAGCCCAACACACGTCCCGACGTAGAGCCCAACACACGTCCCGACGTAGAGCCCAACACACGTCCCGACGTAGAGCCCAACACACGTCCCGACGTGGAGCCCAACACACGTCCCGACGTAGAGGTGAAAGTAAGCTAAATCCTGATGTAGAGCCCAACACACGTCCCGACGCAGAGCCCAACACACGTCCCGACGTAGAGCCCAACACACGTCCCGACGCAGAGCTGAAAGTAAGCTAAATCCTGAGGTAGAGCCCAACACACGTCCCGACGTAGAGCCCAACACACGTCCCGACGTAGAGCCCAACACACGTCCCGACGTAGAGCCCAACACACGTCCCGACGTAGAGCCCAACACACGTCCCGACGTACAGCCCAACACACGTCCCGACGTAGAGCGGAAAGTAAGCTAAATCCTGAGGTAGAGCCCAACACACGTCCAGACGCAGAGCGGAAAGTAAGCTAAATCCTGAGGTAGAGCCCAACACACGTCCCGACGTAGAGCCCAACACACGTCCCGACGTAGAGCCCAACACACGTCCCGACGTAGAGCCCAACACACGTCCCGACGTAGAGCCCAACACACGTCCCGACGTAGAGCCCAACACACGTCCCGACGTAGAGCCCAACACACGTCCCGACGTAGAGCTGAAAGTAAGCTAAATCCTGAGGTAGAGCCCAACACACGTCCCGACGTAGAGCCCAACACACGTCCCGACGTAGAGCTGAATGTAAGCTAAATCCTGACGTAGAGCCCAACACACGTCCCGACGGAGAGCCCAACACACGTCCCGACGGAGAGCCCAACACACGTCCCGACGGAGAGCCCAACACACGTCCCGACGTACAGCCCAACACACGTCCCGACGTACAGCCCAACACACGTCCCGACGTACAGCCCAACACACGTCCCGACGTAGAGCTGAAAGTAAGCTAAATCCTGAGGTAGAGCCCAACACACGTCCCGACGCAGAGAGGAAAGTAAGCTAAATCCTGAGGTAGAGCCCAACACACGTCCCGACGTAGAGCCCAACACACGTCCCGACGCAGAGCCAAACACACGTCCCGACGCAGAGCCAAACACACGTCCCGACGCAGAGCCAAACACACGTACCGACGCAGAGGCAAACACACGTCCCGACGCAGAGGCAAACACACGTCCCGACGCAGAGCCAAACACACGTCCCGACGTAGAGCCCAACACACGTCCCGACGTAGAGCTGAATGTAAGCTAAATCCTGATATAGAGCCCAACACACGTACCGACGCAGAGCCCAACACACGTCCCGACGTAGAGCTGAATGTAAGCTAAATCCTGATGTAGAGCCCAACACACGTACCGACGCAGAGCCCAACACACGTCCCGACGTAGAGCCCAACACACGTCCCGACGCAGAGCGGAAAGTAAGCTAAATCCTGAGGTAGAGCCCAACACACGTCCCGACGCAGAGCGGAAAGTAAGCTAAATCCTGAGGTAGAGCCCAACACACGTCCCGACGCAGAGCGGAAAGTAAGCTAAATCCTGAGGTAGAGCCCAACACACATCCCCACGTAGAGCTGAAATTAAGCTAAATCCTGAGGTAGAGCCCAACGCACGTCCCGACGTAAAGTCCAACACACGTCCCGACGTAGAGTCCAACACACGTCCTGACGTAGAGCTGGAAGTAAGCTAAATCCCGACGTAGAGCCCAACACACGTCCCGACGTAGAGCTGAAAGTAAGCTAAATCCTGAGGTAGAGCCCCACACACGTCCCGACGTGGAGCCCCACACACGTCCCGACGTGGAGCCCCACACACGTCCCGACGTGGAGCCCCACACACGTCCCGACGTGGAGCCGAAAACACGTCCCGACGTGGAGCCCAACACACGTCCCGACGTAGAGCTGAAAGTAAGCTAAATCCTGATGTAGAGCCCAACACACTTCCCGACGTAGAGCCCAACACACGTCCCGACGTAGAGCCCAACACACGTCCCGACGTAGAGCCCAACACACGTCCCGACGCAGAGCTGAAAGTAAGCTAATTTCTGAGGTAGAGCCTAACGCACGTCCCGACGTAGAGCGGAAAGGAAGCTAAATCCTGAGGTAGAGTCCAACACACGTCCCGACGTAGAGTCCAACACACGTCCCGACGTAGAGTCCAACACACGTCCCGACGTAGAGTCCAACACACGTCCCGACGTAGAGTCCAACACACGTCCCGACGTAGAGCTGGAAGTAAGCTAAATCCCGACGTAGAGCCCAACACACGTCCCGACGTAGAGTCCAACACACGTCCCGACGTAGAGCGGAAAGTAAGCTAAATCCTGAGGTAGAGCCCAACACACGTCCCGACGCAGAGCGGAAAGTAAGCTAAATCCTGAGGTAGAGCCCAACACACGTCCCCACGTAGAGCTGAAAGTAAGCTAAATCCTGAGGTAGAGCCCAACACACGTCCCGACGTACAGCCCAACACACGTCCCGACGCAGAGCCAAACACACGTCTCGAGGCAGAGCCAAACACACGTCCCGAGGCAGAGCCCAACACACGTCCCGACGTAGAGCTGAAAGTAAGCTAAATCCTGATGTAGAGCCCAACACACGTCCCGACGCAGAGCCCAACACACGTCCCGACGCAGAGCGGAAAGTAAGCTAAATACTGACGCAGAGCCCCACACACGTCCCGACGCAGAGCCCCACACACGTCCCGACGCAGAGCCCCACACACGTCCCGACGCAGAGCCCCACACACGTCCCGACGCAGAGCCCCACACACGTCCCGACGCAGAGCCCCACACACGTCCCGACGCAGAGCCCCACACACGTCCCGACGCAGAGCCCCACACACGTCCCGACGCAGAGCCCAACACACGTCCCGACGCAGAGCCAAACACACGTCCCGACGTAGAGCCCAACACACGTTCCGATGTAGAGCTGAAAGTAAGCTAAATCATGATGTAGAGCCCAACACACGTCCCGACGCAGAGCCCAACACACGTCCCGACGTAGAGCCCAACACACGTCCCGACGTAGAGCCCAACACACGTCCCGACGCAGAGCGGAAAGTAAGCTAAATCCTGAGGTAGAGCCCAACACACGTCCACACGTAGAGCTGAAAGTAAGCTAAATCCTGAGGTAGAGCCCAACACACGTCCCAACGTAGAGCCCAACACACGTCCCGACGTAGACCTGAAAGTAAGCTAAATCCTGATGTAGAGCCCAACACACGTCCCGACGTAGAGCCCAACACACGTCCCGACGTAGAGCTGGAAGTAAGCTAAATCCCGACGTAGAGCTGGAAGTAAGCTAAATCCCGACGTAGAGCTGGAAGTAAGCTAAATCCCGACGTAGAGCCGGAAGTAAGCTAAATCCCGACGTAGAGCCGGAAGTAAGCTAAATCCCGACGTAGAGCCGGAAGTAAGCTAAATCCCGACGTAGAGCCGGAAGTAAGCTAAATCCCGACTTAGAGCCGGAAGTAAGCTAAATCCCGACGTAGAGCCGGAAGTAAGCTAAATCCCGACGTAGAGCCGGAAGTAAGCTAAATCCCGACGTAGAGCCGGAAGTAAGCTAAATCCCGACGTAGAGCCCAACACACGTCCCGACGTAGAGCCCAACACACGTCCCGACGTAGAGCCCAACACACGTCCCGACGTAGAGCCCAACACACGTCCCGACGTAGAGCCCAACACACGTCCCGACGTAGATCCCAACACACGTCCCGACGTAGAGCCCAACACACGTCCCGACGTAGAGCTGAAAGTAAGCTAAATCCTGAGGTAGAGCCCAACACACGTCCCGACGCAGAGCGGAAAGTAAGCTAAATCCTGAGGTAGAGCCCAACACACGTCCCGACGCAGAGCGGAAAGTAAGCTAAATCCTGAGGTAGAGCCCAAAACACGTCCCGACGCAGAGCGGAAAGTAAGCTAAATCCTGAGGTAGAGCCCAACACACGTCCCGATGTAGACCCAACACACGTCCCGACGTAGACCTGAAAGTAAGCTAAATCCTGAGGTAGAGCCCAACGCACGTCCCGACGCAGAGCCCCACACACGTCCCAGCGTAGAGCCCCACACACGTCCCGACGTAGAGCCCCACACACGTCCCGACGTAGAGCCCCACACACGTCCCGACGTAGAGCCCCACACACGTCCCGACGTAGAGCCCCACACACGTCCCGACGGAGAGCCCAACACACGTCCCGACGTAGAGCTGAATGTAAGCTAAATCCTGACGTAGACCCCAACACACGTCCCGACGGAGAGCCCAACACACGTCCCGACGGAGAGCCCAACACACGTCCCGAAGGAGAGCCCAACACACGTCCCGACGTACAGCCCAACAGACGTCCCGACGTAGAGCTGAAAGTAAGCTAAATCCTGAGGTAGAGCCCAACACACGTCCCAACACAGAGCGGAAAGTAAGCTAAATCCTGAGGTAGAGCCCAACACACGTCCCGACGTAGAGCCCAACACACGTCCCGACGCAGAGCCCCACACACGTCCCGACGCAGAGCCAAACACACGTCCCGACGCAGAGCCAAACACACGTCCCGACGCAGAGGCAAACACACGTCCCGACGCAGAGGCAAACACACGTCCCGACGCAGAGCCAAACACACGTCCCGACGTAGAGCCCAACACACGTCCCGACGTAGAGCTGAATGTAAGCTAAATCCTGATGTAGAGCCCAACACACGTACCGACGCAGAGCCCAACACACGTCCCGACGTAGAGCTGAATGTAAGCTAAATCCTGATGTAGAGCCCAACACACGTACCGACGCAGAGCCCAACACACGTCCCGACGTAGAGCCCAACACACGTCCCGACGTAGAGCCCAACACACGTCCCGACGTAGAGCCCAACACACGTCCCGACGCAGAGCGGAAAGTAAGCTAAATCCTGAGGTAGAGCCCAACACACGTCCCGACGCAGAGCGGAAAGTAAGCTAAATCCTGAGGTAGAGCCCAACACACGTCCCGACGCAGAGCGGAAAGTAAGCTAAATCCTGAGGTAGAGCCCAACACACGTCCCGACGTAGAGCCCCACACACGTCCCGACGTGGAGCCCCACACACGTCCCGACGTGGAGCCCCACACACGTCCCGACGTAGAGCCCCACACACGTCCCGACGTGGAGCCCCACACACGTCCCGACGTGGAGCCCCACACACGTCCCGACGTGGAGCCCCACACACGTCCCGACGTGGAGCCCCACACACGTCCCGACGTGGAGCCGAAAACACGTCCCGACGTGGAGCCCAACACACGTCCCGACGTAGAGCTGAAAGTAAGCTAAATCCTGATGTAGAGCCCAACACACGTCCCGACGTAGAGCCCAACACACGTCCCGACGTAGAGCCCAACACACGTCCCGACGCAGAGCGGAAAGTAAGCTAAATCCTGAGGTAGAGCCCAACGCACGTCCCGACGTAGAGTCCAACACACGTCCCGACGTAGAGTCCAACACACGTCCCGACGTAGAGTCCAACACACGTCCCGACGTAGAGTCCAACACACGTCCCGACGTAGAGTCCAACACACGTCCCGACGTAGAGTCCAACACACGTCCCGACGTAGAGCTGGAAGTAAGCTAAATCCCGACGTAGAGCCCAACACACGTCCCGAGGCAGAGCCAAACACACGTCCCGAGGCAGAGCCAAACACACGTCCCGAGGCAGAGCCCAACACACGTCCCGACGTAGAGCTGAAAGTAAGCTAAATCCTGATGTAGAGCCCAACACACGTCCCGACGCAGAGCCCAACACACGTCCCGACGCAGAGCGGAAAGTAAGCTAAATGCTGAGGTAGAGCCCAAAACACGTCCCGACGCAGAGCGGAAAGTAAGCTAAATCCTGAGGTAGAGCCCAACACACGTCCCGATGTAGAGCCCAACACACGTCCCGACGTAGACCTGAAAGTAAGCTAAATCCTGAGGTAGAACCCAACGCACGTCCCGACGCAGAGCGCAACACATGTCCCGACGTAGAGCCCCACGCACGTCCCGACGTAGAGCCCCACAAACGTCCCGACGTAGAGCCCCACACACGTCCCGACGTAGAGCCCCACACACGTCCCGACGCAGAGCCCCACACACGTCCCGACGTAGAGCCCCACACACGTCCCGACGCAGAGCCCCACACACGTCCCGACGCAGAGCCCCACACACGTCCCGACGCAGAGACCCACACACGTCCCGACGCAGAGCCCCACACACGTCCCGACGCAGAGCCCAACACACGTCCCGACGCAGAGCCCAACACACGTCCCGACGTAGAGCCCAACACACGTTCCGATGTAGAGCTGAAAGTAAGCTAAATCATGATGTAGAACCCAACACACGTCCCGACGCAGAGCCCAACACACGTCCCGACGTAGAGCCCAACACACGTCCCGACATAGAGCCCAACACACGTCCCGACGCAGAGCGGAAAGTAAGCTAAATCCTGAGGTAGAGCCCAACACACGTCCCCACGTAGAGCTGAAAGTAAGCTAAATCCTGAGGTAGAGCCCAACACACGTCCCGACCTAGAGCCCAACACACGTCCCAACGTAGACCTGAAAGTAAGCTAAATCCTGAGGTAGAGCCCAACACACGTCCCGACGCAGAGCAGAAAGTAAGCTAAATCCTGAGGTAGAACCCAACACACGTCCACACGTAGAGCTGAAAGTAAGCTAAATCCTGAGGTAGAGCCCAACACACGTCCCAACGTAGAGCCCAACACACGTCCCGACGTAGACCTGAAAGTAAGCTAAATCCTGATGTAGAGCCCAACACACGTCCCGACGTAGAGCCCAACACACGTCCCGACGTAGAGCTGGAAGTAAGCTAAATCCCGACGTAGAGCCGGAAGTAAGCTAAATCCCGACGTAGAGCCGGAAGTAAGCTAAATCCCGACGTAGAGCCGGAAGTAAGCTAAATCCCGACGTAGAGCCGGAAGTAAGCTAAATCCCGACGTAGAGCCGGAAGTAAGCTAAATCCCGACGTAGAGCCGGAAGTAAGCTAAATCCGACGTAGAGCCGGAAGTAAGCTAAATCCCGACGTAGAGCCCAACACACGTCCCGACGTAGAGCCGGAAGTAAGCTAAATCCCGACGTAGAGCCCAACACACGTCCCGACGTAGAGCCCAACACACGTCCCGACGTAGAGCCCAACAGACGTCCCGACGTAGAGCCCAACACACGTCCCGACGTAGAGCCCAACACACGTCCCGACGTAGAGCCCAACACACGTCCCGACGTAGAGCCCAACACACGTCCCGACGTAGAGCCCAACACACGTCCCGACGTAGAGCCCAACACACGTCCCGACGTAGAGCCCAACACACGTCACGACGTAGAGCTGAAAGTAAGCTAATTCCTGAGGTAGAGCCCAACAAACGTCCCGACGCAGAGCGGAAAGTAAGCTAAATCCTGAGGTAGAGCCCAAAACACGTCCCGACGCAGAGCGGAAAGTAAGCTAAATCCTGAGGTAGAGCCCAACACACGTCCCGATGTAGAGCCCAACACACGTCCCGACGTAGACCTGAAAGTAAGCTAAATCCTGAGGTAGAGCCCAACGCACGTCCCGACGCAGAGCCCCACACACGTCCCAGCGTAGAGCCCCACACACGTCCCGACGTAGAGCCCCACACACGTCCCGACGTAGAGCCCCACACACGTCCCGACGTAGAGCCCCACACACGTCCCGACGTACAGCCCCACACACGTCCCGACGCAGAGCCCCACACACGTCCCGACGCAGAGCCCCACACACGTCCCGACGCAGAGCCCCACACACGTCCCGACGCAGAGCCCAACACACGTCCCGACGCAGAGCCAAACACACGTCCCGACGCAGAGCCCAACACACGTTCCGATGTAGAGCTGAAAGTAAGCTAAATCATGATGTAGAGCCCAACACACGTCCCGACGCAGAGCCCAACACACGTCCCGACGTAGAGCCCAACACACGTCCCGACGTAGAGCCCAACACACGTCCCGACGTAGAGCCCAACACACGTCCCGACGTAGAGCCCAACACACGTCCCGACGTAGAGCCCAACACACGTCCCGACGCAGAGCTGAAAGTAAGCTAAATCCTGAGGTAGAGCCCAACACACGTCCCGACGCAGAGCGGAAAGTAAGCTAAATCCTGAGGTAGAGCCCAACACACGTCCCCACGTAGAGCTGAAAGTAAGCTAAATCCTGAGGTAGAGCCCAACACACGTCCCGACCTAGAGCCCAACACACGTCCCGACGTAGAGCTGGAAGTAAGCTAAATCCCGACTTAGAGCTGGAAGTAAGCTAAATCCCGACTTAGAGCTGGAAGTAAGCTAAATCCCGACTTAGAGCTGGAAGTAAGCTAAATCCCGACGTAGAGCCGGAAGTAAGCTAAATCCCGACGTAGAGCCCAACACACGTCCCGACGTAGAGCCGGAAGTAAGCTAAATCCCGACGTAGAGCCCAACACACGTCCCGACGTAGAGCCCAACACACGTCCCGACGTATAGCCCAACACACGTCCCGACGTAGAGCCCAACACACGTCCCGACGTAGAGCCCAACACACGTCCCGACGTAGAGCCCAACACACGTCCCGACGTAGAGCCCAACACACGTCCCGACGTAGAGCCCAACACACGTCCCGACCTAGAGCCCAACACACGTCCCGACCTAGAGCCCAACACACGTCCCGACGTAGAGCCCAACACACGTCACGACGTAGAGCTGAAAGTAAGCTAATTCCTGAGGTAGAGCCCAACACACGTCCCGACGCAGAGCGGAAAGTAAGCTAAATCCTGAGGTAGAGCCCAAAACACGTCCCGACGCAGAGCGGAAAGTAAGCTAAATCCTGAGGTAGAGCCCAACACACGTCCCGATTTAGAGCCCAACAGACGTCCCGACGTAGACCTGAAAGTAAGCTAAATCCTGAGGTAGAGCCCAACGCACGTCCCGACGCAGAGCCCCACACACGTCCCAGCGTAGAGCCCCACACACGTCCCGACGTAGAGCCCCACACACGTCCCGACGTAGAGCCCCACACACGTCCCGACGTAGAGCCCCACACACGTCCCGACGCAGAGCCCCACACACGTCCCGACGCAGAGCCCCACACACGTCCCGACGCAGAGCCCAACACACGTCCCGACGCAGAGCCAAACACACGTCCCGACGCAGAGCCCAACACACGTTCCGATGTAGAGCTGAAAGTAAGCTAAATCATGATGTAGAGCCCAACACACGTCCCGACGCAGAGCCCAACACACGTCCCGACGTAGAGCCCAACACACGTCCCGACGTAGAGCCCAACACACGTCCCGACGTAGAGCCCAACACACGTCCCGACGCAGAGCTGAAAGTAAGCTAAATCCTGAGGTAGAGCCCAACACACGTCCCGACGCAGAGCGGAAAGTAAGCTAAATCCTGAGGTAGAGCCCAACACACGTCCCCACGTAGAGCTGAAAGTAAGCTAAATCCTGAGGTAGAGCTGGAAGTAAGCTAAATCCCGACTTAGAGCTGGAAGTAAGCTAAATCACGACGTAGAGCCCAACACACGTCCCGACGTAGAGCCCAACACACGTCCCGACGTAGAGCCCAACACACGTCCCGACGTAGAGCCCAACACACGTCCCGACCTAGAGCCCAACACACGTCCCGACCTAGAGCCCAACACACGTCCCGACCTAGAGCCCAACACACGTCCCGACCTAGAGCCCAACACACGTCCCGACCTAGAGCCCAACACACGTCCCGACCTAGAGACCAACACACGTCCCGACCTAGAGACCAACACACGTCCCGACGCAGAGCGGAAAATAAGCTAAATCCTGAGGTAGAGCCCCACACACGTCCCGACGTGGAGCCCCACACACGTCCCGACGTGGAGCCCCACACACGTCCCGACGTGGAGCCCCACACACGTCCCGACGTGGAGCCCCACACACGTCCCGACGTGGAGCCCCACACACGTCCCGACGTGGAGCCGAACACACGTCCCGACGTGGAGCCCAACACACGTCCCGACGTAGAGCTGAAAGTAAGCTAAATCCTGATGTAGAGCCCAACACACGTCCCGACGCAGAGCCCAACACACGTCCCGACGTAGAGCCCAACACACGTCCCGACTTAGAGCCCAACACACGTCCCGACGTAGAGCCCAACACACGTCCCGACGCAGAGCTGAAAGTAAGCTAAATCCTGATGTAGAGCCCAACACACGTACCGACGCAGAGCCCAACACACGTCCCGACGTAGAGCCCAACACACGTCCCGACGCAGAGCTGAAAGTAAGCTAAATCCTGAGGTAGAGCCCAACACACGTCCCGACGCAGAGCGGAAAGTAAGCTAAATCCTGAGGTAGAGCCCAACGCACGTCCCGACGTAAAGTCCAACACACGTCCCGACGTAGAGTCCAACACACGTCCAGACGTAGAGCTGAAAGTAAGCTAAATCCTGAGGTAGAGCCCAACACACGTCCCGACGTAGAGCTGAAAGTAAGCTAAATCCTGAGGTAGAGCCCCACACACGTCCCGACGTGGAGCCCCACACACGTCCCGACGTGGAGCCCCACACACGTCCCGACGTGGAGCCCCACACACGTCCCGACGTGGAGCCCCACACACGTCCCGACGTGGAGCCCCACACACGTCCCGACGTGGAGCCCCACACACGTCCCGACGTGGAGCCCCACACACGTCCCGACGTAGAGCCCAACACACGTCCCGACGCAGAGCTGAAAGTAAGCTAAATCCTGAGGTAGAGCCCAACACACGTCCCGACGTAGAGCCCAACACACGTCCCGACGTAGAGCCCAACACACGTCCCGACGTAGAGCTCAACACACGTCCCGACGTAGAGCTGAAAGTAAGCTAAATCCTGAGGTAGAGCCCAACACACGTCCCGACGCAGAGCCCAACACACGTCCCGACGTAGAGCCCAACACACGTCCCGACGTAGAGCCCAACACACGTCCCGACGCAGAGCTGAAAGTAAGCTAAATCCTGAGGTAGAGCCCAACACACGTCCCGACGTAGAGCCCAACACACGTCCCGACCTAGAGCCCAACACACGTCCCGACGTAGAACCCAACACACGTCCCGACGTAGAGCCCAACACACGTCCCGACGTAGAGCCCAACACACATCCCGACGTACAGCCCAACACACGTCCCGACGCAGAGCTGAAAGTAAGCTAAATCCTGAGGTAGAGCCCAACACACGTCCCGACGCAGAGCGGAAATTAAGCTAAATCCTGAGGTAGAGCCCAACACACGTCCCGACGTAGAGCCCAACACACGTCCCGACGTAGAGCCCAACACACGTCCCGACGTAGAGCCCAACACACGTCCCGACGTAGAGCCCAACACACGTCCCGACCTAGAGCCCAACACACGTCCCGACCTAGAGCCCAACACACGTCCCGACGTAGAGCTGAAAGTAAGCTAAATCCTGAGGTAGAGCCCAACACACGTCCCGACGTAGAGCCCAACACACGTCCCGACGTAGAGCTGAATGTAAGCTAAATCCTGACGTAGAGCCCAACACACGTCCCGACGGAGAGCCCAACACACGTCCCGAAGTACAGCCCAACACACGTCCCGACGTACAGCCCAACACACGTCCCGACGTAGAGCTGAAAGTAAGCTAAATCCTGAGGTAGAGCCCAACACACGTCCCGACGCAGAGCGGAAAGTAAGCTAAATCCTGAGGTAGAGCCCAACACACGTCCCGACGCAGAGCCCGACACACGTCCCGACGCAGAGCCCGACACACGTCCCGACGCAGAGCCAAACACACGTCCCGACGCAGAGGCAAACACACGTCCCGACGCAGAGGCAAACACACGTCCCGACACAGAGGCAAACACACGTCCCGACGCAGAGCCAAACACACGTCCCGACGTAGAGCCCAACACACGTCCCGACATAGAGCTGAATGTAAGCTAAATCCTGATGTAGAGCCCAACACACGTACCGACGCAGAGCCCAACACACGTCCCGACGTAGAGCCCAACACACGTCCCGACGCAGAGCGGAAAGTAAGCTAAATCCTGAGGTAGAGCCCAACACACGTCCCGACGCAGAGCGGAAAGTAAGCTAAATCCTGAGGTAGAGCCCAACACACGTCCCGACGCAGAGCGGAAAGTAAGCTAAATCCTGAGGTAAAGCCCAACACACATCCCCACGTAGAGCTGAAATTAAGCTAAATCCTGAGGTAGAGCCCAACGCACGTCCCGACGTAAAGTCCAACACACGTCCCGACGTAGAGCTGGAAGTAAGCTAAATCCCGACTTAGAGCCCAACACACGTCCCGACGTAGAGCTGAAAGTAAGCTAAATCCTGAGGTAGAGCCCCACACACGTCCCGACGTGGAGCCCCACACACGTCCCGACGTGGAGCCCCACACACGTCCCGACGTGGAGCCCCACACACGTCCCGACGTGGAGCCCCACACACGTCCCGACGTGGAGCCCCACACACGTCCCGACGTGGAGCCCAACACACGTCCCGACGTAGAGCCCAACACACGTCCCGACGCAGAGCTGAAAGTAAGCTAAATCCTGAGGTAGAGCCCAACACACGTCCCGACGTAGAGCCCAACACAAGTCCCGACGTAGAGCCCAACACACGTCCCGACGTAGAGCCCAACACACGTCCCGACGTAGAGCGCAATACATGTCCCGAAGTGGAGCCCAACACACGTCCCGACGTAGAGCTGAAAGTAAGCTAAATCCTGATGTAGAGCCCAACACACGTCCCGACGCAGAGCCCAACACACGTCCCGACGTAGAGCCCAACACACGTCCCGACGCAGAGCTGAAAGTAAGCTAAATCCTGAGGTAGAGCCCAACACACGTCCCGACGTAGAGCCCAACACACGTCCCGACGTAGAGCCCAACACACGTCCCGACGTAGAGCCCAACACACGTCCCGACGTACAGCCCAACACACGTCCCGACGTAGAGCTGAAAGTAAGCTAAATCCTGAGGTAGAGCCCAACACACGTCCCGACGCAGAGCGGAAAGTAAGCTAAATCCTGAGGTAGAGCCCAACACACGTCCCGACGTAGAGCCCAACACACGTCCCGACGTAGAGCCCAACACACGTCCCGACGTAGAGCCCAACACACGTCCCGACGTAGAGCTGAAAGTAAGCTAAATCCTGAGGTAGAGCCCAACACACGTCCCGACGTAGAGCCCAACACACGTCCCGACGTGGAGCCGAACACACGTCCCGACGTGGAGCCCAACACACGTCCCGACGTGGAGCCCAACACACGTCCCGACGTAGAGCTGAAAGTAAGATAAATCCTGATGTAGAGCCCAACACACGTCCCGACGCAGAGCCCAAAACACGTCCCGACGTAGAGCCCAACACACGTCCCGACGTAGAGCCCAACACACGTCCCGACGTAGAGCCCAACACACGTCCCGACGTAGAGCCCAACACACGTCCCGACGCAGAGCTGAAAGTAAGCTAAATCCTGATGTAGAGCCCAACACACGTACCGACGCAGAGCCCAACACACGTCCCGACGTAGAGCCCAACACACGTCCCGACGCAGAGCTGAAAGTAAGCTAAATCCTGAGGTAGAGCCCAACACACGTCCCGACGCAGAGCGGAAAGTAAGCTAAATCCTGAGGTAGAGCCCAACGCACGTCCCGACGTAAAGTCCAACACACGTCCCGACGTAGAGTCCAACACACGTCCAGACGTAGAGCTGAAAGTAAGCTAAATCCTGAAGTAGAGCCCAACACACGTCCCGACGTAGAGCTGAAAGTAAGCTAAATCCTGAGGTAGAGCCCCACACACGTCCCGACGTAGAGCCCCACACACGTCCCGACGTGGAGCCCCACACACGTCCCGACGTGGAGCCCCACACACGTCCCGACGTGGAGCCCCACACACGTCCCGACGTGGAGCCCCACACACGTCCCGACGTGGAGCCCAACACACGTCCCGACGCAGAGCTGAAAGTAAGCTAAATCCTGAGGTAGAGCCCAACACACGTCCCGACGTAGAGCCCAACACACGTCCCGACGTAGAGCCCAACACACGTCCCGACGTAGAGCCCAACACACGTCCCGACGTAGAGCTGAAAGTAAGCTAAATCCTGAGGTAGAGCCCAACACACGTCCCGACGCAGAGCCCAACACACGTCCCGACGTAGAGCCCAACACACGTCCCGACGTAGAGCCCAACACACGTCCCGACGCAGAGCCCAACACACGTCCCGACGCAGAGCTGAAAGTAAGCTAAATCCTGAGGTAGAGCCCAACACACGTCCCGACGCAGAGCCCAACACACGTCCCGACGTAGAGCCCAACACACGTCCCGACGTAGAGCCCAACACACGTCCCGACGTAGAGCCCAACACACATCCCGACGTACAGCCCAACACACGTCCCGACGCAGAGCTGAAAGTAAGCTAAATCCTGAGGTAGAGCCCAACACACGTCCCAACGCAGAGCGGAAATTAAGCTAAATCCTGAGGTAGAGCCCAACACACGTCCCGACGTAGAGCCCAACACACGTCCCGACGTAGAGCCCAACACACGTCCCGACGTAGAGCCCAACACACGTCCCGACGTAGAGCCCAACACACGTCCCGACCTAGAGCCCAACACACGTCCCGACCTAGAGCCCAACACACGTCCCGACCTAGAGCCCAACACACGTCCCGACGTAGAGCTGAAAGTAAGCTAAATCCTGAGGTAGAGCCCAACACACGTCCCGACGTAGAGCCCAACACACGTCCCGACGTAGAGCCCAACACACGTCCGAACGTAGAGCTGAATGTAAGCGAAATCCTGACGTAGAGCCCAACACACGTCCCGACGGAGAGCCCAACACACGTCCCGACGTACAGCCCAACACACGTCCCGACGTACAGCCCAACACACGTCCCGACGTAGAGCTGAAAGTAAGCTAAATCCTGAGGTAGAGCCCAACACACGTCCCGACGCAGAGCGGAAAGTAAGCTAAATCCTGAGGTAGAGCCCAACACACGTCCCGACGCAGAGCCCGACACAGGTCCAGACGCAGAGCCCGACACACGTCCCGACGCAGAGCCAAACACACGTCCCGACGCAGAGGCAAACACACGTACCGACGCAGAGGCAAACACACGTCCCGACGCAGAGGCAAACACACGTCCCGACGCAGAGCCCAACACACGTCCCGACGTAGAGCTGAATGTAAGCTAAATCCTGATGTAGAGCCCAACACACGTACCGACGCAGAGCCCAACACACGTCCCGACGTAGAGCCCAACACACGTCCCGACGCAGAGCGGAAAGTAAGCTAAATCCTGAGGTAGAGCCCAACACACGTCCCGACGCAGAGCGGAAAGTAAGCTAAATCCTGAGGTAGAGCCCAACACACGTCCCGACGCAGAGCGGAAAGTAAGCTAAATCCTGAGGTAGAGCCCAACACACATCCCCACGTAGAGCTGAAATTAAGCTAAATCCTGAGGTAGAGCCCAACGCACGTCCCGACGTAAAGTCCAACACACGTCCCGACGTAGAGTCCAACACACGTCCCGACGTAGATCTGGAAGTAAGCTAAATCCCGACTTAGAGCCCAACACACGTCCCGACGTAGAGCTGAAAGTAAGCTAAATCCTGAGGTAGAGCCCCACACACGTCCCGACGTGGAGCCCCACACACGTCCCGACGTGGAGCCCCACACACGTCCCGACGTGGAGCCCCACACACGTCCCGACGTGGAGCCCCACACACGTCCCGACGTGGAGCCCAACACACGTCCCGACGTAGAGCCCAACACACGTCCCGACGCAGAGCTGAAAGTAAGCTAAATCCTGAGGTAGAGCCCAACACACGTCCCGACGTAGAGCCCAACACAAGTCCCGACGTAGAGCCCAACACACGTCCCGACGTAGAGCCCAACACACGTCCCGACGTAGAGCGCAATACACGTCCCGAAGTGGAGCCCAACACACGTCCCGACGTAGAGCTGAAAGTAAGCTAAATCCTGATGTAGAGCCCAACACACGTCCCGACGCAGAGCCCAACACACGTCCCGACGTAGAGCCCAACACACGTCCCGACGCAGAGCTGAAAGTAAGCTAAATCCTGAGGTAGAGCCCAACACACGTCCCGACGTAGAGCCCAACACACGTCCCGACGTAGAGCCCAACACACGTCCCGATGTAGAGCCCAACACACGTCCCGACGTACAGCCCAACACACGTCCCGACGTAGAGCTGAAAGTAAGCTAAATCCTGAGGTAGAGCCCAACACACGTCCCGACGCAGAGCGGAAAGTAAGCTAAATCCTGAGGTAGAGCCCAACACACGTCCCGACGTAGAGCCCAACACACGTCCCGACGTAGAGCCCAACACACGTCCCGACGTAGAGCAGAAAGTAAGCTAAATCCTGAGGTAGAGCCCAACACACGTCCCGACGTAGAGCCCAACACACGTCCCGACGTAGAGCTGAATGTAAGCTAAATCCTGACGTAGAGCCCAACACACGTCCCGACGCAGAGCGGAAAGTAAGCTAAATCCTGAGGTAGAGCCCAACACACGTCCCGACGTAGAGCCCAACACACGTCCCGACGTAGAGCCCAACACACGTCCCGACGTAGAGCCCAACACACGTCCCGACGTAGAGCCCAACACACGTCCCGACGCAGAGCTGAAAGTAAGCTAAATCCTGAGGTAGAGCCCAACACACGTCCCGACGTAGAGCCCAACACACGTCCCGACGTAGAGCCCAACACACGTCCCGACGTAGAGCCCAACACACGTCCCGACGTAGAGCGCAACACACGTCCCGACGTGGAGCCCAACACACGTCCCGACGTAGAGCTGAAAGTAAGCTAAATCCTGATGTAGAGCCCAACACACGTCCCGACGCAGAGCCCAACACACGTCCCGACGCAGAGCCCAACACACGTCCCGACGCAGAGCCCAACACACGTCCCGACGTAGAGCCCAACACACGTCCCGACGTAGAGCCCAACACACGTCCCGACGTAGAGCCCAACACACGTCCCGACGTAGAGCCCAACACACGTCCCGACGTAGAGCCCAACACACGTCCCGACGTACAGCCCAACACACGTCCCGACGTACAGCCCAACACACGTCCCGACGTACAGCCCAACACACGTCCCGACGTAGAGCTGAAAGTAAGCTAAATCCTGAGGTAGAGCCCAACACACGTCCCGACGCAGAGCGGAAAGTAAGCTAAATCCTGAGGTAGAGCCCAACACACGTCCCGACGTAGAGCCCAACACACGTCCCGACGTAGAGCCCAACACACGTCCCGACGTAGAGCCCAACACACGTCCCGACGTAGAGCTGAAAGTAAGCTAAATCCTGAGGTAGAGCCCAACACACGTCCCGACGTAGAGCCCAACACACGTCCCGACGTAGAGCCCAACACACGTCCCGACGTAGAGCTGAATGTAAGCTAAATCCTGACGGAGAGCCCAACACACGTCCCGACGGAGAGCCCAACACACGTCCCGACGGAGAGCCCAACACACGTCCCGACGGAGAGCCCAACACACGTCCCGACGGAGAGCCCAACACACGTCCCGACGGAGAGCCCAACACACGTCCCGACGGAGAGCCCAACACACGTCCCGACGGAGAGCCCAACACACGTCCCGACGGAGAGCCCAACACACGTCCCGACGGAGAGCTGAAAGTAAGCTAAATCCTGAGGTAGAGCCAAACACACGTCCCGACGCAGAGCGGAAAGTAAGCTAAATCCTGAGGTAGAGCCCAACACACGTCCCGACGTAGAGCCCAACACACGTCCCGACGCAGAGCCCCACACACGTCCCGACGCAGAGCCAAACACACGTCCCGACGCAGAGCCAAACACACGTACCGACGCAGAGGCAAACACACGTCCCGACGCAGAGGCAAACACACGTCCCGACGCAGAGCCAAACACACGTACCGACGTAGAGCGCAACACACGTCCCGACGTAGAGCTGAATGTAAGCTAAATCCTGATGTAGAGCCCAACACACGTACCGACGCAGAGCTCAACACACGTCCAGACATAGAGCTGAATGTAAGCTAAATCCTGATGTAGAGCCCAACACACGTACCAACGCAGAGCCCAACACACGTCCCGACGTAGAGCCCAACACACGTCCCGACGCAGAGCGGAAAGTAAGCTAAATCCTGAGGTAGAGCCCAACACACGTCCCGACGCAGAGCGGAAAGTAAGCTAAATCCTGAGGTAGAGCCCAACACACGTCCCGACGCAGAGCGGAAAGTAAGCTAAATCCTGAGGTAGAGCCCAACACACATCCCCACGTAGAGCTGAAATTAAGCTAAATCCTGAGGTAGAGCCCAACGCACGTCCCGACGTAAAGTCCAACACACGTCCCGACGTAGAGTCCAACACACGTCCTGACGTAGAGCTGGAAGTAAGCTAAATCCCGACGTAGAGCCCAACACACGTCCCGACGTAGAGCTGAAAGTAAGCTAAATCCTGAGGTAGAGCCCCACACACGTTCCGACTTGGAGCCCCACACACGTCCCGACGTGGAGCCCCACACACGTCCCGACGTGGAGCCCCACACACGTCCCGACGTGGAGCCCCACACACGTCCCGACGTGGAGCCCCACACACGTCCCGACGTGGAGCCCAACACACGTCCCGACGTAGAGCTGAAAGTAAGCTAAATCCTGATGTAGAGCCCAACACACGTCCCGACGTAGAGCCCAACACACGTCCCGACGTAGAGCCCAACACACGTCCCGACGTAGAGCCCAACACACGTCCCGACGTAGAGCCCAACACACTTCCCGACGTAGAGCCCAACACACGTCCCGACGTACAGCCCAACACACGTCCCGACGTACAGCCCAACACACGTCCCGACGTAGAGCTGAAAGTAAGCTAAATCCTGAGGTAGAGCCCAACACACGTCCCGACGCAGAGCGGAAAGTAAGCTAAATCCTGAGGTAGAGCCCAACACACGTCCCGACGTAGAGCCCAACACACGTCCCGACGTAGAGCCCAACACACGTCCCGACGTAGAGCCCAACACACGTCCCGACGTAGAGCTGAAAGTAAGCTAAATCCTGAGGTAGAGCCCAACACACGTCCCGACGTAGAGCCCAACACACGTCCCGACGTAGAGCTGAATGTAAGCTAAATCCTGACGTAGAGCCCAACACACGTCCCGACGGAGAGCCCAACACACGTCCCGACGGAGAGCCCAACACACGTCCCGACGGAGAGCCCAACACACGTCCCGACGGAGAGCCCAACACACGTCCCGACGTACAGCCCAACACACGTCCCGACGTACAGCCCAACACACGTCCCGACGTAGAGCTGAAAGTAAGCTAAATCCTGAGGTAGAGCCCAACACACGTCCCGACGCAGAGCGGAAAGTAAGCTAAATCCTGAGGTAGAGCCCAACACACGTCCCGACGTAGAGCCCAACACACGTCCCGACGCAGAGCCCCACACACGTCCCGACGCAGAGCCCCACACACGTCCCGACGCAGAGCCAAACACACGTACCGACGCAGAGGCAAACACACGTCCCGACGCAGAGGCAAACACACGTCCCGACGCAGAGCCAAACACACGTACCGACGTAGAGCCCAAAACACGTCCCGACGTAGAGCTGAATGTAAGCTAAATCCTGATGTAGAGCCCAACACACGTACCGACGCAGAGCTCAACACACGTCCCGACGTAGAGCTGAATGTAAGCTAAATCCTGATGTAGAGCCCAACACACGTACCAACGCAGAGCCCAACACACGTCCCGACGTAGAGCCCAACACACGTCCCGACGCAGAGCGGAAAGTAAGCTAAATCCTGAGGTAGAGCCCAACACACGTCCCGACGCAGAGCGGAAAGTAAGCTAAATCCTGAGGTAGAGCCCAACACACGTCCCGACGCAGAGCGGAAAGTAAGCTAAATCCTGAGGTAGAGCCCAACACACATCCCCACGTAGAGCTGAAATTAAGCTAAATCCTGAGGTAGAGCCCAACGCACGTCCCGACGTAAAGTCCAACACACGTCCCGACGTAGAGTCCAACACACGTCCTGACGTAGAGCTGGAAGTAAGCTAAATCCCGACGTAGAGCCCAACACACGTCCCGACATAGAGCTGAAAGTAAGCTAAATCCTGAGGTAGAGCCCCACACACGTCCCGACGTGGAGCGCCACACACGTCCCGACGTGGAGCCCCACACACGTCCCGACGTGGAGCCCCACACACGTCCCGACGTGGAGCCCCACACACGTCCCGACGTGGAGCCCCACACACGTCCTGACGTGGAGCCGAAAACACGTCCCGACGTGGAGCCCAACACACGTCCCGACGTAGAGCTGAAAGTAAGCTAAATCCTGATGTAGAGCCCAACACACGTCCCGACGTAGAGCCCAACACACGTCCCGACGTAGAGCCCACCACACGTCCCGACGTAGAGCCCACCACACGTCCCGACGCAGAGCTGAAAGTAAGCTAAATCCTGAGGTAGAGCCCAACGCACGTCCCGACGTAGAGCGGAAAGGAAGCTAAATCCTGAGGTAGAGTCCAACACACGTCCCGACGTAGAGTCCAACACACGTCCCGACGTAGAGTCCAACACAGGTCCCGACGTAGAGTCCAACACACGTCCCAACGTAGAGTCCAACACACGTCCCGACGTAGAGCGGAAAGTAAGCTAAATCCTGAGGTAGAGCCCAACACACGTCCCGACGCAGAGCGGAAAGTAAGCTAAATCCTGAGGTAGAGCCCAACACACGTCCCCACGTAGAGCTGAAAGTAAGCTAAATCCTGAGGTAGAGCCCAACAGACGTCCCGACGTAGAGCCCAACACACGTCCCGACGCAGAGCCAAACACACGTCTCGAGGCAGAGCCAAACACACGTCCCGAGGCAGAGCCCAACACACGTCCCGACGTAGAGCTGAAAGTAAGCTAAATCCTGATGTAGAGCCCAACACACGTCCCGACGCAGAGCCCAACACACGTCCGGACGCAGAGCGGAAAGTAAGCTAAATGCTGAGGTAGAACCCAACACACGTCCACACGTAGAGCTGAAAGTAAGCTAAATCCTGAGGTAGAGCCCAACACACGTCCCAACGTAGAGCCCAACACACGTCCCGACGTAGACCTGAAAGTAAGCTAAATCCTGATGTAGAGCCCAACACACGTCCCGACGTAGAGCCCAACACACGTCCCGACGTAGAGCCCAACACACGTCCCGACGTAGAGCCCAACACACGTCCCGACGTAGAGCCGGAAGTAAGCTAAATCCCGACGTAGAGCCGGAAGTAAGCTAAATCCCGACGTAGAGCCGGAAGTAAGCTAAATCCCGACGTAGAGCCGGAAGTAAGCTAAATCCCGACGTAGAGCCGGAAGTAAGCTAAATCCCGACGTAGAGCCGGAAGTAAGCTAAATCCCGACGTAGAGCCGGAAGTAAGCTAAATCCCGACGTAGAGCCGGAAGTAAGCTAAATCCCGACGTAGAGCCCGAAGTAAGCTAAATCCCGACGTAGAGCCCAACACACGTCCCGACGTAGAGCCCAACACACGTCCCGACGTAGAGCCCAACACACGTCCCGACGTAGAGCCCAACACACGTCCCGACCTAGAGCCCAACACACGTCCCGACCTAGAGCCCAACACACGTCCCGACCTAGAGCCCAACACACGTCCCGACCTAGAGCCCAACACACGTCCCGACCTAGAGCCCAACACACGTCCCGACGTAGAGCTGAAAGTAAGCTAAATCCTGAGGTAGAGCCCAACGCACGTCCCGACGCAGAGCCCCACACACGTCCCAGCGTAGAGCCCCACACACGTCCCGACGTAGAGCCCCACACACGTCCCGACGGAGAGCCCCACACACGTCCCGACGTAGAGCCCCACACACGTCCCGACGGAGAGCCCCACACACGTCCCGACGTAGAGCTGAATGTAAGCTAAATCCTGACGTAGAGCCCAACACACGTCCCGACGGAGAGCCCAACACACGTCCCGACGGAGAGCCCAACACACGTCCCGACGGAGAGCCCAACACACGTCCCGACGGAGAGCCCAACACACGTCCCGACGGAGAGCCCAACACACGATCCGACGTAGAGCTGAAAGTAAGCTAAATCCTGAGGTAGAGCCCAACACACGTCCCGACGCAGAGCGGAAAGTAAGCTAAATCCTGAGGTAGAGCCCAACACACGTCCCGACGTAGAGCCCAACACACGTCCCGACGCAGAGCCCCACACACGTCCCGACGCAGAGCCAAACACACGTCCCGACGCAGAGCCAAACACACGTACCGACGCAGAGGCAAACACACGTCCCGACGCAGAGGCAAACACACGTCCCGACGCAGAGCCAAACACACGTCCCGACGTAGAGCCCAACACACGTCCCGACGTAGAGCTGAATGTAAGCTAAATCCTGATGTAGAGCCCAACACACGTACCGACGCAGAGCCCAACACACATCCCGACGTAGAGCTGAATGTAAGCTAAATCCTGATGTAGAGCCCAACACACGTACCGACGCAGAGCCCAACAGACGTCCCGACGTAGAGCCCAACACACGTCCCGACGCAGAGCGGAAAGTAAGCTAAATCCTGAGGTAGAGCCCAACACACGTCCCGACGCAGAGCGGAAAGTAAGCTAAATCCTGAGGTAGAGCCCAACACACGTCCCGACGCAGAGCGGAAAGTAAGCTAAATCCTGAGGTAGAGCCCAAAACACATCCCCACGTAGAGCTGAAATTAAGCTAAATCCTGAGGTAGAGCCCAACGCACGTCCCGACGTAAAGTCCAACACACGTCCCGACGTAGAGTCCAACACACGTCCTGACGTAGAGCTGGAAGTAAGCTAAATCCCGACGTAGAGCCCAACACACGTCCCGACGTAGAGCTGAAAGTAAGCTAAATCCTGAGGTAGAGCCCCACACACGTCCCGACGTAGAGCCCCACACACGTCCCGACGTGGAGCCCCACACACGTCCCGACGTGGAGCCCCACACACGTCCCGACGTGGAGCCCCACACACGTCCCGACGTGGAGCCCCACACACGTCCCGACGTGGAGCCCCACACACGTCCCGACGTGGAGCCCCACACACGTCCCGACGTGGAGCCCCACACACGTCCCGACGTGGAGCCCAACACACGTCCCGACGTAGAGCTGAAAGTAAGCTAAATCCTGATGTAGAGCCCAACACACGTCCCGACGTAGAGCCCAACACACGTCCCGACGTAGAGCCCAACACACGTCCCGACGTAGAGCCCAACACACGTCCCGACGCAGAGCTGAAAGTAAGCTAAATCCTGAGGTAGAGCCCAACGCACGTCCCGACGTAGAGCGGAAAGGAAGCTAAATCCTGAGGTAGAGTCCAACACACGTCCCGACGTAGAGTCCAACACACGTCCCGACGTAGAGTCCAACACACGTCCCGACGTAGAGTCCAACACACGTCCCGACGTAGAGTCCAACACACGTCCCGACGTAGAGTCCAATACGCGTCCCGACGTAGAGTCCAACACGCGTCCCGACGTAGAGTCCAACACACGTCCCGACGCAGAGCCAAACACACGTCCCGAGGCAGAGCCAAACACACGTCCCGAGGCAGAGCCCAACACACGTCCCGACGTAGAGCTGAAAGTAAGCTAAATCCTGATGTAGAGCCCAACACACGTCCCGACGCAGAGCCCAACACACGTCCCGACGCAGAGCGGAAAGTAAGCTAAATGCTGAGGTAGAGCCCAAAACACGTCCCGACGCAGAGCGGAAAGTAAGCTAAATCCTGAGGTAGACGCCAACACACGTCCCGATGTAGAGCCCAACACACGTCCCGACGCAGAGCTGAAAGTAAGCTAAATCCTGAGGTAGAGCCCAACGCACGTCCCGACGCAGAGCGCAACACATGTCCCGACGCAGAGCCCCACGCACGTCCCGACGTAGAGCCCCACACACGTCCCGACGTAGAGCCCCACACACGTCCCGACGTAGAGCCCCACACACGTCCCGACGCAGAGCCCCACACACGTCCCGACGCAGAGCCCCACACACGTCCCGACGCAGAGCCCCACTCACGTCCCGACGCAGAGCCCCACACACGTCCCGACGCAGAGACCCACACACGTCCCGACGCAGAGACCCACACACGTCCCGACGCAGAGCCCCACACACGTCCCGACGCAGAGCCCAACACACGTCCCGACGCAGAGCCCAACACACGTCCCGACGCAGAGCCAAACACACGTCCCGACGTAGAGCCCAACACACGTTCCGATGTAGAGCTGAAAGTAAGCTAAATCATGATGTAGAGCCCAACACACGTCCCGACGCAGAGCCCAACACACGTCCCGACGTAGAGCCCAACACACGTCCCGACGTAGAGCCCAACAGACGTCCCGACGCAGAGCGGAAAGTAAGCTAAATCCTGAGGTAGAGCCCAACACACGTCCCCACGTAGAGCTGAAAGTAAGCTAAATCCTGAGGTAGAGCCCAACACACGTCCCGACCTAGAGCCCAACACACGTCCCAACGTAGACCTGAAAGTAAGCTAAATCCTGAGGTAGAGCCCAACGCACGTCCCGACGCAGAGCAGAAAGTAAGCTAAATCCTGAGGTAGAACCCAACACACGTCCACACGTAGAGCTGAAAGTAAGCTAAATCCTGAGGTAGAGCCCAACACACGTCCCAACGTAGAGCCCAACACACGTCCCGACGTAGACCTGAAAGTAAGCTAAATCCTGATGTAGAGCCCAACACACGTCCCGACGTAGAGCCCAACACACGTCCCGACGTAGAGCCCAACACACGTCCCGACGTAGAGCCCAACACACGTCCCGACGTAGAGCCCAACACACGTCCCGACGTAGAGCTGGAAGTAAGCTAAATCCCGACGTAGAGCTGGAAGTAAGCTAAATCCCGACGTAGAGCTGGAAGTAAGCTAAATCCCGACGTAGAGCCGGAAGTAAGCTAAATCCCGACGTAGAGCCGGAAGTAAGCTAAATCCCGACGTAGAGCCGGAAGTAAGCTAAATCCCGACGTAGAGCCGGAAGTAAGCTAAATCCCGACGTAGAGCCGGAAGTAAGCTAAATCCCGACGTAGAGCCGGAAGTAAGCTAAATCCCGACGTAGAGCCGGAAGTAAGCTAAATCCCGACGTAGAGCCGGAAGTAAGCTAAATCCCGACGTAGAGCCGGAAGTAAGCTAAATCCCGACGTAGAGCCCAACACACGTCCCGACGTAGAGCCCAACACACGTCCCGACGTAGAGCCCAACACACGTCCCGACGTAGAGCCCAACACACGTCCCGACGTAGAGCCCAACACACGTCCCGACGTAGAGCCCAACACACGTCCCGACCTAGAGCCCAACACACGTCCCGACCTAGAGCCCAACACACGTCCCGACGTAGAGCCCAACACACGTCCCGACGTAGAGCCCAACACACGTCCCGACATAGAGCTGAAAGTAAGCTAAATCCTGAGGTAGAGCCCAACACACGTCCCGACGCAGAGCGGAAAGTAAGCTAAATCCTGAGGTAGAGCCCAAAACACGTCCCGACGCAGAGCGGAAAGTAAGCTAAATCCTGAGGTAGAGCCCAACACACGTCCCGATGTAGAGCCCAACACACGTCCCGACGTAGACCTGAAAGTAAGCTAAATCCTGAGGTAGAGCCCAACGCACGTCCCGACGCAGAGCCCCACACACGTCCCAGCGTAGAGCCCCACACACGTCCCGACGTAGAGCCCCACACACGTCCCGATTAGAGCCCCACACACGTCCCGACGTAGAGCCCCACACACGTCCCGACGCAGAGCCCCACACACGTCCCGACGCAGAGCCCCACACACGTCCCGACGCAGAGCCCCACACACGTCCCGACGCAGAGCCCCACACACGTCCCGACGCAGAGCCCAACACACGTCCCGACGCAGAGCCCAACACACGTCCCGACGCAGAGCCCAACACACGTTCCGATGTAGAGCTGAAAGTAAGCTAAATCATGATGTAGAGCCCAACACACGTCCCGACGCAGAGCCCAACACACGTCCCGACGTAGAGCCCAACACACGTCCCGACGCAGAGCGGAAAGTAAGCTAAATCCTGAGGTAGAGCCCAACACACGTCCCAACGCAGAGAGGAAAGTAAGATAAATCCTGAGGTAGAGCCCAACACACGTCCCCACGTAGAGCTGAAAGTAAGCTAAATCCTGAGGTAGAGCCCAACACACGTCCCGACGCAGAGCCGAACACACGTCCCGACGTAGAGCTGGAAGTAAGCTAAATCCCGACTTAGAGCTGGAAGTAAGCTAAATCCCGACGTAGAGCCCAACACACGTCCCGACGTAGAGCCCAACACACGTCCCGACGTAGAGCCCAACACACGTCCCGACCTAGAGCCCAACACACGTCCCGACCTAGAGCCCAACACACGTCCCGACCTAGAGCCCAACACACGTCCCGACCTAGAGCCCAACACACGTCCCGACCTAGAGCCCAACACACGTCCCGACGCAGAGCGGAAAGTAAGCTAAATCCTGAGGTAGAGCCCCACACACGTCCCGACGTGGAGCCCCACACACGTCCCGACGTGGAGCCCCACACACGTCCCGACGTGGAGCCCAACACACGTCCCGACGTAGAGCTGAAAGTAAGCTAAATCCTGATGTAGAGCCCAACACACGTCCCGACGCAGAGCCCAACACACGTCCCGACGTAGAGCCCAACACACGTCCCGACGTAGAGCCCAACACACGTCCCGACGTAGAGCCCAACACACGTCCCGACGCAGAGCTGAAAGTAAGCTAAATCCTGAGATAGAGCCCAACACACGTCCCGACGTAGAGCCCAACACACGTCCCGACGTAGAGCCCAACACACGTCCCGACGTAGACCTGAAAGTAAGCTAAATCCTGAGGTAGAGCCCAACACACGTCCCGACGTAGAGCGGAAAGGAAGCTAAATCCTGAGGTAGAGTCCAACACACGTCCCGACGTAGAGTCCAACACACGTCCCGACGTAGAGTCCAACACACGTCCCGACGTAGAGTCCAACACACGTCCCGACGTAGAGTCCAACACACGTCCCGACGTAGAGACCAACACACGTCCCGACGTAGAGTCCAACACACGTCCCGACGTAGAGCTGGAAGTAAGCTAAATCCCGACGTAGAGCCCAACACACGTCCCGACGTAGAGTCCAACACACGTCCCGACGTAGAGCGGCAAGTAAGCTAAATCCTGAGGTAGAGCCCAACACACGTCCAGACACGGAGCGGAAAGTAAGCTAAATCCTGAGGTAGAGCCCAACACACGTCCCGACGCAGAGCGGAAATTAAGCTAAATCCTGAGGTAGAGCCCAACACACGTCCCCACGTAGAGCTGAAAGTAAGCTAAATCCTGAGGTAGAGCCCAACACACGTCCCGACGTAGAGCCCAACACACGTTCCGACGTAGAGCCCAACACACGTCCCGACGTAGAGCCCAACACATGTCCCGACGTAGAGCCCAACACACGTCCCGACGCAGAGCCCAACACACGTCCCGACGTAGAGCCCAACACACGTCCCGACGCAGAGCGGAAAGTAGGCTAAATCCTGAGGTAGAGCCCAACACATGTCCCAACGCAGAGCGGAAAGTAAGCTAAATCCTGAGGTAGAGCCCAACACACGTCCCCACGTAGAGCTGAAAGTAAGCTAAATCCTGAGGTAGAGCCCAACACACGTCCCGACCTAGAGCCCAACACACGTCCCGACGTACAGCCCAACACACGTCCCGACGTAGAGCCCAACACACGTCCCGACGCAGAGCCCAACACACGTCTCGACGTAGAGCTGGAAGTAGGCTAAATCCCGACTTAGAGCTGGAAGTAAGCTAAATCCCGACGTAGAGCCCAACACACGTCCCGACGTAGAGCCCAACAAACGTCCCGACGTAGAGCCCAACACACGTCCCGACGTAGAGCCCAACACACGTCCCGACGTAGAGCCCAACACACGTCCCGACGTAGAGCCCAACACACGTCCCGACCTAGAGCCCAACACACGTCCCGACGTAGAGCCCAACACACGTCCCGACCTAGAGCCCAACACACGTCCCGACCTAGAGCCCAACACACGTCCCGACCTAGAGCCCAACACACGTCCCGACCTAGAGCCCAACACACGTCCCGACGCAGAGCGGAAAGTAAGCTAAATCCTGAGGTAGAGCCCCACACACGTCCCGACGTGGAGCCCCACACACGTCCCGACGTGGAGCCCCACACACGTCCCGACGTGGAGCCCCACACACGTCCCGACGTGGAGCCCCACACACGTCCCGACGTGGAGCCCCACACACGTCCCGACGTGGAGCCCCACACACGTCCCGACGTAGAGCTGAAAGTAAGCTAAATCCTGATGTAGAGCCCAACACACGTCCCGACGCAGAGCCCAACACACGTCCCGATTAGAGCCCCACACACGTCCCGACGTAGAGCCCCACACACGTCCCGACGTAGAGCCCAACACACGTCCCGACGTAGAGCCCAACACACGTCCCGACCTAGAGCCCAACACACGTCCCTACCTAGAGCCCAACACACGTCCCGACCTAGAGCCCAACACACGTCCCGACCTAGAGCCCAACACACGTCCCGACCTAGAGCCCAACACACGTCCCGACCTAGAGCCCAACACACGTCCCGACCTAGAGCCCAACACACGTCCCGACGCAGAGCGGAAAGTAAGCTAAATCCTGAGGTAGAGCCCCACACACGTCCCGACGTGGAGCCCCACACACGTCCCGACGTGGAGCCCCACACACGTCCCGACGTGGAGCCCCACACACGTCCCGACGTGGAGCCCCACACACGTCCCGACGTGGAGCCCCACACACGTCCCGACGTGGAGCCCCACACACGTCCCGACGTGGAGCCGAACACACGTCCCGACGTGGAGCCCAACACACGTCCCGACGTAGAGCTGAAAGTAAGCTAAATCCTGATGTAGAGCCCAACACACGTCCCAACGCAGAGCCCAACACACGTCCCGATTAGAGCCCCACACACGTCCCGACGTAGAGCCCCACACACGTCCCGACGCAGAGCCCCACACACGTCCCGACGCAGAGCCCCACACACGTCCCGACGCAGAGCCCCACACACGTCCCGACGCAGAGCCCCACACACGTCCCGACGCAGAGCCCAACACACGTCCCGACGCAGAGCCCAACACACGTCCCGACGCAGAGCCCAACACACGTTCCGATGTAGAGCTGAAAGTAAGCTAAATCATGATGTAGAGCCCAACACACGTCCCGACGCAGAGCCCAACACACGTCCCGACCTAGAGCCCAACACACGTCCCGACGCAGAGCGGAAAGTAGGCTAAATCCTGAGGTAGAGCCCAACACACGTCCCAACGCAGAGAGGAAAGTAAGATAAATCCTGAGGTAGAGCCCAACACACGTCCCCACGTAGAGCTGAAAGTAAGCTAAATCCTGAGGTAGAGCCCAACACACGTCCCGACCTAGAGCCCAACACACGTCCCGACCTAGAGCCCAACACACGTCCCGACGTAGAGCTGGAAGTAAGCTAAATCCCGACTTAGAGCTGGAAGTAAGCTAAATCCCGACGTAGAGCCCAACACACGTCCCGACGTAGAGCCCAACACACGTCCCGACGTAGAGCCCAACACACGTCCCGACCTAGAGCCCAACACACGTCCCGACCTAGAGCCCAACACACGTCCCGACCTAGAGCCCAACACACGTCCCGACCTAGAGCCCAACACACGTCCCGACCTAGAGCCCAACACACGTCCCGACCTAGAGCCCAACACACGTCCCGACCTAGAGCCCAACACACGTCCCGACCTAGAGCCCAACACACGTCCCGACGCAGAGCGGAAAGTAAGCTAAATCCTGAGGTAGAGCCCCACACACGTCCCGACGTGGAGCCCCACACACGTCCCGACGTGGAGCCCCACACACGTCCCGACGTGGAGCCCCACACACGTCCCGACGTGGAGCCGAACACACGTCCCGACGTGGAGCCCAACACACGTCCCGACGTAGAGCTGAAAGTAAGCTAAATCCTGATGTAGAGCCCAACACACGTCCCGACGCAGAGCCCAACACACGTCCCGACGTAGAGCCCAACACACGTCCCGACGTAGAGCCCAACACACGTCCCAACGCAGAGCTGAAAGTAAGCTAAATCCTGAGATAGAGCCCAACACACGTCCCGACGTAGAGCCCAACACACGTCCCGACGTAGAGCCCAACACACGTCCCGACGTAGACCTGAAAGTAAGCTAAATCCTGAGGTAGAGCCCAACAGACGTCCCGACGTAGAGCGGAAAGGAAGCTAAATCCTGAGGTAGAGTCCAACACACGTCCCGACGTAGAGTCCAACACACGTCCCGACGTAGAGTCCAACACACGTCCCGACGTAGAGTCCAACACACGTCCCGACGTAGAGTCCAACACACGTCCCGACGTAGAGTCCAACACACGTCCCGACGTAGAGCTGGAAGTAAGCTAAATCCCGACGTAGAGCCCAACACACGTCCCGACGTAGAGTCCAACACACGTCCCGACGTAGAGTCCAACACACGTCCCGACGTAGAGCGGAAAGTAAGCTAAATCCTGAGGTAGAGCCCAACACACGTCCAGACGCGGAGCGGAAAGTAAGCTAAATCCTGAGGTAGAGCCCAACACACGTCCCGACGCAGAGCGGAAATTAAGCTAAATCCTGAGGTAGAGCCCAAAACACGTCCCCACGTAGAGCTGAAAGTAAGCTAAATCCTGAGGTAGAGCCCAACACACGTCCCGACGTAGAGCCCAACACACGTCCCGACGTAGAGCCCAACACACGTCCCGACGTAGAGCCCAACACACGTCCCGACGCAGAGCCCAACACACGTCCCGACGTAGAGCCCAACACACGTCCCGACGCAGAGCGGAAAGTAGCCTAAATCCTGAGGTAGAGCCCAACACATGTCCCAACGCAGAGCGGAAAGTAAGCTAAATCCTGAGGTAGAGCCCAACACACGTCCCCACGTAGAGCTGAAAGTAAGCTAAATCCTGAGGTAGAGCCCAACACACGTCCCGACCTAGAGCCCAACACACGTCCCGACGTACAGCCCAACACACGTCCCGACGTAGAGCCCAACACACGTCCCGACGCAGAGCCCAACACACGTCCCGACGTAGAGCTGGAAGTAGGCTAAATCCCGACTTAGAGCTGGAAGTAAGCTAAATCCCGACGTAGAGCCCAACACACGTCCCGACATAGAGCCCAACAAACGTCCCGACGTAGAGCCCAACACACGTCCCGACGTAGAGCCCAACACACGTCCCGACGTAGAGCCCAACACACGTCCCGACGTAGAGCCCAACACGCGTCCCGACGTAGAGCCCAACACACGTCCCGACGTAGAGCCCAACACACGTCCCGACCTAGAGCCCAACACACGTCCCTACCTAGAGCCCAACACACGTCCCGACCTAGAGCCCAACACACGTCCCGACCTAGAGCCCAACACACGTCCCGACGCAGAGCGGAAAGTAAGCTAAATCCTGAGGTAGAGCCCCACACACCTCCCGACGTAGAGCCCCACACACGTCCCGACGTGGAGCCCCACACACGTCCCGACGTGGAGCCCCACACACGTCCCGACGTGGAGCCCCACACACGTCCCGACGTGGAGCCCCACACACGTCCCGACGTGGAGCCCCACACACGTCCCGACGTGGAGCCGAACACACGTCCCGACGTGGAGCCCAACACACGTCCCGACGTAGAGCTGAAAGTAAGCTAAATCCTGATGTAGAGCCCAACACACGTCCCGACGCAGAGCCCAACACACGTCCCGACGTAGAGCCCAACACACGTCCCGACGCAGAGCTGAAAGTAAGCTAAATCCTGAGGTAGAGCCCAACACACGTCCCGACGTAGAGCCCAACACACGTCCCGACGTAGAGCCCAACACACGTCCCGACGTAGACCTGAAAGTAAGCTAAATCCTGAGGTAGAGCCCAACGCACGTCCCGACGTAGAGCGGAAAGGAAGCTAAATCCTGAGGTAGAGTCCAACACACGTCCCGACGTAGAGTCCAACACACGTCCCGACGTAGAGTCCAACACACGTCCCGACGTAGAGTCCAACACACGTCCCGACGTAGAGTCCAACACACGTCCCGACGTAGAGTCCAACACACGTCCCGACGTAGAGTCCAACACACGTCCCGACGTAGAGTCCAACACACGACGTAGAGCTGGAAGTAAGCTAAATCCCGACGTAGAGCCCAACACACGTCCCGACGTAGAGTCCAACACACGTCCCGACGTAGAGCGGAAAGTAAGCTAAATCCTGAGGTAGAGCCCAACACACGTCCCGACGCAGAGCGGAAATTAAGCTAAATCCTGAGGTAGAGCCCAACACACGTCCCCACGTAGAGCTGAAAGTAAGCTAAATCCTGAGGTAGAGCCCAACACACGTCCCGACGTAGAGCCCAACACACGTCCCGACGCAGAGCCAAACACACGTCCCGAGGCAGAGCCAAACACACGTCCCGACGTAGAGCCCAACACACGTCCCGACGTAGAGCTGAAAGTAAGTTAAATCCTGATGTAGAGCCCAACACACGTCCCGACGCAGAGCCCAACACACGTCCCGACGTAGAGCCCAACACACGTCCCGACGCAGACCGGAAAGTAAGCTAAATCCTGAGGTAGAGCCCAAAACACGTCCCGACGCAGAGCGGAAAGTAAGCTAAATCCTGAGGTAGAGCCCAACACACGTCCCGACGCAGAGCGGAAAGTAAGCTAAATCCTGAGGTAGAGCCCAACACACGTCCCCACGTAGAGCTGAAAGTAAGCTAAATCCTGAGGTAGAGCCCAACACACGTCCCGACCTAGAGCCCAACACACGTCCCAACGTAGACCTGAAAGTAAGCTAAATCCTGAGGTAGAGCCCAACACACGTCCCGACGCAGAGCAGAAAGTAAGCTAAATCCTGAGGTAGAACCCAACACACGTCCACACGTAGAGCTGAAAGTAAGCTAAATCCTGAGGTAGAGCCCAACACACGTCCCAACGTAGAGCCCAACACACGTCCCGACGTAGAGCCCCACGCACGTCCCGACGCAGAGCCCCACACACGTCCCGACGTAGAGCCCCACACACGTCCCGACGCAGAGCCCCACACACGTCCCGACGCAGAGCCCCACACACGTCCCGACGCAGAGCCCCACACACGTCCCGACGCAGAGCCCCACACATGTCCCGACGCAGAGCCCCACATACGTCCCGACGCAGAGCCAAACACACGTCCCGACGTAGAGCCCAACACACGTTCCGATGTAGAGCTGAAAGTAAGCTAAATCATGATGTAGAGCCCAACACACGTCCCGACGCAGAGCCCAACACACGTCCCGACGTAGAGCCCAACACACGTCCCGACGCAGAGCGGAAAGTAGGCTAAATCCTGAGGTAGAGCCCAACACACGTCCCGACGCAGAGCGGAAAGTAAGCTAAATCCTGAGGTAGAGCCCAACACACGTCCCCACGTAGACCTGAAAGTAAGCTAAATCCTGAGGTAGAGCCCAACACACGTCCCGACGCAGAGCAGAAAGTAAGCTAAATCCTGAGGTAGAACCCAACACACGTCCACACGTAGAGCGGAAAGTAAGCTAAATCCTGAGGTAGAGCCCAACACACGTCCCGACGCAGAGCGGAAATTAAGCTAAATCCTGAGGTAGAGCCCAACACACGTCCCCACGTATAGCTGAAAGTAAGCTAAATCCTGAGGTAGAGCCCAACACACGTCCCGACGTAGAGCCCAACACACGTCCCGACGCAGAGCCAAACACACGTCCCGAGGCAGAGCCAAACACACGTCCCGACGTAGAGCCCAACACACGTCCCGACGTAGAGCTGAAAGTAAGCTAAATCCCGACGTAGAGCTGGAAGTAAGCTAAATCCCGACGTAGAGCTGGAAGTAAGCTAAATCCCGACGTAGAGCTGGAAGTAAGCTAAATCCCGACGTAGAGCTGGAAGTAAGCTAAATCCCGACGTAGAGCTGGAAGTAAGCTAAATCCCGACGTAGAGCCCAACACACGTCCCGACGTAGAGCCCAACACACGTCCCGACGTAGAGCCCAACACACGTCCCGACGTAGAGCCCAACACACGTCCCGACCTAGAGCCAAACACACGTCCCGACGTAGAGCCCAACACACGTCCCGACGTAGAGCTGAAAGTAAGCTAAATCCTGAGGTAGAGCCCAACACACGTCCCGACGCAGAGCGGAAAGTAAGCTAAATCCTGAGGTAGAGCCCAAAACACGTCCCGACGCAGAGCGGAAAGTAAGCTAAATCCTGAGGTAGAGCCCAACACACGTCCCGATGTAGAGCCCAACACACGTCCCGACGCAGAGCTGAAAGTAAGCTAAATCCTGAGGTAGAGCCCAACGCACGTCCCGACGCAGAGCCCCACACACGTCCCAGCGTAGAGCCCCACACACGTCCCGACGTAGAGCCCCACACACGTCCCGACGTAGAGCCCCACACACGTCCCGACGTAGAGCCCCACACACGTCCCGACGTAGAGCCCCACACACGTCCCGACGTAGAGCCCCACACACGTCCCGACGTAGAGCCCCACACACGTCCCGACGTAGAGCCCCACACACGTCCCGACGTAGATCCCCACACACGTCCCGACGCAGAGCCCCACACACGTCCCGACGCAGAGCCCCACACACGTCCCGACGCAGAGCCCCACAGACGTCCCGACGCAGAGCCCAACACACGTCCCGACGCAGAGCCAAACACACGTCCCGACGCAGAGCCAAACACACGTCCCGACGCAGCGCCCAACACACGTTCCGATGTAGAGCTGAAAGTAAGCTAAATCATGATGTAGAGCCCAACACACGTCCCGACGCAGAGCCCAACACACGTCCCGACGTAGAGCCAAACACACGTCCCGACGCAGAGCGGAAAGTAAGCTAAATCCTGAGGTAGAGCCCAACACATGTCCCAACGCAGAGCGGAAAGTAAGCTAAATCCTGAGGTAGAGCCCAACACACGTCCCCACGTAGAGCTGAAAGTAAGCTAAATCCTGAGGTAGAGCCCAACACACGTCCCGACCTAGAGCCCAACACACGTCCCGACGTAGAGCCCAACACACGTCCCGACGTAGAGCCCAACACACGTCCCGACGTAGAGCCCAACACACGTCCCGACGTAGAGCTGGAAGTAAGCTAAATCCCGACGTAGAGCTGGAAGTAAGCTAAATCCCGACCTAGAGCCCAACACACGTCCCGACGTAGAGCCCAACACACGTCCCGACGTAGAGCCCAACACACGTCCCGACGTAGAGCCCAACACACGTCCCGACGCAGAGCCCAACACACATTCCGATGTAGAGCTGAAAGTAAGCGAAATCCTGATGTAGAGCCCAACACACGTCCCGACGCACAGCCCAACACACGTCCCGACGTAGAGCTGAAAGTAAGCTAAATCCTGAGGTAGAGCCCAACACACGTCCCGACGTAGAGCTGAATGTAAGCTAAATCCCGACGGAGAGCCCAACACACGTCCCGACGGAGAGCCCAACACACGTCCCGACGTACAGCCCAACACACGTCCCGATGTAGAGCTGAAAGTAAGCTAAATCCTGAGGTAGAGCCCAACACACGTCCCGACGCAGAGCGGAAAGTAAGCTAAATCCTGAGGTACAGCCCAACACACGTCCCGACGTAGAGCCCAACACACGTCCCGACGCAGAGCCAAACACACGTCCCGACGCAGAGCCAAACACACGTCCCGACGTAGAGCCAAACACACGTCCCGACGCAGAGGCAAACACACGTCCCGACGCAGAGCCAAACACACGTCCCGACGTAGAGCCCAACACACCTCCCAACGTAGAGATGAAAGTAAGCTAAATCCTGATGTAGAGCCCAACACACGTCCCGACGCAGAGCCCAACACACGTCCCGACGTAGAGCCCAACACACGTCCCGACGTAGAGCCAAACACACGTCCCGACGCAGAGCGGAAAGTAAGCTAAATCCTGAGGTAGAGCCCAACACATGTCCCAACGCAGAGCGGAAAGTAAGCTAAATCCTGAGGTAGAGCCCAACACACGTCCCCACGTAGAGCTGAAAGTAAGCTAAATCCTGAGGTAGAGCCCAACACACGTCCCGACCTAGAGCCCAACACACGTCCCGACGTAGAGCCCAACACACGTCCCGACGTAGAGCCCAACACACGTCCCGACGTAGAGCCCAACACACGTCCCGACGTAGAGCCCAACACACGTCCCGACGTAGAGCTGGAAGTAAGCTAAATCCCGACTTAGAGCTGGAAGTAAGCTAAATCCCGACCTAGAGCCCAACACACGTCCCGACGTAGAGCCCAACACACGTCCCGACGTAGAGCCCAACACACGTCCCGACGCAGAGCCCAACACACATTCCGATGTAGAGCTGAAAGTAAGCGAAATCCTGATGTAGAGCCCAACACACGTCCCGACGCACAGCCCAACACACGTCCCGACGTAGAGCTGAAAGTAAGCTAAATCCTGAGGTAGAGCCCAACACACGTCCCGACGTAGAGCTGAATGTAAGCTAAATCCCGACGGAGAGCCCAACACACGTCCCGACGGAGAGCCCAACACACGTCCCGACGTACAGCCCAACACACGTCCCGATGTAGAGCTGAAAGTAAGCTAAATCCTGAGGTAGAGCCCAACACACGTCCCGACGCAGAGCGGAAAGTAAGCTAAATCCTGAGGTACAGCCCAACACACGTCCCGACGTAGAGCCCAACACACGTCCCGACGCAGAGCCAAACACACGTCCCGACGCAGAGCCAAACACACGTCCCGACGTAGAGCCAAACACACGTCCCGACGCAGAGGCAAACACACGTCCCGACGCAGAGCCAAACACACGTCCCGACGTAGAGCCCAACACACCTCCCAACGTAGAGATGAAAGTAAGCTAAATCCTGATGTAGAGCCCAACACACGTCCCGACGCAGAGCCCAACACACGTCCCGACGTAGAGCCCAACACACGTCCCGACGTAGAGCCCAACACACGTCCCGACGCAGAGCGGAAAGTAAGCTAAATCCTGAGGTAGAGCCCAACACACGTCCCGACGCAGAGCGGAAAGTAAGCTAAATCCTGAGGTAGAGCCCAACACACGTCCCGACGCAGAGCGGAAAGTAAGCTAAATCCTGAGGTAGAGCCCAACGCACGTCCCCACGTAGAGCTGAAAGTAAGCTAAATCCTGAGGTAGAGCCCAACGCACGTCCCGACGTAAAGTCCAACAAACGTCCCGACGTAGAGTCCAACACACGTCCCGACGTAGAGCTGGAAGTAAGCTAAATCCCGACGTAGAGCCCAACACACGTCCCGACGTAGAGCTGAAAGTAAGCTAAATCCTGAGGTAGAGCCCCACACACGTCCCGACGTGGAGCCCCACACACGTCCCGACGTGGAGCCCCACACACATCCCGACGTGGAGCCCCACACACGTCCCGACGTGGAGCCCCACACACGTCCCGACGTGGAGCCCCACACACGTCCCGACGTGGAGCCCCACACACGTCCCGACGTGGAGCCCCACACACGTCCCGACGTGGAGCCCAACACACGACCCGACGTAGAGCCCAACACACGTCCCGACGTAGAGCCCAACACACGTCCCGACGCAGAGCGCAACACACGTCCCGACGTAGAGCCCCACACACGTCCCGACGTAGAGCCCCACACACGTCCCGACGTAGAGCCCCACACACGTCCCGACGTAGAGCCCCACACACGTCCCGACGTAGAGCCCCACACACGTCCCGACGCAGAGCCCCACACACGTCCCGACGCAGAGCGGAAAGTAAGCTAAATCCTGAGGTAGAGCCCAACACACGTCCCGACGCAGAGCGGAAATTAAGCTAAATCCTGAGGTAGAGCCCAACACACGTCCCCACGTAGAGCTGAAAGTAAGCTAAATCCTGAGGTAGAGCCCAACACACGTCCCGACGTAGAGCCCAACACACGTCCCGACGCAGAGCCAAACACACGTCCCGAGGCAGAGCCAAACACACGTCCCGACATAGAGCCCAACACACGTCCCGACGTAGAGCTGAAAGTAAGTTAAATCCTGATGTAGAGCCCAACACACGTCCCGACGCAGAGCCCAACACACGTCCCGACGTAGAGCCCAACACACGTCCCGACGCAGAGCGGAAAGTAAGCTAAATCCTGAGGTAGAGCCCAAAATACGTCCCGACGCAGAGCGGAAAGTAAGCTAAATCCTGAGGTAGAGCCCAACACACGTCCCGATGTAGAGCCCAACACACGTCCCGACGTAGACCTGAAAGTAAGCTAAATCCTGATGTAGAGCCCAACGAACGTCCCGACGCAGAGCGCAACACATGTCCCGACGTAGAGCCCCACGCACGTCCCGACGTAGAGCCCCACGCACGTCCCGACGTAGAGCCCCACGCACGTCCCGACGTAGAGCCCCACGCACGTCCCGACGTAGAGCCCCACGCACGTCCCGACGTAGAGCCCCACGCACGTCCCGACGTAGAGCCCCACGCACGTCCCGACGCAGAGCCCCACGCACGTCCCGACGTAGAGCCCCACACACGTCCCGACGCAGAGCCCAACACACGTCCCGACGTAGAGCTGGAAGTAAGCTAAATCCCGACGTAGAGCTGGAAGTAAGCTAAATCCCGACGTAGAGCTGGAAGTAAGCTAAATCCCGACGTAGAGCTGGAAGTAAGCTAAATCCCGACGTAGAGCTGGAAGTAAGCTAAATCCCGACGTAGAGCTGGAAGTAAGCTAAATCCCGACGTAGAGCTGGAAGTAAGCTAAATCCCGACGTAGAGCCCAACACACGTCCCGACGTAGAGCCCAACACACGTCCCGACGTAGAGCCCAACACACGTCCCGACGTAGAGCCCAACACACGGTCCGACCTAGAGCCTAACACACGTCCCGACGTAGAGCCCCACGCACGTCCCGACGCAGAGCCCCACGCACGTCCCGACGTAGAGCCCCACACACGTCCCGACGCAGAGCCCAACACACGTCCCGACGTAGAGCTGGAAGTAAGCTAAATCCCGACGTAGAGCTGGAAGTAAGCTAAATCCCGACGTAGAGCTGGAAGTAAGCTAAATCCCGACGTAGAGCTGGAAGTAAGCTAAATCCCGACGTAGAGCTGGAAGTAAGCTAAATCCCGACGTAGAGCTGGAAGTAAGCTAAATCCCGACGTAGAGCTGGAAGTAAGCTAAATCCCGACGTAGAGCCCAACACACGTCCCGACGTAGAGCCCAACACACGTCCCGACGTAGAGCCCAACACACGTCCCGACGTAGAGCCCAACACACGGTCCGACCTAGAGCCTAACACACGTCCCGACGTAGAGCCCAACACACGTCCCGACGTAGAGCCCCACACACGTCCCGACGTAGAGCCCCACGCACGTCCCGACGCAGAGCCCCACACACGTCCCGACGTAGAGCCCCACACACGTCCCGACGCAGAGCCCCACACACGTCCCGACGCAGAGCCCCACACACGTCCCGACGCATAGCCCCACACACGTCCCGACGCAGAGCCCCACACACGTCCCGACGCAGAGCCCCACATACGTCCCGACGCAGAGCCCCACATACGTCCCGACGCAGAGCCCAACACACGTCCTGACGCAGAGCCCAACACACGTCCCGACGCAGAGCCAAACACACGTCCCGACGTAGAGCCCAACACACGTTCCGATGTAGAGCTGAAAGTAAGCTAAATCATGATGTAGAGCCCAACACACGTCCCGACGCAGAGCCCAACACACGTCCCGACGTAGAGCTCAACACACGTCCCGACGCAGAGCGGAAAGTAGGCTAAATCCTGAGGTAGAGCCCAACACACGTCCCCACGTAGAGCTGAAAGTAAGCTAAATCCTGAGGTAGAGCCCAACACACGTCCCGACCTAGAGCCCAACACACGTCCCAACGTAGACCTGAAAGTAAGCTAAATCCTGAGGTAGAGCCCAACACACGTCCCGACGCAGAGCAGAAAGTAAGCTAAATCCTGAGGTAGAACCCAACACACGTCCACACGTAGAGCTGAAAGTAAGCTAAATCCTGAGGTAGAGCCCAACACACGTCGCAACGTAGAGCCCAACACACGTCCCGACGTAGAGCCCCACGCACGTCCCGACGTAGAGCCCCACGCACGTCCCGACGTAGAGCCCCACGCACGTCCCGACGTAGAGCCCCACACACGTCACGACGCAGAGCCCCACACACGTCCCGACGCAGAGCCCCACACACGTCCCGACGCAGAGCCCCACACACGTCCCGACGCAGAGCCCCACACACGTCCCGACGCAGAGCCCCACATACGTCCCGACGCAGAGCCCAACACACGTCCTGACGCAAAGCCCAACACACGTCCCGACGCAGAGCCAAACACACGTCCCGACGTAGAGCCCAACACACGTTCCGATGTAGAGCTGAAAGTAAGCTAAATCATGATGTAGAGCCCAACACACGTCCCGACGCAGAGCCCAACACACGTCCCGACGTAGAGCCCAACACACGTCCCGACGCAGAGCGGAAAGTAGGCTAAATCCTGAGGTAGAGCCCAACACACGTCCCGACGCAGAGCGAAAAGTAAGCTAAATCCTGAGGTAGAGCCCAACACACGTCCCCACGTAGACCTGAAAGTAAGCTAAATCCTGAGGTAGAGCCCAACACACGTCCCGACGCAGAGCAGAAAGTAAGCTAAATCCTGAGGTAGAACCCAACACACGTCCACACGTAGAGCTGAAAGTAAGCTAAATCCTGAGGTAGAGCCCAACACACGTCCCAACGTAGAGCCCAACACACGTCCCGACGTAGACCTGAAAGTAAGCTAAATCCTGACGTAGAGCCCAACACACGTCCCGACGTAGAGCCCAAAACACGTCCCGACGTAGAGCCCAACACACGTCCCGACGTAGAGCTGGAAGTAAGCTAAATCCCGACGTAGAGCTGGAAGTAAGCTAAATCCCGACGTAGAGCTGGAAGTAAGCTAAATCCCGACGTAGAGCTGGAAGTAAGCTAAATCCCGACGTAGAGCTGGAAGTAAGCTAAATCCCGACGTAGAGCTGGAAGTAAGCTAAATCCCGACGTAGAGCTGGAAGTAAGCTAAATCCCGACGTAGAGCTGGAAGTAAGCTAAATCCCGACGTAGAGCCCAACACACGTCCCGACGTAGAGCCCAACACACGTCCCGACGTAGAGCCCAACACACGTCCCGACGTAGAGCCCAACACACGTCCCGACGTAGAGCCCAACACACGTCCCGACGTAGAGCCCAACACACGTCCCGACGTAGAGCCCAACACACATCCCGACCTAGAGCCAAACACACGTCCCGACGTAGAGCCCCACACACGTCCCGACGTAGAGCCCAACACACGTCCCGACGTAGAGCTGAAAGTAAGCTAAATCCTGAGGTAGAGCCCAACACACGTCCCGACGCAGAGCGGAAAGTAAGCTAAATCCTGAGGTAGAGCCCAAAACACGTCCCGACGCAGAGCGGAAAGTAAGCTAAATCCTGAGGTAGAGCCCAACACACGTCCCGATGTAGAGCCCAACACACGTCCCGACGCAGAGCTGAAAGTAAGCTAAATCCTGAGGTAGAGCCCAACGCACGTCCCGACGCAGAGCCCCACACACGTCCCAGCGTAGAGCCCCACACACGTCCCGACGTAGAGCCCCACACACGTCCCGACGTACAGCCCCACACACGTCCCGACGTAGAGCCCCACACACGTCCCGACGTAGAGCCCCACACACGTCCCGACGTAGAGCCCCACACACGTCCCGACGTAGATCCCCACACACGTCCCGACGCAGAGCCCCACACACGTCCCGACGCAGAGCCCCACACACGTCCCGACGCAGAGCCCCACAGACGTCCCGACGCAGAGCCCAACACACGTCCCGACGCAGAGCCAAACACACGTCCCGACGCAGAGCCAAACACACGTCCCGACGCAGCGCCCAACACACGTTCCGATGTAGAGCTGAAAGTAAGCTAAATCATGATGTAGAGCCCAACACACGTCCCGACGCAGAGCCCAACACACGTCCCGACGTAGAGCCCAACACACGTCCCGACGTAGAGCCAAACACACGTCCCGACGCAGAGCGGAAAGTAAGCTAAATCCTGAGGTAGAGCCCAACACATGTCCCAACGCAGAGCGGAAAGTAAGCTAAATCCTGAGGTAGAGCCCAACACACGTCCCCACGTAGAGCTGAAAGTAAGCTAAATCCTGAGGTAGAGCCCAACACACGTCCCGACCTAGAGCCCAACACACGTCCCGACGTAGAGCCCAACACACGTCCCGACGTAGAGCCCAACACACGTCCCGACGTAGAGCTGGAAGTAAGCTAAATCCCGACTTAGAGCTGGAAGTAAGCTAAATCCCGACCTAGAGCCCAACACACGTCCCGACGTAGAGCCCAACACACGTCCCGACGTAGAGCCCAACACACGTCCCGACGCAGAGCCCAACACACATTCCGATGTAGAGCTGAAAGTAAGCGAAATCCTGATGTAGAGCCCAACACACGTCCCGACGCACAGCCCAACACACGTCCCGACGTAGAGCTGAAAGTAAGCTAAATCCTGAGGTAGAGCCCAACACACGTCCCGACGTAGAGCTGAATGTAAGCTAAATCCCGACGTAGAGCCCAACACACGTCCCGACGGAGAGCCCAACACACGTCCCGACGTACAGCCCAACACACGTCCCGATGTAGAGCTGAAAGTAAGCTAAATCCTGAGGTAGAGCCCAACACACGTCCCGACGCAGAGCGGAAAGTAAGCTAAATCCTGAGGTAGAGCCCAACACACGTCCCGACGTAGAGCCCAACACACGTCCCGACGCAGAGCCAAACACACGTCCCGACGCAGAGCCAAACACACGTCCCGACGTAGAGCCAAACACACGTCCCGACGCAGAGGCAAACACACGTCCCGACGCAGAGCCAAACACACGTCCCGACGTAGAGCCCAACACACCTCCCAACGTAGAGATGAAAGTAAGCTAAATCCTGATGTAGAGCCCAACACACGTCCCGACGCAGAGCCCAACACACGTCCCGACGTAGAGCCCAACACACGTCCCGACGCAGAGCGGAAAGTAAGCTAAATCCTGAGGTAGAGCCCAACACACGTCCCGACGCAGAGCGGAAAGTAAGCTAAATCCTGAGGTAGAGCCCAACACACGTCCCGACGCAGAGCGGAAAGTAAGCTAAATCCTGAGGTAGAGCCCAACACACGTCCCGACGCAGAGCGGAAAGTAAGCTAAATCCTGAGGTAGAGCCCAACGCACGTCCCCACGTAGAGCTGAAAGTAAGCTAAATCCTGAGGTAGAGCCCAACGCACGTCCCGACGTAAAGTCCAACACACGTCCCGACGTAGAGTCCAACACACGTCCCGACGTAGAGCTGGAAGTAAGCTAAATCCCGACGTAGAGCCCAACACACGTCCCGACGTAGAGCTGAAAGTAAGCTAAATCCTGAGGTAGAGCCCCACACACGTCCCGACGTGGAGCCCCACACACGTCCCGACGTGGAGCCCCACACACATCCCGACGTGGAGCCCCACACACGTCCCGACGTGGAGCCCCACACACGTCCCGACGTGGAGCCCCACACACGTCCCGACGTGGAGCCCAACACACGACCCGACGTAGAGCCCAACACACGTCCCGACGTAGAGCCCAACACACGTCCCGACGTAGAGCTGAAAGTAAGCTAAATCCTGATGTAGAGCCCAACACAGGTCCCGACGCAGAGCCCAACACACGTCCCGACGCAGAGCCCAACACACGTCCCGACGTAGAGCCCAACACACGTCCCGACGTAGAGCCCAACACACGTCCCGACGCAGAGCTGAAAGTAAGGTAAATCCTGAGGTAGAGCCCAACACACGTCCCGACGCAGAGCGCAACACACGTCCCGACGTAGAGCCCCACACACGTCCCGACGTAGAGCCCCACACACGTCCCGACGTAGAGCCCCACACACGTCCCGACGTAGAGCCCCACACACGTCCCGACGTAGAGCCCCACACACGTCCCGACGTAGAGCCCCACACACGTCCCGACGTAGAGCCCCACACACGTCCCGACGCAGAGCCCAACACACGTCCCGACGCAGAGCGGAAAGTAAGCTAAATCCTGAGGTAGAGCCCAACACACGTCCCGACGCAGAGCGGAAATTAAGCTAAATCCTGAGGTAGAGCCCAACACACGTCCCCACGTAGAGCTGAAAGTAAGCTAAATCCTGAGGTAGAGCCCAACACACGTCTCGACGTAGAGCCCAACACACGTCCCGACGCAGAGCCAAACACACGTCCCGAGGCAGAGCCAAACACACGTCCCGACGTAGAGCCCAACACACGTCCCGACGTAGAGCTGAAAGTAAGTTAAATCCTGATGTAGAGCCCAACACACGTCCCGACGCAGAGCCCAACACACGTCCCGACGTAGAGCCCAACACACGTCCTGACGCAGAGAGGAAAGTAAGCTAAATCCTGAGGTAGAGCCCAAAACACGTCCCGACACAGAGCGGAAAGTAAGCTAAATCCTGAGGTAGAGCCCAACACACGTCCCGATGTAGAGCCCAACACACGTCCCGACGTAGACCTGAAAGTAAGCTAAATCCTGATGTAGAGCCCAACGAACGTCCCGACGCAGAGCGCAACACATGTCCCGACGTAGAGCCCCACGCACGTCCCGACGTAGAGCCCCACACACGTCCCGACGTAGAGCCCCACGCACGTCCCGACGTAGAGCCCCACGCACGTCCCGACGTAGAGCCCCACACACGTCCCGACGCAGAGCCCCACACACGTCCCGACGTAGAGCCCCACACACGTCCCGACGCAGAGCCCAACACACGTCCCGACGTAGAGCTGGAAGTAAGCTAAATCCCGACGTAGAGCTGGAAGTAAGCTAAATCCCGACGTAGAGCTGGAAGTAAGCTAAATCCCGACGTAGAGCTGGAAGTAAGCTAAATCCCGACGTAGAGCTGGAAGTAAGCTAAGTCCCGACGTAGAGCTGGAAGTAAGCTAAATCCCGACGTAGAGCTGGAAGTAAGCTAAATCCCGACGTAGAGCCCAACACACGTCCCGACGTAGAGCCCAACACACGTCCCGACGTAGAGCCCAACACACGTCCCGACGTAGAGCCCAACACACGTCCCGACCTAGAGCCAAACACACGTCCCGACGTAGAGCCCAACACACGTCCCGACGTAGAGCCCAACACACGTCCCGACGTAGAGCTAAAAGTAAGCTAAATCCTGAGGTAGAGCCCAACACACGTCCCGACGCAGAGCGGAAAGTAAGCTAAATCCTGAGGTAGAGCCCAAAACACGTCCCGACGCAGAGCGGAAAGTAAGCTAAATCCTGAGGTAGAGCCCAACACACGTCCCGATGTAGAGCCCAACGCACGTCCCGACGCAGAGCCCCACACACGTCCCAGCGTAGAGCCCCACACACGTCCCGACGTAGAGCCCCACACACGTCCCGACGTAGAGCCCCACACACGTCCCGACGTAGAGCCCCACACACGTCCCGACGTAGAGCCCCACACACGTCCCGACGCAGAGCCCCACACACGTCCCGACGCAGAGCCCCACACACGTCCCGATGCAGAGCCCCACACACGTCCCGACGCAGAGCCCAACACACGTCCCGACGCAGAGCCAAACACACGTCCCGACGCAGCGCCCAACACACGTTCCGATGTAGAGCTGAAAGTAAGCTAAATCATGATGTAGAGCCCAACACACGTCCCGACGCAGAGCCCAACACACGTCCCGACGTAGAGCCCAACACACGTCCCGACGTAGAGCCAAACACACGTCCCGACGCAGAGCGGAAAGTAAGCTAAATCCTGAGGTAGAGCCCAACACATGTCCCAACGCAGAGCGGAAAGTAAGCTAAATCCTGAGGTAGAGCCCAACACACGTCCCCACGTAGAGCTGAAAGTAAGCTAAATCCTGAGGTAGAGCCCAACACACGTCCCGACCTAGAGCCCAACACACGTCCCGACGTAGAGCCCAACACACGTCCCGACGTAGAGCCCAACACACGTCCCGACGTAGAGCCCAACACACGTCCCGACGTAGAGCCCAACACACGTCCCGACGTAGAGCCCAACACACGTCCCGACGTAGAGCTGGAAGTAAGCTAAATCCCGACTTAGAGCTGGAAGTAAGCTAAATCCCGACCTAGAGCCCAACACACGTCCCGACGTAGAGCCCAACACACGTCCCGACGTAGAGCCCAACACACGTCCCGACGCAGAGCCCAACACACATTCCGATGTAGAGCTGAAAGTAAGCGAATCCTGATGTAGAGCCCAACACACGTCCCGACGCACAGCCCAACACACGTCCCGACGTAGAGCTGAAAGTAAGCTAAATCCTGAGGTAGAGCCCAACACACGTCCCGACGTAGAGCTGAATGTAAGCTAAATCCCGACGTAGAGCCCAACACACGTCCCGACGGAGAGCCCAACACACGTCCCGACGTACAGCCCAACACACGTCCCGACGTACAGCCCAACACACGTCCCGACGTACAGCCCAACACACGTCCCGATGTAGAGCTGAAAGTAAGCTAAATCCTGAGGTAGAGCCCAACACACGTCCCGACGCAGAGCGGAAAGTAAGCTAAATCCTGAGGTACAGCCCAACACACGTCCCGACGTAGAGCCCAACACATGTCCCGACGCAGAGCCAAACACACGTCCCGACGCAGAGCCAAACACACGTCCCGACGTAGAGCCAAACACACGTCCCGACGCAGAGGCAAACACACGTCCCGACGCAGAGCCAAACACACGTCCCGACGTAGAGCCCAACACACCTCCCGACGTAGAGATGAAAGTAAGCTAAATCCTGATGTAGAGCCCAACACACGTCCCGACGCAGAGCCCAACACACGTCCCGACGTAGAGCCCAACACACGTCCCGACGCAGAGCGGAAAGTAAGCTAAATCCTGAGGTAGAGCCCAACACACGTCCCGACGCAGAGCGGAAAGTAAGCTAAATCCTGAGGTAGAGCCCAACACACGTCCCGACGCAGAGCGGAAAGTAAGCTAAATCCTGAGGTAGAGCCCAACGCACGTCCCCACGTAGAGCTGAAAGTAAGCTAAATCCTGAGGTAGAGCCCAACGCACGTCCCGACGTAAAGTCCAACACACGTCCCGACGTAGAGTCCAACACACGTCCCGACGTAGAGCTGGAAGTAAGCTAAATCCCGACGTAGAGCCCAACACACGTCCCGACGTAGAGCTGAAAGTAAGCTAAATCCTGAGGTAGAGCCCCACACACGTCCCGACGTGGAGCCCCACACACGTCCCGACGTGGAGCCCCACACACGTCCCGACGTGGAGCCCCACACACGTCCCGACGTGGAGCCCCACACACGTCCCGACGTGGAGCCCCACACACGTCCCGACGTGGAGCCCCACACACGTCCCGACGTGGAGCCCCACACACGTCCCGACGTGGAGCCCAACACACGACCCGACGTAGAGCCCAACACACGTCCCGACGTAGAGCCCAACACACGTCCCGACGTAGAGCTGAAAGTAAGCTAAATCCTGATGTAGAGCCCAACACACGTCCCGACGCAGAGCCCAACACACGTCCCGACGTAGAGCCCAACACACGTCCCGACGTAGAGCCCAACACACGTCCCGACGCAGAGCTGAAAGTAAGGTAAATCCTGAGGTAGAGCCCAACACACGTCCCGACGCAGAGCGCAACACACGTCCCGACGTAGAGCCCCACACACGTCCCGACGTAGAGCCCCACACACGTCCCGACGTAGAGCCCCACACACGTCCCGACGTAGAGCCCCACACACGTCCCGACGCAGAGCCCCACACACGTCCCGACGCAGAGCCCAACACACGTCCCGACGCAGAGCCCCACACACGTCCCGACGCAGAGCCAAACACACGTCCCGACGTAGAGCCCAACACATGTCCCGACGTAGAGCTGAAAGTAAGCTAAATCCTGAGGTAGAGCCCAACACACGTTCCGACGTAGAGCCCAACACACGTCCCGACGTAGAGCTGAATGTAAGCTAAATCCTGAGGTAGAGCCCAAAACACGTCCCGACGCAGAGCGGAAAGTAAGCTAAATCCTGAGGTAGAGCCCAACACACGTCCCGATGTAGAGCCCAACACACGTCCCGACGTAGACCTGAAAGTAAGCTAAATCCTGAGGTAGAGCCCAACGCACGTCCCGACGCAGAGCGCAACACACGTCCCGACGTAGAGCCCCACACACGTCCCGACGTAGAGCCCCACACACGTCCCGACGTAGAGCCCCACACACGTCCCGACGTAGAGCCCCACACACGTCCCGACGTAGAGCCCCACACACGTCCCGACGTAGAGCCCCACACAAGTCCCGACGTAGAGCCCAACACACGTCCCGACGCAGAGCCCAACACACGTCCCGACGCAGAGCCCAACACACGTCCCGACGCAGAGCCCAACACACGTCCCGACGCAGAGCCCAACACACGTCCCGACGTAGAGCCCAACACACGTCCCGACGTAGAGCTGAAAGTAAGCTAAATCCTGATGTAGAGCCCATCACACGTCCCGACGTAGAGCCCAACACACGTCCCGACGTAGAGCCCAACACACGTCCCGACGTAGAGCCCAACACACGTCCCGACGTAGAGCCCAACACACGTCCCGACCTAGAGCCCAACACACGTCCCGACCTAGAGCCCAACACACGTCCCGACCTAGAGCCCAACACACGTCCCGACCTAGAGCCCAACACACGTCCCGACCTAGAGCCCAACACACGTCCCGACCTAGAGCCCAACACACGTCCCGACCTAGAGCCCAACACACGTCCCGACGCAGAGCGGAAAGTAAGTTAATCCTGAGGTAGATCCCAACACACGACCCCACGTAGAGCTGAAAGTAAGCTAAATCCTGAGGTAGAGCCCAACACACGTCCCGACCTAGAGCCCAACACACGTCCCGACGTAGAGCCCAACACACGTCCCGACGTAGAGCCCAACACACGTCCCGACGTAGAGCCCAACACACGTCCCGACGTAGAGCCCAACACACGTCCCGACGTAGAGCCCAACACACGTCCCGACGTAGAGCCCAACACACGTCCCGACCTAGAGCCCAACACACGTCCCGACCTAGAGCCCAACACACGTCCCGACCTAGAGCCCAACACACGTCCCGACGTAGAGCCCAACACACGTCCCGACGTAGACCCCAACACACGTCCCGACGTAGAGCTGAAAGTAAGCTAAATCCTGAGGTAGAGCCCAACACACGTCCCGACGCAGAGCGGAAAGTAAGCTAAATCCTGAGGTAGAGCCCAACACACGTCCCGACGTAGAGTCCAACACACGTCCCGACGTAGAGTCCAACACACGTCCCGACGTAGAGTCCAACACACGTCCCGACGTAGAGTCCAACACACGTCCCGACGTAGAGTCCAACACACGTCCCGACGTAGAGTCCAACACACGTCCCGACGTAGAGCTGGAAGTAAGCTAAATCCCGACGTAGAGCCCAACACACGTCCCGACGTAGAGCTGAAAGTAAGCTAAATCCTGAGGGAGAGCCCAACACACGTCCCCACGTAGAGCAGAAAGTAAGCTAAATCCTGAGGTAGAGACCAACACACGTCCCGACGTAGAGCTGAAAGTAAGCTAAATCCTGAGGGAGAGCCCAACACACGTCCCCACGTAGAGCAGAAAGTAAGCTAAATCCTGAGGTAGAGCCCAACACACGTCCAAACGCAAAGCGGAAAGTAAGCTAAATCCTGACGTAGAGCCCAACACACGTCCCGACGCAGAGCCAAACACACGTCCCGAGGCAGAGCCAAACACACGTCCCGACGTAGAGCCCAACACACGTCCCGACGTAGAGCTGAAAGTAAGCTAAATCCTGATGTAGAGCCCAACACACGTCCCGACGCAGAGTCCAACACACGTCCCGACGTAGAGCCCAACACACGTCCCGACGCAGAGCGGAAAGTAAGCTAAATCCTGAGGTAGAGCCCAAAACACGTCCCGACGCAGAGCGGAAAGTAAGCTAAATCCTGAGGTAGAGCCCAACACACGTCCCGACGTAGAGCCCAACACACGTCCCGACGTAGACCTGAAAGTAAGCTAAATCCTGAGGTAGAGCCCAACGCACGTCCCGACGCAGAGCGCAACACACGTCCCGACGTAGAGCCCCACACACATCCCGACGTAGAGCCCCACACACGTCCCGACGTAGAGCCCCACACACGTCCCGACGTAGAGCCCCACACACGTCCCGACGTAGAGCCCCACACACGTCCCGACGTAGAGCCCCACACACGTCCCGACGTAGAGCCCCACACACGTCCCGACGTACAGCCCAACACACGTCCCGACGCAGAACCCAAAACACGTCCCGACGCAGAGCCCAAAACACGTCCCGACGCAGAGCCCAACACACGTCCCGACGTAGAGCCCAACACACGTCCCGACGTAGAGCTGAAAGTAAGCTAAATCCTGATGTAGAGCCCATCACACGTCTCGACGTAGAGCCCAACACACGTCCCGACGTAGAGCCCAACACACGTCCCGACGTAGAGCCCAACACACGTCCCGACGTAGAGCCCAACACACGTCCCGACGCAGAGCCCAACACACGTCCCGACGCAGAGCACAACACACGTCCGAAGTAGAGCCCAACACACGTCCCGACGCAGAGCCCAACACACGTCCCGACGCAGAGCCCAACACACGTCCCGACGCAGAGCCCAACACACGTCCGAAGTAGAGCCCAACACACGTCCCGACGCAGAGCCCAACACACGTCCCGACGCAGAGCCCAACACACGTTCCGATGTAGCGCTGAAAGTAAGCGAAATCCTGATGTAGAGCCCAACACACGTCCCGACGCAGAGCCCAACACACGTCCCGACGTAGAGCTGAAAGTAAGCTAAATCCTGAGGTAGAGCCCAACACACGTCCCGACGTAGAGCTGAATGTAAGCTAAATCCTGAGGTAGAGCCCAACACACGTCCCGACGTAGAGCTGAATGTAAGCTAAATCCCGACGTAGAGCCCAACACACGTCCCGACGGAGAGCCCAACACACGTCCCGACGTACAGCCCAACACACGTCCCGACGTACAGCCCAACACACGTCCCGATGTAGAGCTGAAAGTAAGCTAAATCCTGAGGTAGAGCCCAACACACGTCCCGACGCAGAGCCCAACACACGTCCCGACGTAGAGCCCAACACACGTCCCGACGCAGAGCCCAACACACGTCCCGACGCAGAGCACAACACACGTCCGAAGTAGAGCCCAACACACGTCCCGACGCAGAGCCCAACACACGTCCCGACGCAGAGCCCAACACACGTCCCGACGCAGAGCCCAACACACGTCCGAAGTAGAGCCCAACACACGTCCCGACGCAGAGCCCAACACACGTCCCGACGCAGAGCCCAACACACGTTCCGATGTAGCGCTGAAAGTAAGCGAAATCCTGATGTAGAGCCCAACACACGTCCCGACGCACAGCCCAACACACGTCCCGACGTAGAGCTGAAAGTAAGCTAAATCCTGAGGTAGAGCCCAACACACGTCCCGACGTAGAGCTGAATGTAAGCTAAATCCTGAGGTAGAGCCCAACACACGTCCCGACGTAGAGCTGAATGTAAGCTAAATCCCGACGTAGAGCCCAACACACGTCCCGACGGAGAGCCCAACACACGTCCCGACGTACAGCCCAACACACGTCCCGACGTACAGCCCAACACACGTCCCGATGTAGAGCTGAAAGTAAGCTAAATCCTGAGGTAGAGCCAAACACACGTCCCGACGCAGAGCCCAACACACGTCCCGACGCAGAGCCCAACACACGTCCCGACGCAGAGCCAAACACACGTCCCGACGCAGAGCCAAACACACGTCCCGACGCAGAGCCAAACACACGTCCCGACGCAGAGCCAAACACACGTCCCGACGTAGAGCCAAACACACGTCCCGACGCAGAGGCAAACACACGTCCCGACGCAGAGCCAAACACACGTCCCGACGTAGAGCCCAACACACCTCCCGACGTAGAGATGAAAGTAAGCTAAATCCTGATGTAGAGCCCAACACAAGTCCCAACGCAGAGCCCAACACACGTCCCGACGTAGAGCCCAACACACGTCCCGACGCAGAGCGGAAAGTAAGCTAAATCCTGAGGTAGAGCCCAACACACGTCCCGACGCAGAGCGGAAAGTAAGCTAAATCCTGAGGTAGAGCCCAACACACGTCCCGACGCAGAGCGGAAAGTAAGCTAAATCCTGAGGTAGAGCCCAACGCACATCCCCACGTAGAGCTGAAAGTAAGCTAAATCGTGAGGTAGAGCCCAACGCACGTCCCGACGTGGAGCCCAACACACGTCCCGACGTAGAGCCCAACACACGTCCCGACGTAGAGCCCAACACACGTCCCGACGTAGAGCCCAACACACGTCCCGACGTAGAGCTGAATGTAAGCTAAATCCCGACGTAGAGCCCAACACACGTCCCGACGGAGAGCCCAACACACGTCCCGACGTACAGCCCAACACACGTCCCGACGTACAGCCCAACACACGTCCCGATGTAGAGCTGAAAGTAAGCTAAATCCTGAGGTAGAGCCCAACACACGTCCCGACGCAGAGCGGAAAGTAAGCTAAATCCTGAGGTAGAGCCCAACACACGTCCCGTCGTAGAGCCCAACACACGTCCCGACGCAGAGCCAAACACACGTCCCGACGCAGAGCCAAACACACGTCCCGACGCAGAGCCAAACACACGTCCCGACGTAGAGCCAAACACACGTCCCGACGCAGAGGCAAACACACGTCCCGACGCAGAGCCAAACACACGTCCCGACGTAGAGCCCAACACACCTCCCGACGTAGAGATGAAAATAAGCTAAATCCTGATGTAGAGCCCAACACACGTCCCGACGCAGAGCCCAACACACGTCCCGACGTAGAGCCCAACACACGTCCCGACGCAGAGCGGAAAGTAAGCTAAATCCTGAGGTAGAGCCCAACACACGTCCCGACGCAGAGCGGAAAGTAAGCTAAATCCTGAGGTAGAGCCCAACACACGTCCCGACGCAGAGCGGAAAGTAAGCTAAATACTGAGGTAGAGCCCAACGCACGTCCTCACGTAGAGCTGAAAGTAAGCTAAATCCTGAGGTAGAGCCCAACGCACGTCCCGACGTGCAGCCCAACACACGTCCCGAAGTAGAGCCCAACACACGTCCCGACGTAGAGCCCAACACACGTCCCGACGTAGAGCCCAACACACGTCCCGACGCAGAGCCCAACACACGTCCCAACGTAGAGCCCAACACACGTCCCGACGCAGAGCCCAACACACGTCCCGACGCAGAGCCCAACACACGTCCCGACGCAGAGCCCAACACACGTCCCGACGCAGAGCCCAACACACGTTCCGATGTAGCGCTGAAAGTAAGCGAAATCCTGATGTAGAGCCCAACACACGTCCCGACGCACAGCCCAACACACGTCCCGACGTAGAGCGGAAAGTAAGCTAAATCCTGAGGTAGAGCCCAACACGCGGCCCGACGCAGAGCGGAAAGTAAGCTAAATCCTGAGGTAGAGCCCAACACGCGTCCCGACGCAGAGCGGAAAGTAAGCTAAATCCTGAGGTAGAGCCCAACACGCGGCCCGACGCAGAGCGGAAAGTAAGCTAAATCCTGAGGTAGAGCCCAACACGCGTCCCGACGCAGAGCGGAAAGTAAGCTAAATCCTGAGGTAGAGCCCAACACGCGTCCCGACGCAGAGCCCAACACGCGTCCCGACGCAGAGCCCAACACGCGTCCCGACGTAGAGCCCAACACGCGTCCCGACGTAGAGCCCAACACACGTCCGACGTAGAGCCCAACTCACGTCCCGACGTAGAGCCCAACACACGTCCCGACGTAGAGCCCAACACACGTCCCGACATAGAGCTGAAAGTAAGCTAAATCCTGAGGTAGAGCCCAACACACGTCCCGACGTAGAGCCCAACACACGTCCCGACGTAGAGCCCAACACACGTCCCGACGTAGAGCCCAACACACGTCCCGACGTAGAGCCCAACACACGTCCCGACGTAGAGCTGAATGTAAGCTAAATCCTGACGTAGAGCCCAACACACGTCCCGACGGAGAGCCCAACACACGTCCCGACGTACAGCCCAACACACGTCCCGACCTAGAGCCCAACACACGTCCCGACCTAGAGCCCAACACACGTCCCGACCTAGAGCCCAACACACGTCCCGACCTAGAGCCCAACACACGTCCCGACGTAGAGCTGAAAGTAAGCTAAATCCTGAGGTAGAGCCCAACACACGTCCCGACGCAGAGCGGAAAGTAAGCTAAATCCTGAGGTAGAGCCCAACACACGTCCCGACGTAGAGTCCAACACACGTCCCGACGTAGAGTCCAACACACGTCCCGACGTAGAGCTGGAAGTAAGCTAAATCCCGACGTAGAGCCCAACACACGTCCCAACGTAGAGCTGAAAGTAAGCTAAATCCTGAGGGAGAGCCCAACACACGTCCCCACGTAGAGCAGAAAGTAAGCTAAATCCTGAGGTAGAGCCCAACACACGTCCAAACGCAGAGCGGAAAGTAAGCTAAATCCTGAGGTAGAGCCCAACACACGTCCCGACGCAGAGCCCAACACACGTCCCGACGCAGAGCCAAACACACGTCCCGACGCAGAGCCAAACACACGTCCCGACGCAGAGCCCAACACACGTCCCGACGTAGAGCCCAACACACGTCCCGACTCAGAGCGGAAAGTAAGCTAAATCCTGAGGTAGAGCCCAAAACACGTCCCGACGCAGAGCGGAAAGTAAGCTAAATCCTGAGGTAGAGCCCAACACACATCCCCACGTAGAGCTGAAAGTAAGCTAAATCCTGAGGTAGAGCCCAACACATGTCCCGATGTAGAGCCCAACACACGTCCCGACGTAGACCTGAAAGTAAGCTAAATCCTGAGGTAGAGCCCAACGCACGTCCCGACGCAGAGCGCAACACACGTCCCGACGTAGAGCCCCACACACGTCCCGACGTAGAGCCCCACACACGTCCCGACGTAGAGCCCCACACACGTCCCGACGTAGAGCCCCACACACGTCCCGACGTAGAGCCCCACACACGTCCCGACGTAGAGCCCCACACACGTCCCGACGTAGAGCCCCACACACGTCCCGACGCAGAGCCCCACACACGTCCCGACGTAGAGCCCCACACACGTCCCGACGCAGAGCCCCACACACGTCCCGACGCAGAGCGCCACACACGTCCCGACGCAGAGCCCAACACACGTCCCGACGCAGAGCCCAACACACGTCCCGACGCAGAGCCCAACACACGTCCCGACGCAGAGCCAAACACACGTCCCGACGCAGAGCCCAACACACGTCCCGACGTAGTGCCCAACACACGTCCCGACGTAGAGCCCAACTCACGTCCCGACGTAGAGCCCAACTCACGTCCCGACGTAGAGCCCAACGCAGGTCCCGACGTAGAGCCCAACTCACGTCCCGACGTAGAGCCCAACTCACGTCCCGACGTAGAGCCCAACGCAGGTCCCGACGTAGAGCCCAACGCACGTCCCGACGTAGAGCCCAACGCACGTCCCGACGTAGAGCTGAAAGTAAGCTAAATCCTGATGTAGAGCCCAACACACGTCCCGACGTAGAGCCCAACACACGTCCCGACGTAGAGCCCAACACACGTCCCGACGTAGAGCCCAACACACGTCCCGACGTAGAGCCCAACACACGTCCCGACGTAGAGCCCAACACACGTCCCGACGTAGAGCTGAAAGTAAGCTAAATCCTGACAAAGAGCCCAACGCAGGTCGCGACGTAGAGCCCAACGCACGTCCCGACGTAGAGCCCAACGCACGTCCCGACGTAGAGCCCAACGCACGTCCCGACGTAGAGCCCAACGCACGTCCCGACATAGAGACCAACGCACGTCCCGACGTAGAGCTGAAAGTAAGCTAAATCCTGAGGTAGAGCCCAACGCAGGTCCCGACGTAGAGCCCAACGCAGGTCCCGACGTAGAGCCCAACGCAGGTCCCGACGTAGAGCCCAACGCACGTCCCGACGTAGAGCCCAACGCACGTCCCGACGTAGAGCCCAACGCACGTCCCGACGTAGAGCCCAACGCACGTCCCGACGTAGAGCCCAACGCACGTCCCGACGCAGAGCCGAACGCACGTCCCGACGTAGAGCTGAAAGTAAGCTAAATCCTGATGTACAGCCCAACACACGTCCCGACGTAGAGCCCAACACACGTCCCGACGTAGAGCCCAACACACGTCCCGACGTAGAGCCCAACACACGTCCCGACGTAGAGCCCAACACACGTCCCGACGTAGAGCCCAACACACGTCCCGACGTAGAGCCCAACACACGTCCCGACGTAGAGCCCAACACACGTCCCGACGTAGAGCTGAAAGTAAGCTAAATCCCGACGTAGAGCCCAACGCACGTCCCGACGTAGAGCCCAACGCACGTCCCGACGTAGAGCCCAACGCACGTCCCGACGTAGAGCCCAACGCACGTCCCGACGTAGAGCCCAACGCACGTCCCGACGTAGAGCCCAACGCACGTCCCGACGTAGAGCCCAACGCACGTCCCGACGTAGAGCCCAACGCACGTCCCGACGTAGAGCCCAACGCACGTCCCGACGTAGAGCCCAACGCACGTCCCGACGTAGAGCCCAACGCACGTCCCGACGTAGAGCCCAACGCACGTCCCGACGTAGAGCCCAACGCACGTCCCGACGTAGAGCCCAACGCACGTCCCGACGTAGAGCCCAACGCACGTCCCGACGTAGAGCCCAACGCACGTCCCGACGTAGAGCCCAACGCACGTCCCGACGTAGAGCCCAACGCACGTCCCGACGCAGAGCCCAACGCACGTCCCGACGTAGAGCTGAAAGTAAGCTAAATCCTGATGTAGAGCCCAACACACGTCCCGACGTAGAGCCCAACACACGTCCCGACGTAGAGCCCAACACACGTCCCGACGTAGAGCCCAACACACGTCCCGACGTAGAGCCCAACACACGTCCCGACGTAGAGCCCAACACACGTCCCGACGTAGAGCTGAAAGTAAGCTAAATCCTGATGTAGAGCCCAACACACGTCCCGACGTAGAGCCCAACACACGTCCCGACGTAGAGCCCAACACACGTCCCGACGTAGAGCCCAACACACGTCCCGACGTAGAGCCCAACACACGTCCCGACGTAGAGCCCAACACACGTCCCGACCTAGAGCCCAACACACGTCCCGACGCAGAGCCCAACACACGTCCCGACGCAGAGCCCAACACACGTCCCGACGCAGAGCCCAACACACGTCCCGACGCAGAGCCTAACACACGTCCCGACGCAGAGCCCAACACACGTTCCGATGTAGCGCTGAAAGTAAGCGAAATCCTGATGTAGAGCCCAACACACGTCCCGACGCACAGCCCAACACACGTCCCGACGTAGAGCTGAAAGTAAGCTAAATCCTGAGGTAGAGCCCAACACGCGGCCCGACGCAGAGCGGAAAGTAAGCTAAATCCTGAGGTAGAGCCCAACACGCGTCCCGACGCAGAGCGGAAAGTAAGCTAAATCCTGAGGTAGAGCCCAACACGCCTCCCGACGCAGAGCGGAAAGTAAGCTAAATCCTGAGGTAGAGCCCAACACGCGTCCCGACGCAGAGCCGAACACACGTCCCGACGTAGAGCCCAACACACGTCCCGACGTAGAGCCCAACACACGTCCCGACGTAGAGCCCAACACACGTCCCGACGTAGAGCCCAACACACGTCCCGACGTAGAGCCCAACACACGTCCCGACGTAGAGCCCAACACACGTCCCGACGTAGAGCTGAAAGTAAGCTAAATCCTGATGTAGAGCCCAAGGCACGTCCCGACGTAGAGCCCAACGCACGTCCCGACGTAGAGCCCAACGCAGGTCCCGACGTAGAGCCCAACGCAGGTCCCGACGTAGAGCCCAACGCAGGTCCCGACGTAGAGCCCAACGCAGGTCCCGACGTAGAGCCCAACGCACGTCCCGACGTAGAGCCCAACGCACGTCCCGACGCAGAGCCCAACGCACGTCCCGACGTAGAGCTGAAAGTAAGCTAAAGCCTGACGTAGAGCCCAACACACGTCCCGACGTAGAGCCCAACACACGTCCCGACGTAGAGCCCAACACACGTCCCGACGTAGAGCCCAACACACGTCCCGACGTAGAGCCCAACACACGTCCCGACGTAGAGCCCAACACACGTCCCGACGTAGAGCCCAACACACGTCCCGACGTAGAGCCCAACACACGTCCCGACGTAGAGCCCAACACACGTCCCGACGTAGAGCCCAACACACGTCCCGACGTAGAGCCCAACACACGTCCCGACGTAGAGCTGAAAGTAAGCTAAATCCTGAGGTAGAGCCCAACACACGTCCCGACGTAGAGCCCAACACACGTCCCGACGTAGAGCCCAACACACGTCCCGACGTAGAGCCCAACACACGTCCCGACGTAGAGCCCAACACACGTCCCGACGTACAGCCCAACACACGTCCCGACGTACAGCCCAACACACGTCCCGACGTAGAGCCCAACACACGTCCCGACGTAGAGCTGAATGTAAGCTAAATCCTGACGGAGAGCCCAACACACGTCCCGACGTACAGCCCAACACACGTCCCGACGTACAGCCCAACACACGCCCCGACGTACAGCCCAACACACGCCCCGACGTACAGCCCAACACACGTCCCGACGTACAGCCCAACACACGTCCCGATGTAGAGCTGGAAGTAAGCTAAATCCTGAGGTAGAGCCCAACACACGTCCCGACGCAGAGCGGAAAGTAAGCTAAATCCTGAGGTAGAGCCCAACACACGTCCCGACGCAGAGCTGAAAGTAAGCTAAATCCTGATGTAGAGCCCATCACACGTCCCGACGTAGAGCCCAACACACGTCCCGACCTAGAGCCCAACACACGTCCCGACGTAGAGCCCAACACACGTCCCGACCTAGAGCCCAACACACGTCCCGACCTAGAGCCCAACACACGTCCCGACCTAGAGCCCAACACACGTCCCGACGCAGAGCCCAACACACGTCCCGACGCAGAGCCCAACACACGTCCCGACGCAGAGCCCAACACACGTCCCGACGCAGAGCCCAACACACGTCCCGACGCAGAGCCCAACACACGTCCCGACGCAGAGCCTAACACACGTCCCGACGCAGAGCCCAACACACGTTCCGATGTAGCGCTGAAAGTAAGCGAAATCCTGATGTAGAGCCCAACACACGTCCCGACGCACAGCCCAACACACGTCCCGACGTAGAGCTGAAAGTAAGCTAAATCCTGAAGTAGAGTCCAACACGCGGCCCGACGCAGAGCGGAAAGTAAGCTAAATCCTGAGGTAGAGCCCAACACGCCTCCCGACGCAGAGCGGAAAGTAAGCTAAATCCTGAGGTAGAGCCCAACACGCCTCCCGACGCAGAGCGGAAAGTAAGCTAAATCCTGAGGTAGAGCCCAACACGCGTCCCGACGTAGAGCCCAACACACGTCCCGACCTAGAGCCCAACACACGTCCCGACCTAGAGCCCAACACACGTCCCGACGTAGAGCCCAACACACGTCCCGACGTAGAGCCCAACACACGTCCCGACGTAGAGCCCAACACACGTCCCGACGTAGAGCCCAACACACGTCCCGACGTAGAGCCCAACACACGTCCCGACGTAGAGCTGAAAGTAAGCTAAATCCTGATGTAGAGCCCAAGGCACGTCCCGACGTAGAGCCCAACGCAGGTCCCGACGTAGAGCCCAACGCAGGTCCCGACGTAGAGCCCAACGCAGGTCCCGACGTAGAGCCCAACGCAGGTCCCGACGTAGAGCCCAACGCAGGTCCCGACGTAGAGCCCAACGCAGGTCCCGACGTAGAGCCCAACGCACGTCCCGACGTAGAGCCCAACGCACGTCCCGACGCAGAGCCCAACGCACGTCCCGACGTAGAGCTGAAAGTAAGCTAAATCCTGATGTAGAGCCCAACACACGTCCCGACGTAGAGCCCAACACACGTCCCGACGTAGAGCCCAACACACGTCCCGACGTAGAGCCCAACACACGTCCCGACGTAGAGCCCAACACACGTCCCGACGTAGAGCCCAACACACGTCCCGACGTAGAGCCCAACACACGTCCCGACGTAGAGCCCAACACACGTCCCGACGTAGAGCCCAACACACGTCCCGACGTAGAGCCCAACACACGTCCCGACGTAGAGCTGAAAGTAAGCTAAATCCTGAGGTAGAGCCCAACACACGTCCCGACGTAGAGCCCAACACACGTCCCGACGTAGAGCCCAACACACGTCCCGACGTAGAGCCCAACACACGTCCCGACGTAGAGCCCAACACACGTCCCGACGTAGAGCCCAACACACGTCCCGACGTAGAGCCCAACACACGTCCCGACGTAGAGCCCAACACACGTCCCGACGTAGAGCCCAACACACGTCCCGACGTAGATCTGAATGTAAGCTAAATCCTGACGGAGAGCCCAACACACGTCCCGACGTACAGCCCAACACACGTCCCGACGTACAGCCCAACACACGCCCCGACGTACAGCCCAACACACGCCCCGACGTACAGCCCAACACACGTCCCGATGTAGAGCTGGAAGTAAGCTAAATCCTGAGGTAGAGCCCAACACACGTCCCGACGCAGAGCGGAAAGTAAGCTAAATCCTGAGGTAGAGCCCAACACACGTCCCGACGCAGAGCTGAAAGTAAGCTAAATCCTGATGTAGAGCCCATCACACGTCCCGACGTAGAGCCCAACACACGTCCCGACCTAGAGCCCAACACACGTCCCGACGTAGAGCCCAACACACGTCCCGACCTAGAGCCCAACACACGTCCCGACCTAGACCCCAACACACGTCCCGACCTAGACCCCAACACACGTCCCGACGTAGAGCCCAACACACGTCCCGACGTAGAGCCCAACACACGTCCCGACCTAGAGCCCAACACACGTCCCGACATACAGCCCAACACACGTCCCGACCTAGAGCCCAACACACGTCCCGACGCAGAGCCCAACACACGTCCCGACGCAGAGCCCAACACACGTCCCGACGCAGAGCCCAACACACGTCCCGACGCAGAGCCCAACACACGTCCCGACGCAGAGCCCAACACACGTCCCGACGCAGAGCCCAACACACGTTCCGATGTAGCGCTGAAAGTAAGCGAAATCCTGATGTAGAGCCCAACACACGTCCCGACGCACAGCCCAACACACGTCCCGACGCAGAGCCCAACACACGTCCCGACGCAGAGCCCAACACACGTCCCGACGCAGAGCCCAACACACGTTCCGATGTAGCGCTGAAAGTAAGCTAAATCCTGAGGTAGAGCCCAACACGCGTCCCGACGCAGAGCGGAAAGTAAGCTAAATCCTGAGGTAGAGCCCAACACGCGTCCCGACGTAGAGCCCAACACACGTCCCGACGTAGAGCCCAACACACGTCCCGACGTAGAGCCCAACACACGTCCCGACGTAGAGCCCAACACACGTCCCGACGTAGAGCCCAACACACGTCCCGACGTAGAGCTGAAAGTAAGCTAAATCCTGATGTAGAGCCCAACACACGTCCCGACGTAGAGCCCAACGCACGTCCCGACGTAGAGCCCAACGCACGTCCCGACGTAGAGCCCAACGCACGTCCCGACGTAGAGCCCAACGCAGGTCCCGACGTAGAGCCCAACGCACGTCCCGACGTAGAGCCCAACGCACGTCCCGACGTAGAGCCCAACGCACGTCCCGACGCAGAGCCCAACGCACGTCCCGACGTAGAGCCCAACGCACGTCCCGACGCAGAGCCCAAGGCACGTCCCGACGTAGAGCCCAACGCACGTCCCGACGCAGAGCCCAACGCACGTCCCGACGTAGAGCCCAACGCACGTCCCGACGCAGAGCCCAACGCACGTCCCGACGTAGAGCCCAACGCACGTCCCGACGTAGAGCCCAACGCACGTCCCGACGTAGAGCCCAACGCACGTCCCGACGTAGAGCTGAAAGTAAGCTAAATCCTGAGGTAGAGCCCAACACACGTCCCGACGTAGAGCCCAACACACGTCCCGACGCAGAGCCCAACACACGTCCCGACGCAGAGCCCAACACACGTCCCGACGCAGAGCCCAACACACGTCCCGACGCAGAGCCCAACACACGTCCCGACGCAGAGCCCAACACACGTCCCGACGCAGAGCCCAACACACGTCCCGACGCAGAGCCCAACACACGTCCCGACGCAGAGCCCAACACACGTCCCGACGCAGAGCCCAACACACGTTCCGATGTAGCGCTGAAAGTAAGCGAAATCCTGATGTAGAGCCCAACACACGTCCCGACGCACAGCCCAACACACGTCCCGACGTAGAGCTGAAAGTAAGCTAAATCCTGAGGTAGAGCCCAACACGCGTCCCGACGCAGAGCGGAAAGTAAGCTAAATCCTGAGGTAGAGCCCAACACGCGTCCCGACGCAGAGCCCAACACACGTCCCGACGTAGAGCCCAACACACGTCCCGACGTAGAGCCCAACACACGTCCCGACGCAGAGCCCAACACACGTCCCGACGCAGAGCCCAACACACGTCCCGACGCAGAGCCCAACACACGTCCCGACGTAGAGCCCAACACACGTCCCGACGTAGAGCCCAACACACGTCCCGACGTAGAGCCCAACACACGTCCCGACGTAGAGCCCAACACACGTCCCGACGTAGAGCCCAACACACGTCCCGACGTAGAGCTGAAAGTAAGCTAAATCCTGAGGTAGAGCCCAACACACGTCCCGACGTAGAGCCCAACACACGTCCCGACGTAGAGCCCAACACACGTCCCGACGTAGAGCCCAACACACGTCCCGACGTAGAGCTGAATGTAAGCTAAATCCTGACGTACAGCCCAACACACGTCCCGACGTACAGCCCAACACACGTCCCGACGTACAGCCCAACACACGTCCCGACGTACAGCCCAACACACGTCCCGACGTACAGCCCAACACACGTCCCGACGTACAGCCCAACACACGTCCCGATGTAGAGCCCAACACACGTCCCGATGTAGAGCTGGAAGTAAGCTAAATCCTGAGGTAGAGCCCAACACGCGGCCCGACGCAGAGCGGAAAGTAAGCTAAATCCTGAGGTAGAGCCCAACACGCGTCCCGACGCAGAGCGGAAAG